>NC_061807.1:27661203-28379536 GCF_021462225.1 Girardinichthys multiradiatus
AGACAATAATCTTCAGCTCACGTTGCGTGTTGCAACTGCATACGCATGCATGCTGAATTTAGCAAAAACGTACCACAAGGTTAGTCGACATAGCACAGTCCCATTTTATCCAGAACACAGTCAAGATAAACATTACGTCAAGAGTGGCAAACAAAGCTCAACATTAGAGATCTCCCTCTTTCATTAGGACTTTAATTGGGAGTAGTGCTCATATATAGCCGCCACCTACGCAAGTAACAGCCTAGTTCTATTTATTGGCCACTCGGTAATCCTATAAGCGTTACAGATGTAGCTGAGGGACGATGTAGGCTGCTGCTAAGTCGTCAATCCTTCCAATTTTATACACCTGGCTGCTCCAAAAGAAGCGTCCGACCTCCTGGCTGGGCGCCAACAGGTGAGCAGTGATGCTCTGCTGCAGAGACGGTTGTACATACGTTCCCTGAGTGGCAGCTTAGACAAAAAAGCCCTCTGCCCTGACGCAGAAACCAGATTATTAGATGGCAACAGGTGTGGACAGCCAGTGACGACCGCGGCTCATTAATAACCTAAATACAGGTGATTGAGTGTATGAGTTCAGTAGTTTACAGCCCACTGAGCTGCCTTCATTAAAGTGCTAATCAGCATTATGTTTGGTCAGAAGGACGATGCGCGCTCTGCACATGGCAGAATGTGTGAGCTGTGGCCGAACTGGGCGGGAGAAGGAGAGACGGCAGCATGGCGGGGAGATGCGAGCTGGGCCGGCTGGCATCCGTGCACAGAAGAAGATGCACAACGGAGGCGGTGTTGACTAATCGTGTCTTCAAAAATTGTTCATACTTTGTGACATTACAACCGCAATCTTCAATGCACATCGCCCTGAGCGCACCGTCAGTCTATCATGATGACAGTAAAGCCTCCTTACAACCATAGCAGAGATCCAACATGTTTGGCCTATGGGAGAAAAAGACACGCTCACATAAACTCTGCTAACTCATCTGGATCAGACCTAAATTTTCGTCGACCCTCTCTGATTATTACCGGCAGAAAGCTTTTTCTATGGAAGCAGACTCCGATTATGCAAGTTAGTGTCCGTGTTGGCGTGGGAAGGAACAGGGCATGCAATAAACGCTGCTTTGTACAACCCAGCTCAGTCACTGCCCCTGATCTTCACTGTTCCCAACGTCACGTGACAAAACTTTGAAAGACACACCTAAGATTAATCAAAGTGACTAAAACAGCTGAACATCTGCAGCTCAAGCCTAGGTGACTAATCGAATAAATGTTGCTTTTCAGCTTTTCAGTGTTTTAATTTGTCAAAATGCAGGCCAATGCTCGTATGTTCCCCCTTTGAATAATTTAACTTTTCTCAGACTCAAAATCAACATACATAGGCTTCGAAATAAGACCCAACTATCAGTTTCCCAGGGAGCAGCAACCAATGACAACTCAGACCTATTAGACATGAGCTGGTTACTGGTGTCAAGGTACACCATGCTTTTAAAAAAACACTAAAATCTCCCGCCACGCCCTTCCTACAGTCTTCTCCATCTCCGTGCATTATAGAGGACAGCTCCTCACCCTGCTTTTGTTGTGTCTTTGTTTGCATCATTCGTTTTGCTTTCCTCCTCTAACGCTGCGCAGGGCTCCACAGCCTCAAGAAAACATATAATCAGGATAATGTTGCAAAAAACTGCGAAGATGATACCGAATCTAATGAAGTCGCTTTTCCTGACTCGAAAATCCCACCACATCTTGCATCTAGAACTGTTATAAAGTAGTTATAAAGTAATAAGTTGATTATTGCATATAATCTTTGCAAAAAAGTTGAAGCTGCAAAAGCCAGCGTCTCATGAAGCTGCACAAGGTAGGACAGAACACAAAAATGATGCAGCCTTAACAGCTTGTGATACAAGTTTGAGAAACTCTCTTCTACTGGCAAGAGACCAAGTACAGGCAGCTATATTTGGGCATGCACAGATTGAACCTGAAGGTTAGGCTTTGAACTGAAGCAACAAGACTGAGGAACAGAATGTGCCGAGCTTACTACCTTCCACAGAATAATTTGTTGCATGACTGGTAATAAATGTTTTATGGTTTGTTGAAGCAGTAAAAGTGGACAGTGAGTAACAGACATTTGAAAATAAATAGAAATTATATACCCGTAAGTACTTAGTGAAGCTTGCCCTGTCTTTCCTGAAAATATACGTCATTAATCATGACTGTCAGTAAAAGTGTGGCCACTGCCCCACCTCTGACCTGCCTGGTGGCAGCACTGCGCAAATTAACAGAAATAAAATCTAAACCTGTAAATATAGCATGGTTTTATACTGCTATGGATACAAAACCACCCCATAACCCACCAGTTATTGCACAATGCCGGTCAGCTGGCTGAAAGAAGGCTGCTACACTTTTTCCTCGCAGAAATTCAGTTGTTTTGGAAATTAAAGAACTACCACTGATAAAAAATGAAAAAAAGAATAAACTAAAAGGGCGTTCAAGTAACATCTTGCCTTTGTCTATCAAAATTAAAATAACATTATTATGCCTGTAATAATCAATATGCTATATTATTTTAGCACCATCTTTTCTGTATTACAAAAATGTAATCATGCCATTCATTTTTTCTCTTTTATTATTCTAATACTCAGAATCCAAGATATTTTTTACTTTGGGTCATCAGGCAGTGAGGATCCCATGGTAGCCCATGCCTACATAGAAAAATAAAAGCTGAAAGGAAAACCGAAAATGCTGAAAAATGCATTAAATTCATTGTGAACCGCACTGGGATATGATTCCAGGAAAGATTTTGTTCTAAAGTAATCACCAATTGCTCTCATAGATAACAGACAATTTTTCAGCAACTTAAAAAAAAAAAAAAAAAACTTTATGACCCAGGCTGCAGTCATTATAAAGACCTAATCTGAGCTACAGATGACAGTGGCATCCTCTATCATAGAAAATCAACATCGTGCATGTGGAATCACAGGACAGTTAATACTTGTATAAAAACAATCACCTGAAGGGACCTCTGTGTAACATGAGAACAACTCCCCGCTGCGGTTTACAGATTGAAAAGATGCGGTCTGATCGTGGACAAGTGCAGAACTCCCACCTGTTCGCGGAAACAAACTCCTCTGTGCAGGCCACCGAAACCGCGCAGCTGGTTCATAAAAAAAAAAAAAAATTATTTGTTTGTTTCGCACTGCTCTCTGGGAATCTGAGAGTGCGCACCTAAGCAGCTGAATTCCGGGTTTCTGCCTTGGGTACAAACACGAGCACGTGTCCGCGACGGTGGTTTCCGCGAGCCTCGCAGCTATCTGATTGGCCGGCTGGCTGGGCCAATGAGAGAGCGCGGTGTGCCGACAGCGATGGAAGAGGACTGCGTGCCAGCCACTGGTCTCAGCTCCGACCAGAGGGGCCTGTTGGTATAATATGCAGCACACTGAACTGAATCTAGATCAGCGTTAAATGACACAAAACCCCACTTCACGTGGGAAGTAGGATGAAGCTGTTTTGTATAAATTTTTATTCTATTTTCTATTTCCAGATCCCATATTCCATCCCAGATAATAATACAAATAATGCATCTACATTAAAGAGGCTCAGAAAAAGGGGTTCAAATAGATCAACTGTTTACTGCACTGGTAATCTAGACTGGCTGCTATTATTCATACCTTCCATCGTTTGTTCTGGATTGAGTTACTGGAAGCTGAGTTAAGTAGGCTGGTTGGTTCTCCCCCAGCAAATTATAAAATGAGTGTCAGTGGGTGGCTGACGGCTCATCTACCCGACCACAAAAAAAGAGCGTGTCGTTGTGGATCATGATGCTTATCTACAGTGTCTGCACATTTTTCAGCCAAGTGGAAACTGTCCATTCATCTGCTACACATTGATATTCAAAGAGATGAACAATAATTTATAATGCACCAGTCATGGGTTAGTGTGAGATTCTCATGGCACGATAACCTTCTGTAAAAATACCATAGCATCTATATTCACACAAAAAAACTATTACTCATACTCCTGCTAAAGTATAAAACATGATAAATTATTGAACTTTAATTATGTTAACTAGAACATTTAATTAATGTTATGTCAGGCGTGGAAAAACAGCAAATTTATATATCTTGCAAGTAAACATAAGGTTTGAGAGCCTTTTTTTTTTAGCCAATTCACTGGCAGTGTGATTTGGCATTTCTTGTGAGCAGTATCCTGCTTTGGGTCAGCTGACAGGCAGTGTGCAGAAGCTGGGGAGGGGAGGTGTTTCATGACTCTGGCAATTTTTTCCTCCAGCTCATGTAAAGGAGTCAAAATGGTAGGAGTGGGATGACAGAAAGTTTTGCAGGTTTTCAAATGGGTTTAGCTTGATTCTGGTAACCGGTATTATGAAAAGGATCTGTAATCAGTTTAACTAGAATAAAACATGCTTCTATTTTTTTTTTTTTTTACAAATCCCAAATCATCATCATCAATAACAGCCACAACTTAATAAAAATAGCTATTCTAGCCAGCCTGCCTGATTAACATACATCCCTGATATGCAGTAACCCTAACCCACCAAACGGGCACAACAATCACATGATACCCAGGGCACTATTCAATTCAATTTAGTTTATTTATATAGCGTCAATTCACAACACGTCGTCTCAAGGCACTTTACCAAGTCAATTCAATCGAATCATACAGATTCTAAGCCAAGTACATACATTCAAACTGATCCTAGGTTACAAACAATGCAAATGTAGTTTATTATTCAAATAGTTTAAAAGGTTTTCTGTGTAAGGAAACCTGGCAGATTGCATCGAATCAGTGACTTGCAGGATTAACCCCTCCTGGATGAGCACGTAGCAACAGTGGACAGTCGCTTGTATTGCGTTGCTGACTTTGCAGCAATCCCTCACACTGAGCATGCACGTAGCGACAGTGGAAAGGAAAACTCCGGTTTAAGAAGAAGAAACCACTACAGATATATTAAAATATCTGCAACGCACCTGTTATTCCAGCGCGGGGTGTCACGGGTCAGGCCACATAAACATGACAGAAGTTTAATAACCTTTGGCACCTTAATGAAAGATCAGTTTTCCACTTGCTGACAGCCTCCTGCCTTTCTGAGAACATCCAAGCCACACACATTTCCTCTTTCCTTTACCAACTATCACTCTGTGTCTTTTCTTAGCATTGTTCACCAGGCAACAGAGATTTATTAGAATGTTGTGTAATTTCTTCAGCCAGTAAAGACAAAGCTACAGACATCTTGCATACAGATAACAAGAGAGTTTTGGGCTGGTGACTCACTGGTCCACTTACAGGTGCCTAAACAGTTCAAAATGTACATAACGCCACCTCTGCCAACGCTACCTAGTCTCCTCTATAACCCACAGCAGACTGGCTGGTTTGACTGGGCTTGTTTACAAACAAACTGGACAAGCCATCTTTGACCTGTGTAGCCATGATCACTTAAAGGACGTTTTTAATCTATTGCCTACATAGGTGTTTGCACATTTACTACAACAAAACTGTAGTGGCGTTCCTGTTCATACTAACGCATTTCTCTCAAACCTTCAAAATGAGTTACAGATAATGAGATGCACAGTAAAAAAAAAAAAAAAAAAAAAACATTGCTGCACAGCTGGGTTTAGAAAACTACAAAAGAGAAATATATGGATGCTGCAGATGAAACTTGATGACAATGATGGTAGATGAAGGGTGCAGAAATCTAAATCTCCCACTTGAGGGACTAAGAAAGGATTATGTTGTCTTATCTTAAACTGATGCAAAGAGCAGCCATCATAAGCAACAGAAACAACAATTGCAACACCCTCCAAACATCTAAATACAAAATAATCCACCGATCCAAAAACTCAACATTAGAGGCTAAACTGGGTTAAAATTATTGTTGCGACATGGGCCAAACGGCCTAATTATTGGGTTCAAGTTCTAATGCAGATCCACGTTTTTCCCCCAAATATTCAAACTCAATGCTTTCCATTTGCTGAAACATTCGCTCCGCTTCTGAATGCGGATCATTTTTTGGACCCCTAAGAAAGAAATGAACGCGTGATGAGCCATTTGTCTTGTCTGTTTATCTGAATTCCCGTCTTTTATTGCCAGTCAAAACAATAAAGCATATCTTGGTTAGTACAAAGCTGACACAGAGTTTTACAGCTCCTGTTACTTCACATGTGCAATGTCAATAAAAACTGAACAGCAAATCGAACAAACAAAGACACCAAAACAGACGACAATATTTTATAAGCCCAACAACTAGTCATCAATTCTAGTTATTTGGCAGGAGTTAAAAGCACTGATTCTGGCACTCAGCGGTTCGCATGGCTTTGAGAGTATTATAATAATGCAAAGTGTATGTAGAAAACTGACCCTTAAAAAACAAAACCAAAAAAACATGTAGGATAATAAAGATGTTTCACAGCTAACTGTAACATTAGGCTTTTTGTCCGCAGTTTAGAGCCATGACAGCTAGCATGCTAACAGCAAATCAACGGTTAAAATAAGGTAATAAAATCACAAAGCTTACCTTACTTCTGCTCAAACGTAACCACAGTTGATATGATTCTTACCCGTAAATTACACAAAGGTCATTCAAGAGCCAACATACATCCAAGTTAACAGCGAGTAAATTTGCTTCTCGTTCCTATGTTGCCTCTGCAAACATTTCTGAGCTCTCCCCAAAAGTAGTTTACACGCACGGCCGCACGTGTTGCCATGCATGCCTTGACAAGTGATGTCGAAACAGTAACACTGATTGGACAACAGCGGGCTTGAGCCACGCCCACAATACGCCCCTCTACGTTTTGATTGGGCTTGAGAGGCGGGGCTACCTGCACGAGGCTCGGCGGTCACGTTGCTCGGTGACTGGAACTGCAGTTCGTTTCCAAACAAGAGTGGAAACACGAGAGGGAGGATCTCCCACAGCAGGAACAGTTTACCGTAATACAGATCATAGCATGAAACTGTCATATGATGCAGGGAGGTATTACAGGGTATTATAATAAAAACAAGAAAAAGAGGAAGAATACTTATCTGTCTAGATAATATCAAGAATATTTTTATGAAAAACCATTAAAAAAAGTTTGTACAGACTCCAGGCATTAGAATGCACACATTATCTGCAGACAGAAAGATTATCCAATGAGCATGCAGACAAAGGTCAATAGTGAAGAAAGGGACCAAATTTAGTGTATAATGTATACAATGCATCTTTATTCTATATAAATAAATAATACACACACACACACACATATATATGTATATGTATATATATATATATATAGTACAGACCAAAAGTTTGGACACACCTCATTCAAAGCGTTGTCTTTATTTTCATGACTATGAATATTGTAGCTTCAGAATCAGAATCAGAATCAGAAAAGCTTTATTGCCAAGTACGTTTTTGGACATACAAAGAATTTGCCTTTGATGCCTTCACACTGAAGGCATCAAAACTATGAATTAACACATGTGGAATTATATACTGAACAAAAATGTGTGAAACAACTTAAAATATGTCTTATATTCTAGGTTCTTCAAAGTAGCCACCTTTTGCTTTGATTATTGCTACGCATTCTGTTGATGAGCTTCAAGAGGTAGTCACCTGAAATGGTTTTCACTTCACAGGTGTGCCCTGTCAGGTTTAAGAAATGGGATTTCAAGCCTTATAAATGGGGTTGGGACCATCAGTTGTGTTGTGCAGGAGGTGGATACAGCTGATAGTCCTACTGAATAGACTGTTAAAATTTGTATTATGGCAAGAAAAAAGCAGCTAAGTAAAGAAAAACGAGTGGCCATCATTACTTTAAGAAATGAAGGTCAGTCAGTCCGAACAATTGGGAAAACTTTGAAAGTGTCCCCAAGTGCAGTTGCAAACACCATCAAGCGCTACAAAGAAACTGGCTCACATGAGGACCGCCCCAGGAAAGGAAGACCAAGAGTCACCTCTGCTGCAGACGATAAGTTCATCCGAGTCACCAGCCTCAGAAATCGCAGGTTAACAGCAGCTCAGATTAGAGAACAGGTCAATGCCACACAGAGTTCTAGCAGCAGACACATCTCTAGAACAATTGTTAAGAGGAGACTGTGTGAATCAGGCCTTCATGGTAAAATAGCTGCTAGGAAACCACTGCTGAGGACAGGCAACAAGAAGAAGAGACTTGTTTGGGCTAAAGAACACAAGAAATGGACATTAGACCAGTGGAAATCTGTGCTTTGGTCTGATGAGTCCAAGTTTGAGATCTTTGGTTCCAACCACCGCGTCTTTGTGCGGCGCAGAAGAGGTGAACGGATGGACTCTACATGCCTGGTTCCCACCATGAAGCATGGAGGAGGAGGTGTGATTGTGTGGGTTGCTTTGATGGTGACACTGTTGGGGATTTATTCAAAGTTGAAGGCATACTGAACCAGCATGGCTACCACAGCATCTTGCAACGACATGCTATTCCATCCGGTTTGTGTTTAGTTGGACCATAATTTATTTTTCAACAGGACAATGACCCCAAACACACCTCCAGGCTGTGTAAGGGCTATTTGACCAAGAAGGAAAGTGATCGGGTGCTGCGCCAGATGACCTGGCCTCCACAGTCACCGGACCTGAACCCAATCGAGATGGTTTGGGGTGAGCTGGACCGCAGAGTGAAGGAAAAAGGGCCAACAAGTGCTAAGCATCTCTGGGAACTCCTTCAAGACTGTTGGAAAACCATTTCAGGTGACTACCTCTTGAAGCTCATCAACAGAATACCAAGAGTGTGTGGAGCAGTAATCAAAGCAAAAGGTGGCTACTTTGAAGAACCTAGAATATAAGACATATTTTCAGTTGTTTCACACTTTTTTGTTCAGTATATAATTCCACATGTGTTAATTCATAGTTTTGATGCCTTCAGTGTGAAGCTACAATATTTATAGTCGTGAAAATAAAGAAAACTCTTTGAATGAGAAGGTGTGTCCAAACTTTTGGTCTGTACTGTATATACACACACACACAGTACTGGGCAAACATTTTACCCAATACTGTGTGTATATAAATGTGTATGGTGTGAATAAATGCTTTAAACAAAGAATGCTTTCAGTAATTTAAATGATGATTGTTTATTTTTTTTTATTTACTAAATGCTAAGTGAGCGAACTCAAACATACAGCCAAAGTCATTAAGAACTATCTTCGACATAAAGAAGAACAAGAATTACTGAAAGTGATGGTGTGGCCCCACTGAGCCCTGATCTCAACATCAGTGAGTGTGTCTGGGATTACACGAAGAGACAGAAGGATGTGAGAAAGCCAACATCCGCAGAAGATCTGTGGTTAGTTCTCCAAGATTTTTGGAACAACCTACCAGCCCGGATCCTTCAAAAACTGTGTGCAAGTCTACCTAGAAGAACTGGTGCTGTTTTGAAGACATAGGGTGGTCACACCAAATATTGATTTGATTTAGATTCCTCTTTTTTCCTTCACTGCATTTTGTTGATTGATGAAAATAAATGATTAACACTTCCATTTTTGAAAGCATTCTTTGTTTACAGCATTTTTAAACACCTGCCTAAAACTTTTGCAGAGTACTGTATATATATATATATATATATATATATATATATATATATATACATATATATATATATATATATATATATATATATATACATATATATATATATATATATATATATTGTTAAAAAAACAAGAGTGAATTTAAAAAAAACGAAAAAAAAGAGGAAGTAATCTTTATCTTGATAAAGCTGAACATGCTTGGAAGTAATATTGAAATAGTGCACCATATAATCATTGGCTCCTTTGCTACTTATTTCATATATCACAAGTAAAATTAAAAGCTGACCATTTTTAGCCAACTGACAAACTTTGAGCTGTGTCATTTACTTATTTATCAGGAGATATTTTCAACGTTACGACTTTATTTTAATTAGAAATATAATAATTTTTAAGTTGCTAAAATATTTATTTAATATAAATATAAAGGGCTTAAAATGTTATCAATTTTATTATTCTCATTATTATCCTTAATGAATTTTCTGGATAAAGCTCAGTGTGCATATAAAAAGATCATTGCTGGGAACAAGTAAGCCACATTTAGCTCATATCATACCTGGCTCCTTAGTTACTTAAACCATATTTTACAGTTTTTTATTTATTTATTTATCGTCTGTGTGATATGTCACACTTTAACCTTTCATTGAAATCAGAAATAAAAATATAGTTTTAATTTTAAATCCTGTTTATTGACAGAGTGTTAAACACGATGCGGCTTTGCCTTGTTACTACGGCTGCGCCAATGCTCCGGCATGCACATCTCAACGTGCTCCCATCATGACATCATCTGGGCCCCGCCCCTAACACACCCTCATTAACCCCACACACTTGGCCAATGGGAGGTTACTGAGACGCTGTAAACAGAGCAGATGTAGGACACTGCATGTCTGACAAATACCATTAATACGACGCTCTGGTAAATAAACATTCAGTATCATATTAATCTGTCAATAGCTTTGTGTAAAGATAACTAAGTATTATAAAGGTACTTAGAATTTAGCTTTGACAGAAAAACAACGCAAAGCTTTGCGCTCCTTAAAATCCTCCTGAAGGGAGAAATGCCATTCTGTTGTTTGCTAAGTGCAAGTCTGCACGTAGCTTCTTCCAGGTGCTTGCTGGAGGCCTGTCTGTGCATATGCGTTTGTGCTGTTGTAAATGTGCCATATTTGCCACTTATCAGTCCAAATAAAAAAGCTCAAAATTTATTAATAGTACAGTAATTACACATTTTATCTAAGTTTTTTTTTGTTATTATTATTTTCTAAAACAATGCCAAATAATGCATTTTGGTGAATTTGATAAAACAGTTTTTAATGTTCCTTTTGAATTACAAACAAAGACAAAGTGGCAGTCAAAGGTTTTATCACCTTTCACATTACTGTAGGTTCCTGCAAATTGTGCCAAAAAACAAATAGCATTTTCATAGAGGAATATGAGCCACATGAACCAAAGATGTGTCTACAGATGGGGACAAACGTGTTAATACCGAATAAATCTGAGAAAAAAGTTGATCAATAATTTGTGGCAGCACCTTCAGCAGCAACCACAGCCAAAATCCACTCTCAGTGCCTCACAATTACCATTAGGTAGTGTGGCACACTCTTCCTATTCTCAACCTGTCTTAAATCAACCGTTTTCAATATAAATGCTCCGATTTGAACTATGTAATCAGGCATTTTCATGGATGATCTGAGTTCATGGAGGGCCCTTAATAAATAGTCAGATGTTTTCTTGCTGTTGTTTTTCCTCTGGCATTCTGGTGTACGTTTGCTGTACATGCTGGCTCATTAGGTTTTAATCTTGTTGGTTAGTGCATGTTGCTCCAGGGTGGCTTCAAAACAAAACCCAGCCCTCTCCTTGTTTCAGAGACGGTATGGCACCCTTTTCTTCAATTCAAATTCAAATTTCAAAAAGACCTTATTAATCACATTTTTTTTATATGCTCCTGTTTCTCTTAAAATCTACAATCATCTCCTTTGTTTTATTCACGTTCAAGATGAGATGATTGTTTTCACACCATGCCACAAAGTGGTCCACCAGCTCCTTGTACTCAGCTTGTCTGATCCACCCCACGACTGCGGAATCATCCGAGTATTTCTGCAGATGACAGGAGTCTGTCTAGTACTGGAAGTCTGAGAGCGAAAAGGAATGGTGAGAGTACAGTCCCCTGTGGTACTCCAGTGCTGTTGACTACTATTACTAGTGATTAAACACACAATCCTTCAGTCTCACAAACTGTGGTCTGTTTGTCAGGTAGTCTTTGATCCCGGAGTTTGTTGAGGCAGGTTCTGTCATTCTGAGTATTCAGTTTCATTTAGTGTTGAGGCTTGTTGTGTTAAATGTCCTGGAGAAATCAAAGAACATGATCCTCACAGTGCTGCTGGCTTTGTCCAGATGACAGTGGGTTTGTTGAAGCAGGTGTATGATGGCATCTTCAACTCCAACTCCACAGCAATTAGCAAACTGAAGGGGGTCCTGATAGTTTATTGTTTGCTTACTCAGGTGGGCCAACAGGAGTCTCTCTAGGACCTTCATGATGTGGGATGTCAGGGCAACAGGTCTATAGTCACTGTGGACTGATGGCTGAGTTTTCTTTGGCACCGTAACAAGACGTGAGGTCTTCCACAAGACTGGAACCTTCTTCTGGGCCAGGCTAATTTTAAAGAGGTTTTGCAGAATCCCACAGAGCTGCTCTGCACAGGCCTTCAGGACTCTAAGGGAGACACCATCTGGACCTGCAGTCTTATTCCGGTTCAGTCTTTCCAGTTGTCTCTTCACCTGACTTCTTGGGACACACTGGTGGAAGGGAGTGGCAAAGGGAGCATCAGCATCTTCTGATTTGATTGAAGGCAAACATGTAGAAGCAGAAGGGTCCGTGGCTGAGGTGGAAGATAAAACATTTGAGGAGGTGACAGGAAAACTGAGGTTCAAAGGAGGGTGTGATGTCTGTTTTGCTGTGAGCAGGAAAGGAGGATGCTGAGCTTGTTCCTGAACTGAACCTATTGAAGAATGTGTTCAGTTCATTGGCTCTGTCCAGACATCCATTGGTCTGATCTTCCTTCTGCTTGAAGCCTGTGATCCTCTTCATCCCTGACCACACATCTCAGATATTGTTTTGCTGGAGCTTTCTCTCCAGCTTCTTCTCGTACACCTCCTTGCTGTCTCTTATCTTGACTTTATATGTGAGAGCTCCAACTTTTTCTTCCAATGTTGATGCCCCTTGCCAGACAGTTTTAGTTTTACATCATCTGTTCTAAAAATGTTCTCCCTGAACCTCTGGTGAGTATCAACATGTACTATAGTAATTTTATCTGCTGTGTTTTTCTAACAGTAGTGGAGCTCAGCTGGGTCATGTTACATTGTGCCAATTATTGTTCACAATGTGACAGAAGGTGTGATCAAAAACAACCACACTATCCTTCTAACCAACCGGGAGTTGCATTTCCTCTTGAGTCCACATGGTATGAGGCTATCTGCAGTCCAAAGCACATTGTAGTATGAGTTTGCTCCCTCCTCTTGTAGATGGTGACGACCGTCAATACATTTCTGAACCAAACACTCTGTTTTATAGTGGTATTATTTTGTGTGATTCAGGGGAAATGAAAGTGCGTCTGAACAGCTCATTATATGGGTCATCAGCTGATTTAGGATGGTATTAACTACAGCGCCCTTCCTGCGTGTAATTCCGAAAGCTGACATGATGTCTTTTTTTCTTTTGTTTTAGGCTTTAGGCATGATTAATGATTTGTAAATAGTTAAATTGTATTTCGGTATGACCCGCTCCAGCTATTGTGGTCCTTAATATTATTGTAATCGCTCCTGAGTTTTATTAATGTTTTCCTGCATTACCTCTATGAAAACCTTGTCATTCTCCTGGTCCCATGGCCAATCAATAAACAGCAGTCTGTTCACATGACAAATAGCCCCTACTTAGCCCCAATCATATCTGTTAAAGAACAGGGACGAACAAAGTAGGTACTGGTACAGAAAAACAGCAATGGAAACGTTCGTAAAGCGGGCCAAGTGGAGTGGATCCGACCTAAATAGGGCCAGGGGAAAAAGGACATTAGCTACTTTTTAGGACCCCAGGCCAGCAGGGAACTCCCAAGAACCTAGGCATCTCTTCGCAGAATATAGATCATAAAGGTTTTAAGTTTTCTTGATGTACAAAAAACATTTGTCAACTTTTAAAAGTGCTACATTCCAATACTAAATATATGAACAATAAATCTGAGGGTTTGAAATACCGCAGAATTTGACATTTGAATTTATTTGAAATTTTATAAAACGGACAGATTTGCTAGTTGTAGGCATGCAGAGAAAAATCGTCTTGGTCTGTTAAGGATGTTATTGGTAATAATTTAAGGCTACTAGTTTAATTATTAGACATTATGTCATTGACACACAAAGATACCAAACTACCCTGTAGCATATTTGTTCCATTGAAATAAACTGAATAACCAATGAAAAGCTTTAAAGCACCTGTGATGCTAATTCAGGTTAAACACTTAGTTTAAAACATGATAATAATGTAAGGGGTATTTCCCTTTCCCATACTATTTTAGCATACCATGCTAAAATAGTATGGGTAAATTTGGAGTAGCCACTAACAAATTTGCCCATACTATTTTAGCATATCTCTGCAAAATAACCCCCAAATCACTACTATAGTAGTAGTTTATTCTATCACATACTAAAGGAAACCAGGTATACATTAGACAAGTGCTTTTAAATTGATCACTTGTCAGCGGAAATGAAGCATTGTTTCAGGGAACTGCAAGTGCCGACCTAACTGGTCCACATCTGTAATGTGTGCCCAATAGAGGGCAGCATTGCAACAGATTTCATTTACAGGAGGAAAAATACTTCATTGAATTAGATACTCAATGTGAAACAACAACTAAAACCTTATTTTAAACAGGGAATTTTGATATCATAGCAAATCAACCAAGTCTGAATTCAATTTGACCCCCTGGCCCTTAACCTTTTTAGTGTGTTTCTAAGGGTTAAAATCAAGGAATCTGGATGTCCCAGTCTTGTTTGTGACGTAGAAGGAGGGTAAATGGGTTACACTTACTGGCCCTTTAAAGAGCACACTCAAACACAGTATCAGTTACAAATGAAAAATACAGCCACAAATGTAATTAAGTTCTTCAATTAAATATGATTGTAGTCATAGTTAACCTTTCTTAAAATGCTCAGAAACCAACACTGTACACCAAAATCTGTTTAAGGTTTCATCATAAAGGTTTGGCATGTTGATATCACTGCTATTTTTGAAAAAAAAAATACAAAAAACTTTAATTCTCTAAAGTGTTTTCAGATGTAATATTTAAATTCACTGACATCGATTTTACAGCCACAGGGCAGGATATTTAACATAAGGATTGGGTTAATTGGTAACAACAGGAAAACTGATCAGTCTAACTTGAACACAGTAGAGGTGCCTGTTTATTCCCATGAACACACTCCGATGCAGGCAGGTTCTGTCATTCTGAGTATTCAGTTTCATTTAGTGTTTAAAGATGTGCAGCCTGACGGCAAAGCTGTCGTTTCCTTGTGACTTCGCTAAAGGTCAGCTGCTAATCAGTTAGAGCGAAAAGAAAACAGGTGCTCATTGGGGTGAGGCTTTTTGGCAGCAGCAGGGCTTCAATGAACAAAATTATTCAGCAGTAATTATCTGTGAACTTAGTGCACTTAGAATGGTTGGCTGTGATAGCAGTGACAGAGTACGGTTTTGTTCAGTCTCTGTCTTCTAGACTGCTATTCTGTGTATTTTTTAAATTACAAGCCATGTAATAATAATTCACTGTTATTTAAATAACCTCATTGACTCAACATTTACAAATAGTTTCATCCACACCCCTCAACCATTAAAGCAACAACAGAATTAAACAGCAGCCCATATCTGACTTGTTGGACATTATGCCGTCTTGCCTCCAGAATGACTCATGTGGGTTTATCCGCGAGCTGTTTGTTCCTCTGCCTGTACAGAAACACAAACAAGAACAGAGTGAGATGTTGTGTTTGAAGTGCTCACTCTCCCAGTCACTGACTGTACACACACCCTACACATATATTGGTGTATCCTTGGTGAAGGTGTGTAAAAAGCCTCAAAATATATTCATATTTTATCGCAGTGGCATAATCTTGCATTGGAAAGTACTGGAAAATCCAACCTGCGGTTAAGATGTGACTGACAGGTCGATTTCTCTAGCCACTCTTCAAAATGGCAAAGACACCATCTTGAGCCAGGAAATAGCTAAATGTTCTTTGTGTAAAGGAATGAATCCAACAGTTGTGTCAAATATTGGTTGGGTTTACTGGTATTTCACAATTATGTGCTGAATATTTCTATTTACATGTTACATGAAGAAATTCCAGCAGGATACAATGCTGAAATCTGAGGTGATGGATGGCGTTATTTAGCTGTTATTAGCTCCATGCATCATACTTGACATCGCGTGTCATCGTAACAGTAATGTTAAATGTTATGGGACAAATCCAATTTACACAATGCACTCTTCTGTTAAGTTGTATCCAGACTGAGCTCTTTAAGATATAAACAGAATTTCCCATGAAAAGCCATTAAATTTGTCATACCTAAGAATAGTAGTAACATGTAAGCAAGCACTCAATTGAAAGGTGGCCCGCTTTTTATGTTGTTTTTGCAACATTTTACATGTTTACATTGACAACCACATTTTTAAATATGGCTTCAGTTTCCATCCATCCTTCCTTTTCATATACCTGCTTCTTCCGTATTTCCGTACTGTTATTCTCAAATTGTCAGGCTCAGGCTAATGAGGGGATAAACCCTCTCAACAGCTGTGACAACTGGAAAACTGCTGTGCTTGGGTATTTTTCGGTTAGTCTAAGAATGACAACAATTAGCTGTGGATGCTATCATGCTAACATGGTAATGTGTTCAATAAGTCTGTTAATGACAATAATTAGCTGTGGATATTTGCAAGTTAACATCCTAATGTGTTCTTGTTTTCAATGAATCTTAAAATCAAAATAATGAGCTATGGATGTTACCATGCTAACATGTTCTGATTTTTAGAAAGTTTGAAAATCATAATAGTTAGCTGTGGATGTTAGCATGATAACATGGTAATGGTTTCAGATTTTTTTATTTAGTCTGTTAATGACAGTAATTAGCTGTGGATATTTGCAAGTTAACATTCTACTTGTGAAAGTTAGCATGCTAAGGCTTATATTAGCATGCTTCAAAACATGCAGTTCATTATAGTTTGTTTTGACCAATGTAGTTTATAATATCTGTACAGGAGTACTTTGTGTTGCATGATTAATTTCTAGTGTACTTCCAGTGCAAAGGTTTGTTAAAGAGACACAGAAAAAAGATCATTTTTCTTCTTGACCTTGCCTACACTTTTAACCTCTGTTTAAGGGCAAATGAAAAGATATTCATAAACGCCCAGTATTTGGAGGATACTGGATCATGCAGAATGATTACACTTTTAGAAACTACAACAAAATGGTTGACTCAGTCTAAGGTGGGCTTTATAATGAATAAGTTTGTGCTTGTTTTTTTTTCGATGTTTATACAATTTTGTGACAAAAATGAAAACCAAAACATTTGTGGCTCTAGAGTTTGTTCTGTTTAGCAGGACAACAAACAGCTTTTTGTATTAGGAATGGTGGGGTCCTGATTCAACCACAGCTCTTTCAGGTGGGTAACCAACAAATTGCTGACAGGGATGACAAAAAGGGAGAACAGATGGAGAGTGCAGTGTCAGATCTCTAATTAAAAGTGTGAAACATACGGAGGCAATGAAATTAGAGATTATAGTGACAGCCAGCAGAATTGAATGTAACTTATGTTACATGCATTTTGATGGATGTAAATTAAGTCTCTTTAGTAGGATTATAGATGAGAAAAAGGATGAGGAAAAACGAGAGAGATTTATTATAAGGTTTCAAGACTTTTTAAGATGAATTGTAAATTTACCTATTTAGGATTAGCATGAGGAAGGAAGTGTGGGCTTTTCCTGCACTTTAAAGTCAATTTGAGCATCAAGAAGATCAGAGAATGTGGATGTCTATGTCCATTTTTCAAAGGCCGTCAACACATCATCAGATCGCTTTGTCTTTTGGCCTTATCTGACCAGAGCACTATCTTTCACATATTTGCTGTGTCTCCTACATAGCAATCTACAAATGGAACCTCTTATGGCTTCTTTTAACAATGGTTTTCTTCTTACCACTGATGTGTGGGGTGTGCGACTCATATCCCCTCTTAATACACCCTCCTCCTGAGCTGTGAACCTCCGCAGCTCCTCCAGAGTTACCATTGGGCTTCTTGGCAGCTTCTCTGATTAATGCCCTCCTTGTCTGGCCTGTTAGTGTAGGTGGTTAATATTGGAACATTTGCATTGAACAATGAGATATTCAAAGCTTTAAAAATTGTTTTATAACATAATCCTGCTTGTTCTTACAGCTATGTTCATGTTAGATTTGGTATTTTCTCAAAAACCTGTTTTAAACCATTTTACATGTTTGTTTTTTTTAATAAGTATAATAAAATTATAAAGAAATTTCTTATATGTGGGATTCAAGCTCCAGGTGAAAGTAAGTTATACTAATAAGTCACGAGAGTCATCAGTATGAGTTATAGACATTTAAAATGTTTTTAAAATGTTTTTACATTTTAGTGGACGAGAAAGTTAAAAACCAAATTAGACTTTAAAAAATAAATGCAAAAGCTAAAATAAATAAACTCACATTCGTTTTTGAGAGTGCCTCTTGGGCAACTAAAAGGTATCAAGACCGGATAATGGAGTAGGGGTGGAATTTAAAATGAAAAAATAAACAACAATAATTAACAGAAGAAAGCTCATATGTACATGTTCTGTTTCTTCTCTCTCCAACCATTGTAACATACAAGTGGCCAATTAGACAAATTAGGCGATGGCATCATTTAGCAACTTCTAGATTTTTTGAACAGCCAGTAGTTACTTTCTCTCCTAAAGAGTTGATACCACTGCGTCTGAGTTTCCTATGGAAGCTCATTGCATTCTCATAATTACAAGATAAAATGTCATATTTACGAGATCTCGTAATTATGAGAAAAGATCTCGTAATTATGACATTGCAGTTCCGATTCGGGAAACAGTTTGAGTGCAATTCCACCTAATTTTCATTACCTTGAGCATCTTTAATCTGGTCCAACTCAAAAACTACACTATTTAAACACTTCAAACCTGGACTAGATTGGTCAACACTAATAAAAGAATCTTATAAACACAATTTGGGATTTGTAAAAACTTCATTTGAATTGTCAAAGTTGTTGTGTTTCCTAGTACTCATGGAACTGATGTTTTCCCCACCTGGGGCTCAATGAAAGCCGCCATTTTCCTGGATTTGAACGAAGACGCAGGTGGCAGGGGGTGAACCCTCTCGCTCTGTCCGCTGTTCTCTGTTGGAGGCGGATTGAGTTTAAACAGGGCGTGTCCTCTCACTGCCGAGCAGGAAACATGATGGTGTCTGTAAATGGTTCTTTAGGTTGATTTTGACCACTGTTTGGCTCCAAGAAGACATCCAATCTTCACATCCCTGCCAACCAGCCCACCATCCTGACGACGCACAGCCTCGGTTCTCTCCTTTAATGGCTAATTTTACCACAGCTCAAAGTAAGTTTACGAGCTTTTCCCGCCACCTGTGTGGATGAAACGCAGTCTAATGCTGTGGCATTCGGTAGTATTTGACGTTTTATTTCTCTTAAACGTTTTTGAAATGATACGTTTTGTGTATTTCTAGGCCTGGATGTTGACGTGTCAGCATATTTTGCTAGAAAACTGGCGTGTAGTAAAGTTGAACGAATGTCAGTCATATTTAGAGAGGAAACCACAGCATCTGGCTCACATTGGGTTGATTATTATATATCTTAAAAGCATGGTTTAGAACATTTCCTATCAAAATAAAAAATAAAAATTTTTTTTTTGGCCAGTCTAACATTTTTTGATGTTAATATAGCACTTCAATTTCATTACCTCAACTGTAACCGGCTACTAGTGTTAGTTTGCAGTGACACTCCTCTGCTCTATGTTGTTCATTTCCCCTCATTATAAACTAGTAGGTTCTTATTTAGATAAACTAACAATATTTAAATGATTTAGTAGCTTGGATAGTCTGTCTCTGCTCAGCTTTTGGTAGATGTGCGGTTATTCATTCAGCAAATATTCCAAACAATAACAGGATCTAGACTATGATCCAATAAGCTGTGCTGCTTTTTGTTATCCAAGAATTGTAACTGAATATCTCTGTTCTTCTCTGTTGGACGCAAACTTTATTTTGTCTTTCAACACCTTATTGTCCAGGGAAGGCCAGCTGAATTTATTGGCTCCCCTGGTAAAGATGCATAAAGCAAAATTTAAGGTAATAAATCTTCCGTTAAATAAGTAGAATTTCAGTACACTCATTGAGTGGGAACACAAATCCCTAGTGAAATCACTGGGGATTTCACTGGGGCATTATTATACAGGTCCTTCTCAAAATATTAGCATATTGTGATAAAGTTAATTATTTTCCATAATGTCATGATGAAAATTTAACATTCATATATTTTAGATTCATTGCACACTAACTAAAATATTTCAGGTCTTTTATTGTCTTAATACGGATGATTTTGGCATACAGCTCATGAAAACCCAAAATTCCTATCTCACAAAATTAGCATATTTCATCCGACCAAAAAAAGAAAAGTGTTTTTAATACAAAAAACGTCAACCTTCAAATAATCATGTACAGTTATGCACTCAATACTTGGTCGGGAATCCTTTGGCAGAAATGACTGCTTCAATGCGGCGTGGCATGGAGGCAATCAGCCTGTGGCACTGCTGAGGTCTTATGGAGGCCCAGGATGCTTCGATAGCGGCCTTTAGCTCATCCAGAGTGTTGGGTCTTGAGTCTCTCAACGTTCTCTTCACAATATCCCACAGATTCTCTATGGGGTTCAGGTCAGGAGAGTTGGCAGGCCAATTGAGCACAGTGATACCATGGTCAGTAAACCATTTACTAGTGGTTTTGGCACTGTGAGCAGGTGCCAGGTTGTGCTGAAAAATGAAATCTTCATCTCCATAAAGCTTTTCAGCAGATGGAAGCATGAAGTGCTCCAAAATCTCCTGATAGCTAGCTGCATTGACCCTGCCCTTGATAAAACACAGTGGACCAACACCAGCAGCTGACACGGCACCCCAGACCATCACTGACTGTGGGTACTTGACACTGGACTTCTGGCATTTTGGCATTTCCTTCTCCCCAGTCTTCCTCCAGACTCTGGCACCTTGATTTCTGAATGACATCCAGAATTTGCTTTCATCTGAAAAAAGTACTTTGGACCACTGAGCAACAGTCCAGGGCTGCTTCTCTGTAGCCCAGGTCAGGCACTTCTGCCGCTGTTTCTGGTTCAAAAGTGGCTTGACCTGGGGAATGCGGCACCTGTAGCCCATTTCCCGCACACGCCTGTGCACGGTGGCTCTGGATGTTTCTACTCCAGACTCAGTCCACTGCTTCTGCAGGTCCCCCAAGGTCTGGAATCGGCCCTTCTCCACAATCTTCCTCAGGGTCCGGTCACCTCTTCTCGTTGTGCAGCGTTTTCTGCCACACTTTTTCCTTCCCACAGACTTCCCACTGAGATGCCTTGATACAGCACTCTGGGAACAGTCTATTCATTCAGAAATGTCCTTCTGTGTCTTACCCTCTTGCTTGAGGATGTCAATAGTGGCCTTCTGGACAGCAGTCATGTCGGCAGTCTTACCCATGATTGGGGTTTTGAGTGATGAACCAGGCTGGGAGTTTTAAAGGCCTCAGGAATCTTTTGCAGGTGTTTAGAGTTAACCCGTTGATTCAGATGATTAGGTTCATAGCTCGTTTAGAGACCCTTTTAATGATATGCTAATTTTGTGAGATAGGAATTTTGGGTTTTCATGAGCTGTATGCCAAAATCATCCGTATTAAGACAATAAAAGACCTGAAATATTTCAGTTAGTGTGCAATGAATCTAAAATATATGAATGTTAAATAGAGACAGCTCTACACGCAAACGCATTTTTTCCTGTTTGCAGGGCAACCACAACAAATAGGCTGGTTGGTTGTTTCAGAAAGGTCCCCAGAACTCCCTTAAAGCCAGGCATTATTATTTAACTCATCTAACATGATGCAAAATTAACCCTTGTGTATTTTGTGGGGAATGACTGTTATTTTTGTTTTGTGTTACGTTTTTAATTAGGTCAATCTTTGTTGCAGTAACTACGCCTTTTGCAATTTCCTCTTTGTTGAGACGCAGGAAACCACATTGGGATGGAGTTTTAAAAAAAATCTCTTTTCAGTGCTGACCTCGAAGTGTGCGTGGTTATACTCAAGCCAAAGGGATTTGTTTCCAAAAAGAATGAATCTTTAGTTTATGGCATTTTTTCTATATATATTTCTGACTTTACAGTAACCTTCACCAAGTTCATACTGGTTCAACTCATTGTGACAAATATAAAAGGCATTACATGTGGTAAATTAATGGAAATGCTTAGTGAAAGGCATAATAAGACAACGAGAGAGTGTTATGATAAGATTGTAGATAAAGAGCCATGAAAAAGTATTCATACTAAACTTACAATTCACATTACAGCATCAAACATGGTTGTGGCAGCATCATGTGTGGGGATGCCTTTCTTCTGCAGGCCCAGGAAAGCTGGTTGAAGTTGATGGAGAAGATGGGTGGGGCTAAGTACAGTGTAACACTGGAGGAAAACTTGTTGGAGGGTGCAAACCACTTGAAACATCAAACCAGAGTTGCAATGTAATGGTTTAGATCAAACCATATATATGCGTTGGAATGTCAAAGTCCAGATCTGAATCTATTAAGAGTTTGCGGTAAGATTTGAAAATTGATGTTCAGGTGCTCGCCATCCAATCTGACTGAGCTTGATCTATTTTGCATAGAAAATTAGTAAATATTTCAATCTCTAGATGCAGAAAGCCGGTTGACACGTTTCCCAAAAGACATGCAGCTGAGAAAAATAACTGCTACAAAATATAGTCATGCAAATGCTTATTTGAATATTGTTTGTAATAGTCAGTCATTTTCTACCGCTTATTCCATAGTGGGTCGCGGGGGAGCTGGTGCCTATCTCCAGCAGTCTATGGGCGAGAGGCAGGGTACACCCTGGACAGGTCGCCAGTCCATCGCAGGGCAACACACATACAACCATGCACATACTCATTCATACACCTAAGGGAAATTTAGAGTTACCAATTAACCTAACAGGCACGTCTTTGGACTGTGGGAGGAAGCCGGAGTACCCGGTGAGAACCCACGCATGCACGGGGAGAACATGCAAACTCCATGCAGAAAGACCCCATGCCGGGAATCGAACCCAGGACCTTCTTGCTGCAAGGCAACAGTGCTACCAACTGCGCCACCGTGCAGCCATTTTTATTTTTTGTAATACAAATGGCATAATAATGCCAACACTATTCTTACACTCTGGATGGTGTGTTCAGGTGCAATGTTAGTTTTGCACCACATAAGGTTTTTTTTTTTATTGCTAAAAAAAAATTGAAAACAATTATTTTTCTTTTATTTCACACTTATGTACTACTTTGTGTGGGTCTGTCAAATAAAACACATTGAGGTCTGTGGATGTAAAACGAGAAAATGTGAAAAAGCCTAAGAGATATAAATACTTTTCCAAAGCACTATAGATAGCTATGAAGTGGGAGGGATGGGCTCATAGCTTGACACTTGACACTACTGAAGAAGTAGTAAACACAATAACTTGAGTCACACATTACTGAGTACAACAAAGAGGTTAATGTCTTGGAGCCTCTCTTTTTCTTAAATTATAATCCCAAGCTGCCAAGAGTAGAGACATGACTGGAAAATTTGCAGTGAGAAATTCCCAGAAAAAAAAAACAAAGTATGATATTTATTGTTTTGTTATGTAACCATCAACAAACACCCAACCTCGAGAATGGAGACGTGTTTTCTGTCAGAAGCAAAGAAACTCTGGGCTGAAAAGGATTTCAAATCTGTGTTGATTTTATTCAGGACATGTTTAAACATGCTCTCACGTGAAAAAAAACCAAACTTATTTGTTGGATTGAAGTAACCTTCAGGCTACAGATAATTTCACACACAGCTGAAGGAAATGGAACTAGGGGGACAGTATTTCAGACTTATCTACCTCAGACTCTGCTCCAGACTGTCATGATGGACAGAAATGCTTCTTCTCATCTACAATTAAAGTTGGGATTACTTTTTATATCTGTAGATGTTGGTGGCATTTTTTTATTCACTTTAGTAAGAAACTATGGAATTAAAAACAGTGGAATTAAAAACAGTGTAGATATAGTTAACGTTAGCAGCTGCATCTGCTACTTCTCCTTTGTTTGTCCAGGAGAGAGATTAGATTAAACAGAAAGATAGTGTATCATCTATAAAGAGAGAACTTCAAATTATTGGCAGCAATAGCTCAGCTGATGGCCCCTTCCAAGAACGTGATACAGGTAAACGCAGAAACACAGGTCCATATGTAGCTATATGGAAATTAATGAACAGTGCATAGAGTTAATGGCAGCAATTACTTCAGATGATGATGATCTATTAGAATAATTGTAGAGTAGTAGGAGAAAGTTGTAGAGTAAGTTAAGGTGGACAGAATGTCCACACATAAGCCTAAGCTTTTAGAGACATACACTATATTACCAAAAGTATTTCTGTCTGCTTTTACATTCAATTCAATTCAAAAATACTTTGTTAATCCCAAAGGGAAATTAAATGTTGTTGTAGCTCATATTATGAAGGTTTCCTCAAAGAGCCGTTGTAGATGCTGATGGCTGTGGGCAGGAAGGATCTCCTGTAGCGCTCTGTCTTACAGCCGATCTGAAGAAGCCTCTGATTGAAGACACTGTTGTTGTAGGACAGTCTCATGAAGGGGATGCTCAGGGTTCTCCATAATATTCTTCATTTTATGAAGAATCCGTCTTTCCACAATGATCTCCAGAGGTTCCAAAGGAGTCCTCAGAACAGAGCCAGCCTTCTTTATCAGCTTGTTGAGCTTTTTTAAGTCCCTGGCTCTGATGCTGCTTCCCCAGCAGATGATGGCAGAAGAGATCACACTTTCCACAACAGACTTATAGAAGATATGCAGCATCTTGCTGCAAACACCAAAGGACCTAAGCTTCCTCAAGAAGAACAGTCTGCTCTGTCACTTCTTGTAGATGGCTTCACAGTTGCATCTCCACTCTAGTCTGTTGTCCAGGTGAACACCGAGGTATTTATACTCCTCCACCACCTCCACTTCTTCTCCCATGATAGAAATAGTGTTTGACTTATTCCTGTTTCTCTTAAAATCTACAATCATCTCCTTTGTTTTAGTCACGTTCAAAATGAGATGATTGTTTCCACAACATGCCACAAAGCGGTCCACCACCTTCCTGTACTCAGCTTCTTGTCCATCTCTGATCCACCCCACGACTGCAGAATCATCCGAGTATTTCTGCAGATGACAGGAGTCTGTCTTGTACTGGAAGTCTGAGGTGTACAGAGTGAAGAGGAATGGTGAGAGTACAGTCCCCTGTGGTGCTCCTGCGCTGCTGACTACCTGGTTAGACACATAACCTTTCGGTCTCACAAACTGTGGTCTGTTTGTCAGGTAGTCTTTGATCCAGGAGATTGTTGAGGCCTCCACCTGAGTCTTCTGGAGTTTCTGGCAAAGCAAATCAGGTTGGATTGTATTAAATGCACTGGAGAAATCAAAGAACATGATCCTCACAGTGCTGCTGGCTTTGTCCAGATGACAGTGGGTTTGTTGTAGCAGATGTATGATGGCATCTTCAACTCAAACTCCACAGCGATAAGCAAACTGAAGGGGGTCCTGATGGTTTACTGTTTTCTTACTCAAGTGGGCCAACAGGAGTCTCTCTAGGACCTTCATGAAGTGGGATGTCAGGGCAACAGGTCTATAGTCATTGAGGACTGATGGGTGAGTTTTCTTTGGTACCGGAACAAGACAGGAGGTCTTCCACAACACCGGAACCTTCTTCTAGGCCAGGCTAAGGTTGAAGAGGTGCTGCAGAATCCCACAGAGCTGCTCTGCACAGGCCTTCAGGACTCTAGGGCTGACATGATCTGGACTTGCAGCCTTATTCCGATTCAGTCTCTCTAGTTGCATCTTCACTTGACTTCTTGAGACACACAGGTGGAAGGGGGAAGGAAAGGAAGCATCAGCATCTTCTGATATGGTTGAAGGCAAACATGTAGAAGCAGAAGGGTCTAGGGCTGAGGTGGAAGATAAAAAATTTGAGGTGTTACTGGACAGTTGTGGGTCCTGTGGGTCAAAGGAGGGTGGAATGTCTGTTTGGCTGTGAGCAGGAGAGGAGGGTACAAAGCTTGTTTCTGAATTGAACCTATTGAAGAATGTGTTCAGTTCATTGGCTCTGTCCAGACCTTCATTGGTCCGATCATCCCTCTGCCTGAAGCCTGTGATCCTCTTCAATCCTCTTCATCCCTGTCCACACATCTCTGATATTGTTTTGCTGGAGCTTTCTCTCCAGCTTCTTCTCGTACACCTCCTTGCTGTCTCTTATCTTGACTTTAAGTTGCTTTTGTAAACTCCTCAATCTTTTTTTCTTGTTAAGCAGGTCCTTCAGGTCACTGGTGATCCAAGGTTTGTTATTGGGGAAGCATCTCACGGTTCTGGTGGGGATGATGTTATCCACACAGAAGTTTATATAGTCGGTTACACACTCAGTCATGGCATTGATGTCCTCTCCATGTGGCTGGCACAGTGCGTCCCAGTCTGTAGCCTCAAAGCAACCTTGCAGGGCTTCTTCAGCTTCCTGTGACCATTTTCTCACAGTCCTCTTTATTACAGGTTGCCTCTGAACGAGGGGCTTATATTTCGAGCAGAGAAAAACAAGATTGTGATCTGATTTTCCTAGACGATGTCTTGCTGTAGAGATGTATGAGTAATTGACATTTGCATAAAACAAATCCAATGTTTTGTTTTCTCTGGTAGAGCAGCTGACAAAGTGTTGAAACGTTGGAAGTGTAGCAGAGAGTGAAGCATGGTTAAAATCACCAGAAACTGCTACAAAAGCATTGGGGTTTTGTGTCTGTAGCTTAGCAACAACTGAGCTGATGGCATCACATGCAGTGTTGGCAACAGCGGAAGGTGGAACATAAACTGTTGCCAAAATAACACTGGTGAACTCTCTGGGTAAATAATATGGACGAAAACTTACTGCCAACAGTTCAATATCTGGACTGCAAAGACGACACTTCACAGTTACATGTCCTGGATTATACCATCTGTTGTTTACAAGTACTGCCAGTCCACCTCCTTTACATTTGCCGCTCCTCTTTAAATCTCTGTCTGCTCGTATGGTTAAAAAGCCTGGCAGAGAGACGCTGGAGTCGGGGATATGATCCTGCAGCCATGTCTCAGTAAAACACATAATACTGCATGCCCGGTACTCTGGCTGGGTCCTTTTGTAGGGCTCGGAGTTCATCCAACTTGTTTCCCAACGATCTCACGTTGCCCATCATAATCGACGGAAGAGATGGTTTGAACTTCCTCCTTCTCTCTCTTCTCTTAGCTCCTGCTCTGCATCCACGGCGTCTCCATTTCAACTCATCAGGGATTTGGGGTTGTAGTATTATTTGAGCTTTTGAGATATTAATCAGCTGCTCCCGGTTGTACGAAACAACCCCGTTGCCATGGCAATGCATCATAACAAATGTCCAAAAATAGAAAGTATTAGGAAAAATCCTCCAAGCTGCACGGCATCTGACACCGGAGAGGACAGTTGTCCAAAAAAAAAAAAAAAAAAATCAACTGTATCCACCACAAGAAGAATAGTTCCCAAAAAAGAATAAATCAGAATCAAAAGTAAGTTTAGGAGTGTGTTCATAGTTGGATGAGAAAACCAGAACTGCAGCCTCCGTTCTAATTCATCCCAAATGTGATCAAGAAGGTTCAAGTCAGGGCTCTGTGCAGGCCAGTCAAATTTTTCTACACCAGACGTTACATACCTGCAGCCGTGGAAGTGATATAACAATTCAATTCAATTCAAAGATACTTTATTGATCCCCGAGGAGAAATTAGAATTCCAGTACAACCCATTCAAACATGCATCATGACACAAGACAAGGGGGGGACGGGTCACCGAGGCTTTGCTGCCACTCACAGGCGCTTCCCTTGCTCGATGAGAAAAAAGGCCACATTAGGTAAGTAGAGGGAAAAAAATATCATATTTCACACTTTATCCTTAGCAGGATACAGTTTGAGATTGCAAAAAACCTCAGCACAAAGAAGCAACAAGTTGACAAAACAACATCATGCCGGGAACGGTGAAGGTGGTGTGAGGGGTACATATGTTTATCTTGAGCATGTGTGTGTGTGCAAGTGAGTGTGTGCAAGTAAGTCCATGAAGCACTGTCCCAGAGGCCATTGTCCTTGATGGTACGTTGGAATGTTCATCAACCGGCCAAGTTCTGAGCAGGTCCACAGATGTCCTCAGGGAAGGGAAGGAGCAGAGGGAGTAGAGCGTCAAGTTTACATAACTTCCAGGAGAAGTTGAAGATAGCCAGCCATCAAGGCCGTGCAGGGGAGCCAGATTCAGAAAAACAATAATTATTTGGGTTGGGCAGACTCTTAATTTTCCGTCAGCCTTGAGAGTCTCGCTGGTGCTTCTCAAAGGCGAATCCAAACAGCAAATTCCTGGTCTTTCTGCCAGATCCGAGTGAATAACTTTCTCCAAGATTTATCCCATTTCACCCCTGAGTCCAGGAACCGCAACCTTCCTGCGATCCTGTGTAAGGATCACATCCAGTCTGCGATTCAGCTCACGTAACATCTCAGTCTGAGTGTTGATCGCCCTGAAGATCCCATCATACATGCCAGGCAGCCTTACAATGGTCAGAACAGCTGCTGACATTCTCAGAATTTCTCAATATGCCAGGTAACCGCTGACTCCAAAAAAATACTGATATCAAACATCCAATTTATATACACATCTTCCACATCCTCGACTGACATTATCGACAAACACACAATCCTCCACTTCTGCCAAGAGTCCATTGTGTATCCGGAGAAAAATGTCCCGTCCGGGCAAGTGGGCTCTCCCGACCCCTGTCTTCTCGTCGAGAAAATTTGATCAATTGCATTGAGAGACCAGCTGACCAAATCCATATTTTGGAAGAATTTGGAAGATATGCAAAAAGAGGCTCCAAAAAAACAAGACACAGAGCTGAAGTAGGGCAGATATGGGAGGGGTGCGGGAGACAGAGAAAAAGCATCCACCAAGAGCAGGAAAAGAACACCTGAATTTATTAATTTGGTGAAGTGACCCAATACTGGCAATATAGAATAACTATAGTGATGGCGCAGAATGACTTCAGCCAGAATAACTATAAACCTTATCAAAAATCTAAGCTTTAGGTCTACTCTTAAAAGTACACAAGGTGTCTGCCTCACAACTTAATACAACACTAAATATTTCATCTATGTGGTAGTTGTTTTCAGCAGTTGTCTGCTTATTTTGAATTTCAAAATCTTTGTTTTGTTACTAGTTCCCCTTTTCCTACAGCCCAGTTGTTAAGCTTATTTGGTGTTATCAGCATTCTGTTCAAAAATATGGTCATGCAATCCAAAAATAAATATTTGAATGCTCTCAGAATTTAAAAAAAGAAAAGGTAAATGGCCTGCATTGTATAGTGCTTTATCAATTCTGAGGACTCCAAAGCGCTTTACATTACAATCTGTCATCCACCCATCCATCCTCCGATTCACACACTGACAGTGGTGAGCTACATTGTAGCCACAGCTGCCCTGGGGCGGACTGACAGAAGTGAGGCTGCCATGCAATTGGCGCCACCGGGCCCTCTGACCACCATCAGCAGGCCAGGCGGGTAAAGTGTCTTGCCCAAAGACATACAATTGGATCTCTTTAAAGTATTTAAAGAGATCCATGGATAAGACATTTACTGACCGATAGCCATTTTCAAATCTTTTACTAACACGATAAACCCTATTATTTCAACAGTTAAATCTTAAAAATGTTCACCATAAACGGAAACGTGCAACCGCTTTCTTGATAAAGGAAGTCATTTTTAATCTAACATAGCAGGAAATGGTGACAAAAATATAGCCATTTATGTGCGGGAGCATGTATGCTTAAACTCTATTAGACTGTTTTTATTAAACAAGAAAGAAAATATATTTCTCAGTACATGACTGATCAGAGCTGACCGTGGGAGTGGTAGTGGATTTTGAAAACTGGCTGGTTGGTGCATTTTTATTACTTGGTGTCATTAACAGCTGGTAAAGGAAGCTCTTGATTATTTTTTATTAACAAAGTTCTCCGTTTTACTTATTTTACATGTTTAAACACTTGATGATTAATGCAGAGTCAAATGCGATGGTGCCACCTTTTATGTGTCTTTAAGTCTTCCTGTTGAAGACAAATGCTTGACTAGTGTGATCGATGCGTGGGCATCACAGAACTGGGGGAAAATGAGTCAAATGAATCATTATAACAAGTCCCAGAGTTGGGCATCCTTAAATTTAAATTGACTCAATGTTACTGTATGACTCTGGGCTGATCTCCTGTGAATCCCCCACCTGCCATCTGGACTTGTCTCCATCGTCTTTCTTTTAGCAGTCTCACGGGGTCTCAGCCTGGCTAAGTTTATTTTGGCTCGGCTCTAAATCCTCTGTAAAGACCCTTCTTAACCGGTGTCTCAGTCTGTAGTCTTGGTTTTGTTGCTCTGTTTCCTTCCCCGCATCATTTCTTGACATAGGCACATGGAGACATTTGGTCACAAGGCGGTCAGTAAGCAGACAATGTCCAGAGTGTTCAGTCTGATTCAGCAGAAGGCTGGGGACAATGGAAGAGCTCAATTACATCAGAGGGCACAGGCTTGGGTATTTGGACAGTATAATATTGAAATGTTGTGCTGTGGCATGCCTCAAAAGTTAAAGGTTGAGTAGGGATGTTGGAATAACCGATTGAGATTGCGTCTGAATTGTGAGCACCGACCTCGTCTTTGTTTTTGACTGTTTTTGTCCATTCACTGATGCGGACAGGAATGCAGACAACAGCCCTCTTGTGTGTTTCGCTGGTCTCGCTCACGTGACGCATAAGCATTACGAGGCATGGGAGTGTTCACCTATGGCTGACTGCAGATTACATGCTATACTTTGGTAAATGAACTTATCAAGATGCAAGATCCAGTTTCGATGTAAGTTCATAAGGTAAAGATTTCAGTTGTCCACTGAGGAGGAGGAGGAAGTCCGGAGAAATGATCTCTGTGAGCGGTGGCTTGGAGACCTGAATGAACCCTATGCCGGAAATTTAAAGCCCACAGTGGTGCGCCCAGTCTGCATGTGTGTCCCCACAGTGGGTACTGATCCATTTGTGACGAACATTTTTTTTAAATACAAAAATCTGGGAAGCATTAAGATAAAGGGTAGACGTCTTAATGGTCTGGCTGCTGACTCTGTTTTCTTCACCCAATTCGTTTCACAAAGCTCATCCTCTTCCTGAGAATCCATTGGGAAAGCAGAGTGCTAAATCCTGACATTTCCTGTTGTAATTGAGTGTCTACGCATCCATTCCCCATATTTCTGTTTAAAGACTCTAACAGAAATATTTGACAGTTTGTTAAGAAAATCTGTTTTTTGTTTACAACAATAAACAGCCAAGATCTTCAGTTCCAGACATGTATTTTTAGCAAGGTGTGGCTCCAAAGTTTAGTTTTTTAAGACCGTTCAGTCCAAGTAAATATAGTTATTGTGTGTAAATAAATAGGGTATGCAAGCATAGGCTATTTATTTATTGTGAGATCTTTGACTCAATCCCCATCCTAAACCTTGATCATGGGCAGGATGGTGGATTAACTAGAGAGGGAAAACCCACTCTTATGCAGAAAGAGACCTTTTGTAGAACCAGACTTCTTCCATGGCCAGTTTTGCCTGCTCTCTTGTTTTTGAGGTAATGTTCCCAGTATGTTGTAAGCTGCTTTGGGTGCTGTTACTTTTCCTTTATTTGTAATAAGAAAACATTCAAAAGTGTTTGTAAATAAGGAGTACTTTCTCAAGAAAAGAGATTATAGAGAAGTTATATGCTAGGTTTTAGTCCTTACAAGTGTGCAGAAAGAGGGAGGGAGCAGAGGAAACCTGAGCTACAGATGTAAAGTTTTTTTATTTTCTCTGTGGTCACATACAGTTGAAACCAGATATTTATATGCACCATATAAAAAGACACAACCTTTTTTTTTTTTTACTGCCTGAAATTAAATTAGACTAAACGTTTAGTTTATATAAAGCTAGATGCCAGAAAAATGGCTTTGTAGACAGTCTTGCAGTAGCATTTTCAACTTTAAGACTTTACATAAACTAAGATTTCTATGTCTTTAAACCTTGTGTGACATCACGGAAAAGCCCAAAGAAATCATGCTAGATATCAGGAAGAGATTTTCTGACCATGCTTGGAACATCCTTTGGTATAATTTTCAGACGCCTGGAGGTTTCACATTAATCAATGCAAGTTTAAACAACATGGGAATATTCAGCCACGATATCGTGCAGCAAGGCAATTGGTTCTGTGTCCCTGCGGCGAATGGTTTCTTTTAAATGTGCGAATAAACTGAAGAAATAAAACAAGACATTGAGATGATGCTACTGAAGGTGATGAAGGTGTAATTATCCACTGTGAAACGAATTCTGGATTGATCTGGGCTCAAAGGCCAAATGGTGAGGAGGAACCATTACCCCAAAAGCAACATAAAAGCCAGAGTACAGTTTGCAAATGCACATACCGAACAAAGTGCACTTCATAAAATAGATCATGGAGGAAGAACCTAATGCAGAGATACTGAAGCAACATAACACATCTGCCATGAAGTTGAAGCTTGGGCACCACTACGTCTTCCAAATGGAAACTGACCATAAGCATACAGCCAAATTGGTTATAAAGTGACTTAAGGACAACAAAGTCAGTAGTTTAAGGTGGACATTACAAAGCCCTGACCTCATTCCCAAAGAAAATGTTTGGCAGGAAACTTTGAGAAGCTTGTGAAAGGATACCAGAAACCTTTCATCCAAAATGTTTAAAATGCTATTCTACAAAAAGAAAATGTGTGTAAACTTATAAAAAAAAATTCCTATTAATAATTCTGATCTTCAGCAAATAGAAATAATTTTGGTAATCCTAACTGACCTAAATAGCAAAGATTTTAGACTGAGTTAATGTCTGATGGTGAGAGGAAAAGAGCTCATCTTTTTTATACAGTTTATTTAAACATGTGATGCCACTGTATAAATGTCCCTGCTTTAGTTTCAGAACATCGCTCTCAGTAATTAAAGGTCTGGAGAGTTAAGACAACAAAAAAAACAAACTGTTTTATCTTTTATTCTGAATCTGAGCTTAGATGTGAAATCTCTTCCATGTTGTTGAATTCAAACATTCCCAGCTGCTCAGCTCTGAACATATTTGTACCTTGTTTTGTTGTTAGTTCTGTCTGATTTTTAAAATAATTTTTCCCTCCCTCCCCTTTTTCACAGCGAACCCCACAGATCCTGGGAACAGTAAAAATGGATCCAGCCCAAACTTTTTAGCCTTTGCATTAGTGCTGACTTTTTTCCTTCTGGGTCTGGTTGGGATGTTGATCTGCCACGTGCTGAAGAGGAGGGGCTACCGGTGCACCACGGCCCAGGAGGATGATGAGGTGTTCCGAGAAGTAGATGGGGATCCTGAGCTGGGAGGAGGTAAGAGAGACGTTAATGTTTATTTAAGGTATTCACACAGCAAGGGTCCTAAAATATTGCTGTAAAAAATGCTGAAATTCTTGAAAAGTGTGACGTTTTCAGTGTTTTCCAGGTCTGGATAAGTGTAGGAAAAAAAAGAGTATTGTGTATAGAAAAATATTTCTGTTTCCAGACTATATTTAATTATTTAATGGATAAAACATGGATTTCTAAAATGAAATTACCGTACTAAGAATGACTAATGTGTCTTTCATATTGATTTCGAAGTGCAGTGACTGCTGAAGCACGGCTGCGAAAACAGAAAAACCTGGTGCCATTTATGCACCAAATGTTTGTGTAGTCAGAGTAAAGGACCACTTTTTAGGATGTGCTAGCATGATTAAAGTCCCAGAGTTGGTTTATCGTTCTGTTTAATTTACGCTGAAAACCATTAACACACTGAGCTTTGCCATTAATACAAAGTAGAACTCACGGATGTCGTTCATGAAAATTCATGACAGATTTTAGAAGGGGTCTTCTTTTTAAAATATATATATATTCAGTTTTTTCTTTTTTATTGTTTAACTTGCACAGCGGACCCATTTGAAAGCAATTATTTTGCATACATCAATTATATGTAGACTGACGGTGTTGCATCAAACAGCCATGCTGTTGTGTATTGGTAACGCTTTCTCTAAATAAAATTGCTAGCTTACTTATGGCATTCAAACATATTTTGTAAATTATCTATGGATTTAATTTTGATTTAAACTGACTGACACACTGGTTATTTTATGCTTTTTCCACATTGTGTCTGTATCATTCATAACTGATGTTCTTTGTTGTTTGAATCAATGTCTAAATAGAGCTCAGGCTACTGAATGTCTAACATTTTTGTTGTATTCGACATGAGGAGAGATGCTGACAAGCTGTTCATCTGACTGTGTAGGCCAAGTAAAGTGGTGAACAAACAGAACTTTGTCTTGGCATCATTCGGGACAGTTGGTGGCACCACGTCCAAACAGATCTGTAATCTTCAGGGTTTCATTTTGTTTCTTCCACTTCCCATTTTCTGCAAGGCCTAATTGGCTTCTTTGTTTAAAGCAGTTCATACAGATGTTGATAGATAAGAGAGAAATCCTGGACTGCTCAGGTTTCAGTTGGTTGGGAAGCAATCACCTACCTAGGCTAGGTTGACATCCTACGATTTAGATTCATAAAACAAAAATCTAGTCATAATCCTTTCAACGGTGACTTGTCCTTCTTGGTCCATTCATTTGTGCAATACAAATTAACTTATTATTCCTCGTCACATTGCAGAATCATTGTGGCCTGTGCTGCTGCAGGTTGCATTGCATTCCCTGTGCCTTATTCTCAGTGAAACCAATTAGACAATTACATTAAGTTTTTAGCAATTGGAGTTGAAATTATACTTCTCTTTTCCAATTCTATTTTCATTTGAAGATGGCCATTTTTAGCAATAAATTTAAAAACAAAGAAAATGATCGTTTTTAATTTTCGTTGGAGTATTGGGACCTGACTAAGGATTTTTTTTTAAAAATTTTTGGGGGGGATTATGGGAATAAAGTCACAATATTATGTCTACCAAAATAAAGTTGCAACGTTCCGGAAATAAAGTCGTAATTTTAGGAAGACTCTCACAGGAAAGCAATGTCTTCCCCCTGTGTAAAAATGAGGAATGTTGAGCATGTTGTGAAGTTATACTTTTGTTTTGGTTTTGCAAATATGGGAATACTTTATCTTTTAGCACATCAGTCTTAAATTATCAGTATCAGGATGACTGTTTATTTGGAAAGAACCACACTGTCTTGAAAGAGGAGCTGCCTCATTACGACTCATTCTCATATTATTACAACTTTATTCTCGTAATATTAGGACTTTCTCATTTTGTTATAACCTTATATTTATCTTAATACTCTAACTAATTTCTCCTAATACTCCGTTGTACTTTTTAAACTACAACTCATAATTGATTGGGCAGATACCAGTGTCGTAGTAGGAGCTATCTTTATTGACATCAAGAAAGCCTTGGTTACCGTCTATCACTTTGTCCTTATTGCAAATGTTTTACCTTTACAAATGTACATTTTTTGTCTAAGCTGTACACAATTGATCAAATCTGAGTAATGGCAAAAATGCTGTTCACAAAGATGGCAACAATTCTGGAATGTTAGCTAGTAAGTTTGGTGTACCTCGGGGTTGCCTCCTTGGGTCTTCTGCTTTTCAGTTCGTATAGTAATGACTTCCTAATGTTTGTCCAACTCATTTTACTTGTCAGATATAAACAGATGATGCAGCTGTACATTTACACTCAGAAAAGAAACAATCGGAAGAACTGTCAGCTGTAATTTACAGATCTGTTTTTTTTTATGTTTCTCATATTTGCAGGTTATTGTTGATAAAACTGTGCTATCTTTAATTTTAAATATCTCTAACTTGCCAAATAATCTATAATATAAATAAATTGTTAAAAAAAATATACTCATTTTGATCTTAACCTGTACAAACTAAGCCATTTTCCATCTCCACAAACTGGCACACAACTTCACAAAGTAGAGCTGCAGACACAGAAGCTCCAAAATCTCTCTGTGCAAAGGTTCACTGGAACAATTATGGCTGAGAATCAAATCTGTATGCAGCCGCCGGAGGTTAAAATCTCTGCTAAAATGCCAATTGTGCCCATAGAAAAGCCTTTGCAACGTTCTTTAGGCGGTAAGGCTATAGCATCGATGTATTTTGTCTATCAGGCAAATAAACAGCAAAAGTTAAAACAGCCAAAGGATACCGATAGGCCCAGATGCCAGCTTTGCTAAAACTACAACCAGCTCGGATGTTTTGAGAGCAATTTAAAAAGATTAGTATCGCTCCTGTGTCTGCAGTAGTGAATATACTGGCTGGGATACCGGTTCCTACTGGAGTCCAACATTTGTTTTTATTTCGTGACAACCCCACTCCATCTGCATACGAGCACTGTTGCACCATACCCTTGTGAGTTTTTTTTTTTTTTTGAACAAGCAGTTGACAATGGAAGAAAGACAAAACATCATGACACCAAAAATTGTAAGGTAACGACAGAAGAGGCGCACAGCTTTCATCAGCCGGTTTGGTTTTATTTATTAGTTACTTACGTTCAGCCAAAACTAATCAGCAATAAATTCTTTAAAAAATATTGCTTATAAGCATCAATCAGTGGCTAAGGGTATGGATGGCTGAGTGTATGAATGTCCAGGTGTTGTACAGTGTGAACCAAAATACCAACTTACAGCAAACCATATTAATCAAACTGAACCCAGTCAAGATTAAGAACCAAAAACCCAGTGCTGTCTGCAATGTGGGGCAAGTGAGAGCAGCTCAAAGATTTCAGGAACAGGTTGGCTTTACCAGGAACTTTGGCCCAAGGTTTTAACAGCTAGCGCCAGACACCTGGCCACTCCCACTTCACATGAACAGACAAGCAGGTGTCATCACATCAGAAATTAGAAAGAAATTCAAGGTGTTGGTGAGTTCAGAAACTAGGGGAACTCTTGACAGGAAGAGGTCTGGCAGACCCAAAGCCACAGCTGACTAACAAGTCAAGGTCCTGAGAGTCAATAGTTTGCATAATGAGTAGCTCACAGGAAGACCACTTCAAGCTGACCTGGTTTCAACTGTGAAAAGAAGACTTGGAGTTGCAGGTTTTACAAGTTGAGGTTTCTACAATAAAGTCATTGTTATGGTGTCGAAATAATGGAACAGGAAGTCAGGATTCTATGATGGTGAGCTGGCCAGGTCCTGCTGCAGCAACCCACAACACTTGGACCTCTATGCTCCACTGTTTGTATGAAGCCCATTTCCTGGAGTGCTGTGTTTGGTTTAAGGCATTGTTCTGCTGTCCAAAAAAATTGTTTCAAACTGGTCTTTCTAAAGAACATTATTCCAGAATTCCTGGTCTTTATCCATGTTTTCTCAGGTAAACTTCAGTCAGACCTTCATATCTTTCTCAGAGAACAAAGGTTTCCTTCTAGCACCATTTTTACATGGATAAACTTATGCAGTCTCTTTCTCAATCTACAAGCAATGCACTTTCATATCCCCAGCAGCAAAAACCTCCTGTGACAGTGCTAGAACAGTTCATATTTAATCTTAATATTAAGAAATGAAATAAGTCATGCCACCATTGCTTAAATTCACAGAATGATGAGTTCTGTTTTTGCACAGCATGCTTATTGAGCAGTAAGTTGCATTTTAATTTTGGTTATTCTTTTTAACCTTGTATATTATGTACATTATTAGATAAATTGGTTGAACTGTTAATTTTTTTCCCATGAATTTTGCCCTGCATCTGCACACAGATCCTAATATTCTGTTTCAGTTGGACATTAGCAGACATTCGTCACCAGATTATGTCACTGAGATGCTGTACACTCAGTACAGGATGTTTTTTTTTTTTTCTTTGATTTTTTTTTCTTAACTTTTGTACCCAAATGAGTCTTTGTTTTCTCTCTATAAGGTTTCTCACTTTCCAGTCATGTGGTGGAGAGAGCAATAACAAAGCAATAAGCTTGCTGGAAGCTTTGTCCTGTTTGAAACAGATCTCAAGGCCCAACTTCATTCCTAGACTTGAGGAGCTGATGTAAGTTAGAGCTTCCACATGCAGATCATAATGGGATCTGAAGTGAAATGTGAAACCTGTAGGAAGTTGAAGTCTCGGCTGTAAACTCTGCATCGTGAGCTGCTGTTGAAGAGATTTTTTTGTTGTGAACTCCCTGTCTAAATCTTGTGTTTCTTCCTGTGTTTGGGGTGAAAAGGTGCCTGCTCCTTTTAAGGCGTGGAGTCCGGTGCAAACCAGGAAGACGGTTGGCAATTGCACCACTTACTTTCCAACTCTGCCTGTGGGCATGTTCAGAGAGGTGGAGAGGGGAAAGACATCTCTATAGACAGTTTTTTTTAAACAATACCCAGTGTAACTCTCTTCTATGGAATCTGCCTCTTCCAAAATAAAAATGTGATCTGCATCAATAAACAAAACATGTTTTGGTTTCGTTCCGTCCTTCTAGTAATTATAAGGATAAGGAACTGAAACCCTGACAGCAGGATGCAACTGGGCTGTATCAGATGTGAGACAAATGGTAGAAAGAAATATGTTTTCACATAACTCTGAGACCCTGTGCTGGTTTTTCTCAATGATCTGTTATCCAACCATGAACCTGTTGAGAGTATTCCCATACCACAGTGAAGCTCTTGATCATGTTGGATGGACATAAAAATGTGTAAATTGTATCTGTCTGTTCCCCACTTATTGGTCCTCTTTGTGTTGCTTTTATTTTTCAGTATTGCTAGAAAGCCCCAGCTTCTGCATGATATGTTAAAACAGACAAGTAACTTTTGTCTATAGTTGATCCTGTATCACGGGTATGCTGCCTTTCTTTTGTTCCACCCAATCCAAGTTTAATAGCATTCCTTCAGCCAGCTGCTGGACAGTGTGCAGCAACAGTTGGGTGTGGGAAAAGGTTGTGTTACTCTATGCTTGATACAACCAGAGAAAGCCCTGATCACTGCAACTTGTTCTATGTCAACCATTAACCATCCCATGCCTAATTCTAGTCATACCAGACTGAATTTGTAATGAGCGAGTTGTAGCTGCAGCTTCAGGGCCTCTTCTGCATGTGGTTTCTTATGTTTAATGTACACCTGCAGGGAAAATAGCGCATCTTTAAAAATACGTCTTAGATTTAATACACCTGTATGTAAAGATATTTTAACAGAACTGAAGAAAACATTTTCCATGTTAATGCTCGACATCTGATGCTTTAATTTATTTTTTTTCTTTTGGCAATCAGAGCTTGATTTCCTGTTCTCCCGGCACAGCTACCTTTTTTTTTTTTTTACGCATCCTTGTTCCTGTTAAAAGATTTCCTTGACATTATTGGTTTGTTTCTTCGGAAGAACAACAGTCTCAGATGTTTAGGTAATCCACCCCAGGCCATATTTAAATACGTACAGTTTGGGGTGGGCGAAATGGTGCCATTAGATTATGAAGCGCTAGAACTTAATATTGTGTCAAAACAAAGAGATCGTATTGTCGTAAGGCAGATTCTCCTCCATTGTTGCATGTGTAGACGCTGGAATCATGTTGCTTTTAAGTGTCATATTATTACATTTAGATTATTTCTCTTCAGATTGAGTAAGGTATTTAGTGCTGTACCTAAGGAGGTATACTAGAGTATTAACTCATGCTAAAATGCCTTTATAGAATATTACATTTTTACTTTGCAGAATTGCATAAGCCATGCGCCACTATACAATAGTGTACTTTTACGTTCTAAGTAATAATACATCATTTATTTTAACTTAGATGCATTTTAGTAAATGCATAAATAAACGTTTAACACAGCAAGTTGATATTAGATGGCTAGTTATTCAGGCTATCCCCTACACCATGACTTCCTGTGTGTTTCTAATATTTCCAAGCCAAGAAGAACACTGGGACTTTTTTTGACATCTCAACAAAGCACCTGAAGCTGTAGAAACAATACGATGGCGGTTTTGAAACTGTAACAAAGGTAAAACCGCAGTGAACCGTAATACCAGAAACTGGCCCGTGACTGTTTGCTAGCTTCATAAACTAGCTTTTATGTAGTAAGAGTGTACTGTAGTAGAGCGCTTTGTTGTAAGATGAACAGGACATTTTGGAGTTGGGAGTGACATATTTTTTATAATTTATAAAATTGCATTTAAAAACTGATATTTGTGCCTGGTAGCCCAAACCTCTATACAGTATGGGAATGTGTGTAGTTTTAGACTAGGTAAATAAAATGTTCTGTGGTGCAGAATGTGGACATCAGTGAAACGGTGCTGATCAAGAAAACATTAGGGAGTAAAGTTGGTCCACAATGATAAATGTTTTTAACATCAGATATTATATGTGAATCTTAGCTCTTAGCCTATTAGCTTGAAATGATGATGCTGCCAATGGCCACTCATTGTCTCGGGTGTCTGCTGAAATGTTGGCGACTTTCTTTCATGTGTTTTCTCATGTGTGCATAATGACAGTAATTTTATTTGATGTCTGATATACTGAATATAAGCAGATACTTACTGACACAAATCTGTCTTTTTTTTTTTCTCTCCATGTCATGCCAGAGCTGAATGAGACAATGAGCGAGAACAACGACACAGTTGGACAGATCGTTCACTGCATCATGAAAAATGAAGGTATGTGTCCCACTGACCTCTACACAGAAACTGTGGGAAAACGTTGAGGTTGTCTGAACTCGTGGCTGATTGATTGTCTTCTGCCTTCTTTTCCTGGAGTCTTTCCTGCTCCGTGGTGTTCAGGAAAACTCATTTTCACACCGTTTTCAGGAAGGAAGCCACAGCTCTGAGCAGCAGCTTGTAAGAGCTTAGCTCTTCTCACAAGGGCTTGGCTCTGGGGGAAAAAAAACAAAAACTATTGTTTTTGTGTAAGATTATACTGGGGACAACTGGGCTTTATACATACAGCATGTTTGGGTAAACTCCTGGATCTCATTAAAAATAACACAAGCACCGCCAATTTTAATTCTTAATCCAAGAACACCGAAAGGTTGGAGTATCTTTGTGGATGGAAAACATGGCCTAATAATAATGTTAACAAACCTCTCAGTGTTGTGGCGTTGTGCAGAAATTAGGTTTTGGTTTAAAAAAGACAGAAGTTGATGACTTCTAGTAATTTGGCACCTCAATATCCAATAGCTAGCTTAACCTCTGGTCATTTTATCTTTTTGAGACCTGTTCCAAGTCAAGACCTGGTTAGATGTAAGGCTGTGCATGGATAACTGAGGGTCGCTACACATTTATTACAGTCTTTGGTGAGGATGAAGGAAAGATTTACAAATAAATTCAGATTTTTTTTGCAAGCTTAAGCTGATAACCGCTTCCTAAATTCATGAACTCATATCTGCTTTACTTGAGTGGCATGTTCGCTTGTCTTTCACATTTTGAATTGTGGCTGAGAGAAATGGGCCTCTGTTTCCCTTCGTATTTATACCCCAGAGGAACAGGAAGTCAGGCTTTACAAATTAAAGGCTCTCAGAAACTTTTTTATTTTATAGGAATTGTTTGGAGAGCCAATAGTTGTGATACTCATGAGAAAAAACCCAATGAATAAATTTACTCAATTTGAAGGTTAAATTATTCAAAATTTGTATGTGAAAAAGTTATGCTACTAAATTAACTGTAACCAATTTTAATTTGTATTGTTTCAAACATTTTGATATCATTTCACTCAGACAGCAGCAGACTAGTTTAATTAATGAATTATCGCTTTTAATGCTAGTATTTATAAGTAGCTTGTGATTTTCAGATAAATGGTCCATACGGTCGTACTTGTTGACATTTTATCTTGTCTTCAAAATTACTATAAATGAAATGATCCATCCATCCAAAAGCAGATATTCTGCATACACCAGGCTTTTGACACAAGAATAACAACAGTTACTACAGCCGTTGTTCTGTCTACAGACCTCTGGCTCCTAAATATGACCCCACCTCTGAACTTAGTCAGAGAGACAGCTCAAAGTCCCAACTTGACGTATGGCGCACAAAGGCATTGTTGTTTTGTCTTTGAATCATTAATAACGAGTTTTATGTTGGCTTTTGTGGCGTCTGGGGCTGATTCATCATGTCCACGAGTGATGGACTCCATGCGCTGTGACTCATTTGTCTCATTGTCTGTCTTCTGGGAAACGAGTTTCCTGCAGGAAACTCTTTAGTTTGACACATTAGCATATGAATGCATCGGCTATTTCAAGGAATTTTACTCATACTGTGGGTCTTAATTGGTTTCTAGAAAGCTGAAGATTAGACACTATTTCTCTCCACAACAGAACAGTTTTGAATGTGAGGAACCCAGAAAACTTGGGTTTGATGACATGGATATTTCTGTGGTATCAAAGACTAAAGGAAATGCTGCCCTCTACAGGTGATTCCCTAACACCGGCACTAGACTGTCATGATTCAATTCAGAAAGGATTCTTCAGCTACATCCTTGTGTTGCATCTTTAATTAGTTCAATGTATATTAGAACCTTTTATTCAATAATTTATGCAGTAAGATAATTAATAATATATTAATACAAAATATAAAGCAACAGTTTTAGTGCTAGTAATTGAGTGACGCATCATAGCAATCGATGGCCTCTTCAGTAGATAAACTATGGCAGCTACTCCAGGTGAGCTCCTCCTGCCTCTCACTTGACCTGCAGTTTTCTGTACCAAACATTGATGAGTTAGTTTGAGGCATCAATTTAAACAAGTTCTGACAGTTTGATTATGAATAGCAGAATACACAGTGCTGTGAAAAAGTATTTCCTCCTTACTAATTTCTTTAAGTTTTGTTTTATTTTTTTTTTGTCAGATCTTGAAACTAATTTTAATGAGACAAAATCAAATGATTTGCTGATTTCAAGTGAAGATGCTGTCTAACACAACCTGGGATTGAGCTTTTTCTGTGACCACAGCTTCCAAATCAAATCTCAAGACCTTTTTATTCAGACAGGCTTTTAATAATTAAACATGTAGTGGCACTTCTGGTTTCATTTAGTTTGTTTTATCTACCTTGTTTTTAACCTGCTTTTTTATATTTTCTGTTATCTCTCTGTGTTTTTTTTAGATTGATTTTGTACCTTGGAAACCACTATTTTAGATGTGGAAAGGGTTACACAAATCATTGACTGATTAATAAGAGCTAGGACTTTATTCTGTTGAATAATTTTACATTTTTTAGGAAGTTTTGATTCTGCAGGTTGAGCAGTAATCAGCTGGGTGCGGCTGGTGAAATTCAACCCAAATAACATGGTTTTTCAGGTTGATTCATGATTTTAAAATGGGACATGTATACTTTCCAAGTTAGGTTTGGATAGATTTCTTTATTAATCAATGTAATAGTCCTTTAAAAACTGCTTTTTGTATTTACTTGGGTTGTCTTTGTCTAACATGGAAATTTATTTGTTCTGAAACCTTTACAGAAGAAATCTGTAAAGGTGCAAATAGTTTTTCACACCACTGTATTTCTCCCCCACAACAGCAAAAAAAGTTTAACAACAATAGACTAACCTAAGGGAAAAAATAAGATAAAACCACTGCTTTACTCAGTGGTCTGTAGTTTCACTGCGGCCTGTGTGTACTTATTTCAGTTTCTGATGCCAGTAGGCATGGGCAGGTTTGGCATCCTCTCAGTATGACCACCTTGAGTAAAAACACCACGGCACCTTGGCAAAATGTTACATTTTAAAAATGTAATTACCTTAATTTACATTAGAAAAGCAGAAAACTGCGATGGACAGGCGACCTGTCCAGGGTGTACCCCGCCTCCTGTCGATAGACTGCTGGAGATAGGCATCAGCTTCCCCACAACCCACTATGGAAGTAGAAAATGACTGACTAACTGAATAAAATAGAAAAGCTATATTTATTTGTAATGCTATGAAATTAATCAAACCTTGATTTTCGTAGTTATAATGTTTGGAGGATAGAGCCATGCATGTCTGTGTATCAAAATTAAAACAAACAGCTGTAGGGAACTCCAGTCCCTCCAGCACGTTCTCTGGCATTATTAAAAGGACATTACACTGTAGGAACTCTACGGTCGAAGATTTGAGCTTCTTTGAAACCGTAACCTTTGAGAACTTAGGTTATACCTACAATACCTGCAGCTAACCTGTGCCTGGATGAGAGCTTACTGAGCAGCTAAAAGGTCCTGCTGGTTTCGTTTGGTTTAAAAACCACCAAGCTCTTACATTACTGTTGATTTTATAAACCTCATCTGTTTTATTAATTTAGTCTGTTCCTCCTGTCATGACAAATGTCAAGGTGACAGTGCTCAAAACACTTTAAAGGTTTTATTTTTGTCTTCTCACCTTTCAAGCTGTTCCACCACCATATTGCTGGAACGGGTGATGTTATTACTCCTGCTGTCTTGTTTTTAATCCTATCATTTAGAGCACCATTTCACAACAAATGTAATTTAGAGGGACGTTACAAGACCAACAGGTCCAAATCCTATCCAGGAATATATGATCAAATCCATCCAGTTTTAGAGACGGAGATAAATTTGGTTTCTTACATTTTAGTCCAGTGCTACTTGTACCAGTCAGGTTCAGCTTATGATGCCAGTTGGTAAGAAGGTATTTAAAGAAATCAAGCCAATTGAACCAATTCATCCACCTTTTTATGTCAGATTGCCATGGTAACACCTTTTTTTTTAAATTATTTTTTGGCAGTTGAACATAGCCAACCATGCTAACTCTGTATCTTTATGTTTGTGGCCAAATAAAACCTCTGTGTTGATAGTATACCGATTAACTCTGTTATGTCCTGTTGGTGCAGAATCCCTAAACCCTGCATTAAGATAAATCTAAGGTATTATCAGGTATTTTTCTCAGTTAGGAGGTGCAAATTACACAGAAATGATAAACTCTCAGCATCACTTCACCTAGATGGATTAGGTGCTTCACCGTTTTTTACCAAAAGACAGCTGTTCAACCGGCCAGGCACATAAAGGATTTTAAAATGAGTTTGTTTTTTTTTTTTGGTGGGGTTTTCAGACTATAGTAAAAATATTTTTGATAGATTAGTCTTTTCATATGAAGGACGAAAACATATTTTTTAAAATGTTCCCCCAACCAGTTATATTGCTGATATAATTTTGGTATTAAAAATAAATTTTCTGTCCCTTTAAGCCTTAAGTGACCCTAACTTGTACTTTTGTGCTGCTACAACTACCCCACCCCCGCTGCCAACCAAACACTACACCCTTTGGTTCATTTATGACAGGAGGATGGTTCACAGAGAAAACTTTGAGTCAGACGTCAGTACAGATTTTCATAACCCTTACCAAGTCGAATCTTATTGAATTTTTTTTTGTTTTTAAAGATGATGCCGAGGTTTTCCTATTTGTGCTCATTGCAGGCTTATGATGAATTTTGTGTATGCATCAAGGCCTAGGAGAGGGAAATACGTGGCTTGGTCCAGGATATATAAAGTTAAATCTGAGCTGTCAGCTCTAACAGTAAGAAGAAGCTGTTTTTTGGGGGGCTCTGAATTGTAAGAAATTTAAGTCATTTCCAAGAGCTGATTTTCAGTTAAATATGTTTTGAATAATGTTCAGGCTTGTTTTCTTACAACAAGACTTTCCCTGGTCCAGGATAGTCCCCCTGGCACTGCTCTGACACCTTAGTAAATGCATACAGTGTGCAACTTTGAAGTTACTGTACCACTCTCGGCATTGGACTCTGATGCTACATATATTTAAAAAAACAAGTTTAATTTAATTTACATCTGTTCATTTTTGTATGTGACTCTCTGTGTTCCTCCTCAGCAAACTCTGATGCCCTGAATGCCATGATTCAACAGAACAGCGTCGATTCAGAGTAAGTATCATTATGGTCCTGTGAACAAAAATCCTTTACATTTTTTCACAGCAATACCTGCTCTAATTGGACTCACCCACCAGGTGGCACTACAGGCCCCCTTGTAAACCTTAAGTCAAAATTTATGAGCAGCACAAGAAGCCTCAAAGCAATCAGGCCACATTTCTTTTCTTCATTCTTTTCCAGATTGGCAGGGGTTGATAGAGGCCAAGCAGCTAGAGAATATTCCCAAAATGCTGCTGCGCCCCACATCAGTGCATTATGGGATTATTAAACCACGTGTGCAGCTGTTGGCATATTTTCCTTTTGGATTTTTAGCCAGAATGCATTGTGGGACTGTAAGTTTAAATAAATAAAAATGAGAACAAAATTAAAACTTGAAAGAACTTTAGGAGCTGCAGCTTGCATTACTTCAGACATACTCACTTGATTAAATTTTGAGTTAACTGGCAAAGATTAAGACATTTTTTTAGAGTATTGTTAATTTGAAGTAGTGGTTGGTTGACAATGTTTTTTTTTTTATACCGTTGACAATTTATAAACATATAAAAACATACATATGTATTTGTTTAGATCATGAGCATGGGCTTCCTGCAAATGATTCATAATTTTTCTGGATAAAGCTCAGTCAGTGTTTAGCCTAATTTATTATACTATCAAAACCTTAACTGGATTTACTAAAGGTGACCAACGGTACTCTGTAAACTGCAGCCAACTTTCAAACATATTTGCTGTGATTCAGGGTAGCTGTTTAAGGTCACGGAGTGCCAACTCATTTAGCTCCCTGATCAGTTAATGGATTTTCCCAAAGAAAAGATTATATAAAACATCTAATAAGTTCATGCAACCGTAGGAAATCCAAAAACTCTTCACTGAATGTTTTGTTCTCTTTTAAGCTCCTCCACTTTTTTATCCAGATTAAAACAGACTCCATCAAACTCTGGGGATAAGATAAAACCAGCTGTTAAACAGCACTTTCTAAAATCAGAAGTGTATCAGAAGAACCCAATTTGTTTGGGCCAAATTAAAAACAAAAAAGATGATGGCTAAAATCAGCTAAAACATATATTTCTGCAGGTTTCATGGCTAGTGTTTTAGAGACTAAGGAAAAAAAAATAACTGCAAGCATTTAAAAATGTTTTTTTTCCCCAGATATTTTGTAACAATAATCAATGTTTTGTATTTATTTATTTTCATTTTTAGATGGCTAAGTTAGTGAACACTCTACATTAGGACATACATAACATGTTTATTGTTTTTTTTATTTGGTGTTTTGGCTTCATTTTGTGTCAAGCTAATTTAGCATTTTCAAGCTAACTAGCTTGCTAATTAGCTCGCTAATTTGCTACGGTTGAACTAAACAGCTGTTTCTGAATGTTTTGCAGATGACCAATTAATAAACAGAATAGTTCCTAATAGAAAATATTTTAAAAGTGATTACAGGGAAAATTGATAAATTTGAATACTTTGTAGAGTGTCTGTCCAAAAGATCTATCTAAAATTGAGATTTTACCAGCTTTATATGCTAACATAGGCTACCTAGTTTTAGAAAGATCCCAAAAACCTACTAATGGTAGTCGAGAAAAGTAAATTTTAAGCATATATGAATTCCCTAACATAGTTTTTTGTGAATAAGAAAAATGTGGATGTTTTGAGCAAATATTAGCTGAACACACTGGAAATGCTTGTTAATGTGAATCCTTTGCAGAGTGGCTAGCCAAAAGTAATAGCTAACATTTAAGCTTTATATGCTTCATGGCAGTTTTAGGGTGAGATGTAACTTCTTTGTGTGAGGTTCAAGCATTTTTGCCATTTATCTCTGTAAATTGTTTAAATACTTGACACAAAATAAACTCCATACATAATGAAATATAGATTCATTTAAAAAAATATATATGTTAAATGGGTTTGTGACTGCAAATCTGTTGATGGCCAAATGGTATTTTTCTTGCTTGCCTCAGATTATCAGTATCCTTTTAAAAGTATCCAATTTTCTTGCTCTGATTTAAATCTCATGGGGGTCATCTGACATCAACATTTCAAATCAAAGTCTTTCTGCTTGTTAGGACAAGATGACCCTTAATTATACAGGCAGGAGCAGATGGAAAGGGTTGAATCAGATCAAATGCCTTTTGATATCTGTCCGTACATGGGAACGGCAAGAGAAGAAGGAAAAGGGGAAATAAGAACATGGACACAATGGAAGAAGATATGCTAGTGACAGGAGAGGATGTAAATCATAAATTAGGGGAGTATATTTCCAGTCCTCTGCTTTTATCTTCCTTTCATATTGTTGTAGAGGAAACTAGTTTTAAAGGGGAATTCATCACTCTTTTCCGGACTACTTTCATGTGTTTTGCCTGTTCGGTTCTCCCTCCAGATGGCTTGATTCACATATTTCCAGCCCTCGTTTTCCCTTTCACTTGCGTCCTTCAGTTCAGATTGCTCTCCGTAGTGGCCGCCTCTTTCTCTGGCTGTTACAATCCATATCTTTCTGTTTCTCTGTGCCAGGTCGGGCAGCCTGCCAGCGGATCACTTAGAGATGGTAGATACGGGAGAAGAGGGGTATTGGTTGGGGTTGATTTATGGGATACATGGGCATAGGGTGACACATAGAAAAACAGAGAGACTTGGAAGAGGAGAAAAAGAAGGATAGAGGGAAACCACGAGCAGGAGAGTGACTGTAGTGCGGCCAGGCTTTGCTATCTTCATCCAACATTTGCTCCTTAACTTTCCTTCCTCAGCCGCCTGCCTCCTTCGGTCCCCTTCATCTTCACTCCCTCATATCCTTATTTCCCTCCCGTTGGAAATGGAGGTGGCCCTACTAACTGTACACCTGCATTAAGAATATTTATATGCACTAGTTTAATTTTATTTATTTTTGTTACAGAATTGTAGCCAGACCTATACAAGGCAGGCATGTCCTTCAGTAAACAAACATCCTTTTATTCTTTTAGAAGTTTTTCTTGTCTTTTATCGATAATACAACGTCAGCCGTGTGAACAGATTAACGATATTGGGACATCTTTTCTTTCAGATGTAGCCTACAACCCTGTGAGCTAGCAATGGGCGATATGGACTTAAAGTTTATCACGATGTTTTATTTATTGCAATAACAAGAAACCAATGAACAAAAAATTATTTGTACATTATTCTGCTGCAGGGGAACAGTTACATTAATTAGTGCAAATTTATCTTGACAGCGCCTTAAGTAACAATGAAAAGTACCATAGTTGCCCTTCCCTACCATGAACAAGTTTTTGCACCCTTACAGATTTCTTCCACTTTTGCTTTTTTTTTGTCACTCTTAAATTTTTTGAATCAAACAAATCGTATTCTCCGACTAAGATAACCTGAGGAAATGCAAAAATAAGTTTTTAATTGGTGATTTAATTTATTACGGGTTAAAAGCTTTTCAAGCATTGTAAAATGAAGAATAACTGTGATTAACCACATATTTCAGATCAGTTTTGATTAGTCGCACCCTGGCTTGATTGCTACCTGAGCTGTGACGTCAAGAAATCGCCTTAATAGAACCTGCCAGACAACATGAAGCAGACAAACAGATCTCAAAAACCACACATGCCTGGATCTAATTGAATTTAGGAATGGATCAGAAGCAAAGTTATTGACATGTAACAGATTAAAATGGATTAAAAACCATCTCTAAGGCTTTGGGACTCCAGTGAATAGTCATTATCTCCAACTGGAGAAAACATGGAAAAGTGACCCTGCCCAGAAGTGTCTAGCTTTACTAAAATTACAAGAGCTAACTTATCCAAGAGGTCACAAAGGAACCCAGAGCAAGATCTAAAGCATTACAGTCATACTTACCTCCGTGAAGGTCATTGTTGATAGTTGAACAATAAGAAAGAGACTGGACAAAAATGGCGTCCAGTTCAAACACAAAAACCATTTCTGATCAAAGAGGACAAAAAGGTCGGTTTCAAACCTGCCAAAAATAAGAGCTTGATGACCCTTTAGACTTTTAGAAAAATATTCTGCGGGCTGACGAGACAGACTTGGAGATTTCTGGAAGGTCAGCATCCCATTACATCTGACCTAAAACAAGCAACATTTCAAAAAATAACTATCTGACCCACCTGCATGGCTGAATTAGGATAATTCTGCAAAGACGAGTAGGCAAAAAGTACTATTTTTATTTTAAAAAATGCATTTTGTGTTTAGGTTATATTTGTGTGATATAATGTGTTTGACTTTAAACCATTAAAATGCGCCAAAAATTAAAAACAAAAAAAAAATCTAAAAGAGAGCAATACTTTTTTTTGCTTGATTTTACAGTGGCTGTAGCTCACAAGGTTAGTCATCAAGGTTGTGGGGAAACCTACTGTTCTCAATCTGCTAATTAGTGTGTGTGTATAAACGTTGGGTGGATACATTAGACTATTCTTTTTATATAACTGGGTATTTGTGTAAAACAATTTCTCATATTTTCCATCTATAAGATATATTTTCACAATTAAAATCAGCAACTAATAAACCTTCTTCCGCATATCCACCGACTCCTCCTAAGCATGTTCTTCCTCTCTTTCTCCAGCCTTGCTTCAGTGGTTTATTTTAGCGGCCGCCGAAGAGAAGCAAACTCAAAATAATCGAGCCCCATCCCTCCGCATTAGCAACAAACAATCTTAGCATTGCTTATTTACATCAGCAGGCGGGAGCTGCGTTTGTTCCACAGTTGTGTGCAAACAAGGCGAGCTGCTGCTCTCCAGGGTCATAAAAGACAAAAACATGTAGGAGAACAAAAAGACGAGAAATATGGCCTAAATTGTTTCCTCTTTCTTGAACCCAGAGATGAATATGAATGTGGAGGGGGGAAAAACTGCAGATATTATGAAAGTTTTTGCTGCTGCCAAGAGAAGGTCGTCATCATTTCTTTTTTTTTTTTGCTTTAAAGAAAATCAATGAGGGCTGGATCTCAGGGGGCTTGTCAGTAATTGTTTAGAGATATGAAATATTAATGTCATTCAGCGGTGATGGGTTTTAATAGAGGAAGCACCACTTCGTTAAATAAGCTTTAATTTTGTTCTGTAAGACTGATTGAAAGCAAGTTGTTGGTTAGTTTAGGAAATGTCTCAGAGCTACTTTTGACAATGTTTCTATTCAGTGTTTGCAGCAATGATAACTAACCTTTTAAAATAGTTTAAATAATTATTGTTCACGAGCTGAACTGAACTGGAGGTCACATGGTAGAGGACGGTAACCACTGCATGTCTGCATCTTTATCTTGGTGCTCTTGAATGCACCACTCAACATGCACAGGTTGTTTACCTGGTCAGGTTAGGAAACGGGAGGACACCTTTTAGAAATGTAAACGGCTCAGCAGGAGTCCTAAAGTTTTCAGTGTCAGACATTTGGAAGATGCCTCCTAATCAAGGAGTGGCAATAACAAAGAGGTGTTAAACAAATGGGACGTTTCCTGCGAAATACATAATGTACCCTGATCAAGCCCTAAAATTTGGGGGTGTTAATTTTAGGCTAAATGAACCACCCTTAGTTTCAAATATCTTAATTTCTTCTCCCATCTCCTGACTTTCTGTCTTCAGTCCTCCAATGACGCCCGTCTCGCTGGCTCCTTCTACCCCACCGCTGACCCCCGTATCACCTGGGGCGCCCCCAGAAGCACTCAAGCACACCTGCAGCCACCTGCACACCATTGGCGGTCTGAGCGGCCACAAGAACATCTGCACCCGCTGCAACCAGAAGAAATGGCCAATAATGAGGAAGCTCTCGGCCCGAAAGCCAGAGCAGCGCCGCAGTAATGAGGTCACAGTCCTCTCTGTGGGCAGGTTGGTAGCACCTAGACTCTTTAAAGAAACTACTTTGGTGATAATTTCCTTACATAACTTGACAATAATAAAAAACACTAACAGGTAACCACAGAGTGCATGTTAGCTACACATTACATATGAACTCTGAACCCTCATCAATGACAAATGGTTTGGAGGTTCTAACTGGAGCCAAACTAACAGTTCCACGGTATTAAAATAATTATTTCAAAACAAAAATATAAAACTATCTAACTGCCTTTATTTAAAATCAAAATCCTAATAATTACTACTGCTAAAATATTACAGATTACATTGTTATTGTTGTTGTGCAACAATATTGTTTGGTTTGGCTATGAATAACTATTAATAAGTGCCAAAGACAATTATTAACAAAGTTAGTTATTTTGATCAAAATTACCAAGTCGGTGCAAAACCTGATTATCAGGAATTAAAGCCAAACTGCTCACTGTCAGTTATTGTTTTATGAATACCTGCCTGGTGCGGTGTGGTACTATTAGAACAATAGATGGAGTGAATTTGTGCACCGGTGTTCTCAAACAGCAAGCTCTGCACACACATACAGAATAAATACAACTTCTCTCCAAATATAACAAAATACTTCAACTTCCAGTTAAAATACTTCAGTCAGCAAACTGCTAGTACCATTTAACTAAACTACCAAGCAGAATTAAAGAATAGGGAAGATTAATGGGCTATGTACAATATAAACAAGTTGATTAAAGATGATTGAAAATTATGACCAAATGAGTGATGCAACATTACCATGCAATGTTTATGTTTGAGAACCAAGGATTATCTTGAATAATCTGGAAGTGAAGTTAAGTTAGTCTTGGAACTAACTTAGACAATAATTGGTATACCTTAAAACAACCATTCACAATGCAAGATCAGAGAAAATTTTATTTTAATAAAATAATGTTTTAAATAATGATCTGCTGAATAAAACCAACCTTCTGGATGTCTAATTCTCAATGGTGCCTCATTAGCTGCCTTTATTTATTAAAATAATATTTAAAGAAATATTATTAAGGGAATGGTAAAATATTTAAGGAAATATTTTGGAAATGAGCCAAATCTTTCTGGAGAAATGAGGTTTAATGGCGTTTACTTAGTTATCAAATTTAGTAAAATGATGTTAGGGACACATTATTTACTGGATTGAAAACTAAACCATTCTGGGTAAATATTATTTAGCAGCTAGCACGTGTCCTTACCTGTTAGCAGTTGAAGCTAACAAAGGAGGCTGATAGCTTAGCACCAGAATCAAACACACACCTTTAAAAATACCGTCAATAAAATGGTTAAAATGCATAAGCGCAGACGGCGCGTTATGATCAATCTTCTGTATTTAAAATCACCCTTCAAGTAAAGTTTGTCTTAACTTTAAAAACATACAAAGAACACAACTTGAACACATGTGCTGCAGATATTCTGCTGGCACCAAGATAACTGAGTTCAACCCAAACAAAACCAAACTTCATAAAATGAAAAACGTTTAGATCATTTCAATCTAAATCACTTCTATGTTATTCTGCCCAAACACTTAACCTCATGAACTGTGGTGAGGAACGATGTCCAAGGCGGAGAAGTTTGAAGAAATGTCAGATATATGGAGTGCACAACTACTCATGGTCCTATTAACAGATCCTGATAATTGGGTTGTGGATTTCTGCAGCTCCTCCGGTTACCCTGGGCCTCTTTCCTTTCCAGGCAGTTTAGGTGGGCAGCCATTACTGGGAAGGTTTGCAGTTCTAACATACACTTTCCATTTTTGAATAATTGATTGATCAGAGCTCTGTGAGATGTTCAAACCTTAGAATATTGTTTTCTAACCTAACCCAACTTTGATCTTCACACACAGCTTTGTCCCTGACCTGTCTGCTGTGTTCCTTGTGTTTCATGATGCTGTTTGTTCACTAATGTTCTCTAACAAACCTCTGAGGCCTTCACAGAACAGCTGGATTTATACTGAGATTAATTTAGGTGTATAAGAGTAAAGGAGACAAGTTCATGCCGCAGTTTTCAGATCATTATTTGTAATTATGAAAACTTTTTTTTCTGTTCACTTTACAATTTGGCAATTGTATTGACCTATATCAAACTTGTGTGGGTTGTAGAGTCCGTCTCATGCTACCACGAGTGTGAAAGAACCACCAACATTCAAAAGTGACCAAAACATCATCCAGAAAGTATAGGTACTGAGAAGTGGTCTGTGGTCCCCACCTGCAGAACCACTCCTTTATTGAGTGTCTTGTTAATCACCAAAGATTTCCCCCTGTTGTCTATTTACACAACATCATGTTAAACTGATGGTCAATCAGTGTCTCTTCCTAAGTGGACAGTTTGATTTCACAGAAGTTTGATTTACTTGGAGTTATATTGTTTTCTTTGAGCAGTGTATTTCTATCTAGCTTATGAATGTTAAGTGTGAAGATCATACAGTGTGCTTTTCAGTCTGTAGTTTCTTCCCTCATAAGAGCAGTAGCAGTTTTTTTAGTTTTTTTACACGTGTGTTGTTGCCACCATATAGAGAAGCTGGTTGCCATGTGCCAGGGCAGATTTGCTCTGCAAATAGGAAATCTCAAGACCAAATCCTAAATGCGTGATTGACTTTATGAAATCAAGGCTGAATCCAGCAGTAAAATAGGCAGACCACATTGATGTAATAGTAACCTGTGTTTGTCTGACCTTCAACCAGTCGGATTATCTGTGTGTCTGTGGATGTGTGTGTGTGGGTTGGTGAATGTCTGTGTATAAATAAGCATGTTTCTGTTGAGTGGGTGTATGTGAGCGAGTGTATCACCAGAAAGTGCACAGCTGTTAGTGTGACAGGAATGGTAGAAGGCCTACAACACACCGCATCTAAGTGAGAGATGGATATATATATAAATTAATTTAAAAAGGAAAGATTGCCAGCGCAAATCCCCCTGGGGACCAGCTCCCTCAAACTGGCCCCCTCTTGACATTCTCATTTAGACCACAAGATTTTAAATCTTTCAAACATCATCATTCTTTTCCTCTTTAGGTTCCGCGTGACAAAGTGTGAAAAACCAGCAAAGGATCGACGTACTCTGTTAATAACTGACCCTAATGGCAGCGTCCCGTCATCGCCAGCAGAGGCGGTCCGCCGCAGCAGAATGACGTCAGAATCCCAAAAGGTTGGTGCTCTGAAAACTGTCAGATTCTCCTGCGCATTGCTTTTCCTAATGATATCCTGTGTGAACGTTAGAGCTCTCTGCAATTATTGCCTGTCTATTTAAAGATGTGTAAAGAAGTCTTGAAGGAAATTCACCTTTTGTTTTTTCTGTAGCACAACTCTGTGATACATTTATAAATTTGTGCACAAAAGCTGGATTTGTGAGAAAAAGAAGTGACTGCAAATTTATTCAAATAAATCAGAGGGAGAGAGAAATAGTCCAGATAAGTCTGTAGTGTAGCGCTGTTTTCATATTTTGAGATAATATTATGATATTACTTATTTATCTTTGATTTATCTTTGATAAAAACAGTCATGAGTTAAACCTCAAAAATTCAAATCGGCCGGAGAAATGTTCTTTCCACCGAATTAACACTCTGAGTGTAAGATGTGTAAATAAAAATAAAATAAAAATGTTTTTGCATTTGAATTCAAAATACTTTTTATTCCCAAAGGAAATGAAATGCTGTTGGAACTCATACAAGATTTAATTGGCTTTAGAGTGGCAAGTTCTCTTTTCTTTCCCATTTTGAAGAGTGTCTGAGAGAAATCGGCCTCTGTGCCACATGGTGTGAACAGGAAGTTGCAGATTTAAAGTGGGTTACATTATTCCAAACCGGTCCTAGTTTTCAAATGTTGCAGTCAACTTTAGTTTGGTGTTCCAGTGAAAGTTTTCCATCTAAGGAAACCCAGCAGATTGCATGGAGTCAGTGACTTGCTGCATTCACTCCTCCTGGATGAGCATGTAGCGACGGTGAGAAGTCGCTTGCATTGTGTCGTGGACTCTGCAGAAATCCCTCCTACCGATCCTGCATGTAGCGACAGCGGAAAGAACTCCCCTGTTAAGCAGGACCTTAACGTTTGTTCCTGTCCTTTAGTTTAATCCAGACACTGAGAGCGTCTAATCATCTCACGCTTTAGAACAACGGTATTTAGATCCATCAGACTGAATCAACATCTTAACCAAATTTAGTTTTAGGGTGGGGGAAACATTTTGCTCGTTTACATCCGTGTTTGCTCCGTTTCTTACCATAAGCTCTGCTGTTGACTTTTAGCTTTGTCATGCTGATGCTGCTGAAAGGAAAAATCCCTAAGATGATGAGTAAACCTGCACCGTGGCAGCGATAATGTCATTATTTTCTGGATCCAGAAAAATCTTTTTATTTACCTTTTTCTGACAGGAAGAGACAGAAAACTCAGACAAAGAGAAGTGATAGAAGTCCAGGTAACTTATTATTTATTTTTATTATTATTTTGTTTTTTTACAGTTTGCATATTTTAAATCTGTTCGTGTGTAACAACTTTCCCTCCTTATTCCCTCCTAGTTTTCCACATGGAGAGCAGGACCAACATCTGGACACTTTGGATTTATTTTTTTAATTTTAAACTCTGATGAGACCAGTAACCTCTTCAGAGCTGGGAGGGACGTACAGATCCAGGAGGGGCCTCATCATGATGTTGCTCTGCTGGTAGTGAAACCTGCTGCTGAGAACCTGCAGCAGAGGTTGTTTTACAAACAGAAGAAGGAGAAAGTGTTCAGGTTTTCCCCCTGCAGTAGTTTTCCCAGCGGTGCCTTGCTCATTGGCAGGACGGCTGCCTGATGCCATGATCTGAGCTTGAACCAGTGCTTTCTCAGTAACTGTTTTTTTGGCAACACAACCAAGTGGTCCATGATGTATGTATATGTTTTTATAGGTGGATTATAGAAGATTGCATTTTTGTGTGTTTATATCAATTTAAATTCTAAAAATACACCTGCAAGCAGGTAGAGGCAGCCTGAGACAGAGCTGGGATTTCCAAACAGGAAGCTGCAACAACCTGATGGAGCAGCCGCACCAGGAAATTAACCGGATCAGCGCCACCGGGGATGAGCCATCTCCTGTAATCGGGTTACATGGACTCAAAGTGTGCCTGCTTTTTAACTTCTTTCATTATCAAGTTTCTGCTTTTTTTTTTTTTTTTTAAACAATCTAATTATATATCTATGTACTTTTTTTTAGTGTTCTGTCTTCCCTTAATAAAGAACTTTCAGTATTCTGACTCGAACAATAGATCAACGTTTCTACAGACAGCAGATTTCTCAACCCAACAACACGTTATTTCCTGTAAAGGAGCAAAAATAGATTTGCAGACTTTGTGCTCCAAGCTGTTTGGTCTCCGGCCTCTCAGGGACACGTCTCTCTTTACAAAGTCAGAACTTGTTTTTGATTTGTTTGTACATTTAAGCAGAACAAAGTGTAAGAATTAAAACATACACTTAAAGATCTTCTTTACACTGAAGTATTCAGACTTCGATCAATGCTCGCAGGTGTCCTGCAGCTTTTAGACGTCTCTGCTTCAGCACATCTCACTCAAATAATCTGGTCAGTAGCAGGCATTTGATTCAGGTGTGTTGGACCAGGGATGCATCAAAACGTTGGAGGACTGGCATCTGACACTCCTGCAAAATGATCCTCTCAACAATAGTAAAAAAAAAAAACATCAAATAGACACAGAATCCATAGGTTTAAGAAATTGATGTTGTGCTCTACCTCCCTTGTAACAAGATCCAGAAGCAACATCGGTTCACATCTAATGTTGTATATATGGTTCTGCTGCGTTCACACAGTTGTCAGAGTTTAACCATATGACCCAAACTGTCACCTGGAAATGACAGGAAATTGGTTTGGATGTTTAAGAATAACCCAGGAACCACCGGTCATAAACTGCTAGATGCTCGAACAGCAGAGAAGCCAGTTTAAGATGGACAGGAAGTGAGAGGATCCATGATGGAAGTTTGAAGCCAGATGCCTTCTGGGAAAAATGTTATCTGATCAGAAGAAATATATTCTTCATAGTAGTTTAAATCTGCATTAAACTAGTGTTAAATATGTGTAGTAGAGTAAGTGGTATATGTGGTTGAGTAAAAAGAAGTATATAAAATAAAGAGAAGCCCACAAAGTGTTTAGAGGAGTCAAAGTAAGACTTCTTTCAACCCTTAAGAACACTGTACTAACTACGAAGCACGGTGGTGGCAGCATCATACTGTGGTCTATATTACTGCCAGGGTTGCCGGTGCATTTACAAGTGAATTTAGTAATAAAGAAAATCTACCTTTGCCTCAAATCAACAGCTGAGTGGTCCACCAGAACAAGGATCCCAGACACATTGAAACTGGTTATGGAAGTGCTAATTAACAGTGACTACAACTTTCAGTACATTTTACATAATGCCCGGCCAAGTTGGATCTAAAAGATTTTAGATGCAATATGGACATAGATTCCTTGACGAGCTCTAAAGTTTCCCAGTTGAATTTTCACCTTTAGGAGAAGTTCTTGTTGTTTTTCCAACAAAGGGTAGCCATCAATAGGCCTAGTAAGTGTAATATAATTGGACTAAATTCACAATACATTTATGGGTATGCATAGCAGTTCTTGTGTTTAAAGCTCGAATTAGTTATTTTTTGTGTTGTCTGTGATTTCCATGGCCACGACATGGGGGGGGATGTAATGTTCTGAAGACTGTTTAGTAGTGACTATTTGTCACCAGAAAAGACAATCTATTTGTGGTCCATATTAGAAGTTAAAATCGACCCTTTGTCTATCTTTAACTGTGATAAGAAACCATCTGAGTCATAAATGAGGAAGGGAGCCATGACTCAGACTGAAATCATTTTCTTGTTTCAGTCTGTAAATGTCACTTCACTTTGCTTCCTTTTTAAAGCACACATTCAGGATGCTGAACAAATAAAAATAACACATAAGAAACACTGCAGAGAGGCAACTTTATTAAGGATCTGTGTCCGTTCACCTGCAGCCTACTGTTTCTCTCTGACCTGATGGAGCCATCCATCTTCATTTTCCATTCCGTCTCATTTCCCCCTCCACCTTCTCCACCCTCTGAGGGGCTCCTCTGTCTGTCTGCTTCATGCTCTAATGAAAAGATGATTTGTCTTGCTCATCTCGAGTACGCCGACCTTCAGCTCTCGACCATGTTATTTCCAGATAATAGAGATGAGATGCGTTTGGAGCTCAAGACTGCGGATTAACAAGCCTTGACTTTTTTCTTTTGTTTTTTGTTCTGTCTCCATTGACCTTCTGAGGCTTGTTGGACTTACCCACGCAATGTTCTTGGTAAAGGACATGGGTATTATGAGAGAAGGATAAATATAGTGAGAGGAAATCTGTTAATTTAGGTCATTATTTGACTGAATTATTAACAGATAGCTAACAGCTCCCAGACTGAATGACACTTGACTGTGCCGGAGGGAGGTTTGAGTTTCAAGGTGGTGATGGGGACGTTTGCTTTTAGTGGAATAGGGCACAGAGGATGACGCCTGGGTTGCAGACTCAAAGTCTTCTGAAAACATGCACTAAGATGGCTGCAGGATGTTAGAAAGCTGCCGGATGACAGTGAGGGACACGAGTAAAGCAGCACAGGAGGCAGCTGCAAATATTGACTCCTGATACATGTGCGTGTTTACTTTAGCTCGCTCTGGGACGTAGGCGTCCACTCCTTTTCAGTAAGGTCTGGAAACCACAGTGGAACCAATCCATTTATTAGGCATGAATATGAAAGGGTGCAGCTACAGCTATGATCAGTCTTCTGCGGGACTTCAAATGCTGTAAATTTATCCCAGGTACTGCATTATTCAGGCCTGCAGGACACAGGTTTCCATGACGATCCCAGGCTGATCGCTCCGCATCCTGTCTCTGACTGACTGGCAGGAAGGAGGACTGGGCTCTGGTCAGCATCCATCCATCCATCCATGTCTGTCCGTACATCCGTCTGTCAAGCATTCAGTAGAAGCATCTGCAGTAAATTCACAGTAAAACTTTGTATTTATACTTATACCATGAACTCTGTGTAGGAACCCTTTCTGGCTCAAAGGGAAAATCTCTCTTGTGTCTGTTTAACAGGCATTTAGGACAACAGAGAGGAAACTGAGTTATCTCTGAACCAAAGCAGAGAAGCACTGACCTTCTGAATTGACTCACGCCCCGATTCCACTTTTCCTGAAACTGCTGTCCGGTAATTCAAAGAGTCCAATGAGAGGGCAGCAATCACTGTTTTAACCAGCAACATTATCTTTCACCTGAATGTAGAAACAGCAAACATTACATGGAATAACCTTTTAGGAGAAAACCCCTTAATACAGTTTCCTGTGAGAAGGTCTAATCTTTAACTATGGTAAAACATTAACCTGTTTCTGAAAATGTTGGTTCCGTTCCAACAAAGGGAGGTCTATTTTGAGCTCTAGGCTGAGATATTTAAACAGTGAGCAATTACATTAATGTTAACAGGGGAGGTGAGATAAAAAGTCATAAAATTTACAGTTTTAACAAAGAGGGACTAGAAGCCACATTTTCAGAATACTATCTGCATTTTTGAAGGAATTTCAGAGCACGGATGTACTGAGAGTTTATTAAAACCCCCATAAAAATGTCAGGAGTCATCTAGCCAGGACTACAGTTAGTAAAACATCTCTAAAGTCTTAAAATGACTTATTCTAACAGCCTTTCTACTCTTTGTAAAACATCAGAGAATCAAATGCTATCTTACAATTAGTAGCTAATACTGAATTTCATTTTAACTGTAGCTCTAACTTCCAGTTAGAAGTTGGAGAAAATCCATTATGGCCACCAAACATTTAAATCTCATTAATAGCTGCAGAAGTGAATGCTTTTTTTTTTTTTTTTCAACTTCTGAGGGTTGTTATCTCATTAAATCATAGAATACACAACGAGAAGTTTGAACAAGGCTGCAAATGTTACTAAAGAACAACGAAAACCTGCACAAAGCTACAGAAAGAAGTTAGCATAAGATTATTTGGAGACGTGTCAGACGCTGATCTGTAGTTCTTGTGTTCCCTGCAGCTGCAGTAAAAATCAGACCCAAAGACCAGAAATCAGAAAGTCTAATGGTGTTACAACTCCCGATTGAAGCTGGTGCATCCAGAAATTACACATTTCGTTTTAAATAAAAAGATTTACAATTTCTATTTGTTTTTTCCTCCGTCTGACACTTCTCTGCTTGGGTGGCCGCAACTCACTATCTCCAGTGACTTTCTCTATTGTCCTTTCTAGGTTTTTCTGGTAGAAATGCTTTCAGTTAATTTCTTATTTTTAAATTTTAGCCACAAAGTCTTTTTGTCTCAGAGAAATATCTCAACAAAATGATCAGGTTTAGTTTCTGCCACAAAAACAAAATAACCTGTGTGGAGAGTCCATATTTAAGTAGACTATCATAACTGTTCCTCTGAGGTGGAAGTGTGTTTCTGTGCAACAATTAAGGGTGACATCATTAACATCAACAGTGCTCTGAGAAAAACAAACACATTAACGGAGCACACACACCTCGGGGACTCTGCAACCAGCTGCCTAATGGACCCAATAAAAACAACATGAAGGAATCTGACACACAAAGTGCTCATTTGTTCTCATGTTATCCGTCCACAGCGGTACAAATGAGCTTGTTGCAATACGGCTTTTTGTGCGGTTTTCTTGCCTGTGTAGCGTAGTGAACTGATTATTGTGAGTCACTGAAAAGGTGAATGAGATTGAAATGTAGCATACAGAGTGCAATTTGAAACACCTTGTTCATATATAGGGGTTGGACAATGAAACTGAAACACCTGTCATTTTAGTGTGGGAGGTTTCATGGCTAAATTGGACCAGCCTGGTAACCAGTCTTCATTGATTGCACATTGCACCAGTAAGTGCAGAGTGTGAAGGTTCAATTAGCAGGGTAAGAGCACAGTTTTGCTCAAAATATTGAAATGCACACAACATTATGGGTGACATACCAGAGTTCAAAAGAGGACAAATTGTTGGTGCACGTCTTGCTGGTGCATCTGTGACCAAGACAGTAAGTCTTTGTGATGTATCAAGAGCCACGGTATCCAGGGTAATGTCAGCATACCACCAAGAAGGACGAACCACATCCAACAGGATTAACTGTGGACGCAAGAGGAAGCTGTCTGAAAGGGATGTTCTGGTGCTAACCCAGATTGTATCCAAAAAACATAAAACCACGGCTGCCCAAATCACAGCTGAATTAAATGCGCACCTCAACTCTCCTGTTTCCACCAGAACTGTCCATCAGGAGCTCCACAGGGTCAATATACACGGCTGGGCTGCTATAGCCAAACCTTTGGTCATTCATGCCAATGCCAAACATCGGTTTCAATGGTGCAAGGAGCGCAAATCTTGGGCTGTGGACAATGTGAAACATGTATTGTTCTCTGATGAATCCACCTTTACTGTTTTCCCCACATCCGGGAGAGTTACGGTGTGGAGAAGCCCCAAAGAAGCGTACCACCCAGACTGTTGCATGCCCAGAGTGAAGCATGGGGGTGGATCAGTGATGGTTTGGGCTGCCATATCATGGCATTCCCTTGGCCCAATACTTGTGCTAGATGGGCACGTCACTGCCAAGGACTACCGAACCATTCTTGAGGACCATGTGCATCCAATGGTTCAAACATTGTATCCTGAAGACGGTGCCGTGTATCAGGATGACAATGCACCAATACACACAGCAAGACAGATATTATTGAGCCACTTTGGGGTGTTTTGGAGGAGCGAGTCAGGAAACGTTTTCCTCCACCAGTATCACGTAGTGACCTGGCCACTAACCTGCAAGAAGAATGGCTTAAAATCCCTCTGACCACTGTGCAGGACTTGTATATGTCATTCCCAAGATGAATTGACGCTGTATTGGCCGCAAAAGGAGGCCCTACACCATACTAATAAATTATTGTGGTCTAAAACCAGGTGTTTCAGTTTCATTGTCCAACCCTTGTAATTCCAGTACTGTAGATGGGACTGATTTAACATACTAGCAGGCTGTTTTTACCCGTTCATGATGTGAAAAACAAAGCCAACAAATTGCATTTTAAGGATATTTTTGATTCTCTAAGAAAACTGCATCAATTGGGTCGCCTCTTGTGGCGTAGCGGAAGAGCACGTGACCCATAGGTTTCAGTGGTTTAAGTCCCAACCCTGGCGACCTGTGCTGCATGTCTTCACCCAATTTCCTGTCTGCATACTTTCAAATAACAAAACTAAAGGCCACTAGTGCCGTGAAAAAAACATCTTTAAAAAAAGGGAAACTGTATCAATGACTAGTTTCAGTTTACTTCTATGTACCATAGAACTGGAACTGTTGAATCTGGGAACTCAGCTATTTTGGTGTATTTAGACAACAGTGAGACTGTTGACCTTAGTATCCTGTAGGAACATTGGTTGGTTAAGGTTTTATTTAATCTTCAGGACCATCTCAGTTCATGTAGACAAGCATTCTTTAGGAGCAGCACCATTTACATTTGGAGTTCCTCAAGGTTCCATCCTAAGTCCTGTTTTTTTCTCATTATACACGCTGTCTTTAGTCTGTTTTTATGTTACACAATATTCCTTTTTTTTTGCTGACAACATCCCAAAGTACAGATGGATCTCAATAAATATTGATGTCATTGAAAAGTTAATTTATTTCAGTAACTAAATTTAAAAAGTAAGAACTCATAGTTTTATTAAACCCATATTGATATCTTTCAATTTTTCTTGTTAATTTTCATGTTTACTGGATACAGCTACTGAAAACACATTTCAGTTTCTTAGAAATCTGGAATATTACTTGTAAGGAGGAATGGAGAAATGTTATGTTATGGCTTTTCAGTCATGGCAATACTGCAAACTTGACAGTTACTCCCACCCTCCACAAGTAGAGTAAGCATAAACAAAATCACTGGTGAAGAAGTTGGCTGTTCATACAGTACTGTATGCAAGGTTATTAGTGGAAAGTTAATTGGAAGGAAAGGTGTTGTAGAAAAATTAGACAACCAATAGGGCTGTCAGTAGCCTGGAGAGGATTGTGAAGCCAAACAAATTCATGAGTTTGGGAGAGATTCACAAGGTGTAGACTTGAGCTGGAGTCAAAGCTTAAAGAGCCAAGAGTCATCAGTAGCTTCTTTCCTGGGCTAAGAAGAAATTGACCTTTGCTCAGTGGCCCAAAGTCCTCTTTTCAGATTTGCATTTCATTTGGAAATTAAGGTCCCAGAGTCTGGAGGAAGAGTGGAGAGGAACTGAAGTTGCCTGAGGTCCAGTGTAAAAACCCCCACAAAAGATCTATGGAGTATAATCGAATGTAATATAAGAGACACCAGATCTACAATGCAGATGGGCTGAAGGCCACTAATTAAGAATCCTGAACTTCCTTAACACCTGAGCAGATCTCATTCTTGCCACACTGCATTGATGCAGTAATTCATGCAAAAGGAGGCCCAACCAAGTATTGAGTGATTTGCTGTATTGTACATGGACATACCTTACAGTCGGCTGACATTTCTACATTAAAAATCTTCTTTATTTGTAGAGTATTTTACTTTGCACAATCAGTATTGTGTTAATAATCTTGCTATATTTTGACAATTCACAAAAAAATAGTTCAATTATAAAAGACTAGCTTCAGTTGAAGCCTTTCTTCCTTCTAAAGACTTTGTAAGAACCATTTGTGCTTTTATACAGTGTTCCAAGTGCTTACAGTAACATATACTACAAATAGTAAAGTCATGAAATATTCATGAAAATGTTGTTTTATTTAAGAACACTTGCCTCAATCTGGCTGATCTACTCATTTCGTAATCTGCTGCATATAATTAAATAGTCTCTCAAATCTCTGTACACAAGTCTAAAAACTAACACTGAATGGTTATGAGGATGCCACTGATGGGCTTAAGATTTCTCGAAAGTGGAAATAACTGAACGTTACTCCAGGAAGCAAAATTGGACCACACATTATTAAAACATTCATTAAAGGAAGCATTGAAACTGTGCTTTAACTACTGAACACCAACAAACTCAATAGTCCTGCCTGAAACCAGCCCCGGAGGACAGAACACATTTTGCAGGATCGTGAGATGTTTCTTTTCAACTGTGGCTGGAACAACTATGTTTTCCATAAAATATTCAATATTTATCTGTCCATCCATCCAAACCCAGATATACCTCTCCAGTTCTTTCTAGGGTGTCGCAATGTGTTGCCAGGCAAGAATTGATTAATCTAGTTTCTCCTCGCAGTGAGACGTGCTTGGAAAACCTTCAAATGGAGGCACTAAGGTAGGGATTCCTGATCAGATGCCCAACAGACTCCTTTCTATGCACGGACGCGATGGATCTACTCCAAGGCCCCCACTTAAGGGTGAGCGTCGCCATTCTACAGAGGACGTTCTCTTCATCCATCTGCAATTCGTGGCACAATTTCTCTTAGTTGCTCTTATTTCTGTGGTGCTAAAGAAAGATAAAGATTTAGGAACAGATAAAAAAAAATGTCCCTTATAACAAAGCCATTTCTAAGGCTCTGAGACTAATAAACCTCAATGAGAGCCATTATCCACAAACAGCTCACCGAATTACTCAAAGAGCAAAACAAAAACTCATCTAAGAACTGTTGGGGTGGGGGGGCAAATCCCTTTTGTCCCCTTTTTGTTTTATTGCTATTTGCATAAACAACAAAATAAGTAGAAGAATGATAAAAAAAAAAAAACAACAACAAAACAAGCAAACCCTTTTAAACCTTACTAGGTGCTGCATTTTTCCCAAACTATTTACATCTCATCCTTTTTGCTGTCGACTTATTTAAACCAAACATGTTTTCATTGTGGTTTTGCACTGTTATTCCTGAGCTTGGGCTTGTGATTCCACCACCGTGTGTGTTGCCTCTGACTAAACAGGCTGCCTCTGTGTTCACAAGGTTTTGTCATCCATCATGATGAAAAACACAAAATGCAGCCTCTGCAGACACACGCTTTCCCGTTCAATCGCTCCCAGTCATTTTAAATCAAAGCTTGGGATAAACTGTGGATGCATTCACACACACATATGCAGAATCAGTCTGTCCATGTGTGTGTGTGACAGTACGCTCTAGATGACAGCTTTCATGTGGCTTCGCTGTAGTGCTTCAAATTCAAAGCTGAGGCGTTCGTCCTCAGGGATTCAGTGGTTTGTTGTGGAGGAAGTATGAAAAACATGACAGTCTAGTAAGAAGGCGAGAAAGGAAGTAGTTAAAAGATAGTTGAAGGTTTGTAACTTAATAATACAGCCACATGTTATAAACATGATTTGTAAGACAAATAAAAAACTGTGGAGTTTTAAATTTATAATAGTTAAAAAAAAGGGAGAATTTCTTGCAAAGAGGAAGACGATGAAGATAAAAAGAGAAGGTGGTCAGATAAGTCAAAAAACAGCCGTTCTGGTCTATCATCTGTTTCCTGCTGCACTGGGACAGACAAGAACCACAACTATCCTCAGGCTCTCTCCTAACGTGACCAAGTTAAAAGTCAGCGGATCTTGATTCTTTTCATTATCGTTATTCCAGGTTGCTGTGGAAGTTACCATGGTTCACTGTGCGCACACAGGCCGTTTGTGAATCACAAAGTCCCAAAGGTGTTAATTAGCTGGGGTCCCAGGGGCCACGGATGATGCCCGCTGAGGCTCTAGCTGCTGCGACAGCGAAGTTTAAGCAACTACCTCCCACACTCATCACTATTATTTACACTGAACAAGGGGGGAAAAAAACAAACATTTGTTGCCATGTACAACCAACTAGTCTCCCAAAGCGCATATTTTATGAAACATTAACTATACAGAATGTATAGAAGATATTATATAATGTTTGCGCCACATCTTTGTGTATATATCAGATCTTTCTTCCTTCCTTATCTGTTTTTATTTTTTGATATATATTTCAGCACTACTGGCCTTTATTCGTATTAGTTTTTCAAAGTAGGCAGACAGAAAGTGACCATGCATCATTGGTCTCCAGGGTCAGGACTCAAGCACGGTTGCGTCCTCTGCATACTGCTACGCTACGCTACGCTACGCTAGGCGCCGCGCCCCATCCTTCCCTGTCTGTCTGAGATCATTCTTTTGTATTTGGCATACTTAGCCCTTTCCAGTTTTATCTGAACGTATTTCCCCAGTTGTTTCCCAGTATACAGTACTGAGAGTAATTAGCAAAGTGGCTAGTTTAAAAAAACAGTAAGTGTGTTGAATTTAGATGGACCACCACTGGTTTTTTTGTGCTTAAATAACCACGACTGAATAACTGGCTAAAATATTGTTTTTCGAACTACCTATTTATATTTATTCATCCACTAAACCCTAGAATCTCTACACTGCATTACTCACACGATATAGTAAAAGTGGTGTGCAAAGGTCGTGTATCACATTAGTCAAACTTGATGATAATACTTTCTAAGGCAAATGCTAATATTAAATACCATGCTAATGATAGCATGCTCCTGCTAGCATGCAAAACAAACAGCAGCTTTTGTAGTTGTTGACAGGACTTTAGATTTAAGCGTGACTTTGAGTGAACCGTGCTGGCGTTTAATGATGGAGAGGCACTGTTAATACTTAAGGATAACTGCACAATACCAATGAGCACAATACGTGCTCGAAATGCCACTGACTCCAATAGTTGGTCTCCTGTCGAGTTAAAAGAAAAATGTGAATGAGAAGAAGGAAATTCCTAAAAACAAAATCCCAAACATGGGAAGAAAAACCTCTGAGCATATTAGAAGCGTCTAACATCTTCACCTCTGTGCATAGCATGTTTTTATAGTTGGTTAATGTGGGTTTATCTTGCGTTTCATCGCAACAAATAAATGTATTGTTATCAAAAGCCTTTTAGAAGGATTTTTACAACTGATATGTTCTGCATTTAGTAAAGGAGCAACAATAAATTATTTCACACAGCCTTTATTACACTTTAATTTATTTAAAGGTACAAATGCAATAAGGAGAAATGATTTGGCAGGCAAACGATTGAAATGGGTATTCTCTGTGAAACATAAAATAAAATTTGCTGAGCAAGACATTTCCTTTCATCTGGATTACTTCTTCAGCATTCAGCCAGCCTTAATTAGTTCCTTTTTAGGTACGAGCAGAACGGATGTCGCAGGCTGGGCTACAAATTTAAAGCTTGACCTTTGAAACCGAAAACAAGAAGTTAGCAGGTTGAATGTATGGCGTTTGTTTGGTTAAGTTTGCACTGAGAATAACTGACCTTTGCTTGGCTTGATAACCTTGGATGGAAAAGTTCAGAAATTAAGGCAGAAAGAAGACTTATTTCTCAGAATTAAAAAATTTAACATTAATTATGTGCATGGAAACTGCTGATATAAAACCCTTGTGTTCATTGCTTTTGTTTATTAACTGCAGGTCGATTCTATATTCTTTGTGTTAATGTGAAATTAGTGAAAGAAGAAAGCTATAAATAAGGACTAAATGAATGCCTCTGCTCTTCTCTGGTCATTAATAACTTCCAGTTCCTACATGAGATTAAAGGTGACGACACCAAACGCAATACAGTTACACTAAAGATAAATAATCTGTAAAAAGAAATGTCATGACCTTTCCTTCTCTCTTGGCTGCAGAGGCCAACAAAAGGATCCTTCCCTTTGAAAATCGTTCCATTTTGTCACGTTACAATCACTAACCTCCATGTCTTTTATTGATATTTTATGTTAGACCACCACAAAGCAGCGTAGGATCATGAAGTAGAAGGACACCGCTAAAAGGTTTCCAAATCATCATCAAAAAAAAAAAAAAAAAATATGGCATATATTTATATCCACCACCTTCACTCTCATACCCCTAAATAAACTCCAGCAAATATATTATAGAAAGTGCTTTGGTCAAATGGACGGGAAAAAAGAAAAGGAAAACAAAATTAGATCAAAAATGTTACTTTTTGGTAGAACATGGTGGTGGCAGCATCAGGCTGTGGGGATGGTTTTTGTCAGCAGAGACGGGGAAGCTGGTCAGAGCTGATAGGAAGCTAGGTTCCTCCTCCTTAAAACCCATAAACCTACAGACTGAGCTATAATACAATGGGTTAGATCAAAGAATCGTGTGTAACAACGGCCTAGTCAAAGTAAGGACCTAAACCCAACTGAGAATTGGGAGCAAGACATGAAAACTTATATTGGCTGTCTCTCCCCATCCAATCTGGGCTATTTTACAAAGTAGAATGTGGTGGTTCTGACTCAGGGGACATTTCACACTTTTCAGATATTTGTAGAAAAAAAAGCATTTAGTATTTTTCTTGTTCACAACTACTTTGTCTCGATCGGTCACACCAAATATGAATAAAAGACACTGAGGTTTGTGGTTGTCTGAAGATGTTTGAATAGTTGCATGGCACTTTAAATGGAGGGATTCTGAAAGAGGTTGGAAGCAGGGATTGTGTTGACTCGTTATGAAAGGATTATGTTTTATAATTAAAATATCCCGTTGATGTCAAAGGCATGTCTGAGCGGCTCCAGCCTATTAGGAGCGTGGAGTGTTAGGTGCACCCTGATCCAGCTGCAGGCAGTGTCCAGTCCAGACACGAGTCTCTTTAGTTGCAGCTTTGAAACATGAAGCCTTCTTCACGAGGCAGATGTTCTGCTTTGTCACAGTAAAAATTGTCCACAGCTTTAAAATGAATCCGTTTTTTACTGCAAACAGAGCTTTCCTTCATTTGTTGCGTGTTTCATTGTTCAGAACTTTGGCAAAGTTTCATGGCGGTCCTGATTGCTCTGTCAGGATTCGTTCTGATTACTTTTTGTGGGATTTTTCAGTCGGAATCCTCCCCGGCGGTGGCGGCCTCCAAAGCAGCAAGAGCCTCCGCCACCATCGAGTCTGTGACGCTCTGCACCTCCGTCTGGCCCTTCCTCACCTCCTCGCCATCCTCGCTCTTTGTCACCGAGATCCTGCTCTCCACGGTGAAAATGTCCGGAGTCTTTGACAGCGTGAGCTCGTCCCTCGTGCCGCCTGAGGACAAGCTGGTGGTGCTGGTGTGGATGTCCACAGACAAGATGCTCCCCTCATCCCCAGTGTCCCACAGGTGCTCTGGTGTCCCTCCAACGCCTTCATCGATCTCCTCCACTGATGGGCTCTTACCTGGGATGTTGCAGATGGTGATGGAGCTGTCCCACCCATTCGTTGTAACTTCGTGCTCCTGCTCGCTGTAGCTACTGTGGTTCTCGTACTGCAGCACGTTTGGGTAAATAGGTACCTGGCTTGGATCTATGTCCATCCATCGTGGTCTTACAGCCTCCGGCTGGATGATGTACAGCCCCTCATCTACGGGAGGTGCGCTCGCCTGCTGGTGCAGCTCCTTTGCAAGTGACGGTGCAGAATGCAGCCTCTGGTTGACCTGGTTGTTGTCGAACTCTAGTTTGAGTGTGCTGTCATTGGACCTGCTGAAGCCCAAGTTGTGGAAGCCCTGCTTCTGCTTGTTGTGGCCACCCTGTGGGTAGCAGTTGGGGTCTCCGCCCGTGTGGTGCTGGTAGAGGGAGCTGCCCGCAGAGTCAGCTTTCTGCACGTCCGCCGGGGCTGAGGGGTCATAGATGTAGCTGTCAGGGAGACACAGACATGTAAGTCACAGAGATAGAGACGTGAATAAGGCTCTGTAAAAGCTGAGACTCACATAATGAGGAAGCAGCATCCAAATAAAAGATGGGTGCTCAAAAATAGCAGGTAAAAAGATAGCTCTGACTTCATGTGTCCAACAACAGTGACAGCTTTACAATAACGTGTAAAATTAATGAAGTAAAAACCCTTCAGGTTGGATAGTGGATGGATGGATTGATTGATGGATAATGGATAGATGGAGGCCAACGAAAGGATGATCTACATCCATATTCCTGTGAATCAAAGAAGCACCAACCACCTGACAGTCAGAAATCGGCAGATAATCCTCTGATTTGTTGATGTTTGTAGGATCGACACGCTACTCTGGCGAAGGTTGACATAATTAACTTTTACTTTCTAAGCCGTTAGGAGACGCTTGCTATGTTTGCCGGCTCTGTGATCTCCACAACACTGTGGGATTTGCTTTCAAGGACATTAGTACAAATGACCTCGCTCACACAGATCCTCCACCTGTGAGCAGGGAGGCTTTACAGCCCAGACACCACCTGCTGTGAGCACCTCTGGTTTTTAATGCCCATCGTTCCATGTGCTTTCTCCATCACATCACCGTGTTTCAGTGTCTCGTTCAGTACCACTGTGAGGTAGCTCTTCTTCTTGATCCGGGCCTCCTTCTTTGAGCCTCACAAGAACACAGGTTCTGGGAATTTTCAAACATGCCGACTGACTCGGGTTTCTTTGTCCCCCACCAGCAGGCAGACGCAGCCGCCCGCACAGAGACTCGCCCTCTCACTTAAGCACCTCTTACCAACCCCGCATCATTTTGTGTCTCTCATTATGGGTTCTGAATGTTTTCCATTTTCTCAGCTTTCTGCTGTGTCCTCTGCCAAAGGTGAAATCTGAAGCATGTTTTCAGAGAAGCGAGAGGCTCACTTTGAGTTATACTAAGAAAAAAAAATGACCAATACTTAGAGGTGGATGAGAAAGCTTGGCAGGAGAAGAAAGGAGAGAAACTGTATTTTCATCAACAACAGGCGTCCATCCCGTTCATCTCAAAGCAATTTTCAAAGAGCCAAACAAACACACGGCCTGTTGCGATTTTCTATTATTGCTTCCAGCTGAAGTGGACCAACAAAACAAGAAATAAACCACCTTTTTCATCCCTGGAGCATATTTCAAGTCAATTTAGCTTCTCTCATGTAAATTGAGGTGATGTCATAGGAACAGATGCAAATCTTTGACAAAGTAAGTCATTTATAAGCAGATGCTTATTTGGACTATCTTCATCTTCTGATTGGGGATGGGTATCTTTCACATTTAAATCCGATACGGTACCGATAGCCGGTACCTGTGAATCGATAGCGGCACGCAACGGTACCGGTTTCGGGTACTTTGGTGTGCGTTGATGTGGAAATAAATTTTAATTTGTTTAATAATAACATTTCATTTTCAATCTAACATATTTATTTCTCAATATATAAATTTTTATGAATATATCAAAACAACATCCAGCTGTTTGTATTGTAACATCTCAGTTATTTCTAACATTTCTTCAACATCAAAACCCTTAACTGACTCCCCTGTTTTTTCTTAATAATGCACAAATTAAAACCCAGCCATGTTGCTAGTTGCAGACAACGAGTTGCTAACGGATGCAGGCGTGCTAACGGTGCCGAATGCAGGAGACATAGCCGTAGATCTGAGGCTGATGAGAAACATCTGGTGCTTAACCAGGTGCTTCAAATATTGCAGCGAGCGTAATCTGCATCACATTTTGAAAAGTGGAGCCTTACTTTCGAACGCTTTCTATCAGCCATGCTTTGTTGACGGTACCAGTGGCGACTGACGTCATTTTGCGTGCAGTGCTGTGTTCATGTCCGGCATGGAAAATTGCCAACTCTTCCACTCCCTCAGTGTCAAAATGATGCGTTTAGGTACCGAAACATGGTACCGTTTGATTTTACGTGAATTGGTACTCGGTAGTACAGAGGGAATTCGGTCAGTACCTATAAAAGTACCGAATTTGGTACCCATTCCTACTTTTGATTGGGATAAAAATTGGGATTTATTTTGCTATATACGTAAATATCTGAAAACAGGAGTATTGGATTTTGCTGTTTAAACCTCAGACCTTCTGTTTAAGGTGCTCCTGACTTTTTAAGTGAGACTCGACATCTTGGTGAGATCCAAAGATTTGTCTGAGGCCTTCAGAGAGAAGATTGCAGCAGCTTATGAGTTTGGTAAAGGATTTAAAGAGGTCATAAATTAATTGGAAATCAGTTTCTTCTCTGTATGGAAAATAGTCCACAAGCTTCAAAACAACTTTCAACAAGCCCAAGTCTTGGAGTCCGGGCAAGTTCACCCTGAGAGCAGACCATAAGTTGCTCAAAGAAGTCTCCAAAAAACTTCCACTGGAGGTGCGCAAGAGAAACGTCAAGGCCAGAGAGAACGTAGGTAAAGACCAGAACCACTGTAATAATGTTCTTTGGACAAATGAGTCTACATTTTTATTTTTTGGACAGTGGACAAGTTGGACTAAACCAAACACAACTTCTAGAAAATGAACTTTATTCCAACAGTGAAGCATAGAGGTGGAGGTGTCATGGTTTGGGGATGATTTGCTGCAGCAGGACCAGACCAGCTAACCATCACAGAATCCACCCTGAAGTCTACCATGTATCAGAGGGAGACTATCTGTAAAAAACAAAGCTGAAACCAAACTGGACTTCGTAACATGACCCAAAACATACCAAAAAATAAATCTACCAAAGACTGGCTGAGAATGAAGGAACGGAAACTCCCGGGCTGCGCCAAAGCCCATCTCAAGATGCTGTGGGGTGATTTGAAACAGGCTGAACATGCATGAACCCCTGAAACAGCTTCTCAATAACGTTATTTCAGCTAAAGGGTGTAAGACTAGCTAGGGGCAAGCTGTCAATACATCTTCATCTGTTGGATGAATGAGTAAACATAGTTCCCTTTTGCTGTCCAATAATTTTTAAGGAAGAAAGAAGTCCTGTTTGCCACAAGCTATGTAGAGGACACAGCAAGCACGTGGAAGTGGAGCCTCTGCTCAGATGAGACCAAAATGTACCTTTTCTATCTGCATAATAATATTATCTGCGGCAGAAACAGTACGTCACCACTATGGTGAAACACGATGGCGGCAGCATCATGCTGTGAGTTTCCTTTTTTGAAGCAGGGATAGAGAAGCTGAGACGATGGGTGATTATTACTGGCCAATACTGGAAGCAAACCTGTCAGTATGGATTCATGACGATCAGATTCTTATGGAGATCCTGGACATTTTCTGTCCACCCTGCAGGAGGTAGGCAGCTTTAACACCCAGCAAATCCAAAGAAATCAAAAATAAAGTCAAGTGTATGCTGCTCACATTATTTCCTCGTTTATCAAAGCAGCACAGCTGAACGCTTTCTATTTTGACTGGGTGTACGGTGGGTCCTCATGGTTGACCCACTAACCTAAGGCCTCAAACTCTGCTAATCCCAGAAATGTGACACTCCACACAATTAGGGAGGTATGTGTTTGTGTCACAAGCATTCCCATGTGTGAGTTTGACATGAGAAGAAAGTGTGAAAGAAGGAGGATGGGGGGTTACTACGCTGGTATGCGAAGCACATTGAGCCCATTCATTAATCTCCAATCAGAAAGTCGTTTGCTGGGCGGTTGTGTCTACGTCGAGCCCTGACAACGATGCATTGTTCGTTTTTAATGAGCAGGCAGTCCAGGAAAGAAACACAGTAACCAGGGTTGCTGGCTATTGACATATTGACTCACGGTTTGTCCTAAAGGCCCACATGAGGCTCACTGTGCAAGACATTTCATAAGCGGACCTCTCTGTCTACAGCAGACAAGACGAGAAATCATTATGTGACCTAGCTGAACGTTGGAAATGGCACCAAAGAGGAAACTAACAGTGAGAGGTTGACAGTGAGGTGGACAACATTCATCATGAGATCTGGGCTTCCGGGGCTAGAGACCCAGATGTTATTTAAACAGAGGGAACTTAAAATACATTAAAAACATGCAATGCCCCTGACATTTTTCAGGGACATTGCATGTCCCCTACACTGCAAATTTTTCACTAGACTTCCATATGTTGACTTGCATTTCTTCTATATCACAGAATCAGTCCACTTGCACAAAGCTCCCATGCAGCTGGTGAAAGTGTCTCGGCTCTGCAGTCATGCGGTTATTAGCAGGTTTTTTCCCCCTTCAGTCAGAGAAGTACAGCTTGGACCGGAGGAGGAAACAATTTCCTCCTGAGGCTTCAGCTACAGTAGAGCTGCTGCCACCACAGAAACAGGTCGGACCTATTTAAGGTGATCGAAACTGTTTCTGTCATTCTTTATAAAAACAGAGACAAGTTCCTTCTGGTACAGCAGATGAAAAACAATAAAGAGCTAATTTAGAAAGCCTAACCAGACAAAATAGCAATAAAAAAAATATGACGTGTGTACAGGTCCTTCTCAAAATATTAGCATATTGTGATAAAGTTCATTATTTTCCATAATGTCATGATGAAAATTTAACATTCATATATTTTAGATTCATTGCACACTAACTGAAATATTTCAGGTCTTTTATTGTCTTAATACGGATGATTTTGGCATACAGCTCATGAAAACCCAAAATTCCTATCTCACAAAATTAGCATATCATTAAAACGGTCTCTAAACAAGCTATGAACCTAATCATCTGAATCAACGAGTTAACTCTAAACACCTGCAAAAGATTCCTGAGGCTTTTAAAACTCCCAGCCTGGTTCATCCCTCAAAACCCCAATCATGGGTAAGACTGCCGACCTGACTGCTGTCCAGAAGGCCACTATTGACACCCTCAAGCAAGAGGGTAAGACACAGAAAGAAATTTCTGAACGAATAGGCTCTTCCCAGAGGGCTGTATCAAAGCACCTCAGTGGGAAGTCTGTGGGAAGGAAAAAGTGTGGCAGAAAACGCTGCACAACGAGAAGAGGTGACCGGAACCTGAGGAAGATTGTGGAGAAGGGCCGATTCCAGACCTTGGGGGACCTGCGGAAGCAGTAGACTGAGTCTGGAGTAGAAACATCCAGAGCCACCGTGCACAGGCGTGTGCAGGAAATGGGCTACAGGTGCCGCATTCCCCAGGTCAAGCCACTTTTGAACCAGAAACAGCGGCAGAAGCGCCTGACCTGGGCTACAGAGAAGCAGCACTGGACTGTTGCTCAGTGGTCCAAAGTACTTTTTTCGGATGAAAGCAAATTCTGCATATCATTCGGAAATCAAGGTGCCAGAGTCTGGAGGAAGACTGGGGAGAAGGAAATGCCAAAATGCCAGAAGTCCAGTGTCAAGTACCCACAGTCAGTGATGGTCTGGGGTGCCGTTTCAGCTGCTGGTGTTGGTCCACTGTGTTTTATCAAGGGCAGGGTCAATGCAGCTAGCTATCAGGAGATTTTGGAGCACTTCATGCTTCCATCTGCTGAAAAGCTTTATGGAGATGAAGATTTCATTTTTCAGCACGACCTGGCACCTGCTCACAGTGCCAAAACCACTGGTAAATGGTTTACTGACCATGGTATCACTGTGCTCAAGAAAATGGAGAACCAGAGAAACATCTGAAAAATCTGAAAAAGGACATGAGAAACTTCAAGTAACATTTAGTTGATCATCCATCTATTTATCAATGTGCTTTGTGTACTTGACTAACTCATGTCAGTGCCATATTTTACATGCAATAATTACTGAAACGGTCATTTACTCCATTCTTAAATGAGTTAACATGAACAGTCATCTAACTGTATTTCTCGCAGTTATCCATCTCATAAATAAAAAAATATGATCACATTCCTAAATGTAAGTTAAAATGCATTCAGAATCCATTTTGGTACAAAAATAATCTTAAGTTCTTCTGTTTAAAAGCCTTAAAATGCTTTTTACTGAACTCTCATGTGAAGTTGAAATCGTCGCGTGAATTTGAATTCTTGCAAGATCCCGCTAAAAATTGCCCAGACTGTAAACACAGAGAAATGCAGCGCTCCTTTATCGCTGTAAACGTGAAGTTTAACAGCTCTTAAGGCTAAAGAACTGAACCAGAGTGACCTATTATGAAGGTTATTATTGATTAGTAAATGACAATATATAGCCAAATGCATTGCCACATGTTTTATAACATATGAAAGGTGGCAATTCCTTATTTATTATTCAATATATTTTTTTAAAAGACAGAAATATCAGTTTCATATATTGTTAAAACATATTTGCAAATATATTTTCATTGCGTAAGGGAGAATTGGGTCTCATGGTTCTGAAAGAACTAACACTCCTTTAGGTTCTCTTATGTAATTCAAGTGTGTGATTTTGGATTTTCCAATAATTCACTCATTTATTATCTTCAGGCTTAGTCCCGTTTTTATTTTTCCTGATTACTGAGTAATCAAACCATCTTTCCAGAGATCTCCTATGAAAGATGAGATGCATCTTCAAGCATGTTTTACAGTTTATAAACTGCATGTTTGGGTTTAGAAAGAAAAGTCAGCCTAATATTCATTTTTCCTTACTTTCTGTAGTGAAAACAAGCTTTAGACATTTTTCTTCATATTTTGGTTGTCAATAGAATATCCATTGTGTGTCCCCACTTCATTAGTGTGTATGGAAATACAAGCTTTTATGACAACTGTTTAACTTTAACAAGCTATTATTTTGTGCATATTCACTGATTGGAGAAGGAAGCTCAGTAAAAGTGTTGGGTAGGTTAAAGAAAATTTAGCAGGACAAAATGAAAATGACTTCTCACCTTTTTACCATCCGACAGCATTGGCACCCCATTTGGCCAGATGTGTTGTAGCACTGTGGAGACACATTAACAAACCAATTAAATATTAATCAACCACACTTTCTTGGGAGTAAATGGCGCAGGACAAAAATAAAGCAGCTTAACCGAAGGATGCTAGATTTGAACTCATCAAGAAGAGGGTACAGGTAAGGCCCTAGGTTCAGATCAATAATCAGATCGGACCGATCACCTCTGACATGTCAACGCGTTTTATATGAAAGCTTTTTTTTAGTTTGTTCCCTGATCAGTTGTTTTTTTTTTTCTTTCTCATCCATGTTTGGTCACGAGGATGAAAACGTTGTTTGCCTGAAGCGCTGATAAAGATGTTATCGCCATCGATCAGTGCTGCATACTTGTGCCTGTGTGAAAGATCGTGTATCAACGTGCAGGATGGGAGTGACCTTTTCTGTCTTGGTGGTGTGCTTTAACAGGCTCTGGCATTTCATTGCCTGGGTTAATAATTAATCACTGACTTTTGAATAAGTTTGTCTCAAAGTGAAGGAGAAACACACTGACAGAGGTAGAGGACACAGTGCCTTTTAAGAAAGAATAAATGTGAGGAACTGAGCACGCCTCTGTCTGATCCCAGAGGACTTTAATTTAAATCTTACCATCTTCAGCTTTTTCTTTCCGTTAGTTCCACCATCTCTAAGCTATACATCATAATGTGTCTCACTAACATCTCCCAAACCGTCCCAGTCACTCTTCCAGCTATTTTTCTGCCACAGACACCCATCTCCACCCACTTCACCTAGCCTGCACTCTCTTCTGCAGCGCCTGTTGCTTTGGATGGTTGATCCCAGGTACTCACCTCATCCACCTTCGGAACCTCTACTCCTGGCAGCTTCACCGTTCTACCCCGTCTCTCTCTCTCTCCTTTCATTTACAGGCATACAGAAAATTCTCTGTTATGGCTAAAAAACCAAAACAAAGGTTTCCACACATTTTTCATTTCAGCTTTTTATTCGTTTCCATGCTTCTCTGTCAAATGTTTGACCTTTTTTTAAATAACCGTGGATGGATGGAAGGAAGGAATGATGCATGGATGCCAGGAAGGATGGATTGATTGAAAGATGGAAGGAAAGAAGGATGGACGGATGAGTGGATAGTAGGAAGGATGGATGGATGGAAGGAAAGAAGGAAGGAAAGAAAGGATGGAAGGAAGGAAGGAAAGATGGAGAGATGGAATGAAGGAAGGACTAGATTAAAGAAGGAAGGAATAAAGCAAGAAAGAAAGGATGGAAGGAAGGAAAGATGGAGAGATGGAAGGAAGGAAGGACTAGATTAAAGAAGGAAGGAAGGAATAAAGCAAGAAAGAAAGGAAGGAAGGAAGGAAGGGCTGATGGTAGGGGTGAGGGCTAAATGTTTTCCATGCCATGAGATGTTGACGGACGATTCTGATTGGATCAACAAACGTCAAAGCTTAAAGAAAACCTTAATATAAAACGTAATGTTGAGGAAACTTAGAGGCTGATCTCAGAAGCACCTAAATGTGGCACCCAGTCAGTTTATGGTGAATGATGGCTGAATATGGCTGGCTGAGCATTAATAATTTCATGGTAGCCTTCTGAATCATAATCAATTTAGATGGTGAATTATCTATAGATTCTCATCCCTGATGAACGGAGGAAGAAAATGGAGACTGTAAAGGAGGCAGAAGGTTGGAAGTTGGTCTTGTTGTATTTCAGACCAGGAACCCAGACAATCGGACTTCTGAGTCCAAACAGAACTCAGAGTTTCCTGGTTAGATAAGACCGATTTATGTCAGGTGTTGCATCACTTTATAAAATGTGTTGAGCTTTAGAAACATATAACCGTACCTGCTGAAAGCAGCCTGGTTAAGCTGCTGCAGCTCCAACCATGATGTAAGAGTTCTTCCCGGTATCAGTCTAGCGAGACTGGTCTATATTTGTAGTATTGATTAAACAGCTTCAGGGACGGTATGTTTTTTCATGTAATAGCAGGTTGTACGGATTTAATCACGAACAGGGCCATGGCTTAAGGCCTGGGAGGTCTTCTTATGGTGGAGACCTGTGAAATCTGTTGAAAAGCAACAAAATCTGGCTTGGCTTTCCCAAGATGTCTAATTATCCACCTACAGGTCTGCAGCTGGGCTTAGAGGCACAAGTGGGCGTCTGCATCGTGGATACAGGGAAAAAAGAAACTTAGCTTGCACACAGAGCTCATGATGATGATCCTCTCATCACTGAGTGCCTTGTGTTCTCCTCATTGAAATGGTTCCTTATGATTTGAAGTGGGCTTCACGGTAAACCCAGCAGCAACAATCCCCGCTTCGCATTCATCTGCACGTTCACACAGACCTTTGACACGTTCACGGCCACAAACCAAGAGAGTGCAATTCACAGCGGCTCTGGGGCCGGATGCTGCGACAGGCTGCACTTTAAACAGCGGCCTCTGCTTCACCCACTGCTGCTCTGCAGAGCGCCCGCCCAGCTGGAGTGTCCCTTATCTTCCAGGAGAAGAGCTTATTTCCCCGGAGGGCTTCGAGAACCATCACATCAATGCAGCGTCGTGTTGGTCCTGTGAGAGAGCGCCGCAGTCGCAATCAGCCAACTTTTACAATTACAGTTCACGTTCGAGCAGGTCAATAATCCTCTGAAGAGCACCACCTCTCCGTCCTCTCAGGCTGCTGGACGATTTATCCACTTCATCGAACAGACTCTTGCTCCTGTTTTATTGTTTTGCAGTGGGATGTTTTTTTCTGGTGCATTATGTCTATCCCTTATTTTACTGATATGTGTTTGCTGCTTTCTTCTCTGCACAACCTCAGGGGTGTTTTTAATGCGGCTCCTTCGAAGAGGCTGCTCGGATTAATTTAAGGAGCATCCGCAGCCCACCGTCCTGCCAAATATACAGTTGAGGTATAAAAGGAAGCCGCTCCACCCTCTATCAATTAACATAAAAATGACCTGGTTTTTACCAGGTTCTAAAATGATTTAAATCTGACTTTTTACAGCCTAAAAACTGAGGGTTGTATAAAACCCTAAGAGAAAAAACCTAAGAATTTACATGGGTTTTAGTTCCTTTTTATTATTAATGTAGCTGAATGTGTAGTTTTAACTTAAATTTTGTTCAATCATACCACAAGTTTTAAATCCATTTAAGTAAAAGGGTTAAATTATGCACCTTTGTGTTAACAAAAGAGTTATGCAAAAAAAGGAGCAAATGAGGGAGAATTGTTCCTTTTTTAAATTTGAAATATCCTTATAGTGGCTCTAAAATGCCTCTTCAAGCGGAAATGAGATCATTTCTAAGCTCTCTGCAAACTAAGGCTTTAGCTAAAGAAGACTGAATGTTCTGAAGCGTAACTAAAGGAGAGTACAGGTCCTTCTCAAAATATTAGCATATTGTGATAAAGTTCATTATTTTCCATAATGTCATGATGAAAATTTAACATTCATATATTTTAGATTCATTGCACACTAAGTGAAATATTTCAGGTCTTTTATTGTCTTAATACGGATGATTTTGGCATACAGCTCATGAAAACCCAAAATTCCTATCTCACAAAATTAGCATATTTCATCTGACCAATAAAAGAAATGTGTTTTTAATACAAAAAATGTCAACCTTCAAATAATCATGTACAGTTATGCACTCAATACTTGGTCGGGAATCCTTTGGTAGAAATGTCTGCTTCAATGCGGCGTGGCATGGAGGCAATCAGCCTGTGGCACTGCTGAGGTCTTATGGAGGCCCAGGATGCTTCGATAGCGGCCTTTAGCTCATCCAGAGTGTTGGGTCTTGAGTCTCTCAACGTTCTCTTCACAATATCCCACAGATTCTCTATGGGGTTCAGGTCAGGAGAGTTGGCAGGCCAATTGAGCACAGTGATACCATGGTCAGTAAACCACTGGTAAATGGTTTACTGAGTCCAGTGCTGCTTCTCTGTAGCCCAGGTCAGGCGCTTCTGCCGCGGTTTCTGGTTCAAAAGTGGCTTGACCTGGGGAATGCGGCACCTGTAGCCCATTTCCTGCACACGCCTGTGCACGGTGGCTCTGGATGTTTCTACTCCAGACTCAGTCCACTGCTTCCGCAGGTCCCCCAAGGTCTGGAATCGGCCCTTCTCCACAATCTTCCTCAGGGTCCGGTCACCTCTTCTTCGTTGTGCAGCGTTTTCTGCCACACTTTTTCCTTCCCACAGACTTCCCACTGAAGTGCCTTGATACAGCACTCTGGGAACAGCCTATTCGTTCAGAAATTTCTTTCTGTGTCTTACCCTCTTGCTTGAGGGTGTCAATAGTGGCCTTCTGGACAGCAGTCAGGTCGGCAGTCTTACCCATGATTGGGGTTTTGAGTGATGAACCAGGCTGGGAGTTTTAAAGGCCTCAGGAATCTTTTGCAGGTGTTTAGAGTTAACTCGTTGATTCAGATGATTAGGTTCATAGCTCGTTAGAGACCCTTTTAATGATATGCTAATTTTGTGAGATAGGAATTTTGGGTTTTCATGAGCTGTATGCCAAAATCATCCATATTAAGACAATAAAAGACCTGAAATATTTCAGTTAGTGTGAAATGAATCTAAAATATATGAATGTTAAATTTTCATCATGACATTATGGAAAATAATGAACTTTATCACAACATGCTAATATTTTGAGAAGGACCTGTATATCATGCAGGTAGGTTATTTCAGTTTTAAATTTTTTATATTTATTCCCCTAATAAATATGTTTTTACAAAATAAGTGTCACATTATATGTGGGAAAAAGTGTTTAAATGATTTATCGTGGTTTTATTTCATCACAAAAACTGACATTTCAGCAGGGACGTGTACAACGTTTATGTACACTGTGAATATTATCTACATCTGTTGTTCCTGTTTTCCTCTACCTGCCCATAAAAACTTGCCCGTTAATCCGAATGTCAACATAATTATGACCACAGCACGAATATCAGCATCACATTAAACAGTTCCTGTAATCTGAGTAGTAAGCTAGAAATCTGCATGTCAAGAAACATTTCAGAATCACTTCTCTCCTGCAGTTTACATCCTGTAGCTCCGATAAAATGAAAGAGTCTAAAAGCTGGTGAAACATCTGATATCGATATTTAATTAGTCTAAATGTGCATAATTAAATCTGCTGGAAATGTAATTCAGCATTCTTGTTTTAGTTGTAGTAGTTTAGTACACTTGTTTTAGTTGAGCACAGAGTGATACAATCTATGGTCAACCACAAAGTCCATATTCCATTAAAGTGTAGGAAATGACTTTTAACGTACATTAAGGGCAAACTTGTCAGACAGGATGATTAATAGCCGTCTCGCTGGGTCGGAAAAAAACGGTTTGCATAGGAGTTGGGTTGAGTTGCACATTTGCAAGGCAAAAACAGAGACTCTGGACTGTATGAGTGCTGACAGTGTGATTGTGGTGTTCCTTGCCTCGGGCTAACCATCCTGCTCCAGCTCAGCAAAAATCCGCTCGGAGGAAAAGTCATCCTGCAGCAGAGGGAATGACAACAGAGCCGCCTTATCCCAGGATACTGAAACAGGCTCCTCTGAGCTGCAGCGACCAGTTACATCACTGCTCTGATAACAGAGGGAGCGTCAGCAGTTAAAGTCAAAGGCAACTCCCCCCAAAAAGGTATGTTCAGAGTGTCTCCTTGCAGCTGTCATCGTGCCACAATGTGTCTCCTGAGTAAGATCAGAGAAAACCATAGAAAGCAAAACACATTTTCGTTGAAGGGTAACAATTGACAGTTTAAGAGAACGGCCTTAAACTGCCTTAAACGACTCGTTTTTGTGAATTTGACAAAGGATTCGATTTGTAGTTGCATATTTTAGATAAAAGCTAAAAAGCTTCTGTTTACAGCTCTACAAACAATGAATGCAAACAACCCAGCTTTATAAAACAAGTGGTATAAGTTTTTGATGCTAGTTGCTCCTCTAATACCTCAGCACTCAGCATAGAAAGGTTTGTGATGTTGTCTCTCATACAATTTTAGTGATTTTAAAATGGGGAAGGTCATCAATGCCAGAAAATCTTCAAGACCAAGCAAGCCTGAAAATGTCCTACCCTCCACGAGGACGCTATTTTAAACTGGGGTGTCATGCCAGAAAAATCAATACCACTATTTCTTTGGTGATCTGAAACAAATGTGTTGCAAAAAAGCAAAAACCGAAGAAATCCGTAACGCAAACAGTATCTGATCGCAGCCAACATTAAGCTTGCAGCAGAGATTTATTAAAGGGATACAAGAGCTGTTTTGAAAACCCCATTACAACCAGGACAGGACACAAAGGCTCATTTATTTTAGTCACTCTTCAAAACGGAAAAAACAAGTGAACATACCATTTAACTCAGAGAGACATGCGTTCATCTTAGTAAGGAAAAAAAAAGGAGTAGCTGCCTGTGCCTGCCTAAACTTTCTACAATAATTAGACACGACTTCAAATTTTACTGACAAGGATGGAGGACCCAACTTTATCTTGCCACCACACATAGTGAGGAGGATGGCTGGGAGGTCAAAATAATGTCTGATGCTCTCTGGTAAAGAACTAAGTGAGAGTAAAAGATGAATTCATGAATCCTTTCCATTAGTGCCAGTAAATTGTTCGCTAAATATTACAAATAGCTAGCCTTGAGCCCTGTTATTTATTTACTATACAGTCTTGGAACAGCCTTTTTTCAGCTCATCAGTACATAATCAAAATTATCTGGTCTTTACCAAATACTAAAATTATCCAAGTAAATAAAACACACAACAGATTCTGGTCTGTCATTGTTAACTAAATAAAAATGACGCCATTATTGAAAAGTTGTGCATGAAAAACTAAATAGACGCTATGAGTGGCAAGATCTTAACGTAGCATTGCCTTAACATGAGCCTGAGCAGAAATCAGAGGTTGTCCCACTGTTAGTGCCAATGAAGAAAGACATCAATGATCTTAGAGAGGTCTTTGTTACTATCCATCTGGAAAGGGTGAAAGGTCAATTTCCAGACAATTGTGCTACCTATCTGTAAGACCAGGTTCTCCAACCTCCTGCAGGTTTACACAGCAGCTCTCTGCTGGCTCAAACTCACATCCAAATATCCAAAATAACCAATCATGTTGCCTTCCTGGAGACTTTTCAAACTCATAATGAGATCACAGATTCAATCTGTGCATCAAATGACTATCATTCATTCAGATATTGGCCATTGTTGGCTGGCAATAATAGTGCCTTATCTGCTGCCCGTGCCATTCAATATATTACATATTGCTCCTTTTTTATGATAGGGAAGATCGTCGGACGATTACTGAAGGGGAGAGATATTTCACGGCTGGCAGCGTGACTGGGCTCCCATTTCTTCACTTTGTGAGTTTCCTGCAGGGGGAAATTGAAACATTTCATCTTGGAGAAACAGGTGCAATAAAATTGAGATTGCTGTAGAGTGTCTCCTAAATGTGGTATGGATTGAAATCTAGGGAATACCTGCAGAATTGGCAGTCAGGGCCATTCATGAGCTATTGTTGCAGGAAGAAAATCTCTCCTGGAAAGATAAGGCTGAGAATAGTTCTTCCAAAAGAGAGTCAGGGCAAATGTAATTTTATCGTTTTCATTCTTGAACAGGGATTTTGTTTTGTGTGTTACAATAAATGGGGGATTTTGTTGTAAGAGTGAATGAAAGGACAAATGTGACTATACTGAGTTTTATAAAGCTGCCGCATGAAAAAGATAATATTATGAACTAAACTTTAGACAATGACATATTTGGTACTATAAGCATGACTGGCACAGTCCTTTGTTGGGCCCAGCTACCCATATAAAAAGGACTGATCAAACTACATCTCCCAGTATCCATTGTGGTGCCAGGATTCTGCTGAAGTCACTGATGTATACATACACCTTGCTTTTTGATTCCGACAGCTCGCCGTTTAAGGGAGTTCTTGTGACTGTAGCTCAGTAGGAAGAGTAGTCATCTTGCAATCAGAAGGTTGTGGGTTCGATTCCAGCTTCCTCCTGCCATATGTTGATGTGCCCCTGGGCAAGGCACTTAACCTCAAGTTGCTTACCGATCTGTGTATCGGTGTATGAATGTGTGAGCATTAGTGAGTGCAATTGGGTGAATGTGGCTCTAGTGTAAAGCGCTTTGAGTGGTCTGTATGACTGGAAAAGCGCTATATAAGTTCAGTCCATTTACCATTTAAACTTGCTGGTCAAGTGAAAGACTTGTTGAACCTTTGAAGAAGAATCATGAAAACAAGATTCAAGATCATGGTTTGTGTATTTGTGTAGATTCTGAGCATAGATTCTCCAAGAAGAGACGGGTCTGACTCTATTTACTTTGATGTGGTTCCCCTCGATTGCTCAAGAAGAGACGGTACTGAGTCCAGCTGATGGCCACTGTGTGCCATACTAAAAGAACGCTATAGAGAGTCATCTAAGCAGTAAGAGGCTTGTGTCTGGGCACAGATAAGTATGACATAGAAGGATTTAAATATAATTTCATTGTGTGATTGTTTTTGCTTTGGGCTTAACTGGTTGAGTTCATAGCAGGCTGTTGAGTCTGCTTTGAAGTCTGATTCCCCATCAGTGTTGCATGAGCAATGTGTGAAGCCAATCTAATTAGCAAGCAAGCTAGTCGCTGTAGCAAAAGAGGGGATGTGGCCACAACAGATGATGTGTGACCAGAGTGTTGCAAGGTTTTCAAAAGTGTGGGGGATGTTGTTTGTCTGTGCCAAACAGGAATACCACATTATTTTAACACAGCTGGCCACATCTTAAAACACACCCTAAAAACATTTAAAACAGGGAACTTTATAAACATTTACACACATGCACCTGTGATGGAAATAAGCATCACACACACACACTGTCTGCTTCAACTGACTTATTTCACAAACTGCAACTAAAACATAGTATAGTTTAATTCTACATTTATTGAATTATTGACCTCTGAACCTTCATGGGCTCTCTCTGAAACTGATCCCTCCTGCAACTGCGCATACTAAACCAGAATGGTGCAGTGGTAAAGGTTGGGCTTAAAATGATTTAAACACTTTATAGCTCAGTTTACAAAAAATATATATTTGTTATTTTTTCAATTAAATAGAATTTTAGCTTTTTAGAGTGATATCACTTACAGGATTTCTCTTGTAAAATTTGTCAATCTTCTCTTGCCTTTTTCTTTTATACTAAGTGACAAAAAGACAATTAAAATCTTGATAGCATCATGAATCTGACGGACCTGACAGTGAGACTGCCATCCAGAGGAACAATATGCTAGTATTTAGCTACATCTGTCTCGTTACATACAGGTGTTTCCTTTGAATTAATTGAATATAAGAGAGGCGGGACTTAAGGCGGCACAGCCAATCAGCAGCCAGTGTCAGGAGAGGGAGGGGGAGAGGAACAGGATGGAGGGGGGAAATACAGCGACTGCAATACGGAGGAAAGACACTGGAGGCGCAGTGGGGTAAGTGAGGGGAGGGTGTTCAACCATCTAACAAGGAAGTGTTGGTGTTAAAACACCCACATCCCGCACGGTAGCGATGCCCATGCGTGTGACGTGCCGTAGTTATGCCACATGCAAAATTGCAGCCAAATGAGAACAAAGGAACAATGATGCATTAAAGACGAGACAAAGGGGAACGTCAGCTTGTGGTCCCCACATGTGAGGCAGACATAAACACTGGTGGTTCTTTGTTAACCTTTGGGCCAATGTTGTACTTAGTCTCACTTCCTCAAAGCATATTGTGGTCCTGACACGTACATATTCATGCTGAACTGTGACATTGTTGGATTGTTGTTTTTCTATTATTTTACAATTATTAATTGGTTAAGTAGTTTTTAGTTATTCCTCATTACAAATTTTGTTTTTTCATTCATTAGTTGATAGGTTTATCAGTTTTCTTATTATTCTTTTCCTTTGTACTTTAGTTCAATGTTTTTAGCTTAGTTATAGAGTTTATTGACTCAGGTGTTTTAACTGTAAAGTTGAACTATTGTGTAAATAAATTCTTTCATTTATGATAGAAGTTGTTTGTGTTCATTCTGTGTAAGTGTCCAGTGCTTGCTGTTTGAGAACGCCAGTGCTCAATTCCCCCCTTCATCTATTGTTCAATAATATCACCTCATCCTCAATGGGCTGATATTCATAGAACAATACCTGCTGTTTGGCTAATGGTTCTTCATAATCGGGTGGTGCCCCGATTTGTGAGTTTGACTAAAAATAGAATATTCTAGCTGTATTAATAATTTTGTTTATAATTACTAACAGTAGCTGAAAGCCAAACACTGTTATATATGTGACAACATCCAAGCAAACATTTCTAACCGCTCCAATTGACTGGTTGTTACTGTAATATTTTAAATACCTAAAACATTTTCTTTACTATAAATTAGAAAAGGAATATGCCAAAATCTCAATCCTTTTCTGAATTTCACCAATAAACCCGTCTGACTTGTGAACTTGTGAAGCACACCAGAGCAAACTGGAATGTCTACAGCATATAGAGATTTGATGAAGCAAATTTTATTCCCTTGACAAATACGCAACTAGTCTCTTCTGGAGAAACAGAGTAACCAAAATGTGTGGGATTTGAAGAAAAAAACGACAATTAAAATAATGACCTTCCCGCATTTTTCTCCAATGTTTTGTGAAATCCAACGGTTTAGTTTGCATCTTCTATTATACTGTTTGAAATGTGCAACACAGCCCACACCTTCTCCAGAGGACAACACTACAAAACAGCCCTCATTTATAAAAGTCCGATGTGTATTTTCAAGAATACACATCAATATTAAATGAAATAATAAATTGTTGGTTCTTATAGTTTTTTTTACTTTAGCACTTTGGCCAAAGAAAAGGTAGTTTTTTCCCCCACTTTTTTAAAGTTAGTTTGATTTTATGTGAGGGCCAGAAATAGGCAGGATTAAGCCTGTCCACCATGTTTCAATTATATACTGTATAAACAACATATAATAAATACGAAGTACTTCAGAATGATTTCAGCAATGAATGTCATTTCAAGATCAGATACAGAACCACGTCACATGTAGAGTGGACACAGTGAGGTGGCTGTGCTCATATGTAAACAACTCAACAACAGTGAACGGAAGCAGCTGAAAATCTCCCTTTTCTACAAATAATCTGCGGCTTATTTGTAATGAGTTTCTGACGTGATCTTATTGATGCATATATTCATTAGGAATTTAAGTGTCATTTGGATGTCAGACTTTAATGGGACAAAGTCCGATGCACTGATTGGATTCTTGAATACAAGCTGGAAAAGTTCAAAGCAGCGCTGAATGTGAAACATGAGTGTAATGCCCTTCTTTTCACTAAAGTTTGCAAAGGGAGGAGGCTTTGGTGGAGAGACACGCCAACAAAGCTTGTAAAGCTGCTGTGTTTTTTAAACGATTACTTCACCTTGTTCATCACTGAAACTATCACAATTATAAGTTCTAAAACGTGCATCTTTAAAAATGTATTGATGTTATATATATATTTTATGGATGTTTATGGGATGTTTATTTTTATAGTTTTTGAATTTATAGCATTAGGATTAGCTAAATTTAGATGGCAGAAAAAAACAAAACACTGGATTTATGCACCTCCATCATTATGTCACCCACATAAGCTAAATAAAAAAAACCCTAATTAAATAAAAACAAATAATGTCTTACCAGCTAAAAAAGACAATCTTGTTTATTTTTCTTATTGGTTAAGAATTTAATAACCATAAAAAATTACGGAGATCAGACTGTATGTCTAGTTTGCTGTAGATGTAGATTTAATTGTAGAACCTATTTTCACTGACTGTGGTTCCGATCCTGGTTTGGTGCAGTAAACAGATCATTGCTCCTGGTCATCCAAAAGAACTATGAGTGACTTCCTTCTGATAGATGTTTATTACAGTCGCTAACCACATTTCCACACAGCAGGAAATAAGTGTGTTATAGAAATTTACTTCAAATTATTGAAGACAGGAACAAATGAACTTGTAGTCAGTATGAAACATCCTGCTTCTTTTTGTACCAAAAAAAGAACCGAAATGTCAAACATCCAAATGGTTAAATGGTCAGAACCTGTGGCAGTGAGTTTAATTTCCTGCTTCTAACTTGAACTGCAACCACAAAACAACCCTCCTCCACTACCATAAAGTGTCTTGCATATCCGATACCAATTGTTCTTGCTGTGCCCTTGGAAGACTGAAATCCATCCACAAGCATTTCTGTTTAGCTCTGAGGTTGAGTTGTTCATCCAAACGTTACACATACCAACACCAAAGACCAAAATACAGGTAGATGAGGTAAAGAAACAAAACCAGGGAGCTTAAATAACCTGTTTCTGATAAACCTTCATAGAGCTTCCTGGGGTGTGCATGTCATTTTTCCAAAGTAGGCCTCCAAGTGAACAAAGAATCAGTGTCATTCAGAGACAAACCTTGGGAACATTTGGTTTATGTAATCTTGGTGCAAATTAAAACATAATAATTTGGACCTCACCGCTAACCCGAGGCTCATCACAGAGCATGTGTGTTTTATGTGTGAGGACAGTGAGAAGGGAGATCATATTCATGTAGGTGACACTGGGAAGGGTGCGGTAGCAAGAAAGTGGGCCAAATGGTCTGACATTCACCTCACTGTCTGTTGTTGAAGTTTCTTGCTCTTCAAAATGGGGGGTGGGGGGCTAGGGGCTTCGTGAACTTACATCAGAAGCAGGCATGATGGATTTCTGGAATGATTTGTGGGAAACGAGTGCGGCTGCAAATCCTTTTAGATTTTTCAGTGTTCCTGTTAATTCTCCAGAAGCTCTACACATACAGTACAGACCAAAAGTTTGGACACACCTTCTCATTCAAAGAGTTTTCTTTATTTTCATGACTATGAATATTGTAGCTTCATACTGAAGGCATCAAAACTATGAATTTGACTGATTTGCTATGTCAGAAACTCCAGAAGACTCAGGTGGAGGCCTCAACAATCTCCTGGATCAAAGACTACCTGACAAACAGACCACAGTTTGTGAGACTGAAGGGTTGTGAGTCTAACCAGGTAGTCAGCAGCACAGGAGCACCACAGGGGACTGTACTCTCACCATTCCTTTTCACTCTGTACACCTCAGACTTCCAGTACAAGACAGACTCTTGTCATCTGCAGAAATACTCTGATGATTCTGCAGTCGTGGGGTGGATCAGAGATGGACAAGAAGCTGAGTACAGGAAGGTGGTGGACCGCTTTGTGGCATGGTGTGGAAACAATCATCTCATTTTGAACGTGACTAAAACAAAGGAGATGATTGTAGATTTTAAGAGAAATAGAAATAAGTCAAAAACTATTTCTATCATGGGAGAAGAAGTGGAGATGGTGGAGGAGTATAAATACCTCGGTGTTCACCTGGACAACAGACTAGAGTGGAGATGCAACTGTGAAGCCATCTACAAGAAGCGACAGAGCAGACTGTTCTTCTTGAAGAAGCTTAGGTCCTTTAGTGTTTGCAGCAAGACACTGCATATCTTCTATAAGTCTGTTGTGGAAAGTGTGATCTCTTCTACCATCATCTGCTGGGGAAGCAGCATCAGAGCCAGGGACTTAAAAAGCTCAACAAGCTGATAAAAAAGGCTGGCTCTGTTCTGGGGACTCCTCTGGAACCTCTGGAGATCATTGTGGAAAGACGGATTCTTCATAAAATGAAGAACATTATGGAGAACCCTGAGCATCCTCTTCATGAGACTGTCCTACAACAACAGTGTCTTCAGTCAGAGGCTTCTTCAGATCTGCTGTAAGACAGAGCGCTACAGGAGATCCTTCCTGCCCACAGCCATCAGCATCTACAACGGCTCTTTGAGGAAACCTTCATAATATGAGTTATAACAACATTTAATTTCCCTTTGGGATTAATAAAGTATTTTTGAATTGAATTGAATTAACACATGTGGAATTATATAATGAACAAAAAAGTGTGAAACAACTGAAAATATGTCTTATATTCTAGGTTCTTCAAAGTAGCCACCTTTTGCTTTGATTACTGCTCCACACACTCTTGGCATTCTGTTGATGAGCTTCAAGAGGTAGTCACCTGAAATGGTTTTCCAACAGTCTTGAAGGAGTTCCTAGAGATGCTGCGGTCCAGCTCACCCCAAACCATCTCGATTGGGTTCAGGTCCGGTGACTGTGGAGGCCAGGTCATCTGGCGCAGCACCCGATCACTTTCCTTCTTGGTCAAATAGCCCTTACACAGCCTGGAGGTGTGTTTGGGGTCATTGTCCTGTTGAAAAATAAATGATGGTCCAACTAAACACAAACCGGATGGAATAGCATGCCGGTGCAAGATGCTGTGGTAGCCATGCTGGTTCAGTATGCCTTCAATTTTGAATAAATCCCCAACAGTGTCACCAGCAAAGCACCCCCACTCCATCACACCTCCTCCTCCATGCTTCATGGTGGGAACCAGGCATCCGTTCACCTCTTCTGTGCCTCACAGAGACACGGTGGTTGGAACCAAAGATCTCAAACTTGGACTCATCAGACCAAAGCACAGATTTCCACTGGTCTAATGTCCATTCCTTGTGTTCTTTAGCCCAAACAAGTCTCTTCTGCTTGTTGCCTGTCCTCAGCAGTGGTTTCCTAGCAGCTATTTTACTATGAAGGCCTGATTCACACAGTCTCCTCTTAACAGTTGTTCTAGAGATGTGTCTGCTGCTAGAACTCTGTGTGGCATTGACCTGTTCTCTAATCTGAGCTGCTGTTAACCTGCGATTTCTGAGGCTGGTGACTCGGATGAACTTATCGTCTGCAGCAGAGGTGACTCTTGGTCTTCCTTTCCTGGGGCGGTCCTCATGTGAGCCAGTTTCTTTGTAGTGCTTGATGGTTTTTGCGACTGCACTTGGGGACACTTTCAAAGTTTTCCCAATTGTTCGGACTGACTGACCTTCATTACTTAAAGTAATGATGGCCACTCGTTTTTTGTTAATTAGCTGCTTTTTTCTTGCCATAATACAAATTCTAACAGTCTATTCAGTAGGACTATCAGCTGTGTACTGTATCCACCTCCTGCACAACACAACTGATGGTCCCACCCCATTTATAAGGCTTGAAATCCCACTTATTAAACCTGACAGGGCACACCTGTGAAGTGAAAACCATTTCAGGTGACTACCTCTTGAAGCTCATCAACAGAATACCAAGAGTGTGCGTAGCAGTAATCAAAGCAAACGGTGGCTACTTTGAAGAACCTAGAATATAAGACATATTTTCAGTTGTTTCACACTTTTTTGTTCAGTATATAATTCCTCATGTGTTAATTCATAGTTTTGATGCCTTCAGTGTGAAGCTACAATATTCATAGTCATGAAAATAAAGACAACTCTTTGAATGAGAAGGTGTGTTCAAACCTTTGGCCTGTACTGTATATTCACAGGAATAAGATGACCTGGCACTTTCTGCAAGCCAAGAGAGGTGGCCATGTCTGCTGAATGTCAGACGTAGCACAAGATATATGTGACATAAAGCCTTTTTTAGAAGTCTTGAGCTTCTTTAGACCTTCCTCCTAAGCCAACAGACATTATCCTTATCTCTTTGGGTAGTTCTTCTGACATTTCGAAATAGTTTTTCTTTTGACTGTGGGTGCTGCAGAACTCCTTTTTAGTCCAGAACCAGATCATTTTTAGAGGAAGGTTTTCTGTTTGTTAACTCTGACCTATAAATCATGCAGGCATAAGGAAGGATCTTAAACTCAAGGGATGAATCAATGTTCTATTTGTGCATAACAGACAACTTAAAAGATAGATTTCAAATGTAATCTTTTGCCACAGTTGAATCTTTTAAAAACAACAAAGATTACACTTTGACAGATGGTATACAGTCTGAATCCCAAAGCATTGTTTTCCACCAAACCAATTCCAGAGCTAAACTGGTGCCAGTGTGGCTGAGCACACTCTGGTCTTGTTTCTTAACAAAAAAGTAAGACTAGCTTCTGATTTTTCAGTGCTTCCAGTACCGATGACAACAGAGATCGGCTCATAAACAATGCTTGCTGTTTAAAACAGCAATAATAAATTATGACACTGACTCTTTACAAGTCTTGCCCTGCAAATAGTCTCAGAATACTAAAGGGAGGATCAAACATTACTGAATGTAACGCTTATAGAGTCATAATGACGTGGGTCTGGGTTGTGTAAAACCAAACCGGTTCTTTTATAGAACCGGTTAGGAACTGGTTCAATCATCAGCTCGGGTTAAGCGCTGGGACCACCTTAGTGGAAAAACCCAAAAAGAGCTGAAAACATGACACAGAGCAGATGAATTAAATTTATTTTTTACTTTCCTACAGACCTGACTTTCAGATTCTCTTCATAGTTTTGGTCCTCAGTATAGGCAGAGATGCTCCCAATATGACCTTTAGTATAGCGCATTTTATGACTATTTTCAGCAAAACATTGTTAGATTTTAAATTTATGTTTCATTTTGCCTCAAGCAAAAATACTGAATAAATATCTGTTAAATTCACTAGTAGGTTTTAAATGTTTATTGCATCCTATCCATTTTGGGCAATCTGCTCTCAATATAGTGTATTACACAAGTATTACGAGCTAATGACAGTTATACTGACTGAGGTTTTTGTGATTTGAAATATTTCCGAACAGCTGAAAGTTTATTTCTTGTTAGCAAGGGAAACGAATAGGCAACAGGTGGGGGCAGCACTGTGTTACTCCGCCTATTTCTCTCGCATGTCAATAAAAGAAACTGTAGGAACAAATAATAGACACGTTTGGGGGGGGAAGGGGGTTAAACACCATAAATGTTTAAAACCTTTGATACACCTTGACACAAGTGGCTAATGCCTAGCCCTCAACCTTTTATGGCCTGCTGCAAGAATCGGACAGGAAAAAGCAGCCAAAGTCTGATGAAAAACTTTAAAAGACCTTTAGAAAACCTACACAACTTCCGACTAAGAGCCCTGTAAGAGATGACAAAACAGCCTGCTCCAATCCGGTCGGGATTATACGACTGGGGTCCTGATGAAGGCCTTTTTGGCTGATCTGTATCAACGTGTACCTGCTGAAAATTTCTTCTGTTGACCTCTCAATTATTTTCCTCAGCCTCGCTGTTTTATAGTTGCCATAAAACATCTTGTTTGCTGGAAGTATATTTTTGGTAGGTTTTATCGCAGGAAAACTGCCTGGGATTTACAGAGACCAACAACATTTTGGGATATTTTCCAGGTGCTGTTGAATTAATGGGTCTCCAGGATTACTCCTACACAGCGCTTGACCAGCTTGTAAATTGGTACACTCCCTCTATCTATAATGTCCTGTTTAATGATAGGATTTTCTCTTTAGATCATGTCAACAGTTATATTTTTAAAACTTAAGCAGAATAATGATCTCAGGCTGGGATTTTGTAAAAAGCTTTTCCGAACAAAGAAAAAAATCCGAACAGAATAACAAATTGTCAGCATGCTTTACAATCTTAATATGCATTTCTACTTGACGTGTATCACAGATTATGCCATCATCGGAGAAACTTCAGGGCTCAGAAAGCATTTAGGCTCCTTCAGATGTTTTGCATATTTACTTGGGATAAACCTTTCTTCTGTTTTTGATGCTCATGGCTTTCTTCAGTTTTCCTGATCATCTCCTCTGCAGAGACAGATGGCTGACCGAAGCTGTGGCTCTGTTAACGTTGTTGTCGTCTTCGCAGCCTTTGTAGAAACTATGTCAGACGCACTACTTTTTTTTTCGTTTTTCCTGCATGGTCTTTCATTACAAATACGCCAGGGTGAGATCCCAGCAGGATTCGAGGCGTGAGGAGCGAGGTGCCGCCTTGCTGTTGTGAGATGGACTGGTAGTGACAACTGTGACTGTAGTGTCATTGGCGGTTTGGCAGTCGTAGTAGGAGTGTGACAAAGAGATAAAAATGGCCTTTTTACCACCTTATCTCTCAAGCTTCAATCTCTACACACGGAGGAAAATAACTGCACTTGCTGCCAGCTTTACCATAAGATCATTTAGTTGGTGTGGAGGAGAAACATCTGGGTTAAATGCGGAAAAACATAAAGTGGAAGGCCACAATTTGTAGCGTATTAATGTATTATTTTCCACCCCAAGAGGCAAAAATACTTCTTTATGCGTGTCAACAATAATAAACACATTTTTCTCAAGTTTTGAACTCTGAACAGAGGATATGCAAGCAATTGTAAACACATTAAAGGTACAAAAGGAGCCACTTTTAAAAGAATAGTTCATATTTTTTGAGGTGGAGATTTGTGGAGGTGTAGTAGTAGTAGCAGTAGCAGTATTTTTCAACATTTTATCACTTTCTCTGCAGCACACACAGAAAGGCTCTTATTGTGAAGGTTTGTAAGAAGTTGTATTTCAGTTCATTTGCTTTTTACATGCTAAAAAATATTTGATCATCTGACTTCCTAAAGAAAAAAGACTTGTATTGTTGTTTAGCTGTCCTGCAGGGTAAAAAAAGACTCTCAGCTACAATGCTGATAGCCAGACCTGGTAATAGAAAAAGCAAACCCCTCTGAAGAACATTTGGTTAAAACCTAACTTAGCATTGGTTGCTGGGTAGATAAGTATACCTCTATTTCCAGCAGCCACTAAGTCATTTTCTTCTGTGTTGATTAAGGCCAAAAACATCCTTTAAAGTATGTCTTCCTCTCTATATGTTCGCCTTAAAATCCAGTACTTGGTACTCTGGTGGTTTAGTGACGCCTGATTCACTACCTTCAGTTTACATCATTTGATGGGCAATAAAAAAAAAAACAGTATTCGCCATCCCTGTAACTGAAAACCTATTTTAATTTATAATTTAACTTATTAATTTTAATGCACGCTCAGTATGAGGGATTGCTGCGAGTCACTGACCTGATGCAATCTGCTGGGTTTCCTTAGATGGAAAAATATGGGGTAAGAACGCTGTCAAAAACAATGTGTATGTAAAGATGGAAATGTGTGCATATTAGTCAATAGTTGTGCATAAGTAAAATCCAAAAGAGGTATTGTATATTTTCTCTATAAGAATACAAAATAAAATGTTACAGCTTCAAGAAATTACAAACACAAAGTTCAAGTTCACAGTTGTGGTTTATTCTTTATGAATACAATATGCTATAACAGTTTGTGAATACGATTTCTTTTCTTTGAGAATACGAATTTACATCAACGACTTGGTGTCACGTGATCTCAGGCTCAGAATATAGTGGGTGGAGTTATACAATGATGTACAGTAGGTGGCGGTATGCACCTCTGAATTTGTTGCGAACCGCCAGCAGAAGAAGAAGAAGCAGCAGCACTAGCGCCAAATAAACTGACCAAGAGCATATATTAACGATATTAAGACATATAAACTTTTTAACATTACCTGGCTTTGTACCATAGTTTCTTGGTCTGTCTATTTGGCACTAGTGCTGCTGCTTCTTCTTCTCTTCTTCTGCTGGTGGTTCGCAACAAATTCAGTTAGGATTAATTGGAACGTATGAACCTGACTTGAAATCTATATGATTCGACTGAATTGACTTAGCCCATTTTAAAGTTACCCACCTTTCACACAATGCAACAGGAAACAACGCTCTCCAAGTATTTTTAGCTTTTAGCTCTGCCTTCCTCCCTCCCTGTTGGATGGAGTAAGGGGGAGTCAGGTTTAGCCTAAACCGGCTCAGTTATGGTTGAGGTACAAACACACCGTTCATTTCTGCTACCTGTATGACCCCTTCTCTTTTCCAATGGTTATAATCAGTCTGACAGACAGGTACCCCCAATCCTTGTGGTTTTTAGTATATCAATGGCCACCAGTGGGCTCTAGATGGACAATATTTATCAGTGTATTATTTTACTTAGTACCCCTACACATAGCCGATTCTAAAATGGCCAAACTCTAACACTCAGTAGTTTAATCTAACCTCCCCAACAACCTCAGATCATTCCAAACCCTTTGTGAAGTGCCTTTGTGAATTGGCGCTATATAAATAAAACTCAATTGAATTGAATTTAAATACTTGTTATTTGCTATTACTGAACTATAAAAACCGTAACTGTAGTTTATTACTGCTTACAGTGATGATGAATCCGATGTACTAATTCATTTACAATTAAAACCATATTTGATGAGTGCACTATTAAAATCGGATTTGAATGGTACTGCAGTGTAAGAACATCTGAGATGTTTTAAAGGCCTTCAGAGAGAACCACAATGATTGTACTTTAGATTTTATAAAAGTCTTAAAGGAAGGCGTCTCAAAAAGATGATTTTGCAGAAAGAAAGCCAAAGCCGCGAGGGAAGCGGGGATCAAACATGTCATCTGGTCCAACGTGTTAAATTACTGCTAATGCAAAATAAGCTGACATTTGAGCTCATTGTTGTCTTTGGAGTCAGATACTTTATTGTTGCTACTGTGACCCCGAGTTAGGAATGGCTGTGAATTACAGAGAGTAGCTATCTCTATGTGTTTTGACAGCATTAATTAAAGAGGAAAAAACTTCCTGTAACACCTATCACCTAGTCCAGTGTCCTGCAACGTTTAGATGTGTCCCTGGTGCAACACACCTGAATCACATGGCTAATTTACCTCCTCAGTATGCGGTCATTTTCTGCACAGGCCTGGTAATGAGACGTACATTTGATTCAGGTGTGATGAAGCGGAGGCACGTCGTGTGCAAAATATAAAGAGTTTTTTCATGCTAAGCTCACGAGAAAAACAGGCATCAAAGCGGGACTCTAGACGGCTTTTAGACACCAATTTCACTCATCTAATGTGTGAAATTTATTATCCGTGTGATTGATGATTATCTGGACATGTCAGAGATTTCCTTCTACCAGGCCTCACAGGCTTTTATTCGAACTCGCTACAATTGGATTTTTCTAACATTTAAGTGACAAACTTGAAGTTTTTAAATGATACTGAGAACAAAGCCCTTATTGACAGGATTCCCCTGCCGCCTGCTGCTGGTGTGACTCTCAGCTGAAAGCAGGCCGCAGCCTGATAAGATGTTTCATTTTAAAGCCTCCTATCAGCTGCGAGGCTTTTAGGTCCCAGCTAAGATGTCAACACAGTATTTCAAAGCCTTTTTGGTGACAGAAGAGTGACGCGGACATCAGCCACAGCTATGTACTGCTTTTCATAACTTATCATAGCAGATGAAGAGATACCCCTTCCTGACCCGATAAGGCTTCCCATAAAGGAACTGCAGCTTTTCATCTGATTCGTTTTAGTTTGTCACTTTTTCAATTACAGCTCAGACAAAAAGTCCAGGAAAACTATTGAATGTGTGTCACGGGATGGAAAGAAGACGGACCTCTGTCAGAATGAGACTGCAGCTTTACATCTGAGTGTTTGACAGGTGCGTTCAGCGCAGTGACCTCGAGGCTGATTTGAATGGGCCGGATGTGATTAGGTAGGAACATCTATGGTGAGTCACGTGGAAGATACATTTCTATAGAGCTTGTGTTGAGAAATATTCCAACGCATCTACAGATTTCAGACATGATGTCTCTGCTGGTCTCTTTCTGTGGGTGCAATACGGTGTTTCGTCTCCTGACATGCCTCCCTCACACGGCCCCGGGCAGCAGTCTGCAGTAAACAATTCCCGTCTCTTCTGTATTACCCAGCAGCCCACTCTTATCAATAGCTCTGCCCTGTTCTCTGTTACACAGAAAACAGACCTGCTGCTTGTTTTCCTCCTCGCCCAGGAGCCCTGAGCTGCTTTAAATAATGTACGGCTAGGGAAGCTCAGGTCTATAGAAAGGTCAGATACCGTTTAGAGGTGGGTCATGAGCACATACTGGGCCTCGCAAAATTGATACAATTATTGTCACATTACAATCACAAACTTCAGTGTTATTTGATTAGGAGTTTATGTAATGAAACATTAAGGAGTGCATGTTTGTGTAGTAGAAGGAAAAGGACAGTTTTAGCATATTGGTGTGCCTTTACATTCAGTCCCACTGGTCAAAACTGGACTAGCTGATTTCTGTAGGTTGCACTCCTTGGTGTTGGTCTATCGCAAAAATTCCCAATAAAATGCACTCAATTTTGTGGTCTTGAAAACAATTCAAACAAGTTCAAGGGCCAAGAACACTTGTGCAAGGTACTGTGTAGTAGGTAAACTCCCAAATGGTGTCAATCAGATTGGATTAATTACAATTAACTTGCAGTTTTAACCGATCATACTAATTTGGTTCAGTTAAAGACTCAGAAAAAACAAAATTTGCGTGAAACCAAAATGCACAAGTTGAAACGTTTTCTTTTATTCAAATTAATCTAAAATTAATTGTTTCATAACTCCTTTATTAAAGACTATAGTCAAACAGACTCCTGTCCACTTAAATATATAGTTTTAAAAATAAGATTAAAGATTAGGTTAAATGGAAATAAAACGGTTGGATTAACTTAGATTTTAAACATTTAACATGTGACCATCCTAGATATTCTACTTAAAAATTTGTAGTTGAACTGTTTGAAGTTTGATGAGTAAATATAGAGATGAGATATTTTTCTTCCTAAAGCCTGACAGGACATCACAGCGTTGGGTCAAACATAACGTAACAAGATGCAAGTTTTGACGGTCAAAAATCATTTTAGACTTACAGCTGTCTAACCTGTAATATTTATCGGTACGTAGTAAATTGGAGCAGCTTTTTTCACCCCAATCCCACTTGTGTAGGTCAGTGTTTGTCAGTGGTTTGTCAGAAATGCCTGGAAGGTTTCTGACTAGATGTAAAGCAACAATGGCCCTTGAACTTCCTCCTTTTCAAAGGGAAAAAACGTTTCAAATTTGACTCGGATTCAATGCATTGGTATAGACCTAACCTGACTTGGAAACATCAATACAGTTACGTATTGTAATGTCATGACCGGAAGTTATTTTGTCAAACTAAACACTTATTTTCAGTTTTTTATTTAGTAGCCATTCACCATTCAGTCAGCCAGTTATTATCTCCAGATCAGTTTAAACGTAATTTAGCTTTTCTTGTTCATAAAATGCATTTTAAGTGGAAACTCCTACATTGTTCTGTCTTTAAACACAACAACAGCTCATTTATTGATGAATGGTTGATAAAGGTTAGCAACATTGCAGAACACCTTCATTCATTCATTTCTTTGATGGTCAGTGTTTCTTCTTTTTAATTGTTGAACGAATACAAGGTTCACCCAAATATGTTTGTATGTCTTCTAGTGCTTAGAAAGAAACCCTGAATCGGAATGGCCTAGTAAAAACCTGATTGCTACATGTCTAGTTGTGTCCATTAACCTTCTAACACTTTCTATTAACTGTCCAAAAGTGGCACATTTAACCCTTTATGACTGCCTCTTATTATTTCTTTGCTATTTACGACATAGATATCACTAAAAAGATCATTTCCTGTCTTTTCCCATCACTGCAGTCATTTACGTATTAGACCTTTATTTATTCTTCATTATTATATTTATTTCATTAACTCATACTTCATTTTTGAAATCTAATTGTGCCTTTTTTTGCGAAGATTTTGACTTGTTTTGTTTGACCAAACATTTGCAATCATGTAAAACATCTTTTCCCTGAAAAGCTGGGGGAGGCAACTTATTGCTTTTGTTCGATAAACAACAATTACAGTGATTATACTGATTGGGGAAATTGCTGCTGCTGCTGCTATTTCCTTGTTGTTAACATCACAGTCTTGCTCAATAATTGCGAGCCGAGACGACGAGCATGAATGCTTTCTTAAAATTAGCCTGACCTTCAGCGGAAGAAGCAAAAATTATGACTGTCATAATGAATTGAAACGAAAAATCTTACATTGGCTGGCAAACGTTTTCAGACCTGTTGAACTTTTCCAGATTTTGTCACATTACAACCACAAACGTCAGTGTATTTTATTGGGATTTTATGTGGTACACTGACATAAAGTAGCACGTAATTGTCATGTGGGAGGAAAATGACACATGGTTTGCAGATTTAAAGAAAATCCAGCGCAACCATTTGGCGTTGTTGGTCAAATAATTAGTGTATCAAATCCATCTGTGAGTAAATCTAGATCCAGCTGCTTGATGAAGCCCTCGGGTTTTTATTTTAGAGAACATTCGAGAACAGACATGATCATAAAGCCCAAGGAACACAGAAAACGGTTCAGGGATAGAGTTGTGGAGATGTTTAAAGCAGGGTTAGGTTATAAAACAATATTCCAAGCTTTGAACATCCCACAGAGATCTGCTCAGTCCATCTTCTAAAACCTGAAAGACTATGGCACAACTGCAAACTTCCCAAGGCATGGCTGTCTAAACTAACAGGCCAGAAAAGGAGAGCATAACTCAGAGAAGCAGCCAGCAAGACCCACAGTACCTCTAGAGGAGCTGAGGAGATCACAGCTCGGGTGTAAGGTTCTGTTGGCAGGACAAATATTGGCTGTGCACTCCACAAATCTGGCCTTTATTGAAAAACGGTAAGAAGAAAGACATTTTTGAAGGAAAGCAATAGGAAGTCCTGTTTGTTGTTTGCCCCAAGCCATGTAGGGGACACAGCTAAATGGTGAAAGAAGTTTGCCCTTAACAGATGACACCAAATTGAAATTATTGGCCAATGAGTAAAACGCCATGGTGGGGGAAAACATCCTGACATCCTGATTGCACCATTTGTGACAGGGAAGCTGGTCAGAGTTGATGGGATGATGGATGGACCTAAATACTAGGGGTGCACCGATCCATCGGCCGGCTGATCAATCGGCCCCGATTTCCTTAATTTTGGGTGATTGATGATTGGCCGATACTTACATGTGAAACCGATCTTATCTACTTGTCTAACCTGCTGTGCAAGTTTTGTTTGTTTTTAAAATGTGAAAAATGAAAGACTAACGTAACTGCAATGCTCTCATTTATATTTGAGATCACCACTTCATGTGCAGTTAAAACAAGTTTGTAGAAAACTGCAATCGGTGCAGCCCTGGTAAATACAGGACAATCCTGGAAGGAAACCTGTTAGAAGCAGCAAAAGACTTGAGTCTGGGGTGGAGGTCCACATTCCAGCAGGACACATACAGCCAGAGCTGCACCGGAATGGTTTAGATCAAAGCATATCCATGTGTTGTAATGGCCTAGTCAAAGTCCAAACTTAAATCCAATTGAAAATCTCCGACCACACGTTAAAACTGATGTTCACAGATGCGCAAAGCTGGTAGACACATGCCCCTAAAGACTTGAAGCTGTCACAACAGCAAAGACTGAACGCAAATGCACGCCACGCTTTTCAGACTTAAACCCATGCATCCTTTTCCTGCCTCCTCACAAATATATGCTACTTCATGTTTGCCTATCACAAAGATCTCATTAAAATACATTGAAGTTGTGATCAGAAAATGTAAGAAAATCAAAGGGATATATATTCATTTTCAAAGCAGTGTACTTCCTTTGATTTCTTAATGTTTAGTCTTGTTTTCTTCTGCTGCATTGCTGGTTTTTAAAAAAAGGAAACTGGTTTCCCCACTATTACGGAACAAGACATCTCTCATCTCTAACACACCATCTGTGCAACCCGATATCTAAACACAGTGTAAACAACAGCGCTGCGCTCAGGTGTACATCCTGTTGCAGGTGTAGCCTTGAGCTCAGCAGCCACAAAGCACAGAGGAGACCATTTACATCTGCTTTTAATACTTTGATTTGAGTACTGAGCACAAGGCAACAAATAGGAGGGGCTTATAGCAAAGCCCACAACACAGCTCTGCTTTGTAAACCTGCCTCTGCAGGTTTAGGGCACCAAGTGATGCATTACACCCCTGTCATACATCAGATTGCTCTGGTCCAGGGTTCAGCTTCATGTTAGAGGAGCAAACACAGGCCAAGGCCAGCCATGTGTGCAGGACCACCTCCTCTTTCCCACCTCCACCTATCAGGAGCAACCAACCAGAAGTCCAGCATTCACTCATTAACTCACCTCTACAGCACCACTCTGTTATGGAAATGTTTATGTTCCCGACTCCCCGTGGAGTGGGATAACATCTAAACATATTCTACCTGTTTGCCTAAACTTGACAGCGTTTAAACAATTATAATGAGGGACAAAAGGGTCAAGTTTAAACATGTCACCAATAAGAACAGCTGTAAAATACTAGCTTTTTCCTATTTTGTAAAGCTTTAGTAAATGTTCATGGTGTGCAACAGGTGTAAACTCACAGCTCTGGAGTAAAGCTAACCATAGATATGTTTTCTGCAACAAATTCCAGCATTTAGCGGTTTGATTAAAGTATTTTGTTGCATTTAGTAGAGAAGCGATGCTGTTTTCTGCCATATGGCTAACACCGTCCACCTGTTTACACTGCGTTTACTAATGTCTAATAATCACACTTTCCACCCTCTCTCTAACTCTAACTGCACTATAAAGCCCATTTAAACATGAGGTTTTTATTTAAAGTAAAAAAAAACAGAGCAGAGTTTCAGCCTACCTGTCGTCCTAAGTGAAGGTGTGGCACTTTAATTTGCCTCAGGTATCAGAAACACACGGATGTCATTTAACGTCTGCTCTCTCTCTCTTCCGGTCCTTTGGCCAAATGTGAAAAAGTATAAAAAGCAGGTGAAGAAAAGATGGAGGCTTCTTTTCCAGGACGGTCAGAACTGCTGTGGTGGGTCGCTGAGAAGAGTTCCCCCCCTCGGTGACTCCGCAGTCCCATGTCTCCTGTGTGGACTCGGTCTGCTGATGGGTAGGTTAGTTAGTTAATCTGGGAAACTAGAGGAGGTCCGTGAAGCTGCCAATGGCGGCAACATGGCGGCTTCCGGTTGAACCTTTCAAAATAAAACACAGAAATGTGTTTTTTTTTTTTTTCTTTTTCTGCTGTTGATTAGCATATTAGAAATGAATACTTTGGTATGTAACATCTATTGTTGTGCGAAACAGACCATTTGAAAATAAATGTGTTATTTATCTGTTAAGTTTATTGTTTTGCTCTAAAGCAAAACAATAAACTTAACAGTTCAAAAACTCATTTTACCTTCCATACTAAATTACATTTGTCAACCCGCTGAAACTTTATTTCTTGAAAAAAGCATGTTTTTTGGACATATGATATTTTTCCCTCTTTATCCTCCCTTTTATCGGAAAGCATTGTCATTTACCTGCTGAACTTCTCAAATAAGTGTTCTCAAATTTCTGGAATAACAAAAGTAAAACAATTTATTCACAAATGTATGTAAAAATGATAAGTCTGTTAAGCTAATCCTATTTTTTTTCATTTGTTCCCATTTTTTCAAAAATTCTTTTATATCATGTTTTTATATGAGATGTACATATGACAAACTGAATCATGTACTTAGCTTACAGTTTTGTTTTTATCAATATTTGTTTATCAAGTACTTTTTTCATTGCTAATTATCATGAAATTAAGGATTTATTGTCAGAAAGTGAGAAAAAAGGAACTTGTCTTTTCTCTTTCTCCAGTACAGCAGTTCAAGTATCTTGGTGTCTTGTTCACGAGTGATGGTAGGATGGAGCAGAAGATGGACAAATGACTAGGAGTCTTGACTGCAGTAATACGGGGACTGCTCTAGTCTGCCATGGAGAAGAAGGAGCTGAGCTGCAAAGCAAAGCTCTCAATTTACCCACTCATCTACATTCTGACCTTTAATTATGGGCATGAGACCTGGATCATGACAGAAAGAAGGAGAACCTGGATACATGCAACTGAAATTAGCTTCCTCCATTGGTAGCCTCAGCTTTAAAGGTAGGGTGGGAAGATTCATCATAAAGGAAGAGCTTACAATAGAGCCAATGCTCCTCTGTGTTCAAAGGAATCAGTTGAGGTGGCTTGTGTATCTGATCAGGGTCCACGCCTCCCTTTGGAAGGTTTCTAGACATATCCCAATGGGAGACGACCCTGGAGCAGACCAAGAACTCAAGAAAGGGATAACATATCCCTCCTTCTGGACCTTTTACCTCTGCAACTCGATCAGATAAAAAGAAGTCAATGGACGATGGATGGAAAAATAAAATGGTGTAAACCTCTTCTGAAGGTCTTTTTTTCTTTTTACTTAATACTCAAACTAAGCAGGACTTCCTGTTTGACCTAATCCATGTGCAGCTTGATGCAGCTTAAGCCTCCTTTCCTTCAGTCCCTGTAGGGGATCATATGACTGGGATGTGATTAAACAGGGGAAATAACTCTTTACTACTTGCTCACCACCTGCTAGTTAGCATCCCTGGGTCCCTTGTATAAGCTTGGCTGTGTTTATGAGACTCATGTAAAAACTGATTTGAATCTATGGAAAGGGAAAAATAAATTTTTGGTGCCTTTCTAACATCGCACAAAAAAAAAAAACAATCAATTAAAATTATATTGGATTAAACAAAAATTGCATTTCTTCACTTAATTCTAATTTGCTAAAATTGTTTCCAACTGGTTAAAAATTCTGAAAATGTAAAAATGTTTGTTATGTATGAGAAGGACTGAATTTATTAATAACATTCACTAAAAGAAAGTAGAGAAAATATATACAGTACAGACCAAAGGTTTGGACACACCTTCTCATTCAAAGAGTTTTCTTTATTTTCATGACTATAAATATTGTAGTTTCACACTGAAGGCATCAAAACTATGAATTAACTCATGTTGAATTATATACTGACCAAAAAAATGTGAAACAACTGAAAATATGTCTTATATTCTAGGTTCTTCAAAATAGACACCTTTTGCTTTGATTACTGCTCCGCACACTTGGTATTCTGTTGATGAGCTTCAAGAGGTAGTCACCTGAAATGGTTTTCCAACAGTCTTGAAGGAGTTCCCAGAGATACTTAGTACTTGTTGGCCCTTTTACCTTCACTCTGCGGTCCAGCTCACCCCAAACCATCTCGATTGGGTTCAGGTTCGGTGACTGTGGAGGGCAGGTCATCTGGCGCAGCAACCCATCACTCTCCTTCTTGGTCAAATAGCCCTTACAGGTGTGTTTGGGGTCATTGTCCTGTTGAAAAATAAATGATGGTCCAACTAAACGCAAACTGGATGGAATAAATCCCCAACAGTGTCACCAGCAAAGCACCCCCACACCATCACACCTCCTCCTCCATGCTTCACGGTGGGAACCAGGCATGTAGAGTCCATCCGTTCACTTCTTCTGCGCCGCATAAAGACACGGTGGTTGGAACCAAAGATCTCAAACTTGGACTCATCAGACCAAAGCACAGATTTCCACTGGTCTAATGTCCATTCCTTGAGTTCTTTAGTCCAAACTGTTATGGTTTGCGAGATATAGGACTCCAGAATGCAGACGAGCAGGCAGCGTGATGAAAAAAAGGTTTAATAACAAAAAGTCACACTCAGCAGGAGGCAGGAACAAAACAAACAGGCAGGCAAGACAAGCATGGCATGATAAAAAAAACAAGACTTGGTTTGAGAATGTTTCCGCGACGACTAACTGAACAGGTGTGTATATATATGGAGTGAAAACCAGGTGGAGCAAGGAGACAGATTAACTTTTGAGCAGGTGAACCGAATAAACTTAATTGACAGACAGAACAAAACGTGGTTGCGGCAAAAACAGAGACTCTAATATACAAACAAAACCAAACTTGACAAAACATGAATAAGACTAAAACATGACCAGAAAAATAATAAACAAAAGCATGATTCAAAACTTGAGCAGTGAAAAACATATAAGGAAAAAACCTGAAACCAAAAAACCCCAAATAATAACACAAACAAGTCTCTTCTGCTTGTTGCCTGTCCTCAGCAGTGGTTTCCTACCAGCTATTTTACCATGAAGGCCTGATTCACACAGTCTCCTCTTAACAGTTGTTCTAGAGATGTGTCTGCTGCTAGAACTCTGTGTGGCATTGACCTGTTCTCTAATCTGAGCTGCTGTTAACCTGCGATTTCTGAGGCTGGTGACTCGGATGAACTTATCGTCTGCAGCAGAGGTGACTCTTGGTCTTCCTTTCCTGGGGCGGTCCTCATGTGAGCCAGTTTCTTTGTAGTGCTTGATGGTTTTTGCGACTGCACTTGGGGACACTTTCAAAGTTTTCCCAATTGTTCGGACTGACTGACCTTCATTTCTTAAAGTAATGATGGCCACTCGTTTTTCTTTACTTAGCTGCTTTTTACTGCCATAATACAAATTCTAACAGTCTATTCATTAGGACTATCAGCTGTGTACTGTATCCACCTCCTGCACAACCCCATTTAAAAGGCTTGAAATCACACTTATTAAACCTGACAGGGCACACCTGTGAAGTGAAAACCATTTCAGGTGACTACCTCTTGAAGCTCATCAACAGAATACCAAGAGTGTGAGGAGCAGTAATCAAAGCAAAAGGTGACTACTTTGAAGAACCTAGAATATAAGACATATTTTCAGTTGTTTCACACTTTTTTGTTCAGTATATAATTCCACATGTGTTAATTCATAGTTTTGATGCCTTCAGTGTGAAGCTACAATATTCATTGTCATGAAAATAAAGAAAACTCTTTGAATGAGAAGGTGTGTCCAATCTTTTGGTCTGTACTGTATTGACACATATTTCTATGGCAAACTTCAAAAGAAAATTTTTTGTGTTCAAGGGACATCGATGGGGCAATTTCCTGACAGACAACTTTGCACAAAGATTAAAAATAGATCCTAATTAATGCTGCTGACGACTGAAGCTGATCAAGGCATTCAAAAGATAGGAAAAAACATATATCAGTAAGTAACATTTCAACATTTGCGTCAAAGGGACAAAAGGAGAGCCCAGACTATATGAATCCCAGAGGGTTAACAGGAAGCTAGTAAAGAAACAAAAAAAACAACTCCAGAGGAAAAATTTACTTTATATGTTTTACATATTTACAGGAATCGTGGTTCGAAAGTGAAGTTGTTTTGAAAGATATAAAAATAAGTACAATGTAAAGATCTTTTATTGTAACTCTACAGCTGTCAGACTTAAGTACCACTTGGAGGAATTTATGACACTAATGAACATATTATTTACAGTGCAGACATGTGGGTTGTTTTCTGGGTTTGAGCGTTTCCACATGCACTAAGTGAGGTCAGCCTCATATAAGCAGAAAGCAGAAGAAACAAACCTCTGATTGCATGCAGGTTGACAATGATTACCAGCTTTTATTGCTTTTTTTTGTCAGGGAATACATTTCTGCTGCCTGTTGTAGGCGTGGTAGATGACTCCAGGGTTTTAGTCATATTCACATTCACATTTAAAACACATCTGAGGACCCTTTTCCTTACTGACTGTGGGCGACGGTGGGGCATCTAGCATCCGTCGCAGACAAAAACATGACAATGTGGAATAGCAAATATGAAGCCGAGCTCGCTTTTACAGTTTAGGTGATGGCAAGGAGATCCAGCTATTTTCACTCCAATGGTTTTGGCATTTTCCCCAAAAAATGTTGATTGCTTTCCTTTTTTTTGCAAACAGGATCTTGTGAAGAATGAAAGTAGGGCAAATATGGACGGGAGGCAGGAAAGCATTGATAATGTAGGTCATACCTGTTTGTTCAACATAAGTAAGTGTCTGCGCTAATATTAGCATAAGGTTGGTCAGGAGGTGGCCTACTATAACTCATCGTAGAGCATGTGTTTGAACAGATTTAATGAGTATAAAATGTAGTTTGATTTTACAATTTTTAAGAATTACAGGGTCACAATGAGGCTGGTTTCTATCTCTTGGGGACAAGAGGCAAGGTAAATACTGGAGAGGTCACCAGTCGAGCAAACAGGACAAACAAAGTGCCCAAGTCCTGAACGTTCACACAGTGAAGACACGCTCATTTCAAAGTCCAACAAATGTCATATGAAAGTGGGTTAAATTTGACCTTAAATGTGAATGAAGAAGGAAAATCCTTTTCAAGCAAACACCTCTTTAAATGAACAACTGTTCACCTGAAATTGATCTTCCAAGCATCTCCCCTCCCGGGGGGGGGGGGCTTCATATGATTTAGGTCAAAGCCCGCGGGTTGTTATCAGTTTCTGAGGTCTAGCCTTGATGCAATGGGGGTTGTGTGAGGAAGGATGAGATAACAGGGGTAGAATCAGTCCTGGTTTGTTACACTAACTCGCCTCACAGATAAAGTACTGTCTTGAACTGAAACTTTGTAATATTCTATTCCTACCTCTTTAGGAGGTTAAAATGCCTAGTCATGCTTGGTATATTTGTTGAGACAGATATGGAAGGCGAAAGATAAATATGGGTGACTCAGGCTTCCTCATAACAGAAAATACAGGTTATAGGTGAGCACAATCAACTACAAAAGCTTCTGGCTTGTGGAGTTAATGCCGCTGACAAGAAAGCGGCTATTTTGAGCCTGGGTGAATAAAGTCACCCTGTACAGAGTGTTTGACAAACAACGTGTGTAATTATATGGCTGTGTGGCCCTGCAGAAGGAATGTGCTTGCCACAGTGAACCTCTAGCTGCCCACAACAGACATGAGCTCACCATCAATACAGCGAGGGGCGTGGCCAAGCCTGGGAGTGCAGCCAAACTGAGGTTGTCATGGCAACAGAGTGAATATATATATATATATATATATATATATATATACATACACACACACTCACTTTATACACATGCTATTGTTAGAGTGCCACCACTGGGAAATTAAAGTTGTAACCCAAACCAACAGGGTCCTATTGGCCAGTCACAGCTTGAACCTCCGCGAGCTTGTGTGCTTGGCGTAGGTCACCGTGAAGGTGCCCAGCTCATACATCACCTAATTGTCATGGCGATGTCAGCCGGCGTTGGAGGACTATTCACCACGGTTGTCTGGCATTCGGTACGGAGCGCAGGAGGCCAATTACTGGCCTATCAGATCATTTTACAGCTCTGCTCTGTCCGTTTCAAGGTGTTGACCGTGCATGTTTTCTCTTCACCAGAATAAAAGCCTTATGAATGATCTGTTTTGCTGTGTTTCCTGCAACTTAACATGAGTGGAAACCTTCCAACCTCTCCTCATTTCTTAACACTTTGCTTCAAGGAACTCAAACCCTGTTTAACCTTTAAAGTGGTCTTGATCCATCTCACCAAGTGTTCTGAAGTTGTTTCAAACTTGTAACTAACTATAGCCATATATCGTGCAGTGTGGGTATAAAAGTAATGAGCAAAGGGGACAAATGAGAGACCAAAGAAGAGCTATCAAGCCTAATAAAACATCATCAGTGGATAAACAGTATCAGAACATAAAGTCTTTAAGAAAACAATGAACCACCTGAATAACACCTTAGAGATGCATAATCCATTAGTTGATCATCCCTTGCATGTCAAGTTGTCAGCTAATACCTCTTTGGGAATTCATTAGTTTGTGCTAAAATATATTTTCTGTCCAAATGTGTTTTCTTTTTTATTGTTTATAGATTCCTCAAAAGAAATGGAGATAAAATGACTATGCACCCATATATAGTTGGCTTGGGGATGTTCTGTACACTACTGTAAATCCTCTAGTATCACAAGAGCCATTTAATGTATTCGACACCAAATTATACACAATTATCTTTGAAAGCAAAAAAGGGCTGAAAAAGCAACATGGAGGCAAAAGTGAACCATTTTATTACAGTAAAATGTTTCATACAAACAATGCATACATACTATCTTTATATTGCTTCAGACATTAGTTTCTTTTCTGTTTTATTTCCAGTTAAACAACTCTGTAACAAAATGTAAGTACAACATTTATGAAAATATAAATCTCTAAACAAGAATGTCAGTCCTGACAATAAAAAGAATACCATAGAAACATTCATTACCAGTATGTCAACTATAAGTTGCAAACATGTAAGTTGTTAAAATTCATTCAAGTTACATAACATAATACATAATAATACTGTTTACTGGCTTCCATATAGACACATTCAAATATACTCTTAAACTGGCATTCCAATATATTTTTATAGAAGCACTCTTTTTAAACCTTTTAGCAAAGATAGCACATTTTCTCTTAATCACAGTCGACACTTCAACAGTTTGGTAACAATATAATTAGAGTACAAACCTTAAAAAACAAGTGAGATACTCATAAAATAAAATAACCAATAATTAGAACTTTGGCAAGTACATAACTGAATATCTTTCTCTTTTTGTTTTCAAAACTCTTGAGTTAGCAGGAAATGTTAAAGCTCGTTGCTGCTACCCCGTTCGAAGGTTTCCCAAGGCCCGTTTTCTCATCCGTTCAAAACTGGTAAACCTATATTAGGATGGTATAGCCCTTACAAAGTGGTTGTCAGAGTGAAATTGTGTGTTTTTTTTTTTAAAGAATAAGCGTTTGATTAATCGGAGCTCAAAACTGCTGAAAAATATTTTTATTCAAGGATATGTAAGCTATCACCTCAGTAATCCCCCAAACTGTTTAGATTGTCTGCAGATCTTTGCTTCAGGTCAACCGACCGACCAAAATGTCCATAACAAATACACTATATGCTCCTTACATGTGCTATTGTTTGACATACCTTCGAGCATATAAACAGCAGCGTGTATAAGACACATTTGTTCATGTTTCTCACCATAACAAAGCGTGCACTTGGTGTTTTACTGGCTCTTTAGTACAATGTTGTAAGCTGTTAGGCATGGGCCGGTGTGAGACTCTAATGGTAAAATAATCCCGAGCAGAAATATGCCAAATTTACACAAAAACCAAAGTTTAAAACAAAGACTAATATGACAGTAATTTTAACTCAAAAACACAAATGCAAGTACTATTAACTACAGCTAAATTTAAAATGATGCTATAATATTAATTATTATAAGAATGAAAATATTATTATATCAGTCTTTAAGCATTTTAATTTAAATGAGAACAGTGTCTTTATAGTAATTAGGTAGCTCATATTCTCATGACAGCATTGTTTTCAGAGTTTAGTATGTAGCTTTAAATTCTCATTTAATCTCAAGCATTTCAATGAAATGTAACTTTTGTGTCTCGTTAAACACCAGGGGATATATATATATATATATATATATATATATATATATATATGTTTTTCTTTGGCTCTTTGTACAGTACTGTTGCGAGCTGATAAACTGATGGCAGCTAGTAAGCTCGATCATCTGCCTCGCTAGCTAGGTGGTAGTAGGCTGTTTATTTCACTGATGGACATGGCAAGCCATAAAGTTTGAAAGTGATGGGAGGCGCTTCTCAAATTTTTCAAATCACCGACTTTACCTTTTTTAGCAAGAGGAAAAGTTTAGAGGGTTTCCTATGGGGTAAGAACGCTGTCAAAAACAATATGTATGTAAAGACGGAAATGTGTGCATATTAGACAATAGTTGTGCATAAGTAAAATCCAAAAGAGGTATTGTATATTTTCTCTGTAAGAATACAAAATAAAATGTTACAGCTTCAGGAAATTACAAACACAAAGTTCAAGTTTACAGTTGTGGTTTATTCTTTATGAATACAATATATTAACGATATTAAGACATATAAACGTTTTAACATTACCTGGCTTTGTACCATAGTTTCTTGGTCTGTCTATTTGGCACTAGTGCTGCTGCTTCTTCTTCTTCTTTTGCTGGCGGTTCGCAACAAATTCAGAGGTGCATACCGCCACCTACTGTACATCATTGTTTAACTCCACCCACTATATTCTGAGCCTGAGATCACGTGACACCAAGTTGCTGATGTAAATTCGTATTCTCAAAGAAAAGAAATCGTATTCACAAACTGTTATAGCATATTGTATTCATAAAGAATAAAACACAACTGTAAACTTGAACTTTGTGTTTGTAATTTCTTGAAGCTGTAACATTTTATTTTGTATTCTTATAGAGAAAATATACAATACCTCTTTTGGATTTTACTTATGCACAACTATTGACTAATATGCACACATTTCCGTCTTTATATACACATTGTTTTTGACAGCGTTCTTACCCCATAGTTTCCTTCTGCTCAGTAATCTTGTGGGGAACGAGGAGAGTTACTCAGTGGTCGCTTACAATTCGAGAAAACGCTGTTCTGTCGCAATACTTGTAAACCGCAAGGGCATGATGAAGATATTCTCCCTTCCTCAAACCAAGACTTTGGAAAATCCTCATATATTAAGGGGTAGATATCAACATATTTTAATCATAAAACGTGCTGAAAAGTATGAAACATAAATAAATCTTAAATAAATCCACGATTTTAAACCAGAAAAGTGATTTTAAAAAACAAGAAGAATTGAAAACAGGAACTGAGTACCATATGCAGATGGTGAAATGTCATCTGCATTTGCAGTGCCTGATGAACTACATTGAACTTGGATGGTTTTCTTAATATAAAACTGGAATATGTAGAATGGATATGGCAGCTTATTGGCAACACAGAAAAATGATGGACTGAGCACTTTTGCTAAAAGGATCATCCATGCAGGTGACAGGAATGAGCTTCATGTAGGTAAACAGGGTGTACATTTTGTTTTGTCCTAAATGTAAAACTATTAAAATGTTGGGTTCTAAGATTTTAAATGTCTCATAACAATTGGAACATGGAGGATGACACAACACAGTTCATGCCACCGGTAGGACAGATAGCTTAAGCAGGGAGTAAACAGCCAGACCACTAAGGCAACCACAGGTGTTGTTTGTTAATATAAAGTTTGTCAAGTAAGAGAAGGCTATCTTTCACTGTGATGTTTTTACTTTTTTGTGTCCTTTATTAGTACAAAACATCTGCAGATGTCTATAGATTGTGTTCAATCAACAACCGCTCCCTCCAATACATTCTCCGGCATTTTTAGTCAACATAATTAGTTTAACCTTAAAGTCTTTGATGAGTGTGAGAGATTGTGTTGGAATAATGTTCTGACGGCTACAACCTTGTAGGGCAGGTAAAACAAAGACAGTATTTGGAGATAAGTAAGACCACCACAATCGCTGCATGTCTTGCCAATATATAAGTGACTATTATTCTTATAGTTGTTGAAAGAAACATGCTGATGCTTTCCTGTGCACATCAACGTCGGTCTGAACCAAAACAGAAATTGCATTTAAAGGGTGCAAAAATCACCTCCTTAGGGTTTATAAGCTACAGCTCGCAGACGATATTTCTTCTGACTTCCTCCAACTCACAAAAATCACCACATAAAATTTCACTTTATGAACTTTGAAAAATAAGCGTGTGGGTACATTTGTCCTAGGTGCCAAATGTGTATTGATGTTCGTGTTTGGCGTCATCATTGTTAGGTCACTTTCTGCTGCATTCTTCTCAATTCTCAATTTTGTCTTTCATATTTTTATATTTTCACATGTTTCCCAATTTCGAACGTACAAACAAACATAAGCATTGTATGTGTCCATTAAATAAGAAACCGGCCCATGCCTACACACAACAAAAAACATCTGAATGTCAGAACAAAATGACATATCCTGTTAATATAACCTTTCAGATATTTTATTCAAGAACTATAAAGCCTGTGCCACATTTTGTAAAGCTGTGAAAAGGCCTTTTCTTTTTGAACTTAGAATTTGAAGTCTACGCAATCTATTAAAAATGTACTAATCTGTGCTCAGATGTTTTTGCTATGACCATAACTGTTTTCCCCACATTTGCAAAGGTATACTGCAACAGGGATTTATTCTCAAAAAAGCTTGCTTAGATGTCTTCATCTTAATTATTTATTCAAACCAGGTATTCTTCTGTATATTGTAATCTATATACATCTGTAAGCAGAGCCAATAATTTTTTTGAAAACAAATCAAACATTTTTGTTTGTAATTTATATATTTCTTCTGAATAAATCTAACAATTTCTCACATACCACTCCTAAAGTGCATCCACCTAATGACTAGAACTCTAAATATGCTCACTTGGCCAAGTTTTTTAAGGTAAAACTCATTCTATCCTTTTATACTGGAACAAACAGACTACACAGAACCTAAAGCAAGTACACAGATTAAGGCGTTAATGTGCGTGGTGCTATGCTACACTGTATGCTCAATAGTGGTGTTCCCCTTAAAAACTACCTGCACGCAAACTGATGGAACAGCAGGTAAATCTACATTAAATCCATGTAAACAGTTCCAAAAATCACAAAGCAATCAATCCTCAGAGTTATGTCGTGGTTCTCTCCTGATGTTGACTGGATTTGAGCAGAATCGGCATCGAATGCGCTTAATATGGAACGGTGCGTGTACTATGTTTACAAAGTCCCTGCACTTTCATTAATTTTGTGATCTGCACGTAATGAACCTTTTTTTTAAATTCCAGGCACTCACTTTGATTGCATTAAGCACAACTTAACATTTTTAAGGAGTTGCACAAATTGCAGCAGCCAAAATGAGAAATATTCTGTACATCTGTCCATCCTCTTTGTACAATACCACTTGATATTAATACAAACTTAAATATATTATTTTAGGAACAACATTATGGCTTAATGTGTATGAAGTAAATAGGATAACAAAAGCGGCTAAGAAACAGTGGATAACAAAAGATTACTGGATTGACTCGGAAAATGATTTATGGAGAGATGTTGATATGAATTTTTTGTTCTTCAAAAGCAAAAGGATACATAATGGTAAACTAATACAGAATGTACATTTTTATTTTGTAAAACAAAACTTTTTTTAACAGTCTTTATGTTTAAAACTAACAGAAAGTGTATATGGTGGAAGTAAGTAATACATCATTTGAGTGCAGCGTTTAAATCGTCAACCCAATAACTACCCACAGGGCTGACATCTGCAGCTGAATCACGTGGCTGTAAACAAGAATCAACTGCAACCCCAGAGATTTGGAGCTTTTTCACCTGCCTCCTGTCTAAGCTCTGTCTGTTCCCCAAGTTTTCACTGCAGCAATTCAGTCTTCTTTGTAGGTGTTGTCGACTCACCTTCTCCTGAGTCCGACACGTTGATGGGGCTGTCCCTCGAGAAGACTTCCGTTGACTCCCTCCAGGTGCAATCGGCAACAGTTTTGAAGGAATGGTTGCCACATTTGGGGCGCACCTTCTGTGATGCGTTGTTGACAATCTGTCGGCTGTTGGAGGTGGCTATCTTTATTTTAAGGGCAGCGTCCACACGGTCCACAACAGTGTATGTGCCGATACTGCCGTCCTCAAAGCCAATGATGATATTTAGTGCACGCTGGGACAGAGACAGGAATGTGGGGGTCTTGTAAAGTGAGCATGTGCCAATGCTCTTGCCGTCGGCAAGGCGCATCACGATCAAATTAGACACCACGCCTGCCTCGTCGTCTTCATCGCAGTTGCGGAAACAAACATACACAAGGTAACGACCATCTCTTGATAATTTCTGACGCCAGATTATACCGGCTGCATGGACAAGCCTCAGCTTCCCGCTGTGAAGATCCAGGACGTTAATGTTCTCATCACCTTTGGAGACTATTCCTAACTTCCCATTGGGCGAGATTTGAAAGTCTTCCAGGTTTTTGAGGAAGTTGGCCGGCAACTGGACTCTCCTGCAGACTGACTCATCTGCCACACTCCAGATGAAGACCGTTTCTGTGGACGTAATGAAGACCACACAATCTGGACAGTCAGGAATGAGCTTGAAGTTGACAATGCTAATGCCATCATCGCAGACAAATTTCTTCGATACACTGCCTGACCACAGACTCACAGCAAGCAGTTTATTCTTGGATGTTCCCACCAGGAAAGTGTTTGCTGTTGTGATGAGTGCGTTCTGGAGGCTGACTAAAATGTTGCAGACTTTGTGCCCAGTAGCCAATCTCCAGACTCTTGAGGCATTCTGCTCACACAGGGAAACCACAAACTGGTCATTGTGGGTGATCAGCAGCTGGGAGATTCTCTGTCCATTTATGCGGAAGATGTTTTCTCCGGTGTTGGTTTGCCATATGTACTGACTGGACTTATCGTCCGAAGTCACCATGAGATCCCCTGAGGAGGTTAGGACACAGTTCTCCACCATGCCCTCGTGTTTGAAGACTATCTCAATAAAGCCAGTGCTAAAGTTCCACTTGTGAACAGCCTCTGAGCCGTCCATGGTGAACACGTAGTCTTCTCTACCAGTCAGCTGCAATGTTTGAATCTTTTTGCCTGTTTTATCGATGTTTGACATGGCGGTGATTATATCAATGTCCCAAACAGACAGTACACCGCTACTGGCAACAGAAAGAAGCAGGTTGTGGTGGGCTGATTTGATTAGTTTAACGATAGCCCCTGAGATCTCAATCAGGCTGGCCATGCACTGCCCACTGTCTCTCCTCCAGACAAAAATGGATGAAGTGTTCTCCATTGAGGCAACAATGCTCTGTCCATTTTTGGAGAGAACAGCAGCAACAAATCGTTCAGTACGCTTGGCTTTGAATTTCTCCAGCATTTTCCATATTTTTGTATCCAGAACTTCAATACTCCTGGCCTTGCAAATGAGAATGGAGCGCTGGTCTTCAGATAATTCAATACCCACAACTTCGCTTTCATCCCCTCTGCAATCATAATCCTCCATCAGCTTCGGGTTGGTTATCTCTTTGGTGTTCCACACTGACAGACTTCCCTCATTGTCAATCATTACCATTTGGTTAAGGGTGTCCAGTACTAGAATTGACTTGACAAATCCCCCAGAAAACTCTGACGTCACAGTGGACAACTTTTCCCCATTTCCAAGATGAAAGACAGATGTTGTGTTGAGGTACTGGCCACAGAAGGCATACATTCCATCTGGCGAGCACTGGACACAGGTTACCTCGTACCAGCAATGGAACTGGTAAAGAGGCCAGCCGTACACAAGGTCAATGACGCTGACATCTTTACTAGCCTCAAGCCACGCAAGTGCATGATGGGTAGAAAGAGTAAAACCATTAATGAAAGCAACTCCTCCAGTGACACCACTGTGCTTTGACCCCTTAATTTCAACCTCCGATAAAAGGCAGGACTTGTGATTATCATAGATGAGCAGAGTATTTTTCGTTGTGGCAACCACCAGGTACTTCTCATCAGTGGTTAGCTTGATTCCTAGTACGACAGATCTGGCTGTGTCAATCTGTCGAAGGAGCTGCCTGCTCTCTACATCCCAGGTGCTGATAGATCCATCCTCCAGTGCTACGAGGACTATGTTTGGGGCTAGAGTGGGTAAAATCTCCACAATCTGTATGTAGCTGGAGCACAGAGGAAGTCTTTCTGGACTATATGTCACATCCATAGAGGAGTGGAGAGGCACAATAGAGCAGTACTTGGGACCATCTTTGTCACACTCTAGGAGAAGGTGTCTGAGCTTAGGAAGTGATGTGACAACTGGCAGAAGCCTTTGCTGCAGTTCTGCAGAAAGCGATGCAGGGTTCTTTAGTACTTTCACCTTAATGCTACGAAGAGTAGTGGCCAGAAACTTTAGCTCTTTTTCTTGGCTGCAGGTGTAAGCAAGGTCAATGTCTGTTATAGCTTTTTCAAACTGACCAATCTTGATCATTGTGTAGAGCCAGCTGAAGTTCATAATGACACCAAACATGAGGTCATCTGTACGGCCACTCCTGGTCAGATGGTACACCAGCTCTGTCATCTTTCTGTGATTGACAAAGAAGATGTCCGGCTCCAGCAGGTTGCACTGGAACACCCAAGGCTGTTCGGGAGTCTGTCTGTCATAGGAATATTTATCAGAGGATGTTTTTTCATGAGACTGTTGATGATGAGGATTCTTGTGATGTGAAATATTAAGGGAAGTGAAATGGTTGTTATCATAAGTAAAGATTTTCTTCCTGCCTCCTGACCATGCTCCAAGGAAGTACTCAGCCAAGAGGCTGTGCATTTGATGTACATCCTCCTCGTTGCTGAGATAGAGCTTCTGGGCGATGAGGTGCAGGTGCCTGTTGGCCCAGACCATCAATGTGACATTTCGTACCTGCCGCTCAACCAGATAGCCCTCCAGCTCCTCTTTGAGCTTGGCAACAAGGTCATAGGAGATCCTTAGTGGATTTTTGAGGTAACTTGGCACAATTACATCCCCAAGAACTATGTTGTCAAGAGACAGGATGTCTTCCAACTCAACCTCCGTTAGCCCAGCCTTTGCCATGGTGACATACCCTAATGCTCTGAAAACAAATCGCTGGCCCAGCTTATTCTCCACAGAGTAGAAAAGTTGCTCAATGCTTTCATGCACGGTTGAGCACAGAGATTTATCATCAACATCTTTGTGTGACCTCCAGTGAACTACTTCTCTGTAGATGAGGTTGACAAACATTGGCAATGTACACTTGGCAAGTGCCTCATTGACATAGATCTGTTGCCCTGATGTTACCTTCCTCTTCACCCCAAGCAACTGCTGTTTTAGCATTTGGCTGCATACCTTTCGGTCTCGCTGGATTAACTCCACGTAATAACTCTCATCATGAATAAGATGACGCAGCTTCTGCAAGATGCCATGTTTGTTGGGCAGTGTTGATACAACGATGCGGACAGTGCGAGGCAGGTGCACGGGGAGCCACCACAACTTACGAGCCTCGTCGGCATCGGAAAGCTGCTCCATGGCATCCAGGATGATGACCAGGGGCCTCTGGAAGGACGGCTCCCCAAGAAGGTTGATTAGAAGCTCTCTCATCTCCTGAATCTTGTTAGGCAGGAAGTGAATCAGGCAGCGGTAGTTTATTGCAATCTGCTCACAGATGCTCTGGAGCAGTGTTCGTAGGTCTGTGGAGAGTTGGCTGGAGCCAATATACCGAACGATGACCACTGGATCTGTTTCTGGACCCATCTCCTTCTGAAGCCATGTGTAGGTCTGGAATAATAAGCAATAATACATATATATTTAGACTGGTTTTAATAAATTAAATCTACATACAAGGATTAAAGCTGAACTAGCTAAGGATGGATCATTTTCTGACATTTAAAGGTCCTTTTTAAGAATCACAATTCAACAATGAAAACAAGTTCTAGAAGTAATTTGATTAAATACCTTTCAAAGAGAGTTTATTGTCACAGCAAAAAAAGAGTGTCAACTTATTCTAATTCAGATACATTTATTTAATTTAACCTTATTCTTTTCTTACATTCAGAACATTGCAGTATGTTCTAGTCCATGCATTTGTTACTTCAAGGCTGGACTATTGTAATCCGTTACTATCAGGATGTCCACAAAATGCAGTTAAAAGCCTTCAGCTGATTCAAAATGGTGCATCAAGAGTTTTGATGAAAATTAAAAAGAGAAATCATATTTCTACTACTTTAGCTTCCCTTCATTGGCTCCCTGTTAAATTCAGAACAGAATTTAAAATTCTCCTCCTCACATATAAAGCCCTTAATAATCTAGCTCCATCATACATCAGAGATCTGATTGTTCCATATGTTCCTAACAGAGCACTTCGTTCTCAGACTGCAGGTTTACTGGTGGTTCCTAGAGTCTCTAGAAGTAGAATAGGAGGCAGATCCTTTAGTTATCAGGCTCCTCTCCTGTGGAACCAGCTCCCAGTTTTAGTCCGTGAGGCAGACACCCTGTCTACCTTTAAGGCTAGGCTTAAAACTTTCCTTTATGATAAAGCTTATAGTTAGAGTGGCTTAGTTTATCCTGAGCTATCTTCCTTATTTTTTACCTCCATCTTCTTCCCTCCCTGTTGGATGGAGTAAGGGAGAGTCAGGTTTAGCCTAAACCGGCTCAGTTATGGTTGAGGTGTAAACACGCCCTCCATTTCTGCTACCTGTATGACCCCCTCTCTTTTCCAATGGTTATGGTCAATCTGACAGAGAGAGGTATCCCAATCGTTGTGGTTTTTAGTATAACAATGGCCACCAGTGGCCTCTAGATGGACAAAGTGTCTACCTTTAAGGCTAGGCTTAAAACTTTCCTTTTTGATAAAGCTTATAGTTAGAGTGGCTTAGGTTATCCTGAACTATCTCTGTAGTTATGCTGCTATAGGCTTAGGCTGCTGGAGAACATAATTACCACTTTCACCCTCTTTGCTACATTCTCACACTACTCTCCAATATTGCATTATTTGCTGTTATTTCAGCTTTTAACTTTGTTCTCTCTCTTTTCTCTTCCTAGAAGCTACACCTGGCCTGACTCTGTGTCTACTTGTGACACCTTTCTGGAGAGGGCCATCGTCCAAGCTTCTGCTGGCAACAACTTAATGCTCACCCTCTACCGATGATCAACATAGCCCTGTCTTTTAGTGTTTAACCCTTTCTCTCTCCTAGACATGGCGATTGACTGAGCTTTTACTGTGACTAACTCTATGTGCTCTCTTTCAGACTCTAACCTTGTAAACTGGCTCAGAGTTTATCTGTTCTTTCTTTCTAGATGAAACGACTAAAGGAGCTACATCCATTAACATTTACTTCTCCTTCCCATAGAAAGTACTCCTGGATCAGTGCTTTGTGTCTCTGCTCTGTTCTCTCAAACCTCCAGTCAGTCGTGGCAGATGGCCGCTCACACTGAGCCTAGTTCTGCTGGAGGTTTCTTCCTGTTAAAAGGGAGTTTTTCCTCTCCGCTGTCGCTACATGCATGCTCAGTATGAGGGATTGCTGCAAAGTCAACGCCAGTGACTGTCCACTGTCTCTACATGCTCATCCGGGAGGAGTAAATGCTGCAAGTCACTGACTGGATGCAATCTGCTGGGTTTCCTTAGACAGAAAAACTTTTTATCCAATTTGAATAAATAACTAACTCTGACTGCACTGTTCAATGATTAGGATTAATTGGAATGTATGTACCTGACTGTTGTGAAGTGCCTTGAGATGACATGTGTTGTGAATTGGCGCTATATAAATAAACTGAATTGAATTATAATTCCTTTTTTATTGATGGGAGGTATCTATGGAGAACTACTCTAATATTGAGACTACCATGATTTCATAATTTCATTCATGAATTCATTAAATGGGCCAGTTGAGATTTCTACAAAGTATTTTAATGCAATCTGACATTTTTAGGGCAACCCTGATGACTCTGCTTTCCCCTTAAAGCTGTGAGTGTGTTTGAGGGAGTGAGAAAAAAAGAAACAGAAACACATATCCTGTCTGGAAATAATGTACAGCTTAAATATGTAGTAGATGAGTTCCTATATATGTTTTAAGTAATGTGCCCTGTGAAATACTCTTTGTGCTTTTTCATAGTTTGTTTCTATAAAACAAATGCGGTTACATCCAGAAATATGGATTTCAAAAATTAATACAGAAAATAACACATTTTTGATTTTGAAACAAACAAAAAAAATGAAAAAAATAAAATGAATGCATTTCATAGGGACGTAGACAGCGGTGACTGAATTGAAAAACTGTAAATAATAAATAAAATATGAATTACTAATTAAAAGGTCTTTGATACTCAGATCAACTTAAAAGAACAAACTATAAATTTAAAAAATGCCTTCTTTAAATTAATTTTATAGCCGATGTTTATATACATGTAATTCTGTTCAAAACAATGTTTTCTTATTGTTACATATTTTTTTACCCACTGAATAAATATACTGAAATTAAAAGATTAATTTGTCTGTATTTATTTGTGAGAATACTCAACTGGAACAAAAGAAACATTTATTTTTACACATCTTGATCGGGTGTGCTAGTAATTAAAGAGGAGGTTAAATATTTGTAAAATAATATTGTATATGTTTGGGCATACTGATAGTGAAGCAGTACAGGATTGTTGGGTTTTTAACTGAAGCAGAGAAGCAATGTCAGTGGTGTGGTCATTTTTTCATTTTGTGTCAAAATGGTATTTAATACCATTTATACTGTTTATCGTGCATCCCTACTTAAGAATGCCTCAAGGAGCACAACAAAGAGTTTGTGACAACAGTAACAAAGGATAAGAGTTGGCAAGTCTACCTGTAAAATAAACAGGCTTGCTGATGCTGCTTGTTGGTTAATTTACCAATTTCCCTTGCTTTTCAGTTAAGAGGAAAATGAATGTACTTTTGCTTTAGTAAAGGTTCAGCAAATAATAAAAAAAAAAACATGTGCCAGTAAAAGTTATTGCTATGACCAGTGATCAACATTGGTAGAATTAGTCTTCTCACTTATATAAAAATGGCCGGTTGTTGCTCTAACAGCAGGTAATGCACAGTTTAGACCACTTGGAAGAATTTAGATCCCCTCCTATGTTAAACCACAGTCCACTTGCTTTGATGAAGCAAATCAAGTGTAAATTACTTCCAGTGGGATTAGAGTGGAAGCCAAGTGACCTCAGAACACCTTTCTTTATTGGGCACGTTATGCATCAGTTAATATTACCCTGTCCACATCCAGCTGGTATCAGAAATCAGGACAGGAAAAACATTCCCATCCACTCAAACTGAAGCAATAAAGCTGATTTGAGGTGATGTTGGTCTAGAATAGCTTTGCAAAGGTATTCATATTGCTTTTGAACATTTAGTTTAGGTGGACAGCCAATTTTGGTAGCGTTACATGTTTAGGGCTTTTAACCTATCCACAACTTGCTCCCTGACCTCTGACATTTTCTTTGGTCTTCATGATGCTGTTTGTTCTGGGTTTCGCTCTACTCGGTTGGTACCTGTTGTGTTTCCGCTGACACACTGATGGCTGAAGCCCTGTCTCCAGCCATTAATGTAGTGCGCTGTGCTGCTATAAACGTTAGTTTGTGACATTGTCATATTAATCTGAAACAAGCGATGAAAAATAAATAATTAAATAGAAAATAAAAACATAAATAAACTAAGCACCAATAATTTTTGTATTATTGTATATGCAAGAATGTCTTTTATATGTTTTTTTTTTCATGCATAAAATGATCCACTGGTATAATTATCTGGACCACAGCCCAGCCAGAACTTGTGATGTTATAGGGTGGTGTGAGAGAGGACACCCACTCTGGCCACTGTGGTCATTAATATCAATGTAGTCGCTATTGAGTTTTATCAGAATCAGAATCAGAATCAGAAAAGCTTTATTGCCAAGTACGTTTTTGGACATACAAGGAATTTGTTTTGGCGTAGTCGGTGCAATACAGTACAAGTTAAACAGTACAAACATATCTACAATATAATATAAATATAAGTGCACAGTTTTAAGTGAGTGAGAGTAAATATAGAGCAGTTTTATTAACTTTTCCCTGCACTACTACTGAAAACCTTCTCATTTCTCCTGTTCGCATGGCCAATCAGCAAACAGCAGTCTGTTCATGTCACATGTAGTCTCGACTCAGCCCTGGTTGGACCTGCTCAGGAGCAGGGACCTGAAAACTGGGTACCTGTACGGAAAAAACGGTAAAGGAAACGCTCGCAAAGCCAGTGGAACCTTCAAGGCCTTCACAGAACAGCTGAATGTACAGTACAGACCAAAAGTTTGGACACACCTTCTTATTCAAAGAGTTTTCTTTATTTGCATGACTATGAATATTGTAGCTTCACACTGAAGGTATCAAAACTATGAATTAACACATGTGGAATTATATACTGAACAAAAAACTGTGAAACAACTGAAAATATGTCTTGTATTCTAGGTTCTTCAAAGTAGCCATCTTTTGCTTTGATTACTGCTCCGCACACTCTTGGCATTCTGTTAATGAGCTTCAAGAGGTAGTCACCTAAAATGGTTTTCCAACAGTCTTGAAGGAGTTCCCAGAGATGCTTAGCACTTGTTGGCCCTTTTGCCTTCACTCTGCGGTCCAGCTCACCCCAAACCATCTCGATTGGGTTCAGGTCCGGTGACTGTGGAGGCCAGGTCATCTGGCGCAGCACCCCATCACTCTCCTTCTTGGTCAAATAGCCCTTACACAGCCTGGAGGTGTGTTTGGGGTCATTGTCCTGTTGAAAAATAAATGATGGTCCAACTAAACGCAAACCGGATGGAATAGCATGCCGCTACAAGATACTGTGGTAGCCATGCTGGTTCAGTATGCCTTCAATTTTGAATAAATCCCCAACAGTGTCACCAGCAAAGCACCCCCACACCATCACACCTCCTCCTCCATGCTTCATGGTGGGAACCAGGCATGTAGAGTCCATCCGTTCACATCTTCTGCGCTGCACAAAGACACGGTGGTTGGAACCAAAGATCTCAAACTTGAACTCATCAGACCAAAGCACAGATTTCCACTGGTCTAATGTCCATTCCTTGTGTTCTTTAGCCCAAATAAGTCTCTTCTGCTTCTTGCCTGTCCTCAGCAGTGGTTTCCTAGCAGCTATTGTACCATGAAGGCCTGATTCACACAGTCTCCTCTTAACAGTTGTTCTAGAGATGTGTCTGCTGCTAGAACTCTGTGTGGCATTGACCTGTTCTCTAATCTGAGCTGCTGTTAAGCTGCGATTTATGAGGCTGGTGACTCGGATGAACTTATCGTCCGCAGCAGAGGTGACTCTTGGTCTTCCTTTCCTGGGGCGGTCCTCATGTGAGCCAGTTTCTTTGTAGCGCTTGATGGTTTTTGCAACTGCACTTGGGGACACTTTCAAAGTTTTCCCAATTGTTCGGACTGACTGACCTTCATTTCTTAAAGTAATGATGGCCACTTGTTTTTCTTTACTTAGCTGCTTTTTTCTTGCCATAATACAAATTCTAACAGTCTATTCAGTAGGACTATCAGCTGTGTACTGTATCCACCTCCTGCACAACACAACTGATGGTCCCAACCCCATTTATAAGGCTTGAAATCCCACTTATTAAACCTGACAGGGCACACCTGTGAAGTGAAAACCATTTCAGGTGACTACCTCTTGAAGCTCATCAACAGAATACCAAGAGTGTGCAGAGCAGTAATCAAAGCAAAAGATGGCTACTTTGAAGAACCTAGAATACAAGACATATTTTCAGTTGTTTCACACTTTTTTGTTCAGTATATAATTCCACATGTGTTAATTCGTAGTTTTGATGCCTTCAGTGTGAAGCTACAATATTCATAGTCATAAAAATAAAGAAAACTCTTTGAATGAGAAGGTGTGCCCTAACGTTTGGTCTGTACTGTATACTGAGATAAAATTACTAATAATTGGATCAGAAATAGAAATATTTAATAATCTATAATACCACTGATAAATATTTCGTATTACTGAGTAGCAATCAGCATATACATAAATATTTTTCCTATATAACTGTATTCATTAATAATAGTGATGGAAATACAATAAAATTACTACTACTATTACTACTACTGATTATGGTTCAACTACTAATAATATTTATCATTGTTATGACTAACATAACTGTAATGGCAAAGGATGAACCCAATACCTACAGATGTTTTTTTTCCCATCAGGCCTTGCTCGGCCAGTCAAGCAAGATGTCAAACTGAGAAACAAGATACAGCAGGGTTCTAGTTAGCGGTATTAGAGTGGGAGGGGCTAAATCTTAATGCACACCCCACTTTTCATATTTTTTTTTGTTGGAAAGAATACTGAGAACCTTGTTTTGTTTTTTGTCTACTTCACCATAACGCACAACTTTATTTTGGTCTATCACATTAAATCCAAATAAGACAGATCATCACTGAAATGTGAAAAAAGTGGGAATACTTTTGCAAGGTACGTATCTATGTTTTAGGTTGCTCTAAAGCCTAAAACCTTATACTTAAATCTTTATTCTTCTTTATTTAACTTTCAAATAATGTCATTACAGATTAGATTCCATATTAAATGTAAAGGCATTAATAATTTCTTTTGTTTCTTGATCCTGAATAATAAGACCCTTGTCCTTACAGCTAATGTGTACATTATGATGAGACTGGAGGACGTTTGTAGTGTGATCTTAATGTAGTCTGGGCAGGCAGATGGCACAAACAGAACCAAAAGATGAACAGATTAAAAGAAACGTGCAGAAATAATAAACAATAATAATAATGGGCGACATTCAAAGTGTGATTGCCAGTGTTGGCACATAGAAGGAAAGACAAAAGCGGGGTTCTAAATATACGTATGAGCTTGTGCACACTTGCTTGGCTTCACTGGAAATTAACGACACATGCATGCATGGCGATGGAGTGCCTCTCAGCAGAAGCACAGATGGTCAAGCAAGCAAGCGTTTGCGAGGAGATGAACAGTTGAACGCCCCCTCATGCTTTGCTGTACAAAGATGGACACATGCTGAGATTGGACAGACAGACGGAAGCAAGCGTGAACAAACTGAGATAACTGAGGAGGAAACAGTGACAGAGAGGTCATACTTTCCTTTACGCCTCACCTGCTTGGCCACCTCGGAAAGCAGCAGCGTCTTTCCGGTGCAGGGTCCTCCGTACACCACCAGGGGGCTCATCCTGCTCCCTTTAGATGCCATGAGGTACTCCTGCACATAATCCAGAGTCTCCGACTTGTACTTATAGAGGGCTGCGTGGGTCTTACAGAGGGACAGGTGCTGCAGAATCTCATCATACAGTGGATCGGTCTCTGTGTCAAAGTTCTGCTGCACAGTGGCCTGGATGATGTCTACCATGTCCTCGTAGAACTGCTTGCAAAGACCTTCCACGTAGTGGCTCTCCACTTCTTGGGTGTAGCCGAGCTTCATGTCGCAGTGAGTGACCGAAGAGTAGACGCGGAGGTTGGAGGCGGCCACGACGGTGGGGATGAACTCATCTCGCACTTTCAGTAGGCGCTCGTAGGCCTCCTGGTTGCGCATGACGCGGTCGGCACTCACCACGATATCCATGTAGCGGGCCATCTCGGGGAGCTTGGCGAAGCGATCGAAGTTGGAGATCTTGCGTATGTAGCAGACGCATTTCCTGAGAAAGGCGGGGGTTTGTTTCCCGAGGGCAAAGTCTAATTCATCTTCCAAAGCTGCAATGACAAAAATGGGAGTTTTAAAAGTTTTCTATCCAGAAAATAGTTAATACAGTAGCCATGACAAAAGTTTAAACAATCAGTCAATCAGCGATTGGAATAGGCCATTTTCCCCATACTGGCTTTTTTGCTATTAATTGATGTTCCTTTTTTGAGTTTAATAAAGATCAGATAAAGGTTAGAAACGGATGCTGTATTATGTTTTAAAGAACCTGCAGCACAATTTCTTCTTCTTTGTGTGTTATAATCACTATGAAAATAAACGAAATGAAAACTGGTATCTGCCAGAAAAAGCCGAATCAGGGTTTCTCTAATTATGGCAAATTATACCTGTGAACATAAAAGTCTGACTATTGCTGGAATTAGCTTTCTAGTCTGAGTACAATTGGACACATTTTGAAGGCTTTAAGAGTCTGATTCTGATGGATTTTGTCTTTAGTTTTATTCTAAAAAAGATGTTAGAATCACATAATCTAGGACCAGAAACCCGCTGATTAAAATTCAGCCAACATCTCCCACTTAGTTCAGCTCAGAGATGCTTTGATTAAATGGGAAAAAAAACTAGAGTGCAACAAAATGACACGACATCCTTTGAATCAAATGATCTATCACAGTTTATAGCAGACTCTCTGTCTGCACTGATAAAGATTCACTCAACTAGGCATCTAGAATGCTAGGAGTGGCTCCAGTTGATAGCAGCCTGAATCTGTTATCAGATTATTGAACTTTGATCCCAAGACCGCCAGGTGATCATTAAGTATGAAAAAACTAAACACTGAGATGGTGACTTCGCCGCAGCAGCAACTTACTGTGTCCTGAAGAAGCAGATCGCTGTAAATTTTAGGCCTTCAACCCAATTCACACAAACTAGGCACATCATGAGCAGCACATACTTCACTGACATGATGAATGTTTCCCAAAATATGTTTAATTTCTTCACATTCAGAACCAGGTAAAAAAAAATGCAAGATAGGAAACAGTGTCAAGGCGGCTAGCAGCTGGCTATTATTGCTACTGTTCTGACCTGCAGAGACCAATACATATTTAACTGTTTTATGTAGCCTTCCTTCTAATGTTTCTAATTCCAGTGACTCTTTCATTTATGTTTCATCACTTGCACATAAATTCTTTGCTTCTCTGTCTATCAGTAGGAATACACTGCTTTGAATTGATTTGAACAGCTCTCCAGGGTAAGAAGGTTGTTTAGAAAAAAAGAGTCGGCTGCCTCCTTTCTCTTTTTGACTCCACTCAATGCGTGTTGTTTATTCTGTAGCACCAAACAATAACTACAAGCCAAAAAAAAGCCAAAAACAGGAAACATCAGAATCTCTTAAAGTGACAGTAACCTTTAACTGAGAAGAACCCAATGCACCAACATGGGAAGGAACACAATGTGCAAATAACATCCCAAAGGGGGCCATACCTGCATTAAAAGTCCTCTACAATGTATAATTTTGAAGCCGTGCAAACCAGTGCAGGCAGTTCTTACATTTTAAAAATCATTAAGCTTGTTTGTTATAATACCAGTCTAAAAAAAGCATAAAGAATAGATCACTAAAAGTCAGAGGCGGCGCACGGAGTGGGTGTCCATATATACGGAGGCGACCTTAGGGCCTTTGCTGCATCTTCCTCCCTCTTTCTCTGCCGCTTTCCAGGGTATAACACAGTGAATAAAGACCACTGGTGCTCTGAAGTACTATAACATTCACATAACATTCATGCCCGTTGATATTTGTATGTAAACCTCTGACTGAAAGTGGTCTTTTGAAACCCAAAGCTTGTATTTGACAGGATTCTTTTAACAACAGATTTTATTGCAGCGTATTTGCTTGAATAATTTAGTTTGTGATATAATATAACTAATGAAAGAATATTAAATTGAAAACACAACCAAAAGTTTTATTTTTATTTACAGGTCCTTCTCAAAATATTAGCATATTGTGATAAAGTTCATTATTTTCCATAATGTAATGATGAAAATGTAACATTCATATATTTTAGATTCATTGCACACTAACTGAAATATTTCAGGTCTTTTATTGTCTTAATATGGATGATTTTGGCATACAGCTCATGAAAACCCAAAATTCCTATCTCACAAAATTAGCATATCATTAAAAGGGTCTCTAAACGAGCTATGAACCTAATCATCTGAATCAACGAGTTAACTCTAAACACCTGCAAAAGATTCCTGAGGCCTTTAAAACTCCCAGCCTGGTTCATCACTCAAAACCCCAATCATGGGTAAGACTGCCGACCTGACTGCTGTCCAGAAGGCCACTATTGACACCCTCAAGCAAGAGGGTAAGACACACAAAGAAATTTCTGAACGAATAGGCTGTTCCCAGAGTGCTGTATCAAGGCACCTCAGTGGGAAGTCTGTGGGAAGGAAAAAGTGTGGCAGAAAACGCTGCACAACGAGAAGAGGTGACCGGACCCTGAGGAAGATTGTGGAGAAGGGCCGATTCCAGACCTTGGGGGACCTGTGGAAGCAGTGGACTGAGTCTGGAGTAGAAACATCCAGAGCCACCGTGCACAGGCGTGTGCAGGAAATGAGCTACAGGTGCCGCATTCCCCAGACCTGGGCTACAGAGAAGCAGCACTGGACTGTTGCTCAGTGGTCCAAAGTACTTTTTTCGGATGAAAGCAAATTCTGCATGTCATTCGGAAATTAAGGTGCCAGAGTCTGTAGGAAGACTGGGGAGAAGGAAATGCCAAAATGCCAGAAGTCCAGTGTCAAGTACCCACAGTCAGTGATGGTCTGGGGTGCCGTGTCAGCTGCTGGTGTTGGTCCACTGTGTTTTATCAAGGGCAGGGTCAATGCAGCTAGCTATCAGGAGATTTTGGAGCACTTCATGCTTCCATCTGCTGAAAAACTTTATGGAGATGAAGATTTCATTTTTCAGCACGACCTGGCACCTGCTCACAGTGCCAAAACCACTGGTAAATGGTTTACTGACCATGGTATCACTGTGCTCAATTGGCCTGCCAACTCTCCTGACCTGAACCCCATAGAGAATCTGTGGGATATTGTGAAGAGAACGTTGAGAGACTCAAGACCCAACACTCTGGATGAGCTAAAGGCCGCTATCGAAGCATCCTGGGCCTCCATAAGACCTCAGCAGTGCAACAGGCTGATTGCCTCCATGCCACGCTGCATTGAAGCAGTCATTTCTGCCAAAGGATTCCCGACCAAGTATTGAGTGCATAACTGTACATGATTATTTGAAGGTTGACGTTTTTTGTATTAAAAACACTTTTCTTTTATTGGTCGGATAAAATATGCTAATTTTGTGAGATAGGAATTTTGGGTTTTCATGAGCTGTATGCCAAAATCATCCGTATTAAGACAATAAAAGACCTGAAATATTTCAGTTAGTGTGCAATGAATCTAAAATATATGAATGTTAAATTTTCATCATGACATTATGGAAAATAATGAACTTTATCACAATATGCTAATTTTTTGAGAAGGACCTGTATTATATAAATTCCATGGCTTGATAAAAACAATTCAAAACAAAGGTCAAAACTCAAACTATATGTCCATTAACACCATAAGAAAAAGGAAACAGAAGGCCCGAATCTCACCAGAGCAAAGGAATTTGTTGGCGTCCGCGCTCTTCATGGTTCCCTTCTCTTGCAGCTGCAGCACCGCCGTTCGGAAGATCCTCTTGATCTCCTCTGACACATTCCTCCAGGCTTTGTCATTCTTGGTCTTTGCTGCGCTGCTCGACTCCATCTAAAAGGGGTTGAGGGCCAGAGAGGGGAAAGGCTGACTGTAACGTTCGTCATGCGCTGAAGGTCTGAGTGAGTACTGAGCAGATGTGTGCAATAAAACAAGGGAAATATGTTACTGAAATATGTGTTCTCCAAATCTGAATCATTACCATTAGTGTATAAGTGCAAGGCCTTCCAACATTCTCCTGATTATATGACTTTGGAGACATTCGAGGCAATACCTTCATCAACTTATAAATATACGAAGCTTGTTATTTAATTTCACCCTCAAAAAATATCATAAAACTTTAAAGAACAGCTTGTTTTTTTGTTCAAAATAAACAGACAGACAGAATATTGCATTCAATTGATTTTATGGGGCCAGTTGCCAGCTGGGAAAACATTAAAGCAGAAAACATGCAAAGGGTCTAAGAGCTGACTGAACAAAAACAACCGCACTCGCTAACTTGATGCAAAGCCTCTCTTCTGCAGCAGCTGATAAAATGTGTTTATCAGGCAGAGCTGGAGTGTTTGACAACATGGATGTAAGGACACAAATCTACTGTTATGACGTGCTCACATTATGCTCATTTACAGGTTACACATTCTGTTTGTGGGTCTACAAGATTACAGTGAGAGAAAGCGGGAAAGGTTACCCCCCAAAAATTGGACAAACGTGGCATTGCAAAGGTATTCACTTCCCTTGAACTTTTTCACAATTTTTCACGTTACAACCACAAACTTTTTTTTTGGATTTTATTTGGACTTTGTGTGAGAGATCAACTCAAAGTCGTGCACAATGGTGAAGTGGGAGGAAAACGATCTGTGGTGTGGAATGCATTTGTGTTCGGGCCACGTTTCTCAGATAACCCTGAATACCACATTTCCAACATGAAACACGGTGGTGGCAGCATCATGCTGTGGGCGTTATTTCTTTCAGCAGGGATTGTGAAGATGGTCAGTGTTAAAGAGTAGATGGATGAAGCGTCAGGGCAATTCAAGAAGAAAACCTGTAGAACAATAACAATAAACTTTCAGCCAGAGCTGTTAGCAATGCTTAGTGCAATATTTATGAGAGAATAATATTTCAGCTGCCATAAATATAAACTCCCCTTGCCGTTAATGTATTTGGTCTGTTGGATTAGTTGTTCTTGTATGTCCACACCTGATCTAGATCTTAGTGACAAATGCTAAAACTTATCAAGATGATGGAAAGAAAGAAGAGTGTAAACAATGTGGGTTAATCACAACCCCTAATAAATCCCAACATTCAAGAATACCATCACATTTTTCTTTTTTTCTAATGTGCAGCCCTGGTTTAATCAACACATGTTCATGGGTTACTTTAGTAAAGTACAGACATAAATCCAATTGACAAAAAAGTGGGAAAACTGATGTTCTCCATCCAGTCTGACTGAGCTTGAGTTAATTTGCAAAGGATGGGCAAAAATGTATGTATCTAGATGTGGTAGAAACACACACCCCTGATGACCTGCAGCTTTAATTGTAGATGAAGATGGTTCTAGAAAGTATTGATTGAGGGATGACAAATACATATGCAAACTAGCCTTTTCAGATTTATATTAATAAACAAATTAAAAACCATGTATCATTTTCATTTCCCATTACATTTATAAAATTTTTTTTTTTTTTGCTGAATTACATCAAATCCCAATATAATATGATGAAATTTGTGGTTTTAATGCGACAAAACGTGAAAAAGTTTAAGAGTTTTGAATATTGTGTACATGCCACTGAAAGCCATCATATTAGATTAGACCATGGTCAGCAGGTGATGTAGGACTCACAGAGTTCTGGTAGTTCTTGAGCATTTGGGCTTTGGGTTTGAGGTAGTATGCGGGTGGCACAGAGTTTTCATCCCTGCAGTACCACTCCTCCAAAATGTGGGTGTCCAGCCCTGCCTCCACAGCCGCGTCCAGGATCATCTCAAACTCCGCCGATTCCACCTCCCCTGGCACTCGGATGCTGCCGTACTTTTCTCCTACCAGACCCTGAGGACGCAAGGAGGGAGATGAAGACAAAAAAAGGGATTTAAGAACGTGAGAACACGAGCTAGTGTGACCCATCGTAATATGTTTTTAGGGGCTGTTTTCTGGATCAGTATCGTTGGGTTTTTTCATAAAATATAAATAAAATGTAAATGCAGATAATAGATCATTTGAAGCAAGTTTCTTCACTGCTTCACTGATTTTACTATGATCCACAGTTTTTACTGGGTGGTGGAGGTTCAGTAAACTCATATAGAAAGAGAAAGAGTCTTTAGCTGGAAAGTTTGCAGACTGGTGAAGAGAAGAAGGACACCTCCTGAGCTAAACCCTGGAAGTGAATGAGTTAATAAATAGGAGATGAAACTCATGTTAAATGGATCCATCTCTATCATCTTCTGCACTGATAAATCTTGACAGCACCTTATCAAACAAGGTGATCCCAAACAGGCATCAAAACTGCTTTCAAATAGACAGAGCAGGGTAACATTAAGCTTCTGGAATAACCCCGAATTCAGCCTCACTAGAAAGGAAGGAAAAGGGTTTCTGTTTTGGCAAAAGGAAAGTTGGACGCCAGTCAGTAACACACTGAATAGAAAAGCAGATCGACTGGATGTTATGGAGATTCTCTGTGCTTCAAGCACCTTAAATCAGACCTTCAGATGAGAAGGTTGCAGCCTGCTGTGTCTCCCGCTCAGACCGGATGAGGCCATGATGCTGGTAGGCTAATCTCTAACAAAAACAACCTTTAAAGGTGATGTTATGGTTCTACAACACATAATGCTAGGAACTGTATCTATTTATCTATTGCTTAGATAGCTTTGTTTTATGATGCAGCTTCAGTGAAAAAGTTAAATTGTGACCGCACCAGACCATCTACGTTTGGGTCCTTTTGTAAGCTAAAAATGATACTAATATGTGCGTTTATGAACTTTTGTATTCAGAGGGTTAAATTTAAGTTCATTTTACGACTGCAGTAGTCACTAAAATCAGCATTTGGCGTTGAATTTGAATACAATCAAACTAATTCAATTCAATTCGAATTTTCCCTTATTTGCAATAAATATGCTTAAAAACCCCCACAGTGATCTCTATTTCAGCACTAAAAGACAGCAAAGCTTAACTTTTTTTTTTGCAACCTTTACTCTATCCACAAACCTATTTACTTTAGATAAATTCTCCGAAGCAGAAGAATAACAGAAAACTCTTTCCATGTGATCTCTGCTCTGTTTATACCCCTTATTTTGGTGAATTCCGCAGATTTGTTCTGCTGCTGCACGGCAAATGTTTTGGATGACACACTTTTACGTAAAAGACGCCGACTCAGCCAAATTGTGTAATTCCCAGTAATCAGCGGCATTAAGAAACGGAGCAGATTTGCTTTTTATATCCAGCGAATTGGGTTGTTTGCGGGAGAAAAAAGAAAATAACACTTTAGAGGGATGTATGTGGATTTGTAGGTTAACTGTGAAATCAGATTGTTAAGGTTTTTCTGCTATACGTTTGGGTTATTAAAATGACATTTACATTTGGTATGTCTAAAAAAAAACCCCAAAAACGAGTGGAATCTGGCATCATAAAATCGACAAATAGCCTTTCCATCCTGCTGCTCATCCAGGCACACGAGTGACAGGAAATCCAAGATAACTTGAAATAATCAGGACAATATGCCTCTCTATTGTTTCATGTCATCTGCCACTCATTGTTGAGGATAGTAGAGGCAACAAACCTACTGTGACATGACCGGCTGATTTTCTTTTTATTACATGTGCCATAACATACATGAACCTTAAGCCTGTCCTCCGGGAGGAGGCAAAGCACGAGCGGGAGATGAGCCAAAGGACTGTGAGGTCCAATGAGCAGGAAAACGACGGTTTGCCCTCGGCAATGACGCTTCAAAGCCACTCCACGCTGGAGTCCTCATTCCCCTGGCATTCTCAGTGGGAACAGATGCAGAGAAGAAGCAGAAATCCAATGATGACATGCTGCATCGTCTGTGGGATGGCCTACTCTTAAAGCCCACAAATGTCTGCTGTAGATTAATTTGCATTTGGGCAGTTTTCTGATCGGCAAGCACAAAGTGCCAAAGGTTGATATGAGTGACGAAGATTGTTTTCCATTTAGGGAGTAAGTAGGTTGTAAGATGGGGCGTCACTTCCAGGGTTTAGTAGTCTACTTCTGATACGATCAACGTTCTTAGATTAGATAACATTCAGCTGATGGATGTTCAGAGAAAGCATAGAGATTAAATTTGCTTTAAAAATGCTAATTTTTGCACATATAAAATAAAGGGAAGAACTTAGGATGCCCCTTGTCTCACTCTGTGCTCGTTTTGCCAAAATAATAATAAAATGCTCCTGTCACACTGCCTCTCATATTGCCACGTTCATCAGACCGGTTGAGGCATTCACTCCACTAGAGCCCTAAAGGTGAGCTGTGGTAAATGGCACCAAGATTGTAGCAGCAGATCTTTAAAGTACAGGTGATTGTGAGTTGGAGCCTCCATGGATCAGACTTGTTTGTCCAACACATTCCCCAGATGCCCAACTGGATTGAGATCTGGGGAATTTGGAGGGTAAGTTGGCACCTTAAACTTGTTTTTTAGGCTCCTCAAACTATTCCTGAACAATTTTTGCATTGTGTGCAAGGTGCATTGTTCTGCCAACAGAGGCCACAACTACTGGAAATACTGGCTTATAAAAAGGTATACATGGTCTGCAGGCAGTGCATGCTAAAGCTAAGCACTACTGCAGACCATGTACATGCCGAAACGTTTCCATATAAGCCTAGGTTTGTATCCGACCTGATCTTCTACAATGGTACTTAATGTTTAGAAATATGTTTACTTTTGTCTATGTTGAGATCAACATAGATGTAGATTTAATAGATTTCAGTTAGCATGGTAAAAGTCCATAAGAGTCCAATTAGAAAACTGAAATCAGCAAGAGGAAAGTGTCATTTCAGTATGAAGAGCTGTTATAAACATACAGGTAGTGCACCAGTTTCACTTGTTTCCTGTGGCCTTTCTCCATCCTTTCCATCATGTTTGTTTGAAGCCCCCATCTGTCAGTCTGGGTGGTTCTGAAAGATCTCACGTTACATTCATCAATCTCTGCTTTGCCTGTTAGTGCGCAACAATAAATTAGCACAAGTCTGAAAAAAACTTTGCAAGCTTTTAAAGTTTAATGCTGGTAATCTCAGCTGCTGGTACCTTGTCTGTCTGGCAGTCACCTCTGGGTTTGAGTAAAAATGAGTCCATAGATCAGCAGGTGGCTTTTTCAGCTGTGCATTTCTTGTGCGACTCACTTTTACAGTGTCGCTTCAAATCGTGCTCCCCTCCGTGTGACATTGAAAAATAACTTTGTGGCAAACTTCATAAAAATCCCTCAGATATCACCTTTCACTGGCCTCACCCAGTTATAAACCATTTTCCAGTCTTTGTTGTAGTTGCATTTTCTTTTCCATGACATACTTTCCATGATATTCTGTATAATCTACTGATGTATGGCAACTGTGGCTCAGTAGGTAGAGTAGTCGTCTTGCAACCCACAACAGAAGGTTGTGGGTTCGATTCCAGCTTCCTACTGCCATATGTCAATGTGCCCCTGGGCAAGGCACTTAACCTCAAGTTGCCTACCGATCTGTGTATCGGTGTATGAATGTGTGAGCGTTAGTGAGTGCGATTGGGTGAATGTGACTCTAGTGTAAAGTGCTTTGAGTGGTCTGTATGACTGGAAAAGCGCTATAAAAGTTCAGTCCATTTATGTAAGCTATACAAGAAAATCCTTTTCTAGTTCTGATGTATTTTACTAGCCAGGCGCAGGATGGTCATGACATGGGACGCTGCTGCGTATTTTGATTGACAGCTAATGCTCTGTGATAATGACTGCAGCTCCACTTTCTTTACATTTCAGAAACTTTCCAGTCAAATAGGTTTTTCACTTTCAGAATTTGACCCAGCCAAATGCGGGACATTGTTTCTGTTTGAGGGACACCGGGACAGAAGTGAAAAATGCGGGACAGTCCTGCAGAAATCGGGACATCTGGTCACAGTCCAAGTCACAGTCATAGATTTTCACATTTATAAGATTGTGACCAACTTGGTTTTATATCTGCCTCAGTATATCCAGTAACCCCTCGTCTGCCTGCTGCTGATATAAAATCAGTCACCAACAGGCTTTCCCAGCCTTGGGTCTTTCTGCATCGACTCGTGTGTTCTCCCAGTGCCTACATGGGTTCCCTCCGGGTACTTCCTCCTAGTCCAAAAACATGACTGTAAGGTTAATTGGTCTTAATATATTTTCCTTAGGTGTGAGTGTGAAAGAAAGAAACTGGCAGTGGTGAGTAATGTGCCTGGCTAGTGTCTGACGAGTGCAACCAGAGGCATTTTGCCTCTGCTCTTCTCTTTACTTAGTCTTCTTAAACTGGAGGTTTTTTAGACAATTCAAATGTGCTTTGAAAACTAATTAATTAGTAAAATTTGAGCAGTTTTATCATTGTTTCTGTTCATGATTCATCTTAACTACCAAGAGATATAAACTTTTATGCTATGCTTAAGTATATGGGGTACAATCTGGTTTGATCGAGGGTTATGGGAACTGGTTTGGATGAAATGACCCATCAGTACCAATTAGTGAAGGTGTAAAATGACATGGACTGTCGGCAGCACGCTCACATTAGTTTCAGCATATGTAAAGGTTTATAGCATTTCTTTTGCAGTTCTTTTTACATAATTAAAAATAGACAACCATAAGACTTTCAATAGACAAATATAATTTGATGTTTTCATTATGTTATTCACTTATAACTATGACAAGTATTACACAAATGTGTGTTTGCAAAATTTAGTGGCTCTTAAAATTTGGAAAGGGTGGTAAAAATGTTCTTCCTCCAGTCAAAGTGCCTGGTAGGACAGAAAAAATTGATTTCCACTTCTTAATCTATTTGAAAGCTGAGGCTTAGACTAAACTAGGTCACAAATCAAGATAATTCTCATATTGTACAGGTTACTGAAGCATAAGAATGAGTTTTCAACATGCTGCTGTTGTATTTTAGTAATATTTTGTTTTACAACAAATAATGATGTAGAGCAATGTGTTATGTTGTACCATCCAATGTTTGTTTCACTTTGCATGTACTCTTCTGGGGTGCTAGTTATTTCACTATTTTATATTTTTGCTACTTTGTGGATATTAGTGTTTTTTCTGTCACAGAACATTTTGTACTGACCATGACTCAATGTCACTTGTCTTATGACGATTTAAAGTCATTTTACATTTTTTACTCAGTTTCACGTAAATCAGAATCAGAATTCTGATTCTGATAGATGTTGAAGTTTGATTTATATTCACATTTCAGAAAACAGCTGTACCAAACAGACATCAGAATCAAAACGGAAGCAGTGTTTATTTAAAGCTTTCAGAAAACGATAAATTAAATAAGTGAGATTTGTGCGTTTTTATGACTATTTATCTTCAGAATTAATGAAGCTGATATGAAGTGGTTTACATGCCCTGGTAAAAAAAATGTTTTTTTCACAGGTATGTGATCAAATGGTGGTCTCAGTGTCATCGTTTTTCTAGCTGCTTTGATCCACATGCAGAAATACACTCTGGAAAACAGGAAAGGTTTTAATAAGTTTATTAAGAAATATTTTGTTTGCTGGAGAAACAGGAAGTCGCCGCTGTATGGAGAAGGGATCAATGGTAAGTGACAGGTAATATTCTGTGTTGTTGATCTTCATATATTTTTGCTTACAGAGGGTGATTAGGAGATCCGCCAGGGGTGAGGAGAAGTGAGATGATGGAAAACTCCGGGAGCGTGTTGGGTAAGTGAAAGGTCCAGGTAATTCTGTTTTACTTGCACTTGAGGTGGAGGTGGCACCAGGTAGATGATCTCGGAGGGGAGCACGGTGGAGGGTGAGCAAGGTTCGTTCACAAGAAGCCTGAGGATACTTGAAACCCGAATGCAGCCAACTGAAAAGATAATCCGTGAAGTTCTCTTGCGGAGAGAGAGTCTGGATCTTCTGCATACGCAGACTGGATAAGAAACTCGGAACTAGAGGTAACCTGGGAAGGAAGACACGAGAAGGTATGTACTCAGAAAATAATGACAAGGAGACTTGTCTTGGCCAGCTAGAATTACCACTGCAGGTTAACACTCAGGCGCCGAAGTATTGGCAACATTGGGTACTTACACTCCTCACCTGATGAGGCTGATGGAGAACACCTGTGGACCCAGCTCCTACCGTGCGTCTGGTGCCATCTAGAGGTTCGATGGGGTTAGTAGCAGGTAAAACAGGTGACCAGAAAGAAACTCCCAGAACTCCGACACTCAGAGCAATTTGTGTTAGTTGTCTAGATGTTTAGAATCTAACGCGTTACTATGGAAAATAATGTAAATTATACTCAATCTCAAAAACAACAGATTAGTTATAAAAAATCTTTAAAAATTACCTTTGAAGACTAAAAAACTGATGGTCCCAAATTTACAGATATCATGATTAAAAAAGATGAATTCCTGTTGTCATTTCAATGACCTTATCACAAAGGGTCAGGTTGGTTTGGAAATCTTTTTTTACCTTTCATATTTACTTAGTTTGTCTTTATTTGACATTAAAATATTTTTGGAGATCAGAAACAATAAAGTTTGACATACAGGTCCTTCTCAAAATATTAGCATATTGTGATAAAGTTAATTATTTTCCATAATGTAATGATAAAAATTTAACATTCATATATTTTAGATTCATTGCACACTAACTGAAATATTTCAGGTCTTTTATTGTCTTAATGCGGATGATTTTGGCATACAGCTCATGAAAACCCAAAATTCCTATCTCACAAAATTAGCATATTTCATCCGACCAATAAAAGAAAAGTGTTTTTAATACAAAAAACGTCAACCTTCAAATAATCATGTACAGTTATGCACTCAATACTTGGTCGGGAATCCTTTGGCAGAAATGACTACTTCAATGCGGCGTGGCATGGAGGCAATCAGCCTGTGGCACTGCTGAGGTCTTATGGAGGCCCAGGATGCTTCGATAGCGGCCTTTAGCTCATCCAGAGTGTTGGGTCTTGAGTCTCTCAACGTTCTCTTCACAATATCCCACAGATTCTCTATGGGGTTCAGGTCAGGAGAGTTGGCAGGCCAATTGAGCACAGTGATACCATGGTCAGTAAACCATTTACCAGTGGTTTTGGCACTGTGAGCAGGTGCCAGGTCGTGCTGAAAAATGAAATCTTCATCTCCATAAAGCTTTTCAGCAGATGGAAGCATGAAGTGCTCCAAAATCTCCTGATAGCTAGCTGCATTGACCCTGCCCTTGATAAAACACAGTGGACCAACACCAGCAGCTGACACGGCACCCCAGACCATCACTGACTGTGGGTACTTGACACTGGACTTCTGGCATTTTGGCATTTCCTTCTCCCCAGTCTTCCTCCAGACTCTGGCACCTTGATTTCCGAATGACATGCAGAATTTGCTTTCATCCGAAAAAAGTACTTTGGACCACTGAGCAACAGTCCAGTGCTGCTTCTCTGTAGCCCAGGTCAGGCGCTTCTGCCGCTGTTTCTGGTTCAAAAGTGGCTTGACCTGGGGAATGCGGCACCTGTAGCCCATTTCCTGCACACGCCTGTGCACGGTGGCTCTGGATGTTTCTACTCCAGACTCAGTCCACTGCTTCCGCAGGTCCCCCAAGGTCTGGAATCGGCCCTTCTCCACAATCTTCCTCAGGGTCCGGTCACCGCTTCTCGTTGTGCAGCGTTTTCTGCCACACTTTTTCCTTCCCACAGACTTCCCACTGAGGTGCCTTGATACAGCACTCTGGGAACAGCCTATTCGTTCAGAAATTTCTTTCTGTGTCTTACCCTCTTGCTTGAGGGTGTCAATAGTGGCCTTCTGGACAGCAGTCAGGTCGGCAGTCTTACCCATGATTGGGGTTTTGAGTGATGAACCAGGCTGGGAGTTTTAAAGGCCTCAGGAATCTTTTGCAGGTGTTTAGAGTTAACTCGTTGATTCAGATGATTAGGTTCATAGCTCGTTTAGAGACCCTTTTAATGATATGCTAATTTTGTGAGATAGGAATTTTGGGTTTTCATGAGCTGTATGCCAAAATCATCCATATTAAGACAATAAAAGACCTGAAATATTTCAGTTAGTGTGCAATGAATCTAAAATATATGAATGTAAAATTTTCATCATGACATTATGGAAAATAATTAACTTTATCACAATATGCTAATATTTTGAGAAGGACCTGTACATTCAAGCACAGAAGAAATCTGTAAGGAGACAAATACTTTTTCACAGCACTGTAACTGTTCAGCTGCACTTTAGAGCTTCTGAAGGCCTTCTGTAACACTGAGCTGCCCTGCTGGCAACAAAACCTTGTAAAAAGAGCAAAAATCGAAATGAGGTAAATACAATATATATGTATTGTAAGGTTGGTTTTCTCTATGCCGCTCTCACACACCTGTACACGCAGACACACTGAATGACGGTGCACGTAGACTAGCTTTAAATTACAATGATACCCAGGTGCTTTGTTAGACCCGTCACCTGGACCTCTGGGGCTGAAGCTCCAGATGTTTTCAGAACAGCCCCGAATCTGATGAAAGAAGACATTTAGGAGTTCATGTCTAATGAAAAGATGCATTAAGCCCCAAAATGACAGACTTCACATTTTTATTAAAAACAATCAGATTTGTTTCTATTGTGTTCCATATAATCACTGCCCGATCTACCCAACCTGACAATGAGTCTAAAGGAAAAGAAGACAAAAAGTGCTTATTTGCACACAAGCGATACTGTGACTGCGCAACTACGGGCGCAGGCTCAGGAGGACTGGCAATTTGTTCATTCTGGACAAGTCCAGAACGTCTGTTCAGTCCGGGAGTGTCGGCCTGCCTCATTAATCACTCGAAAAGTTACACTGAGCGTATCAAACACAATAAGATAGAAGGCTCATTTCAGAGCAGCCGTGGAGCCAGCCAGAGAGTGGGAGCTTGGTGGGTGTGTACGCCCAGGAACAGGTGGAAGCAGAGCGGCTTAACCCAGACTGAAGTTAGCGTTACACCTGAGAGCTGGCTCAGAATGGGCTAATTGAAAGCTAGCACTAATCACTGATTCACCCAGCAAGACATGAGGTGGAGGTTCACTAATGAGCATCATCAGGGTCATGATGAGAGACTTTCACCTGAGCTACAGGTGAAGTTAAATGGCCTGGCCATGATAGAAAACTGAAGGAACCCTCTCTGTGAGTTTCTAGCTGGATCTGCATCATGATGTGAAAAATATCAGATCCTTTACCTTAGTCAAAATCAAAATATTTAATCTTAAAGTTACTAAACACATTAAAAGGTCCTTCAGATCCCCACATTGCATCTCATTGCTGCATCCTATAGTCCAGTTCTACATGTAGACAGAAACAGGTGTTGCTCAGTAAACCAGGAAAATATCTACTGGTGCCAGTAAGACAGAGGAGAAAGAGCAAAAGTAAGCCTCTCTACTCTCTTTAATATGTTCTGATGCTAAACATACAGCTCTGGGTTGTTTAAAGGTGCAGAATTAATAAGAAATTAATCATAGTTAATCACAGGTGGATCATTAATTAGTTAACTGTTCTATTTTTCTGAATAATACATGTAATATGTAATATATAGACTAAACTCATTAAACAAGGGTACAGTTTTACTCGATGTAATAATACATACCACTTTATGTATACATTTATTAATAACTGTAATACTAGCACTGATAACAGGACAAAAGGGGTTGCCATTCCATTAAAATCTAAGAAAATCAATTTTATAACAGTTTTCCTTTTTAGAAATATAAGAAATTATGACAACGGAGCCTCAGATGTAGGAGAAAGAGTGAGGGAGTAAAATTTTAAAAAGTAATTTACATAGATGAGAAAAGAAGCACATTTATTTGAGCCACAGTAAACAATTTCTCTGAGTTTAAGAACAACTTTAGTTGGATGGACTGAGCAGAAAGTTTTTTTCTAAATATTACAAAATGTAAACTGTTAATTTTCATTCTTCACTTAAACTACTGACAAAAAAATAAAACCAAGTCAAATTATTGTGAACCTTTTGAAACATCCCAATGCAGCATTCCTGAATATGAAGGTGCTCTAAAAATGTTAAATATTTGGTTCTGTGTTAGAAAAAAGATGAAGTAAAAGTAAGCTTTTATTAATTGCTGAACTAATGTGGAACAGAAAAACTAAATACAAAGAAAACAGGAAAGTTAGGTAAATCACAGCAAAATCATTAGAATGAATTTCTAAAACAGGAACGCGAAATTACGACTCCTTTTACAAAAGTAAGACCCAAAGTTACGCCCTTGCCGTCATGCTTCTGACTCACGGCCCTGCAGTGATGTGTCAGTAAATGATGGAGGCACTGGGCTAAACGACTGCAATACTGGGACAGAAATGTAGCACGGAGAAAACAGAGGGAACAGTCACTCCTCATATTGCTGACAAGGTTTCTGTCAGCTTGTCTTGTGGTGATACAACAGGATGAATGGAGTGGGTGACTAGCTGTGTGTGACATGGGAAAAACAGTTAACTCTATGCTCAATGCTAACCCAGCTCTATAGTACAAAGGTGTGCCAATCATCCACTTGAACTTCGATAAGGTAAAAATATAAATATAAAACTAAATGTCCCGATGTCCAGACTGGCTTTCCCACCTTTGTCTTAGCTGGAGAGCTAAAACCATCTTTAACAGATTACTCCATGCTACAGCTTCAGTCCATGTACAGTATGTCCGTGTCTGATGTTTAAGAGAGATTTGTGGAGCTCTCATTCCTCCTTTAAGAGCGAAAGCTGTGAGAAACACAGGCGGGTAAAGGAAAGATAACAGAGAGGCCAAATGCAATTTCAGCCTTCATTGCACAACCCCCCTTTCTTCTTTCCTCAGTTTCTTTCATCCTTGGACTGGGTTTTATACTGTGGCTAAGTGCACTTTTTCTGATGAACCAGCTGGAAGAGACTGCTAAGACTACGCACAGCCACAGCATGAATTAACAAATCAATCAGTCATGCAGTCATTTAATCCACAATGCACACAGTCAGCTGGGTAGATATTTACGGCAGAGGAGAGGCAGACATGATGAATCTAAAGAACACAAGTGGATATGATTTTTAAAGATTTAATGAATGAAACTTCTAATTTTATCTAACTGTGAAACTGATTAATTTGTTAGAATTTCTTCTGAAGGCTAATATGTAGATAAAGTGTTATCAAAGAGCATAACTGCAACCAAAAACATTTAAAAGACTAATTGCAGAGATATTTGCTGGCATAATGTTGGTGGTGGATGCAGATGGAAACTGAATGGGCACAAGTCATCTATTAGAACCTTACCTGGTGCCCAATTAGACCTCTGTGCGAGGGTTCTAGCTTTATCACCATAAGTATTTTAATTCCGCCTCAAACATAACTGGATAAATATATCATACTGGTGAGAAGTTTACATACGTTTACATTCATCTTCAGTTCAAAAAGTGACAATTTTTGGCTGTGACGACTTCTTTAAACCTGTTTTTCAACAAACAGGGTCAAAACTGTTTCATAAGAGAGAGATGCTTTTCGACTTAATTGAGCAAAGAACAACCATCTGGTATAATTCTGGTTGGTAAGCTGACCACTCCTTCTGTTACAAATAGTAAAGTCCATTTAATCTGACTTTGAAGGGACATACCACAATTATAAGCATTGTCCACACATTTAGGGTCAGTGAAGGTCATTGCTTGGGGAACCTTAAAATTAATTTCTAAACCAGGGTTTTAAAACATGTGTGTTGGGATCATGAGTGGACCACATTCGTGAGTCCAAGGTTCAACAATCTACCTTCCGGGCGAGAATTTGAAGAAGAACTTTCTGCAAGGCATCAGTACCACTGATTACAAAACAGACCCCCGGCATGGTGCTGCCACCACAATGCTTGACAGCTGGTCAGTGTCCTTAAGTTTGAAAACCTGGGCTTGACTCCTCCAAACACACAACATTGTGGCCAAATAGCAAATCTTTGTCTCATTTTCCCATAAATCTCTTTTCTAGAAAGCTTTTTTGCCTTTTCCATGTGCGCATCTCCTTTAAGGAGCTCATTTCTGTCTATTCTTTTCTGTAGGCAAGACAAATATTATACAAAGGTATGCTTGAAAGAAGCAGTCATGTATACTATTTTACATGACTGGTACAAAAAACCTCAAACTGTGATCTTAAACTTCTTTATGGGTGTTTACAAGAAATATCTATCTATCTATCTATCTATCTATCTATCTATCTATCTATCTATCTATCTATCTATCTATCTATCTATCTATCTATCTATCTATCTATCTATCTATCTATCTATCTATCTATCTATCTATCTATCTATCTATCTATCTATCTATCTATCTATCTATCTATCTATCTATCTATCTATCTATCTATCTATCTATCTATCTATCTATCTATCTATCTATCTATCTATCTATCTATCTATCTATCTATCTATCTATCTATCTATCTATCTATCTATCTATCTATCTATCTATAAAACAGTTGGTGTAAGATCAGCTAGGCTTCATCATGTATACACCTGGGAAGCATCAGTAAAAAAAACAGTTTTTTTAAATATTATAAGTTAATCAGGTGCCCTAATCTGACTAGAGAAAAAAGGTGAAAGATGAGCAGCAGAATCTTTTACTATGCCTTTCATGCAGCAGACATCTGGATGCTTGAACTTTTCTGCTGATATGAACCTTCAGGCATTCCTCTACTGTTTTTTTTATTTGTTTCTTTCCACAAGGGAATTGGAAACTGTTGGAGAAAGAGCAAGAGAAATGAAGTCATGGCTCATTGTCATGCCTAATCTTCGGGTCAATGACACCATCACCATGCCAACCCTTACTATCGCCATGGAAACCAGCGTTTCCCGAATCAACAGTATGGAGAAAAACCACTCTCGCCAAGGTGTGGTTGGTATGTATGTGTGTGTGTTTTACAATCTTGAACAGCCGCCTGAACGACACCTACTGCAACAATTTTATACTCATAGATCCGTACAGATGTGCAGAGAAAATTATCACATCACAGTGTGAAGACATCTCTGAGGCTCGCAAATTTGCTTTTCCAAGGTGGTCATTAAGGAAGAGGATGATATTCTGGATCTCTGAAATAGAATCATCCGGACAAAGACAACCTTACCTGGAGCCCGTTTATGTCGGTCCTGCAGGACGGCTCTGCAGAACCGAGAATGAGGAGTAGTTTATGTGCAGCACAGAGATTAAAGAGGTTTCCAGTTGTTGCACACATCCTCTGTGGCAGCAACAAAACAGCCCTGCAGCACACATGTCCGTCTCTCTCTCTCTGCAGGGTGTCTACGCAGGAGGAAATCAATAGTCAATGCAGAAGTAATTCGGCTTTTCAAAGCATGTCCTGACTTTGTCTTTTGTTCTTTTCATCTACTCATTCCTACTCTGCTGTTTGAATCACAGCTATATGGAAGGTGCCTGGGTCTGTTGCTTGTGTGCGGCAGCAACACCTGAGTGGGTGACGCGGGTGGTAATGAGTGGCTGCGGGTGTGTTTTCATCAAACAACAGGAAAGAAAATGAGAGAAGTTACAAGAAAGCAAGCAAACCGAGGAACATGATGATTCCTGCGCAACCACACACCCACCATAAAAAGTATGAATCTGAGAATTTCTCTTGTACTTACATGTAAATCTAGAGCTACCACCCAGTAAAAATAAATAGCCATTCTCCAGAGATGCCTTAGACAACCTAGAACTATCAAAAATAGGAGTCCCTAATCAGAGAAACCACTACCGCCGCTCCTGGCTCTGAGTTTTCTGGTCCTGAAAATGAGGCCGGCTGGCTGACGGGGAGCAGCGCTGAGGGGCTGCTGGGACGGCAGCAGCTGGCTTTGACATGTCTGAATGAGACCGTGCAGCTATCATGAGACCCTCAGCATAACCCCCCCCATTCACTACTGAAGTAGAACCACTAGAATATGCCATTAAACATTAAACCAGCCAGATGGGGAAGACATGCACTGTGGATTTGCGTATGTATCTTCTAACAGACTCTGAAAATTATGATACAAAGCTTGTGTTTGAAAGCATCACAGAGAAAAATAACTGAACAGAAAACCTGAGGTAATATGTGTGTACGATCCGTCAGTGTGCTGTGTGGTGCTGCTGGGGGTCAGCAAGGGTCAGGATAGTGAAACTACAGCAACGTCAGAGCACAGAAAGACTGTGGGCAATGTATAAAATCAGTTCCAATTTATTAGACACCAGAAAAAAAGGTGCAGGTGTATTTCTTTGTTTTACCTCACATGCAATCATGTCAGTCCAGTTTATCCTGCCTGAGCTAAAATCCTCCTATTTAATGTCACAGTGTCTCTATAAACTTATAACAACAAACAAGTAAAATGTTTAACAATCTTTAACTCCTTTAGAGGAGCTTCCACCAAAGTACTAAGGTAAGACTTGTCAACATTTTGTTAAAAAATAACTTTGACTTTATTTGCCACTTAGAAAACACATCTTGCTTGGGTGAAAGTGTAAAGAAATTAATCACTGTATGGTGCTGCACAGGTATTTTTGTGTATCCACTGTCTGTTGTTTTCTTTTTTTCATATTTAACAATAACCTGACCGCCTCAGATAGAAAGTTCAATGCTAAATAAACAGTGTTTGAGTGCCCCCAAGAGGTCAAATAATTATGAGCTGAATTATTTAAAAGGAAAGGAAAAGGAAGGCCCACCTTCCCTGGCATGTCACCCACTGTAAACATTCAGCACTCTGAGGTAAGCATATCTTCCTCAGTGCAGACAAAGCATCTGCATAGCAGAGCAGGGGATGTTATTGTTGCATTTATTTAAACCTAGCAGTGGTGCATATCTGATGTATACATATATGATGACAGTATGGCACAAAATCCCTCAACATAAACTCACTAACGAGTACAGTTTCTTTTGCACTGACATATCAAGGAACAGTTGTTTGTCATTTGTGTAATGATTTTACCAAGTTAGAAAATCAACTTATTTAAGTCACCTCTTCTTGAAAATGAGCATTTAATGCACATAAATGCCAATTACAAACGCTTGGGTAGTGCTGCTGACTTCTCAGATTATCCATGTTCATTCAAAGACACATGGGATGAGTTGCATAAAAGATGCTTAAAGTCACAAAACACTTACCATCATCCATCATGGAATCCAGTAACACAATAGCTGAGTCGAATTAACAGTTTATGACACTAAATGCCGTCCATTTGGTCGAACCACTCCCAATTTTTTCAGTTTGAAACACTCTGGCCATTGGGGTCTTTGATGGTCTGGTTATCACTTTACAGTGTTTTAAGCTTCTCACGACATTGCTTTGGTGTTCGCTAGTACTGGTCAGCAGCCATCCATGGAGCTGCTGTAGTGAGGCAACCAGTGACACCTAGCTAATCAGCGATCGACAATCTTCTGACGTCGGGTTTTCAGTTAAAGTCAGCTCGTCTAGAATGTACTATATAAATAAACTTGACTTGACTAATAACCGAGTAAAGCCACTTCGAGCCGCGTTGAGCAAATACCAGTGGAAAAGAGCTCCAGATTCAGAGAAGATTAAGAAACTTCTAAAACCTTTAAGAACAACATCTGGCTGCATCAGAAAGTATTTACCTTCAGGATGATGATTCTAAGTCAAAAACATTACAAGTAGTCTACACAAATATCCCGTACCAACGTTTAAAATGTCATCAAAGTAAAGAACCAGACTGTAATGTTTACCTAATAAATAAAATAAACTCCCCTCACAGCATAAAAACAAACAGGCTAGGGGTTCCCCAGTGCACCTCAGCTCTGTTGCTCAACAAAAACAGACCGTATTCGGTTATTTTATTTGAAAACTGTTAATTAACTTTTCCTTGGGTACCTCCATCTAATTGAATGTGTTACAGTTATCTAATAAGGGTTGTATTGTAAATAAAAACTAGCAACAAGCTTTTTAGCACAGTGTTAAAGTGTATTGGTAAAACAGAGAAATCATTTGCAACAATATCCTACAGAAAAGAGAGGATGAATCCAATGACATTATTGACTATTTCGATGAAGTTTGCAGCAGTTTTGTTCTTCTTGTCTTTCTGTTTCAAAACTACCACCGACATTTAGAAGACAGCAAATTTGTCATGCAATCTGTGTGTCGCAAACAGCACTGGTTCCATTTTGCTCTCGCTGCAGAAAAATTATGTTTAAACTCTAGTTTTCTTTATGAATGTGCCAGTTTTACAAAGTATCTATACAATTGTTGTTGTCTTTTGTCTCTGAAGAAGTTTCAGCGGCAACCTTTTGGAAGCAGCATTTGGAAGCAGTGCATGCAGAGTGGCAAGAAGAGGATGAGATACAAAAATCATTTTGAGAAGCAGGGGTTATGCCTTGGAGATGGAGTTCCTGTTGTACCCATAAAGCATTGACTGTGACCTCTCACATAAGTTACAACCTCTACACTCGATCTGTTCCATCTGAATAATTCACAATCAGTTTCCTCTCCTGGCTCTTCCTCTTTACACTCTCACTGACCCTTTTCTTTCAACATAGCCTGAAAAGATCTGAAAGAATCAATAAAAACTTAGCTTTAAGTGCAGATTTAATATAGCATTATGTTTTCATGAATTTCCAGTTGAGCTCCATTTATCTTCTTAATTTTAGGTAAGCTTCTAATGGTTTTGTGGACTTGTTTCAATTCTAAATCGAGAAGATAAGCCTCAGAGGTAATAAAGCAAAGAGACATCTGCATTTTGTATTTTCTGATAAATATAAGATAACAAACATGTAACCGAAACTAAAGCAAACTGAGTCAAAAGACCTGCAGGCCACAGCAAAGTACAGCTATAAAAAGAGAAGCTGGGACTGCTTTAACAATGTATCTGTGCGAAACTTTAGAGCCACCACTTTATTTCAAAAGAGCCAAACTTTGGTGTAAAACTTTAAAGCTGGCATATAAAGTATTCCTTCTGAAGGTCTTTCCAAGTCTTTTTTCCAGAGTTCGCCAGATTTTGTCTTTATTTCCACTTGTGACATCATGCCAAGATGTGTCACAGAAAAACTCCTGAAAAACCAGACAACCATGGACAAAGACAACTTCAAAAAGTATTTTTCATACAACACACTGGCTTTCCTTGTCTTTCCAATGTTGAAGAGCAGCTGAGAGAAATTAGCCTCTGTCATATCCTATTTATATCCCAGAGAAACGTAAAGTCAAGAATTATTAAAATAAATTCCCAGATATTCTGTTTAACTTAAAAAGTAAAATTTTCAAATGAATGAAAGTTCTCTAAATTGGATTTTTACATATTTTTCAGCATGTTACTGCAATAAAAGACAAACCAGTAACAGTTAATTGGGTCAGAGGTGACAACAAAAATCCAGTTTACTTTGTCTTATTGTTTTTCTAAGCATGCAAAACTCACAACAAAGCATGGCCCGGCTGAGGTCTTCAGACATTCCTCCAAAAGTTTCATTCGGAGTCTCTGCAGGTCTGGATTATCCCACTCCTCTGGATCAACTCCCCAGTAGAGGTCCACCACCTTAACACACAAATATAAGCAAAAAGTTAGTCCTAGTGCACTGCATGGCTAATTTCCTCCAGTAACAGAGGAGATGGAATGTAAAGTACCCTGAAAAATTATTCAAGTTTTTCACTTTTTCAATTTTGATGTATTACAAATTCAAGCTCCAATGTATTTTATTCAGATTTTAAGTGACAGACCAAACCAAGGTATTGTACACATATGAGGCAGAAGGAAAATCCTAGTTTTCCAAATGTATTTATTTTCATTCCACACTGAGTCACAATTTTGTAGAAGTACCTTTTGCTGTTACAGCTGCAAGTCTTTCATTGGATGTCTCTACCAGTTTTGCACATCTAGGAACTGAAATTGTTGTCCATTCTTCTTTGTAAAACAACTAAAGCTCCACCAGATTAGATGGGAAATGTTTGTGAATGTATTGAACCAGACAGAGGACAGAAAATTTTAGCAAGACACCAAGAACGTTTTAGATTTATTTTAAAAACAAAACTGGCTTGGGTCAGGAACCTTCGTAGAAACACACTGGAAACTCTGAAATGGGAGAGGACAGGTTAGCGGCTGTTGAAGAGTCAGAGAGATAATAGGACTCAGGAAGAAAGCCACTAACTATCTCAGGATCGGAACGAGGAGCCCCATCTAGATGGTTTGCTCTTTTCAAACAGTCTCTGTCTCAAACCAGTCCCTCTTTGATGTGCACACTGTGGAACTCCCCTTGATCTTCCAGAGAGGAATCAGAGAATGGCAGATGAGGGTGATGATGTCACTGCAGGTAATTTGAAAGTGAAGTCTGGGGCAGACTTGAATCTCTACTCAGGCGTCAGATAATTCATCAGAAATGAATCCAAAATCTAAGATGAGAGACTGGCAGAAATCATACACAAGGAGGCAGAGATCAGGTTACTTATCCCGGGGCTTGGCAAAACTCAGAGGTCGGGGCACAGAAACAAGGTAGATGTCCAGAAATCAAAAGCTTGATAGAAGTCAGATGAGGGAAAGACAAGACAGGAGAATCCATGGCACAGAAATGTGGTCAAAACGTGGAATTCAATCATGATCTGGCAGAGTACTGAAGGCTGATGAGCTCTTAAATGGAGCATCTTGCAGATGAGTAGGTGGAATACCTCTGATTGCAACAGAAGAGGTGGATGTAGCAGGACAGGGAGCAAAAAGACACCAAACATGACAGTGAACCTTAATTTTCAAATTTTACTCAAAAATGTATTTCTTTCTGCCACTGTTCCACAAAGTCCAGATTTGTGGAGTTCATGACTAATAATAGTCCTATTTAACCACCTAAGCTTTGGGTTTCTGCAACTCCTCCAGAGTTACAAAGGACACCATGGCTGCTTCTCTGGTTAATGCTCTTTCTCTGACCTGTCTGCTGTGTGCCTTGGTCTTCTTGGTGCTGTTTATTCATTGTTATGAGTAACGTGTTACTTAGTACTCTACTTTGCGGTTGTCATTTTTATGGTTAGGCGGAGGGGGTATGTTGTAAACAGCTGCTAAATGTAACTACTAAAGTAACTAGTAATCTAACTTAGTTACTTTTAAAGGAATAATCAGTAATCAGAATAGTTTTCCAAGGTAACTGTGGCAACACTAGTTCTAACAAACCTCTGAGGCAGTGGTGACATGTTGAGGAGGTAATTTAAATCAATCCACTTGTTTAAATCAGCTGTGTGAGCAAGGACATGTCTAAAACCTGCAAGACATGATGAGATGATTAAGTTTTTTATTTGTAAAACATTTTAACGCCCAAAACTAAGGAGCATTTTGTAGCCATGTATCAGCACTGGTCTGTTACACAAAATCTCAATAGAACACACTAAAGGTTGTGGTTGTCATGTAACAAAATGTGAAAAAGTTCAGGATGAATCTATACTTTTGCCAGGCTAAGTATGTTTGGCTTTGCATGTACTTCCATTTATTTTTCATTAATTAATATGGCCTAACCCTGATCCTCACCCTAACCCCAACTTAAACTCAATTCACACCTTAGTCCTGAATTTAACCCCTACCCCAAGAACAGCATATCCCCCATGGGGCTTTGGTCCCCACAAGGAGTAGTGGGTCCTTACAACGTAGTATATTTTAAGAAAATGGGCCACACCATGTAAAAAATATAAACACACACACATCTGTGTTTTACTATCTTTATGAGGACTTTTCGGTTACTTCCATTGACTTCCATTAATTTTCCTTGATTTTTAGTGCCTAACCCTGACCCTAACACTAACCCTAACCAGTTAATACCTAACCCTAACAATAACTCAATTCATACCCTAGTCCTAAACCTAACCCAAGAACGGAATTTGAAAAAGTGAGGACCAGAAAAATGTCCTCACTTTGCGATAAAAATACAAAAAATGGTTCTCACTCAGCAACAAGTACAAGAACACACACACACACACACACACACATACACACACACACACACACACCGTGCCATAGAAACACATTTACTTGCAAACACACGCACACACAATTTCCAGATTGGAGGAAGGAAACAGAGACTCACAAGCATCCTCTCTCAACACTTTCATCACAAAGTTCTAGCGGTTGATACAGTTCTGACTGTAACCACGCCTCAGGGGGAATATCCCGGTGGAGGAGAGAATCATGAGGAAATGCCTGTAAATGTGTGTGTGTGTGTGTGTGTGTGGCTGACTTCACGGTGGAGCTGCATCTAACAGGACAACAAGCCCTCCTGCTGCAGCTTCCTGGCTCCCTGACAGCTTCTATCCTGCCGGCTCTGACGTGTGGCTCGCAACATTGTTCCTGATGGCCTTGCAGTTTTCAAGGAGAAACAGATAAAGGATGCAGGTGCAATACACACATGCCTCCTGATCACCATCATATGATTCCTCAGTCTCCTTTCTGTTATGTATAACCGTGGTGGATCCTGGAGCATACCTTTATGCTCCTCAGCTCATAAGACAAGCTATTTGAAATGACTTCAGCCCGGCAAAATGAGTGGTACATCTGCAGGGTTTGGTGGAAAGAATGACTGGCAGGCCACTTTACCCAGAAATTGAAGGCGTGACTCAACTTTGACAGGCGGGGAAACTCTCGCCTCTCCCATTATTGGTAGGGCTGGAAATACACCTCTGCTCATATACTTGATTGTTGTCATGCACCTGGGAGACGATGTGTTACTGCCAAAGGAGACAGCTGTCAACCCTCTGGAGGTTTCTTCCTGGTGAGCAATAGATGCAATTTCAAAGTTTCAAAGCCAGAATAGTCCTGACTATTTCTGGGAAAATATAAATCATACTTAACTCAGACAGTTTAGTCTTTAAAACTTTAGTTTAGATGCAACAAAAACAACAGAACCTTAACACAACTCTGTAGCTTTTGTAAAAAAAATTTGTTTCACCAACATTTTCGCTACTGATATTCATGTCAACATACAGAATAACACAGTCCACCGTTGAGCAGGTATAGAGATAAACTTATAAATTACTAGTAGAAGAAGACAAAAACAATAACAAGGTTTCATTCCAATATGTCAAAATTTTACAGGCTTCAAAATGACAAGAACACAGACTCTGAAATAACCCTCGTCACAACAATTGCTATCTATCTTTTTATTCAAAGATACACTTTCTCCAGTAAATAGTGCTCCAGCATTGCCTCTTTTTTAGCATTGCCTTTTAACCCATCTAATATGACCCACGTACACGTATAATATCCTGCACAAAGGGACCACTGCTAAGGAATTTATGTAAATGTCTTATTAATGACCTATTACCACATTAATTCATCTTATGCAAGGAAACACAGCTAACAAATGCTGCATCATGCAGCCAAACACAAAATATGATTAATTAATACTCCATTTTATTTGTGATGAAGCAAATGAGGATGATACCAATATTCTAATTAGCCCATGCAAAGTATGTTCAATGGGGGATGTCCCCAATAAAGTGCTAAACTTAATAGCTGTTTCACTATTTTAAAGTGAGGTGTAGCAATTTTGACCATCTTCAAATCCAAAAGGCCTACAAGTTTGCATTAATTAATTCCTGCGTTGATTCATTTCTTTCTGTTTGTAATCATTGCACCTGTAAATTACATATTTAACTTTTTTGCCATGAGGTGGTCCTTATTAAGTGATATTCTGCTTGAAAACTGTTGCCCTTAGAGAAATTAACTGGACTGATTTATTCTAAGCTGATAACACATTTTACGAATTAAGAAACATGTATTCTGTTTAAAACAGAAAAAATGGGAATAGCAGTTTTCTTATGAATATTTTTCTAAACTGAGTGTATCCTTAGCCCCTACTTCTTAATTCTGCTTATTTCAGCTAACAAATTATTCATACCCCTGGCAGATTTAGGCTGAAAGTAATCTTTTACCAACATGTTTCTTCTGAATGTTTTGGAGTGGCCCAGCCAGAGAGTACCTCCTTGAATCTGAGAAGGGTACTAAAGATAAGGGTGATTGTCAGGAGTAGCTCTTAAAATGGACCCCAGAATGCAGACAGGCAGGCAGAGTTGGGGTGAGTAAAGGTTTTATTGAAGAAAAGTCACACAGCCAGGTGGCAACAAAAATAGGCAAGGTGCACAGGGTTTGGCTTGGCTTGACAAACAAGAGATGAACAGTATGTATCCGCGTGGAGTGAGCGGAACAGCAATGTATATAACGGGCATGACACAGGTGGACCGGATGAAGCTGATTACTGACTGAGGCATGGAGTGGAAACAGGAACAGAGATGCAAGAAAAGAAACCCAAGGAAACTCTTACAGAACACAAACTAGGAGGCATCAGGAACAGAACACAAGAATCATTAAGAAATTAAACCTAAGGAAAGAACTATTAAAACACAGCCTGGGAAAGATAATTATGATCAGAAAAAAAAAAAACCAAAACAAAACTCAAATACCCTGATAGGTGATGGTAGGGATGCCTTTCAACCTCAAAGATGTGGAGTTTATCACGAAAGGTAAATCATCAAAATACCAGTGGAAACAAGTAAAAAGCTGGCCAGCAATTATAAGAAGGCTTTGTTTGCTGTAATGCCAATAAAGATTTTCCACTGATTATTGACAAGGATATAAACAATTTACAATAAAATAAATAACAATAATTTGTTTTACTATATTCTGAGAAATAATTGTCTAATTGTTTGTCAGAAGCAAACATGGCTGAATGAAAAATCTGTTTTACCTAAACCTGCCAGCTGTATGAATATTTTGGGCTCATCTGTATTTCACTTGTAAAACTTGATTTAGCAACCCCTAAACTTTCACCTTTAGACCAACTTCAGCCCAATTCTGTCACATTGGGTTTTGGAGTGGACCGAAGCGCAGACAAGAGATTGAAACTGCAGGAACTCATGGCATGAACAAGGGTAGTGCAGAGAGTTGTGAACGAAGGAACCAGCAAAGAACAATGAAACAAAACCAACTAATATACTGAAGGAGAACAAAGGCAGGTAATCAAAGAACTGAGAACAGGTGAGACAAGGAGGCAGAGAGAGCAGGTGAACCTAAAAACAAGACTAACACATGGCGAAGGAACTAACTAACAAATAAAGAGACACACAGACCAAACACAGACCAAGCAAACTTATAGTCAAAGATAAATAATCATAAGAAGCATAGGAAAACTAGAATAAATACAAAGTCTAAGATGTCACATCTTGACAAATTCTAGCCTTAGTATCTATTCATGAGTGCGTTGAGTGGTGTAGCAGTGAAGCAGCCACTCCATAAATGGGGTTTAACTCCCAACCTCAGGACCTTTGCTGTAGGCCTTCTGCCCCTATCCTGTCTGAAATACTGTGGCTAAAAGCCACTACAAAAAAATCTCACAAATGCTCACAGTGCTAGGGCTTCGGCTAACTTGAACCCAAATAGCATATTTGTCTTTAAACTTTGTAAGAATGGCTTGCAATTAACTTTTTGGTAAAGGGCAAAATGTTTTGGCAGAGCCAGCAGGAAAACAAATTATGAGAGCGTGGGATAAAAAAGACACTTTGGCTGATTAAATACAGTTCTTATCCTCCCCTAGCAGAAGGCTATTACTTTATAAAAACAAAAAAAAGGAAAAATCTCTCCCACTCAGTTGTGTGCATACTTGATAAACATCCCTCATGTTGGCTTGTTGTGAAAACCTCATTGCTTGACACATCAGTCACACTGTATCAGTGTCACTAATCTACTTTCAGAGCACATGTGGGGTGGCTGTGATGGGCCTTGTGTTGACAAGGACCGGAGGAAAGAGGAATGTAGTGAGATGAGTGCCCCCCTGATTGCAGAAAGGTTGCAGCAGGTGATTGGGAGGATGCACAGTAATTAAAAGCTAAATGAAGACATTACTCATTTCTACTCACTGCGTGCATGTGGCAAGGATATTCTTATTAAATTTGCGCCCTCACTTGCTGTGCTTCGATGGAGAATGAAGGGATGGAGACCAATAATAGTGAGAAGGGTGAGGAGATACAGAAAGAGAGCCAAGAGCGCAGAGATGAAGACAAGTAAGGTAACGTTCAGAACGTCTTTAACAAAGGAGAAGGTCTTTTCATCCTCTTCTTCTGTTTTTCTTTCAGGCAACTTTCCTGCTCCTCTCTCTGATAACTTTCCTTCCCCAACGCTTCCTCCTAAACTACAATTACAAGGGTGCTATTACTTACATAACAGATGAAGCAGCTTCCAATAAGCGGCTTTTCGATGCCCTTGCGACGCGTTTGCCCATGGCGGGTCAAGTGCAGGAGAAGAGGTTTATAATGTTTTTATTTATTTATTTATTTATTGAATGTTACACCATTAGACTTTGGGATTCTGCCCAAAGATGCCCAGGAAGAAAGGGCATAATATCGGGCGGGAAAAATGTAGCAAAAGCCCCAACATAAGAAAGATTCAAAGGCAAGAGACTGGTAAAAATAGTTGCAGCACCAACACTAATGTATCATAAGCTCAGTACTGCTGGCAGTTTTATTAAACGCATGTTGTGAATCTCTAAGTATGTCTGATGAATGCTGACTTTTAGCTGATGGAGGAAAAACATAGGTTTTACCAACAAATCCCCTGACAAATTTGATCTTTCCCTTAAATATGAAACACCAACAAGATGTAGGACTTGATTTCACCAGCAAACCTTTAAATGTTTGTAATGACATTGTTTTCAAAGGAAATGCAAAGAGGTCAAAAAAACATTCTCTCTTACAACAAAGTATTTAAGGCTGTTCGGGTTAAGGAGGTATTATTTGGGTCTTCTTTTTAGGTTAGTGATTTAAATAAAGTCATATTGCGTTAGGTAGTTGCTTTTGCTTTGTGTTCTTTATTCTTACAATAAGGTGTTTTGTTGTGTTCGGCTGTGCCTAAATTGTCCTCCAAGCAGTGGACTGGCTTTTGGCTGAAGGACTACTACGGTTTTTAAAAGCCCCGGTGTCAAACTGACCACAAGTTTGCATCGAACTGTTCCTAAGGTTTAAAGTCAGTTAAATGAAATGCCAGAGAGAGACAGCCACTGGAACTGGAGTTTTCTCTGGTTGAGCATTGGATCATGGGAAAAAGCAGGTCAATTACCATCACAGTCTTCCTGTTTACGGAGAGACAAAGTTGTCAATTTGGACATTTATTCTAAAGCAAAACAACAGAGACAGTAGCAGCTCCCATTTGACATGAGCTCCAAATTTCTTTTAAGATAACACAGTTTTGAAATGGACATTAGCAACAAGCAACATGAGTTAGCATTATAAGCATTCTGGCTTACTCTCAATGGGATGTTAAAACAGCTAATTACCAAACTAAGCGTAGAGAAAAGACCAAATACTTTCAGAAAAAAATAAATAAATATATATATATATATATATATATATATATAAATATATGTACACCATAGAACTAATACTGAATTCAGCCATTCTGGATGACTGCTTCAACTGCTTTCTTCTCCCATTTTTATTTAGAACAATGCTTTTTAAAATGTTCAATAACATTGTATTATTTGTTTCCACTGTTGTCTGCTTGAGTCGGTTGGTTCTTATAAAATAATAGACAGTGAGTTCTTGGGGTTCCCACACAATTATTTTCATCCAAATTTTATAATTTACAATATAAACATGTGTGAATACAGTGGTCTAATTGAATAAGGTCTGGAAATAAAATTATTTCTTCATACTTTATTTTCCATGTTTCCATACTAATCCAGACCTGGAAAACTTAGACACAAAACTACCCATGCCCCTGGAAGATTTACACTTTAAGATATTTCCTTTAAACCAAGAAGCTTGTTTCTATTTGGAAATGACACAGGCATTGCCTAAAAGACAACATGACGATTTAAACTGGGTATCATTTTGGCAAAATATATTTTTTTATTTAACTGAACTTCTAAATTAAGAAAATGAAAAAACCTTTATTGGCATTACAGCAACCAAAAGCTTCTTATACCAGCTGAAAAGCTTTTCCACTGGTACTTTTGACCGCTCATGTTTTGGAATGAGATGTAAGTCAATGGGTTGGAAAGCCTTCTTGCCATCACCCTAATCTTTAGCTCCCTCCATAGATTCTCTATCTAATTCAAGTTAGGATTCTCTCTGGGCCATTCCAGAATTAATATTGCCATCAGAAAATGTTGGTAAAATTAAGAGTACTTTAAATTAACATCTATCAGGGGTATGAGCCCTTCCTGATACATAGAAACATGTGCAGTTTTTTCTCTACAGAAAGGTATCTCCAGATAAAATCCTAATTGCATGATTAACTTTGTTAAATAATTACATGATCCAGTATCAAAGTAGGCAGGCCACACTGATGTAATAGTAACCTGTGTTTGTATGACCTTGAACCATTTGGATTTTCAGTGTGTCAGTGCGTGTGTGTGTAAGTGAGGTTGTCACCTGGAGTTCCACAGTTATTAGAGTGACAAGAAAAGTAGAAATCTTGCAACGCACAGCACCCAACAGCAGCACCCAAGGACAGGTAGCCATGGCTCCAGAAAGCCATAGTAGCCCCAGACAGACAGGGTACCACTCCAGGGCAGCAATATGCTCTACACGAAGGTAAGTCTTCAGTAAAACACAGAAGCAGCAGCCCCAAACCCAAAGAAGCACAAGGTGAGACACAGGGCACCAAGACCACCTAAACCAGTAAAATTGCCATCCCCTGCCACGCAGGCCAATCCCAGGGCCCAGTCCTCCCAGCAGCCCAGGGCCCCCAAACACCCCTGGCAGAATGCCACACAGCACCAAGCAGGGGAGACCCCTCCAGATCCCCAATCATGCCGAGCAGGCGTCAGCCCACAGATAAAACTTGGAAGGACCAAGGAAGGAAGGGCACATTACCATTCCCTTTTTATGAGTTAGCCCCTGGGAGGTTAAGAGGGAAGGATACCCACCAAAGCCCTGCGTAGCCCCTGTGGCTCACAGCTGATGTGATACATCCAGGGGAGCCACAGGCCACCCGACAGGATCTCACTAGTCTGTGGCGTGGCCTAAGCACCCATACAAACAACACCCCACCAAGAGGGCGCAGCCCCCCTTGCTCCTCCAGTGGCACTGTGAGACCATCACCCCCAGTCCATCCCCACACCTCCATTCTCTACTGAACCAGAACAGACGCCAGGACAAGAGCAAAAGAGGGCCACGTCACGCTCCCAGAGCCCCCCCCTCTACTACATGGACATGGACATATGCTACCGCCATTACCTCTAGAGTTACTTCACAGCACAGCTCTTCTTAGGTAATGATTTATATTTTCAATCAAATTAGCACTTGGTTTGACTGGGCAACAGCACAGTTCATCTTGCCTGCAGTTATTCCTTTTCAGCTGGACATGAGACTAATGTTGTCTTCAAAACTAATGTGGGTACAACCTCACCTGCCTGAGTGATGGTATCACATTCAACTCGAGTAATTAGGTTTACATGGTTGACTTACTGACCGGAAGACGACCAGTTTCTGGGGCTGCAAAGCAAACCTCAATTATGACCCCTCCACTACTGTGCGTTATAGTTGGAAGGAGTGGTTTGTGCTGAGCTCCTGGATTATTTTTTTCCAAACATGATAATTTGTACTATGGGCAAGTATACATGTTTTGGACCAGTTCTCTACTGGAAATTCTGAAAGATGTCTTGTGGCTAGATTCCTTCATTTTCTACTGAATGGAAGATTTCTGTTGTCATTTTATTAGCTTTACCTTTATCATTGTATTTAAGATAGAGTAACATTGTGAGCTACTAAACACAGTTTTCTGTCAGTGAATGTTGGGATTTCCCTCAGATGGAGATAATTCAGAGCTAAATATAAGCAGGCACTGATTTAAGACCTTTAATGAACTAAATAAAACCTTGAAGATACACCGTTAAACTTTTTTTGAATGTTAACTGCTGCCACAGATCTAAAGAAGATCTGAGATACAAAGTTGCTCTTTTCCCTGCACAGATTGCTGCAGAAACTCTAACTTACACTTCGGTTGTGTAGGGAGGATAGGTGTCGATACTTCAAATGAGTCAGGGCAAATATGTACAGTGAAATATATGTTCTCTTCTGCTAGCTGCCCTACAGTTCAGTCAATAAATAAATTTCTCCAGATGCCAAAATCCATTTCAGATGAATAGAAGCATTTTAGAATATATATCCCAGGGCACACACATTCCTGAATTTTAACCAAGTCTGCACTCAAAGTCCATTTAATTCTTTACACAGAGAAACATTGTGGGCAATGCGTCCTCTGGGTATTATCAGTTTTTCCCACCAACCCGTTAAGTGTAGACCGTAGAGCAGAAAGTTGTCTCTTAGTCAGACTAGCCGCTGGCTGACTGAAGACTGAGCTGGTCTCAACATGCTCAAGGGCAAAAAGAGTGGGAGAATGAGTGTAGGTGTTACTGGAAGACATGTGCAAAGCTAATTTGATCCATAAGGCAATGTATGTTTGTATTCAGATATGATCAATATGTAAATTTACTTAAATTCAGTCTTAAATTGTGGAGCAATGTCTTTTTAGTTGTTACTGAAGATGCACATGTCTACCAGATTTTACAGAAACAAATAAAAGGACATGATAAATGAGACATCCTCTATCAAATGAATAACTCTCCTGTGGTTTATCTATAAATAAAATGCCAGTGGAGCCATGCACATGTTTCATATTTTACTTTTGATTATCTCTATTGATTGTCAGCATCTTTTTGTGAGAAGGCGGCTGGCTTTTTTGAATAGAGACTAAACAGAGGACGCATGCTGTGAATAGAGAAGATGGCCTGCTGCCAGTGACTGAAAGCAACAGACTGAGAGAAGACTGAGATACAAAATGAGAATTATAAAGTCCAGGTAAACAGATGGAGGACCGAAAAATGCATTCGAGCCTTTTTTTTATTTTTATCTCAGTCTGGAGACAATTAAGGTGGCACGCCGAATATAAACACTCAGGGCAAAAGGCTTATTATCTTATTTTAAAGAGCCTATATGATCATTTTTAAAACAGCTTTTTCTTTCTAAATGTGTAAATATAAGACAATGTCCAGCAAGGAAGAAAGTAGTGACAACCAAGTGTCTAGATCGGGAGTGAACTCATTTATATGCCTAGTTGTTCAATAAGGAGGAAAGAATCAGGAGAAATCTCCGCAAAGAGCAGCTTCGAGACCCAACAAACCAGCACCCTACTCAGGGATTTAAAAGCTTTCTAGAATGGTGAATAACTGCAACTTTATTTAAACATTAAATGTTGCCAGCATTTAGAAAGACATTGTAATGTTTAATCTGTTTGTGACTGTGATGATCACAGGTGTGTACCCGGCACTCTTAATTCTTCAAACAACTGTGTTACCAGAATGTTTACCACAATATTAGTGAGACATGTAGAGATTGTGTAAAATATAGCAGAAATAAATAGAAGCACCTCAAAGTCTCACATTTGTAAAAATAACCAATCTGTGATTTACTCATGAGGGTTTAACTGAACTACAGTAATCTAGCTGTCAAAACATTACTCTGAGGACACCTTCTGTCACACCACTCAAACTATGATCCTGTCTGTAGTTAGTTTCCCCACAACAACAAGTCGTTGGTTGGAAAATAAGTAAAAATACTGCTTTTCAATCAGTCCATAGTGCATAGTGCATTTAACCACTCGTTCATTCATTTTGCTCAGGCACTGACAAAAAATAAGCTGCAGGTGAAGCTACTTTTTATCTGTAAACATGGAGAAACCCTCTTTGGAGAGCAGTTACTGATTTACTTTGATAAGGTGATCTGTGAACGTCAGCATTTTCTACTGAAATATGACACATAGTAAAAACCACTATAAAACAAATGTTCTCACCTGGAAAACTTTATGCTCACAAATTACTCCTCTGCTCACCTTTATAGTCTGGCTGCAGACTTACTACCAGAGATATTTGTTACAGCCATGGCATGAAGTATTTTGTGTTCTCATGTTGCAATAAAGCAACCACACACTCATTTGGTATTTTCCTATTAGAAAGGTATGTTTTCTGTTTAAAACAACAAGCACTCATGCTCTGCTGTTCCAGACAATATGTTCTCATTCATATATGGCAGTCTTTCAAAAGGCGTAGCTGAAAAGGTACTTTATTTTTCAAAAACATCTTTCAAAATTACCTCTTAGGTCTGAAAAATTATGTTATTGTGAATTACAGGGGTTGGACAATGAAACTGAAACACCTGGTTTTAGACCACAATCATTTATTAGTATGGTGTAGGGCCTCCTTTTGCAGCCAATACAGCATCAATTCGTCTTGGGAATGACGTATACAAGTCCTGCACAGTGGTCAGAGGGATTTTAAGCCATTCTTCTTGAAGGATAGTGGCCAGGTCACTACGTGATACTGGTGGAGGAAAACGTTTCCTGACTTGCTCCTCCAAAACACCCCAAAGTGGCTCAATAATATTTAGATCTGGTGACTGTGCAGGCCATGGGAGATGTTTAACTTCACTTTCATGTTCATCAAACCAATCTTTCACCAGTCTTGCTGTGTGTATTGGTGCATTGTCATCCTGATACACGGCACCGCCTTCAGGATACAATGTTTGAACCATTGGATGCACATGGTCCTCAAGAATGGTTCGGTAGTCCTTGGCAGTGACGCGCCCATCTAGCACAAGTATTGGACCAAGGGAATGCCATGATATGGCAGCCCAAACCATCACTGATCCACCCCCATGCTTCACTCTGGGCATGCAACAGTCTGGGTGGTACGCTTCTTTGGGGCTTCTCCACACCGTAACTCTCCCGGATGTGGGGAAAACAGTAAAGGTGGACTCATCAGAGAGCAATACATGTTTCACATTGTCCACAGCCCAATATTTGCACTCCTTGCACCATTGAAACCGACGTTTGGCATTGGCATGAGTGACCAAAGGTTCGGCTATAGCAGCCCAGCCGTGTATATTGACCCTGTGGAGCTCCTGACGGACAGTTCTGGTGGAAACAGGAGAGTTGAGGTGCACATTTAATTCTGCCGTGATTTGGGCCGCTGTGGTTTTATGTTTTTTGGATACAATCTGGGTTAGCACCAGAACATCCCTTTCAGACAGCTTCCTCTTGCGTCAACAGTTAATCCTGTTGGATGTGGTTCGTCCTTCTTGGTGGTATGCTGACATTACCCTGGATACCGTGGCTCTTGATACATCACAAAGACTTGCTGTCTTGGTCACAGATGCGCCAGCAAGACGTGCACCAACAATTTGTCCTCTTTTGAACTCTGATATGTCACCCATAATGTTGTGTGCATTTCAATATCTTGAGCAAAACTGTGCTCTTACCCTGCTAATTGAACCTTCACACTCTGCTCTTACTGGTGCAATGTGCAATCAATGAAGACTGGCTACCAGGCTGGTCCAATTTAGCCATGAAACCTCCCACACTAAAATGACAGGTGTTTCAATTTCATTGTCCAACCCCTGTATGTTTTATACTATCACAATACTTAGATTTTCTAGCTCTAAAATATGATGAAATTTAACCCTTTAAATTCCAATTTAATTTACCAAAACCTAATACAAAGAGTGGGTGATATTTTCCAAAAGAAATCCAGCTTTCCCAATAAGCAGTATTTCCTCCCTTTGAAGTCCAAGCATAATGGATACAATACATTAAAAAAGCTTTGTTTTAGGCATTGGCATATGTTGTCTTCCCCCTCATCTCTTCTTTAAATGTCCCAGTTTTGTTGCAAGATGTACAAGCCATAAAGTGACAGCAGCTGCACAGAAGTGGTCAGAATACAGTTTACTGTGTTAACAGAGTAAAGGCAACATTGCTAACAGAATTTCTTTAGTATACTTTTAACTCTTGCCTGAAGGAGGAGCTGATTGTACAGCTGATTTAAAAGTAAGAAAATCATCATTATTTTTCAGCAGTTTTAGATCACGTTCTCACATAAGATAGATGAATTTGTTTTTCATAATCAGAACTTTTAGAATTTCAGGCTTTTGTTGATTTTAGTAACAAAAACCTCCAGCTCAAAAAATGCTGTTAAAATATTATTTGTTGTAACTTGTTGACATTTCTTTTTACATACTATTTATGTTATTATTATTTTTAGTAGTAGTGGTAGTATTATACAAATAGATGCTCAAGAAATGACTGCTTAGAGTGCCTATATGGTTACTATGAGCTGTCAATGTTTCCCCTTCTGTTCACTTCCTGTCTCTAAATGAATAAATATCCAGTCTCAACTGTTGGACGGGAACTGGAATGACAATTAGGCCTTATTCCAAAGTAACAAGCAGCCGTGGTTGAAAAAAGACAGTAATGCTTGTAATCTGGCCCTGCAAACTACAGCTCATCGTCTCTCTGTGGTTTAAAAAACACTGCCTTCTCCTGAGATGATTTAAACAAAGAATTGTCTCACCATCAGCTCTACTGGTAGCAATTTGATGGGATCCTTATTAGTTTTATATGAAATCTGAAGGTTTATAAGCAGATATTTCTTGATGCCCTTTAAAGTATTTCTTTCGCCTGAAATATAACCATAAAATCCAGTGATCAGGGCTTAACAAATGCTTACTACAGGATCAATTCAAGATCAACCAACTGACATTCACTGTGGACACGTTTTGTTTTAGCCTGATTCAGTGTTTGATATTTCTTATGAAAAGTAAGGCTGCAAGAGACTGATTAAACAGAGGAAAGTAGCAGGACACGGGGGAATAAAATTGGTAAAGAGGGATCAGGAAGCTGTGCACTGACTGAATCAGGACCCTGTCCTCCGGCCTGAATTTCTGTGGCCTATTTTTCCCTGATGCTCCATCTCCCGCTATCCATCCTGTTAGGGGAATGCTCTGTATGGAAACTGAGTCAAATGATGAGGGACTTGGGAGAATTGGTGTTTGGCAGCGGCTTTGGCATATGTGTGTCAGCGGATGTGCACGAGTCGTGTGTGAGTAATGGTGGGGAGCGCGGATGTGAAAGAGGAGGCGGGATCGCTTGTAAATTATGAATCCACACTAGAAAAAAAAACGAGTGCAGCTCAGCGAAGAATCCACAACACGGAGCGGGAAAACCATAAAGGATTCCACACGGCCAATGATTCATGAGCCAAACGTCGTCACACATATTGACACGCATCGTCAGCGAGCTCCAGTGAAAAGGTGATTCCAGCCAAGGAGGCAAATCTCATATGGAGAAGGTGAGGATGAGGAGGAGAAGAAGAAGGAGGAGGAGGAAGAGTAACACAAATGAGTCACAGTATTAACTTCCAGGCCTTCTGCATAATCATTTCAGCTCACACTTGATCACAAGGAGCTGAATCACCAGACAGACATGTGGCCCAGAGACCTCTGTTATCTTCCATATCACACACGCTTATGTTCATGTATGTGAGATGTGTGTGGCATCACGAGAGGCTGCCGAAGGATAAAACCAGAGGTTAATCTGATTTACATGGCAAAGTGTGAGATACAACAAATATTCTCTTCTGCTCTGAAACATAATAATCAGGATTAAGTGATTGCTCAGACCGTAAAGAAACAAGATTTGGCCGATTTTCAGCTTCACTAAACTTGATTAGTTGGGGGAAATCCAGCCCCCAAAAAATAAATTTATTATCCATAGACTGCGTTTCAAAAGTATTCCCAATTTGATAGATTTTGGCTCGTTGCAACCAAAAAATGAAATACATTTTATTGGGATTTTATGTGATACCATTATAAATACAATTGTGGATTGCATACTTTTAACACAATTACAGCTGCAAGTCATCAACTCCCACCAGCTCCACTGCCCTTACTTAAGACACACATTTCCACAGCATGATCCTACCACCACCATGCTTTGGAAATAGTATGTTTCCTGTGATATGCAGTGTTAGCTTTCCTGCACACCTTTTTGCATGTTGCCCAGAAGGTTCAGTTCTGGTTCCTTTACATGTTTGCTGTTTAAAAAATGTAACGGGATAAATAGGTATGAATACTTCTGAAATACACTGCTTCTAAAAGGCTCATTTGTGACAATAATATCAGAGTTTTGGTGCGAGATCTTTTTACAGATGAGGATGACTCAAAGTTAGCTATTTATAACACCTGTAAGATGTTAAAACATGAAGTCAGGCTTCTAGAAGGAAGCAAAGGCAAGAGGTTTGTCTGCTACTCTCTCACATTTAGACGTTTTCTTTTCATGCACGGGTGGTGAACTGAACATCTAAGATATTGTTGGTCACTTTCTAGGTCTAGGTGATTTTTTGCAACCTGTTCCTTTACATGTGTTTAAACCATTTGACGTTAGTGTTTGCATGCTTGTAATTTGCCATGCATACTGTTACAATAAGAATAATGGCAGTTTTAACAATATGAGAAAGATAACAAATAAGAACTTCCCAGACATTTATTGAGAGACGGCTAAAGGTTAATATTTCAGTCATTACAGCAAAGGTGGGCTACTTTAAGGATTCTAAAATATTACATAGTTAAAGTTATTTTACAATTTTTGGTTTGCCACATAATTGCATATGTGTTCATTCACAGTTTTGATACCTTCATTAAGAATCTACGTACAATGTAAATAGTCATAAACATAAAGAAAATCATGAGAAAGGCATTGTAAAACTTTTTACCGGTAGTATATATATATATATATATTTTTTTGCATTTAAGGTGAAAAACCTTCTTTGTCTGTAAATATGCTCTACTCTGTCCAAATCTGTTGTCACGGAGTGACATTTTGGACTTTGCCTTATGGTTTCTTTGTGATGGTTTATTTTGTCTAGATGTTTCTATTATGTTATTAGTTTGTTTTGCTCCCTCTACCATCTCCTTGTGTGTTTTGTCTCCCTCTAGCTCTTAGTTTCTTTTGTGGTTGCTTTCTTATTTCTTTTTGTGGTATTATTATTATTATTATTATAATTATTCATCCTTGGATTCTTAGTTAGTATCTCTGTGTTTTTAATTATGGTTAGGTATTTGTTCTTATCTCAGCTTTAGTTATTGTTTATTTTTGTAATTTAGATTCTTCTTGTGGGCTCTTTGTTTGTTCTTGGGTTATTGGTTTCTATATTTTCCCTCTAGTTTCTCTGTGTACTTTATTTCATAGTTATTCTAATTCTTTATTTCCTCCTCTGATTTATTCTCTTGTTCAGTTTGTGTTTTCTGTTTACTCCTTTCACTCTTCCTCAGCCTTTGTATTTGTTTCACCTGTTCCTTTTGCTTTCCTGCCTCCTTGTCGCACCTGTTCTCAGTTCCCTTGATTACCTGCCCTTTGTCTCCCTCAGTATATTAGTTGGTTTTGTGTCATTGTGTGTTGCTGGTTCCTTGTTTGTGTTCATCACACCTCGTTCTCGTCCATGATTATGCTTTGTTTTTGCCACGCCTTGCCTTGGGAAACCTGCAGTGATTTTGCTACGTTTTTTTGACTTTGTAAATAAATCGCTGAATTACAAAAATGATCTTGCCGAGCTCTTGTCTGCACTTTGGTCCGTGACAACTGTGGCAAAATGTTGTAAAAATCTCTCACACCGTTTGCTATCTGATTGATTAATCAAAAAACTAGTCATCAGATTAATCGATTAGCAAAGAAAATCAGTTGTTGCAGCCCTGATGAAATAAAAATTATATAATAGACAGGTTTCAGTAATGCAAAAACATCACCCGTAATCTGCTGGTTAATAAAACTGCTGAATTTTATTGTAATTCTTTGATCAACAGCGTTTGTAAATTTGCACTTAAAAAAGTCACGTTAGGATGTAAAACTGGATGCTGAAACCATCAGTCTGTAAAATATGAAACCACTCCTACTATAAAGCACTCAGAAGTGTCCCTGTGTAATTACAGGAGGTGTTCTAAGCATACAGGCTGGTCTGAGCTGAAAGCGGTTTGTGATCAAGTCAATCTGATAAAAATAGGACTCCAGATGTCCCTGTCTGAACTAAGTCAGAGGTTTCCCTTTTGTCAGAAATAAATTGCCATGAAGCTGTCCAGGAACCATCTACTGTATGGAGGAAATCTACCCCTACCTCCAGGACTCTCCTTGAATTGTTAACAAATAAACCTCTGATAGCAATCTCTTTGCGTATGTTGATTTGCAACGCAAATGATCTTGATAGGTGGACGCCGCAGGGAGGGTGCAGCTGCTCTCTGACGACAACAACAACAAAAGGAAAGCCCTCGCATCACAGTTCCTTATCCACATCTACATGAGCGCCAGACTTCACCGAAGGGAGCCTTATCTCTGCTACCCTTCTGTGTCTGCTTGAAGAGAAACAGACTTCTGCTTGTAGCCCAAGGGGCTTCTAACACCTCTAAACGGCTCTAAAATACATAATGTACGTGGAGATTTGCAGGCACCTAGGAAAAACTTTGCAAGTTATCACTCTTTGGGGCCAAAAGGAGGCAAAAACAACAATATAAAAAAAAAAAGCTAAACGTGGTCTCTTACCTGGAATTCAATGCCATAGTTCTCCCTGCAAAAGTCTCGCAGCTTGGGGTAAACATGCTCTTTTAGTGCATTCCTCTCTGCTTCTGTGTCTGAAACAGAAAACACAGGAAACATTCATTTCTGCAGCATATAAACAATCTGACCAAGAACATTTCTGCCCATGTTTGCTCTCTGCTGATTAAGTTTTTTATGTGTACATAAAAAGTAAAGGACAAAGAGATTTATGACACTGAATAAACTAAATGTGTCATTAGCATCCTCCTCATTGTGTGCCGTAGCAAAGATAAAAACATGGATCCTTCTTCAGCTTTGTTTCTGACGTGTTTTAAACTTTTTAATTATTTCTTTGACCTCAAACTGAGGCAGTGAGCTTTCATTGTAGCCATTTCCTGACTTAAGATCTACACTAGTCTGTCTTACTCAAATGGCATGTCCTCCTGTGTTTCCCATCTTGAAGAGTAGATGAGAGACACAAGCCTGTGTGTCACATTATTTTTGCACTCCAGGGAAGCAGGAAGTGATGGATTACTCATAAAGGTTCACTCTGATTCACTTAAAAAAGTACAGTATATATCAGCAGGGAATATACAAATTGTTGAGTTACACTAAACCTTTTTTCAGATGGTGAATCAAATATTTAGAATTTCTACTTTTGATTGCAACGATTTGTTTCAGAAAACCCGTTTGTTGGACAATTTCTCTGAACCAGACGATAAATCCAGAGCCGTCTTTGTTTGTTCATCTCTCCTTAAATAACCGTCTCTAAATGCTTCTTTTTCTTCGTGCTCTTTTCCCTCTCTCCTGACAATTATCGCTCTCTTCCTCCTACGTTGTGCAGGAGTTGGGCGGAGGGTCCTAACAGACCTAAAACGGGAATCATCTAGTCTGATTTAATATCTGGCAATGAGTTAAAAAAGACACCACATGTTTAATATCTGACTTCAAATGTATAAACTGTGTTGTAAGTTTAAGGGAAACGTTAGGATTTAGACTTGAAAATGAAGAAATTGTGAAATGTCCGTGTGGATTTGTAGTTGTGAAGTGTGTACTAAGCTTGTCCTTGAGATAAAAAACATTATTGATTCATTGTTTTTAGGTCACGATGTTCTAAAGAGTACCCATTTTTGCCTCTATGTGAGACAGTGCTTTACAAAAGCAGTGATCACTATGTACTGTGTTACAGAGTGGGAACTCCGCTGCTTATTTATGTGTCCCACTTTCTCTTCCCCGACTTTTTTAACCATCTTCCAAATGGTTACTGTAATGTGTTTGGACAGGCCCAGTCTTGGTTTCTGTCTTAGAGGGGCGTGGAGAGTTAAAAACAGAACATACCCCGCAGAGGCTGCCCCGTGCGGCAGGGAAGCTTACACATATGCGCGCAACAAACGGCCCCTCAGCTGCTGACCGTGTCCTATGCAGCCTGAGTGGACAAGTCCAGAAATCCACTCTGACGTATCTATCTCTCATCTATCTTTAGTAAGGCTTTGGGCCGTGACAGAGCAGATATCGGCCCGCAGCAGACCAGGCAAAATGTCAAACCGAAGCCAAATGCATGTAACTGTATGCAAATGAAATATACATCAGATGCTGCATTAGGGGGTTCTCAACTCATCCCATCAGCACAATAAACAAAAATGGCAGTGTTTGATGAATTGGATTGTCCTCTGTTAAGGCATTTAGGAAGTGTGTAAAGACGAGCCCTGCTTCGTCTTGAGAGACTCAACTGTGTTGTTATTTGTGTTATTTGTGTACAACCTGACGTATGTGTGGGTCCGTTGTCCACACAGCAGCCTGCAGAAGAACAAAGACTGGATCCCACACTCACCCACTTCCTCTCACTGTGTGTCTATCGCCTTAGTTTTTCCTGTTTATTTGACGAGCGACGAACAATACAGCTTTCATATATAGGCTGTCAGCTCTCTTTATTCTCTTTGTGACAGTCTTTATTTTCCTCACTTTCTTTATCTTCCTTCTGGAGAAGCCATGGACCGACACAGAAATAAGCTACATGTCCCAGATGAATCCCTTCCAAGTCACTATTTTTGGACTAAAATCCCAAAATAGTTTGAGATCTCCAAGAGCCCAAGATGATGTCTCGATTTGTTTTTTTTCCTCTATTTGGTTAAAAAGATTATGAAAAAACCCCCACTTGAGAGGTTCCCTTTTACTAATAAATGTTCAAAAAAAATTCATAAAGTGGTGAAAACTCTTATCGTAAAGGGACTGATAAAACAATGCTCAACACTTCAGAGGACAAACATTCGCTAACAGATCTTTGATGGGAAATTATAATTAGCGAAGTCGAGATGCAAATAGAAAGAGAGCAGGTTTCTGATGGTTTTATACCCTGATTAGTGAGAGCTACAGAGGTGAATGAAAGTACATGCGTTTCACAGGTTTGAAATTGCACATTTCAAAGACTTAGGACAAACATGCTTTTTTTAGGTGACTCTAGTTACAAAAGTAGTCCTCTATCTTAAGATATTATGTCGATGTGATACAGATCCAGCATTTTGTAAAAGTATTTTTACCACTTTTTCACATTTTTTCATGTTACAGCAACAAACTTATTCAAAAGATTTATCTTAATGGGGTTTTAGAGGTAGACCTAACTAAGGAAGGAAACTAAGTATTTTATTATGTTTTTTCTGAAATGCAGATCTGAAAGGTTTTGCCCTTCATTTGTATTCAGCCCTGCTGAGTCAAAGAGACTAAAACTTTAGTCCATTCTTTTTTGTAAAATGTCTTCATCTGAGTAGGACTGGATGGAGAGCATCTGTGATCAACCCATCAAGTTTGGTTAAAATGAATTATTTCTTTGTATTTTTCTCTTTGATCGCTTTTGCGTAAATATGGTTGTTTCCTCCACCTATCATGGAGGTGTGCTCAACAACATCTTAGTAATTTTCTTTAAGAGCATTTTCTTTTGTATCCAACCCGGTTCCGTCTAAAGTGAGGACCCACAAAGACATCCAACGACTTGGGCCAAGACCAAGAGCTCACCAAACAAAACCTGTTGGCTCAAAGATGTCCTCATCAGACTGAGCTGAGTTGGAAGTATGGGAAACACGAGTCAACAGTCCAATTCAAACCATAGTAAGGCAGTCAATTTAGTCTCTTCTGCCCCTTTTCTAAGGGCTCTACTTTGCAATACTGGCTTTTCCAGCCTGGTACCGGCTTTCATGGTCCCTGCTCACTAGCAGGTCCCAACGGGGCTGAGCAGTGCCCAAATGTGATGTGAACAGAGAGCTGTTACCTGACTGGCCATGAGTGTGGTAAGACGTATGTCAGCGGCATGAGAAAGTGTTTTCTGGGAAAAGCTCAAAATACTCAAGACTAACTACAAAACTCACAATGCTGACAGCTGGAGATGGGACTTCAAGCCATGACTCCAGCCGTCAGAGAACCAATGGAAACACAGCAGCTTTGGAGATCAAGCGGAGTGGATCCATGAATGGAAAAGGGGCGTATGTGGTGATTCTGGTGCTAAAAGCTGATTGGTCCAGGTGGATCTGAGCCTTATCTTCTCCTTTTCTTTCTCCTCTTGAGGTCAAGTTATATATTAAAAACTCAGAATTAGGCCATACAATATCTTCCTTTAAGCTGCTCTGAGACAAACTCCTGATACATTTTAGATTATTAATCAGTTAGATAATATTCCCATGGCTTTCTCATAAAACTTCAGTTCAGTCTATAGTAGTAGACTAGAGGTAATGTGAAATTTCTGCTCTTTATTTGTTTTCCTTATTAACTTTTAGTGGATAGCTATTAGATTAATTAATAATGCATTTAATTTTGTATACATTTATTACAAGGTTATTTCTTTTTCTTTAATTTTTTTTATGACATATTTATTTTACTGTTGATTCTAAATAAATCCTAATCCAGGTTAATATACAGAACTCTCCATGTGCGTCTTCTTGAGCTTTAAAGAACAGTGAAAAGTTAAATAACTAATACTTCGTGAGTATGAACCAATCAGCCTCATAAGCTTTAAATCAGTTAAAGATTATGAGGCTGATTGGTTTATACTCACACTACACTTTAATAAAACGGTAATAAAAAGCGAATCGGCTATTAGATTTGAGATGATTAGTAAATATGTGACTGAACACATGTAGATAATAAAGATTAAAAAAAGCAAAAAATACCCACGATGACAGTCATCATTTAATATTATATTTAATTTATCTTAATAACATTTATGATTTAATTCCACTATATCTATAAATACCGTCTTTTCTATAAAACTAGACATTATACCTATAAAACCTGAGTTATTTTCCTTTTAACTTTTGCTTTAAAGATTGTTGACAAAAATTTGTTTTTTTCCCTTCTGCGCCTTAGAGGTGCAAAAGTACATTTCTTCCATAAAGATGTATTTAGTAAGATGAAAAACTTGAACAAATGACTTGTTGGAGATGTTTAAAGATTGTAAGTGTGATCAGGCAAGTGAAAATGGTACTATCAGCAAAAGTAGAAACATTTGCATCTTGGGGAGTAAATGCTTTATAGATCCTTATCAGTGAACAAAATGTTTCACAATGCAACAGGATTTATCCAACGTTGCTGGACCTTCCCAAGCATTAAAAATGTTATCTCTTTGTTACACAATCAATACATTTTAAAGCATAAGGAGGAGACAAGACTACAGATTAATGGTACTTGTCAGACTGATCAGAGAGAAATCCCCCTGATTTAAAAGATTTATAATAACCCATGAGACCAGCACTTTACCAGTCAACATATTTACAGGACATACCATTTGTTTAGCTGTGGGATTCTTGCCAAAGAATGCCAAATAAATCCCATCTGTTTAAACAGTTTGCTTTTAGACAAAAGCTTTTTTAAAAGCCAACACCTAACTGGGCAATCATCTTAACACCCACTTCACGTTTTTGTATCTGCATTTCTACACGGATCCGCCACAGCAGGATCCCAAGAAATGTTGTGGACATGTCAAAGAAACTTCATAGCCCCAGCGTAGAATATTCCTTGAATATATTCTTTCTCAACAAAAGTTGCAACAAATAATATTTATTGGACCTAAAGCAATAGCTTTAAAAAAATTTTTCCACACAGTGCTATTCTTCCTTCTGCACATATGAAGACTGACTGACTACTAACTAAATACTTGAAAAGGTTGAAGCATAGAGGGAGTTCGTCCTTTTCGCTGAGTTACTCAGCTAATCATTATTTGACCACTTGGGGGAGCTCATGAACCATGTACTTAGCATTGAAATTTCAGCCCAAGATGGTCAGTTGGTTAATAAGAATTGAAAAAGAAATTGCCGTTGTTGACGTAAGATGCTGTGCACCTGTTCAAGTAAAAAAGCTGAACTAAGATGGATGCTTTGGACAGCCACTGCTCATCAGTGTGAAATGAATCCTGTGAACATCACAGAAAGGCAGCAACGGCATCACAAGAACAAAACCGCTCAGCAACAAAAAAGATGTATCTACACCATGTGAAGTTACCTATGCAGTATCACATCGTACTTTATTCACCCATCTTTTCAGGACACATACAATATACCTAACATGAAGGCTCATAATCAGTGCTGATGCCTCATTTGTGTGACAGGATTTGTCTGTTTTGCCAAAAGTGCCTAATTTAGTGTTTAAAACCTTCCACAGAACTGAACCTAAACATGTAAACAGAATGATAATCGATAAAAAATTATGTCAAAAAGGTTAGATGTATTATGCATTATGTGACCATGAGGGCACCTTACAGCTTATGTAAATAAGATTTAATGAAGACGGAGAAAGCTCACTGGGGTTTACAGTGAAACTACCTGCATCAGCTTGCTCAGCATTAATGGTTAATGTAAAAACACAAGACTTCTCCCCGTGTCACTGCCATTGACTTTGTATTCGATTAGATAATTAGAACGGTGGCTGCCTGCAATACTCAGCCTACCCAACAGAAATATGCATTATAAGAAGTTCAGTGGGTTCCAGCTGCTGCCTCTAATGCAACTAGTGGGGCATTAAAAGGCGATAGATAACATATTCAGTTTATATGCCAAAAAAGTGCTGTTTTAAAACTGTAAAAGATAGAAGGAAACGCCTTAATTCCCCAATCCTTGAGTACGCATTGGGGTCCTTCTTCATTAATAGTGACCTGGTGTGATCAAAGTACCAGAGGGAAACCAGCTTTGAGTCCTTCAAATAAAAAAGCAACCACAGTTCAAAGAACCTCCAAAAAACCCCCGAAGAAGTACTAAATAAGAGCACTTTAAATGTTACAAGGAAGTCTGGATTCTTAGAAGGTCAACAAATAAAGTGTGGAGGATTACAGTTTTTGCACACATATAATATTAATAATGTCAGTCAGTCATTTTCTACCACTTATTCCATAGTGGGTCGCAGGGGAGCTGGTGCCTATCTCCAGCAGTCTATGGGCAAGAGGCAGGGTACACCCTGGACAAGTCAACAGTCCATCACAGGGCAACACACAAACAACCATGCACACACTCATTCATACAACTAAGGGCAATTTAGAGTGACCAATTAACCTAACAGGCATGTCTTTGGACTGTGGGAGGAAGCCAGAGTACCCAGTGAGAACCCACGCATGCACAGGGAGAACATGCAAACTCCATGCAGAAAGACCCCTGGTTGGGAATTGAACCCAGGACCTTCTTGCTGCAAGGCAACAGTGCTACCAACTGCACCACCGTGCAGCCCACAAACAATAATAATATTTTTGTTTAATAGACTCTCAAGGAAATCGTACAACTTCTAAAATCATGCAGAAAAATGGTCATAAAAGCATTAAGGATTTAAAGGTTAACACAACATCTAAATAGAAGTGAACACTGCAGAATCAATATTTATAATCAACCTTACAAAAATGTGATATGCTAGAAAGGCTACTTTACTAAAAGCTCTGAAGCCCTTGGTGGCTAAGTGAGAAGATGGTAGTGTGGAAGAAATAGAAGAGGAGAATCTCCAAGACCATGGAGAAGAGCTGATGTGCAGATGGTTAGAGAGAAACTGAGGTGTGAATCTTAAAGGAACATTGGATTCAGTTCTGTATTTTACAGGAAGCCAGATGTTTCGGAGGACTGGAGTAATGTGCTAGATGGAAGGAGTTCTGGTAATGACCCGGGGATTTGTACCAGTTGACGCATAAGCTGACGTTTATGATGTAAACCAGAAAATATGGAATTGCAGTACAGCAGAAAATCTACGAGAATGGCAGTAGTGCTAGCTGTAAGGGATGGGCGTTACCGACTAATCTTACACAAATAACCCAACACCAAGCAGGCCACTCACACCGAGTCAGGTTCTGCTGGTAGTTCCTTCTTGTTAAAGGCGAGTTCTCCTCTCCGGTGTTGCTACATGCATGCTTAGTACAAGAGATTGCGGCAAAGCTACCGACGCCATGCAATCAACTATCTACTATCGCTAAATGCTCATTCAGGAAGAGTGATTGCTAGAAAGTCAAAGACTCAATGCAATCTGCTGGCTTTCCTTACATAAAAAAATATTTTACCAATTTACTAATGCATTGTTTTATAAACTGAAATATACGTGGCTGACACTGAATCTGTCTGTATGATCGGATTAAACTGACTTTCTATTTCTGAAATAAGTTGGATTTTTAAAATTTATTTTGTGTTTTGAGACATTTGTTGTGAATTGGGGATGCATAAATAAACTGAATTGAACTGGAACTGGGTGTGCATACTATCAAAAACTATACCATCTGAGTTCCTAACATTGGAAAGACAGATCCCGGAGTTATTAACAGAAAGAGAGACTTGATCAGAATTATCTAAAACAAATTTAGTTCACAACAGAATAAATTGCTTCAATGTTCTTGAAGTTAACAAAATTAGCAGACATCCATGATTTAATTTCACATTAACAGTCAGTATGAAAAGACGTTGGGATAGTGGAATAAGGTTTTGTAGGACATTTAGAGCTGGGTGCCACCAGTATTACAATAAAAAATACTGCAATATTTCCAAAAAATATAACCAAGAGCTAGGGGAAGATGATAAACAGAAGGGGCAATAGGACAGAGCCCTGGGGAACAACACCGGCAAATGGTAGCGACTGTAATCTGAAATGTTTTAACTGTACTGATACTGATTACAATCTGTAACATAGGAATAAAACTGGGGATGTGAGGTGCCACTCATAACTAATCTCATGCGGAGAATATCATGATACTGCTTTAAAGGCAGAGCTCTGATCAAGAAGCACAAGTTCTGTTCAAAGCCCAGAGTAGACGACATCTGAAGAAGACTGTGTAGGAGCTTAAAACCAGACTAAAACTGTAGGACAGTGATTATTTAGGTTGAGCGGGTCTGCACCAGATTTTTGTAGAAATGGGATTAACTCAGAAATAAGATAAGAATGAGTACTTTCAGTTGTTAAATAAGAGAGAGAGAGACAAGATGAACAGGATTCAACCACTTGAGCAGCAAGTGAATCGCCTGAGTGAAAGGTGGTAGGTTTAGATTTCTGAATAAATCCAAACAGTTCTATTAGCATCTTTAATTTTTATTACCATCATGAAAACTAGAGGCAATCCCTACCATCCATCCATTGACATCCGATTGGGTCATCATTATTTGCAAACAGCAGCACCATCTTACTCTAATTAAATACTTTTAATTTAAGTTGTTACACTAAGAGGCTCGAATTCTCAGGTAGTTACAAGCAAGAACTCAGACCAAGGTTAGATGTTTCTGTATGGAAGTCTTTGAGTTTAAATGTCCTCAGCGAGGTAGAGGTCAGTAAAAGCTGCTGCCAGACTTATCAAAGAGAACCCCCTCTGTCCCCTCAGGGAGGAAAGCGAAGGAATCATCTAGCAAACACAAACATTTTCATGGCACAGAATGGGGACATGCAAATCCAGAAGTGCTACTTTCAACACCTTCCAAATGAAGCACTTTATTAAAAACAGCCACAGACAGACATAGTTTTCCCTCTTTCACCAGACTCAATGCACAGAAACAGCTCATTAGGGAGCCTGAGAATGTCTGAAAGAGCAAGAAACCTATTGAAAATAAAAAAAAATGTAAATGAAAACAGCGGGAACAATTGTGTGCTGAAATATGAAGCGATTAGAGGCCTCTGTGCTGACTATAGCCTTGACAGAGGTGCGTTGGAGGCTGGATTTCATGCATCCTGCCAGTGAGGCCTCTCTCTTTTATCAAATTTAAAGAGCTTAAGAGATAGCTCGCTATTTGAAGCCAGGCTACAGCTTCAGCGGCAGATCCCCCGAGTTGACTTGAGCAAGGTGCTGCGTCTGTCTCCGTATGGATCCACGAGCACAAGGGCGCACGTATATAATCGACCGATTAGACGAGCTGCACAATCCATCCACTGATACCCGCCAAAACAAATCACATGAGGATTTCCCCAGTTTGTTGCAGCTGTCTGGGTAGTGTGGCTACAACACTTAATGGGTTTTGAAATGATCAGCTGTGGCCATACACACACACACTGCCTTGCATCTGGCATGTATTTATTGATATATTTATTCAGACTCCTTTATTCAGGTACCCGTAAAACTAAATAAAATCCACACAATATGATGGTGGCAGTATGATGCTGTGGGAATGCATTACAGGTCCTTCTCAAAATATTAGCATATTGTGATAAAGTTCATTATTTTCCATAATGTCATGATGAAAATTTAACATTCATATATTTTAGATTCATTGCACACTAACTGAAATATTTCAGGTCTTTTATTGTCTTAATACGGATGATTTTGGCATACAGCTCATGAAAACCCAAAATTTCTATCTCACAAAATTAGCATATCATTAAAAGGGTCTCTAAACGAGCTATGAACCTAATCATCTGAATCAACGAGTTAACTCTAAACACCTGCAAAAGATTCCTGAGGCCTTTAAAACTCCCAGCCTGGTTCATCACTCAAAACCCCAATCATGGGTAAGACTGCCGACCTGACTGCTGTCCAGAAGGCCACTATTGACACCCTCAAGCAAGAGGGTAAGACACAGAAAGAAATTTCTGAACGAATAGGCTGTTCCCAGAGTGCTGTATCAAGGCACCTCAGTGGGAAGTCTGTGGGAAGGAAAAAGTGTGGCAGAAAACGCTGCACAACGAGAAGAGGTGACCGGACCCTGAGGAAGATTGTGGAGAAGGGCCGATTCCAGACCTTGGGGGACCTGCGGAAGCAGTGGACTGAGTCTGGAGTAGAAACATCCAGAGCCACCGTGCACAGGCGTGTGCGGGAAATGGGCTACAGGTGCTGCGTTCTCCAGGTCAAGCCACTTTTGAACCAGAAACAGCGGCAGAAGCGCCTGACCTGGGCTACAGAGAAGCAGCACTGGACTGTTGCTCAGTGGTCCAAAGTACTTTTTTCGGATGAAAGCAAATTCTGCATGTCATTCGGAAATCAAGGTGCCAGAGTCTGGAGGAAGACTGGGGAGAAGGAAATGCCAAAATGCCAGAAGTCCAGTGTCAAGTACCCACAGTCAGTGATGGTCTGGGGTGCCGTGTCAGCTGCTGGTGTTGGTCCACTGTGTTTTATCAAGGGCAGGGTCAATGCAGCTAGCTATCAGGAGATTTTGGAGCACTTCATGCTTCCATTTGCTGAAAAGCTTTATGGAGATGAAGATTTCAGTTTTCAGCACGACCTGGCACCTGCTCACAGTGCCAAAACCACTGGTAAATGGTTTACTGACCATGGTATCACTGTGCTCAATTGGCCTGCCAACTCTCCTGACCTGAACCCCATAGAGAATCTGTGGGATATTGTGAAGAGAACGTTGAGAGACTCAAGACCCAACACTCTGGATGAGCTAAAGGCCGCTATCGAAGCATCCTGGGCCTCCATAAGACCTCAGCAGTGCCACAGGCTGATAGCCTCCATGCCACGCCGCATTGAAGCAGTCATTTCTGCCAAAGGATTCCCGACCAAGTATTGAGTGCATAACTGTACATGATTATTTGAAGGTTGACGTTTTTTGTATTAAAAACACTTTTCTTTTATTGGTCGGATGAAATATGCTAATTTTGTGAGATAGGAATTTTGGGTTTTCATGAGCTGTATGCCAAAATCATCCGTATTAAGACAATAAAAGACCTGAAATATTTCAGTTAGTGTGCACTGAATCTAAAATATATGAATGTTAAATTTTCATCATGACATTATGGAAAATAATAAACTTTATCACAATATGCTAATATTTTGAGAAGGACCTGTATATATATATTTAATATGATGTATTTGGAAACATTTTTAAATACATGAACAATTTTGTCAGTCTCTCTGAATGTGACTCTGTGTCTTTAAAGCCTAAAAAAAACTCCCTCCTTTAAATTTTTTTCTTACAACCAGTTTTCTTGCTAACAAGCTGCGAATTAAACAAATTGGTTTTGGGCATTTTTACATAATTAATATAAAATGAGGAATGTTGTGAAGTTATACTTTGGAATCGGTTTCACAAATAACGAAATTCCTAATCTTTTAGCACATCAGCATCAAATTATAATCAGTATCAGGACTTAGAAATGATTATGCAAACAACTGTGTCAGTTTCAAAGAAAGGACCACACCGACTTGAAAGAAATTGCTTCTATTGAAGAGGAGCAGTCTCATTATGACTTTTTTTCTCCTAAAATCACGACTTTATTCTCGTAATAATGCACCTTTATTCTGTTAATATTGCGAATTTATGCTGTTAATATTAAGACTTTATTCTCGTAATTTCCTCCCCTGAAACACCTTCTTACCCTTGCCGTAATACTCCATCGTACCAATAAAAAGAGAAGCCGTGTGTGGATAAACGAAGTATATATAACATTATCAGTGTGACCACCTATATAAAAGGTGTGTATTAATGCACTGTCAAACTGACAAACATTAGACAAGGAATTATTGCCGCCCATCAATCTGGGAGGTGTTATATAGCCGTTTCCAAACATTTTAAAGTCAATCATTTTAAAGTTAAAACAGTGAAAAAGATTATTCAGCAGTGAAAACCCTTTAAAACAGTTGCTAATCTTCTCGGGAGTGAAAATCAAGTAAATTTACCATATTGTCACACTGGTAAGGCTCAGAGAATTTGCAAAAAACCAAAGAGCGCCATCTCAGACTCTGCAGGCTTCAGTTTTTATTTTCACGACAGTCCAATAAAAAAAAAGCCAAAATATGTATGGTTTGTTTGGAGGGGATTTCAGGAGAAAACCTCTTCTCTCTAAAATGAATATTTGAGCAACACTTATATTTGCAAGGTTACATCCAAATAGACCACGAGTCTTCTGGAAAAAAGTCTTTTGGACAAGATCAAAGCAGAGAAAGTTTACCCAAAACTCACAACACCAAACACAGCCTTTCAACACAAATACCTCGTATCAACTACTAAGCACGGTGGTGGAAGGGTGATGATTTGGGCTTGTTTAGCAGCCACAAGACCTGGTGCACCTTGTAGACACTGAGGCGACCTCCTCTGTATACCAAGGTATTCTAGAGTCAGATATGTGGCCACCTGTCCAGCTAAAACGTATCCCAAATCTGGGTATGCATCAATGCCGTAAAGAAGAGTGTCACGAAATCCCTCCACAATGATGTGAGAAAGTGATAAAGTCATAAAGAAAACAACTCCTTACAGTTATTTCTGCAGGAGGGTGATTTTATAAAAAGTTGTGTGGAAAGCTAAATACACACCATAAGCCACAGGGTATACTAAGTTTTCAATTTGAAGTCCATTTATATTCCTTTTGCACATATAAGGGTCTTCCTGTTTCAAACATTGTCAAGCATCATTGCTCTATTGATTTTCTGCATTAATTAAGTAGGTAGGGCTGTTAGGCAATGTAGCCACTAGAAGGCAGTTATGAGTTAGCTTCCAAATTCAGGAGCAAACATGGCGACGACGGAGAGCAAAATCTTGATAATGTGTATTCTGGGCAAAATAAATTAAAAGGCGCTGCAGTAATAAGTGTTCTATTACAGTGTGTAGGTGGAATATTTCCACCATTTCTATGTTCCTCTTCTTCTTTGTTCATGTCCCTGATCCTACGTGAGCTATCCTGCACCACACTGCTCCCACGATTACCAGTGGTAGGCTGTGTTTGTTGCATTTTGGTCCGCATCCACGAGCTTCCTGATACCGGACTACAATATGCACGAAATAAACACAAAACCCAGTCTGTCCTTCTGCGTATCCAATGCCGAGCATAGATGGCCTTCTTCTTTGTTCAATAAATAGTAAACAATGTGTGTTTTTTATACACTTGGGGCAAAATTTAAAAAATAAGAAAAACCTGGTAAAGACCTGCTAAAGGTTATTTGTCTGCTTTATTAATTTTGTTTTGGGATTTAAATCCCAATACTGAGAACAGCTATGAGAGCGCTGAGATGTGTGCTTGAAACACCATCTGAATGTGAACTGATTCCTCTCATTCAGGTCACTGACCTTAGATTGGAGCATCTTTTCCCTGAGATGTACCGTACTGTGTTAAATAATTGCATGGACAGCCCCCTCTAGTGAACACGAGAAACAAGCTCTGCAGCGGGGCTCAAGACAAAGAAGGGTTATTTTATTAATCGATGATGATGAGGGAGACGGGGGATGTTAGGTATGAAATAAATCTACTTCCAACAGGGCAGATTTGTTACTTTCTAAAGTTTCTGAGCACTTTATGAAGCTGTTATGTAAGTGAGGATGCAGCAACGATCTAAACTAATGCTAAGAGTGTCTGCTTGCAAATATAACTAAATAGTAAAAGTTGTCGGGGAATCTCACTGCCCTATGCCTCGTCACACTGGAAACAGAGGGTCATATTTAGAGATCTCTGTGGTTCTGGCTGACAGGTGTATCTTTCCATTCGTGTTGATGCTGTTAAAAGATTTATTCCGAGCAACCTCCCCCCCCCTCATCATTTTTCCGTCCACATGCAGAGTGGATTGTCACATTCCCGTCAACACAGGAAGCTCTCCCTGACTGAGAAAGCCACAGGTGGCCAAACAATACCCGGCTCTTTGCAGCGCAATAATCTCAGGTAAATTCATGTGTCCCTTCAATGCGGGCTTCATTTTGCTTCGTGAAAAGAAGTGAATAATGGAGATGCATCAATGACAGCAAACCGCCATCCTCCTCTCCGTCCCTCGCTCTCTCATAGCCTACTCTACTTCTCCTGCCTTGTTTACTCCAGTTTTACTGAGACTATTTTTACAACCTCGCCCAGAGGGCAAATTCAAATCCAGAGCTGCAACTGGGTGTCTCCTCTGCGACCCAACTGTCTTACACTCTGCTCACACCACGCAATCTGTGCTGAAAGCAATCTGTTGTGTCAGATGCTTTATTGGAAAAAGCTCACGTTTTTTTTTTTTTTTTGTTTTTCCCAGCGTCTCTTACTGTACTACAATTAGAATAAGTGGGTAAGTGAACACCTCATTGCCATGTGAATCAAAATGCCGCATTTGTAACAGCAACCCAAAAACACATATGCTTGCAATGTGACGACAGGGTCTATTCTTAAAGCTGCACAGGGTGAAACCTTTGGGGGAAAAACAATGCCTTGCAAAGAGATTGCATGTGTACGAAGACAAAGCAATTAATAATTGTGAATTGGAAGTACAAGTATACATGGTTTTCAAAATATTTTACATATAACAATGTGAATAGTGTACAAAACATTCAATACCTTTTAAAAGCACCTTTCACTAAAACTGCAAGTCTTTTGGGGTACTTCCATTGCACATCTAGAAACCGACATTTTTGCCAATCTTCTTCAAGCTCAGTGAGATTGGGTGAAGAGTATCTGTGAACATCAGTTTTCAAGTCTTGCAACAGATTCTCAATCCGATTTAAATCTGGACTTAAATCTGGTTGAGATCTTTATCAAGCCCCCTGAACCCATTAACCTCCATCCATCTTCCCGTCGGCTGTGACCAGCTTCCCTGTCCCTGCTGAAGCATCCACACAGCATTGTGCCACCATGTTTCAGTATGAAGATGGACAATGTTAGTTTTCTGGCAAACACAGCATTTCGTATGTGCTTCTCTGATTAATGCTCTCCTTCCTTTCATTTAAGCTTTGCATATCTTTAACTTTGGGTATTGCTTTACAATCTAACCATGCTTTAAACTTGTCTGCTTCATATCCCTGACCTGTCTGCTGTGATTCTTGGTCTTCATGATGCTGTTTTCTTTCCAATGTTCTCTAACAAACCTCTGAGGACTCACGGAACAGCTTCATTTCTACTGAGACATTTTTATTTTCACTTTGCACTAATTTGTGTTGCCCTATATTGAAGTTCATGGCTGCTAGTTTAAGACGTCTATATGAATAGTTTTGCAAGGCATTGTGATGACTCTGGTGCCGTGATGGGAGGGTTCGTGGGCTCCGCAGGGTTCGAGATCTTTATCAAGCAGGTGTCACGCTGTCAAGCCTTACCATCGGGGTTGGCGCAGATGAAGACCCGCACGCTGCGGCCGGTGGGGACATGGTGCGGCGGGAGGGCGTTGATGTTGCCGCTGATGGCCGCCCTGCGTAGCGCCGACTCCCGCGGGCACGCCTGCCTGCTCCCCAGTCCCGACGGCCACATGGGAGGCGACTTCCAGCGTGGCTGCACACACACGCACACACACACACACACACACACACACGAAGGGGCTCATGTTAACGCAGCCAGGGAATTTTTCTGATTTTTATACACATACATTTGCGCGCAGATTTCCTCTGATCCACACACACACACACAGACGCACACACACACACACACACACATTTAATGGGGCGTTGAAACATACGGCAATGGGTTGCATCTCACGTTTATTTTTATCACATAATCAATTCTATTGTTTAACTTTTTGGAAGCAATTCTAGATATAAACCTGATTGCATGTTTTAAATAGAGGTGATACAGTGTGACATGCCTTAGCTGTAACCCTCTATTAACACACACACACACACACACACACACACAACACACACACACACACACACACACACACACACACACACACATCCGTCAAGTTAGGATGAATCTGCCAAATCTGTCCTGAAACACAGGAATGAGACTGAATGAATCTGTTGAGGCATTCATAATAAAAGGAGCTTACGCACAGCCTACTATACCGCCACGGTGCATGCGTAATTTGCAAACATGTCCTTGGACGCATTCATGAATTGTCATGCCACTGTGGGGACAAACAGACAAACAACGAGACGATACAGAAGTCGAACAGACGAGCAAAGACAAGCATCAGCCGGGTTCCCCACCCCAGAGAAAGAAGATGCTTGTGGAGGCGAATAACCGCTAAGAAAGGTTATTCCTGATGCCAAGTGAGGTGGTCGCTGGTTTTCCGGAGTTTCTTTATCTTGAAATCTTTTTGTTTCACAGACGGAAAACCTCGAGAAAAAGACAACAGTAATAAAAAAAAAAAAAGAAAGAATGCAAGTAGTCCAATCCTACATTAAATCCTTAAAAGAAGGACTAATGAGGCACCGCATCCACAGAGAGTAGTACTAGTGATGCTGGAGACAGGCACAACAGCGAGGATGCACTTTTGTTGCTCACATTCATTCGCTTCATTTCGCTGCTTTTGAAAATGTCCAAGCGTCGAGGGAGGCAATGAGGTTGTAAAAACGCCCATCAGAGTGGCCGTGACCGAGGCGAGGAGTCAGGAGACGGTGAAACGGAGAGTCGGAGTGCTCCCCGTGGCATCCTGCTGTGTTTCAGCGAGCCGACCGTTTGGAGCTCCGAGAGAGGAGAGAGAGAGAGCACAAAGCCCGCAGAAATAAAAGCACGAGTTCCGGTTGAGGCCTTAAAAATAAACGCCATGTCGTTAGGTCAAATCACACAAAAGGCTCATTTCTAGTATTTTATAAAAGTTTAACAGGAAATAAGTAAGATTGGCACTAATAAATATAGTCTGGGAGCGTTATTTGTTAAAGTTTTTAGCCTCCTACTCACCTAGACTCACTTAGCTTTTACGTGAAAGAGGAGCTCAGTTCCGGCCGCTTCCCAGCTTTGAATGCCGAGCTTGATGGAGCAGACGGAGGATGCTGTGGATGTCCCCTCCTTTTACTACTCCCTGTCACCCTCCTCTCCTGCGGTGGGGAGCTCACCCCAGGGCCTATTAACAGAACGGCCCGCCAAGTCAGCATTGTGTAGTCGTAAATGACGCTACACGCAAACCAAATGAATAAAAGTGACAAAAGTTTCAGTAATCTAATATATAATCAACACACATATAATTAAATGAAATAAGTTCATTTTTACTTTCTTGTATTGGCTATAGTTTTTCTGGAGATTAAGTTGATCATATTCTGACAAAGATGGTGGCAGCTAGCCTAATTGGCTTAATCAGGGACCAACCACTGAAGGCTGTATCATGTTGTCCAACTAAATTGAAAGAACAAAAAAAATAAATAAATAAATAAAATAAAAAATATATATATATATATATTTCTGTTTTTTTTTTGACAACAATATTTTTTTCTCTTGCAATAAAGCTAGCAAGTGTCATGTTGTTAAACTAACTTAGAACTGATGCCGTCGCAGTGAAAAAACACCCTGTGCCCAGAATATATATCTTACATCATCGTTAATATTCTTATTTTTATTTTGGCTCTCTTTTTTACACTCCCTTAAATAAGCGTCTATGTATGTTTCCACTACAGTAGTTTTGTGGGATTGTTTTTTTCCCTCCATTTCTACTTGAGGACTCAGGTTGAAATCTATCCCAGAACATGCTCTAGTAGTGAGGTAGTACTTCTTCGACAGACCCTGAAATGTAACTTGAGTTTTGTGATGGAAGAGTGCTAAACATGTCTTGCTGGTTGAACATTTCCAGGTTTGTTCTTCAATCATCTCACAGTTTAAACTTCTCTAAAGTTTACCTTTACTTGCTTGCAATAAAATTTGACCTTTACGATACACGGCATGACCCTGACAATTTCAGCGATTGGCAACAAGGTGACAAATACATTTTGAGAAACATAGCAAAATACATCTAAATGTTTATTTTTATTTTTAAAATGATGTAAGTTTTACTGTCCGTTGTTTTTATAAGGGCGTACCTGAGTGTCCCTTTTGCTCAGACAGGTTGAGTAGTGGAGGAGGAGGGGTTTAAATTAATTGCTTTATCGATAAACGTACCTCTGCTCTGCAGCCTCTGGTTATTCGCGCTGGAAGTGTAAGTGCATTGGACTTGTACTAAATGGAATTGATGACTGTGCTGCTCTTGTGAGGGTGTTGGTGTTAGTGGAGGGGGACACTGAAACATATATTTTTCCCTGCCTCTCAGCCTTAGTGTTCCACTATTTCTCTGAATCAGATGACTAATGTGTGGTGCCTCAAACCGAATTAAAATTTGATATGCACGGGCAAAAATAATCAGACCTGCTGCACAGATGCATACTGTCCTTTTCATTTACATCCAAATCTCTCATCTGTTTCTAACCCAGAATGTAAACAAAAACAAAGTCAAGTTTAATAGTTGACTATGCTGATTGTCCAGTTATATAAAAATCTTACATAGTTTAGGACATTTTAAAATCTAGATTAATCATTATGTATTTAAATAAATATTTTACTCTTACCTGATTAGACAGGAGAGGAATTACTGCTGCAGGTCTTGAGGATGATTCGGGCTCTGCAGGCTCTCTCCGACCCATTTAAGTCAGCCTGCAGGGCCACCAGCTCACACCAGAACAAAACAGAGACTCCAATAGAGCTCAGCCGGAGCACCGGGGGGACCAGAGCCTTGTTCCCAACAGTGCTATGACCTTTCCTTATTTGATTGTTCCGCTTCCTTTCATAACACCCAGCTAGTTAATCATGGGTGCACCTGCGCTGGATTATTACACTGCAGTCTTTACAAAGGGTCCACTTTGATGGGCTGATGTGTCAGATCATGTGTCTAACCTACTTAATTATGATATAGATAAAGAAAATAAATTAGTATTAAATATGGGAAAAACAACATCAATCATTTTTGGAAGTATATTGTGTTTAAAAAATAAAAACTTACAGAATTAGTTTGTCAACAAGTTGCAACTGAACCAAGTGATGCAAATCAAATTATTGGGAGTTATTTTGGTCTCTTACTTGTTTTTGGTAGCTCATATAGATGATATTGTGGCTAAACTCGGTAAAGGCATGCCCATGGCAAGGAAATGTACCACCACTGTGGCTAAACAGGTTGTACAATCTCTGGTTTTGAGTTATCTGGAGTACTGGCCAGTTATATGGTCATCTGCTTTAAAGAATGAGCTTTATAAGCTTCAGTTGGCACAAAACAGGGCGGCCATAATTGTCCTTCAGTGCACAAGAAGGACGAATGTGGCCTCAATGCTCTTATGGCTAACAATTACTAATATCCTTAAACTAAGAGTTGTTTTATTTTTATGGAATGTTTCCTTTACAAAATGGCCCTCATTTTTTGCTGAACGAGTAGTCCTTGTTGAAAACAGTCATAGTTATTCAACAAGGCGGGCAATATTCAAAGACATTAAACTCCCACAACCCAGGAAAAAACATCTGAGATCCACAGTGTACTACAGAGCTATATCTCACTGGAACCAACTGCCATTAACTATACAGGTCCTTCTCAAAATATTAGCATATTGTGATAAAGTTCATTATTTTCCATAATGTCATGATGAAAATTTAACATTCATATATTTTAGATTCATTGCACACTAACTGAAATATTTCAGGTCTTTTATTGTCTTAATACGGATGATTTTGGCATACAGCTCATGAAAACCCAAAATTCCTATCTCACAAAATTAGCATATCATTAAAAGGGTCTCTAAACGAGCTATGAACCTAATCATCTGAATCAATGAGTTAACTCTAAACACCTGCAAAAGATTCCTGAGGCCTTTAAAACTCCCAGCCTGGTTCATCACTCAAAACCCCAATCATGGGTAAGACTGCCGACCTGACTGCTGTCCAGAAGGCCACTATTGACACCCTCAAGCAAGAGGGTAAGACACAGAAATAAATTTCTGAACGAATAGGCTGTTCCCAGAGTGCTGTATCAAGGCACCTCAGTGGGAAGTCTGTGGGAAGGAAAAAGTGTGGCAGAAAACGCTGCACAACGAGAAGAGGTGACCGGACCCTGAGGAAGATTGTGGAGAAGGGCCGATTCCAGACCTTGGGGGACCTGCGGAAGCAGTGGACTGAGTCTGGAGTAGAAACATCCAGAGCCACCGTGCACAGACGTGTGCAGGAAATGGGCTACAGGTGCCGCATTCCCCAGGTCAAGACACTTTTGAACCAACCAGAAACAGCGGCAGAAGCGCCTGACCTGGGCTACAGAGAAGCAGTACTGGACTGTTGCTCAGTGGTCCAAAGTACTTTTTCGGATGAAAGCAAATTCTGCATGTCATTCGGAAATCAAGGTGCCAGAGTCTGGAGGAAGACTAGGGAGAAGGAAATGCCAAAATGCCAGAAGTCCAGTGTCAAGTACCCACAGTTAGTGATGGTCTGGGGTGCCGTGTCAGCTGCTGGTGTTGGTCCACTGTGTTTTATCAAGGGCAGGGTCAATGCAGCTAGCTATCAGGAGATTTTGGAGCACTTCATGCTTCCATCTGCTGAAAAGCTTTATGGAGATGAAGATTTCATTTTTCAGCACGACCTGGCACCTGCTCACAGTGCCAAAACCACTGGTAAATGGTTTACTGACCATGGTATCACTGTGCTCAATTAGCCTGCCAACTCTCCTGACCTGAACCCCATAGAGAATCTGTGGGATATTGTGAAGAGAACGTTGAGAGACTCAAGACCCAACACTCTGGATGAGCTAAAGGCCGCTATCGAAGCATCCTGGGCCTCCATAAGACCTCAGCAGTGCCACAGGCTGATTGCCTCCATGCCACGCCGCATTGAAGCAGTCATTTCTGCAAAAGGATTCCCGACCAAGTATTGAGTGCATAACTGTACATGATTATTTGAAGGTTGACGTTTTTTGTATTAAAAACACTTTTCTTTTATTGGTCGGATGAAATATGCTAATTTTGTGAGATAGGAATTTTGGGTTTTCATGAGCTGTATGCCAAAATCATCCGTATTAAGACAATAAAAGCCCTGAAATATTTCAGTTAGTGTGCAATGAATCTAAAATATATGAATGTTAAATTTTCATCATGACATTATGGAAAATAATGAACTTTATCACAATATGCTAATATTTTGAGAAGGACCTGTACGTAGAACAGAGCTATATTTATTTAGATATTGTTGTGTTGCACATTTTTTATCTTAATGATTTTATCTCATGTACTAATGATATTCTACATGGTTGTATCATATTTGTAATTTTGATGTGAGGACCCCAGGAAGAGTAGCGGTCCTTAATTTGGCAGCTAATGGGGATTCAATCTGATCAGGCCGACTAATTTTGTGCTTTTCCTCTTACCAAAGCAAAGCTCTGTTTGAATTTAATGGCCACAAAGGAGTATTAAAAAAACAAACATTATATCTTAAATTTTCTATGATTGCTGTATCGGACCACCCAAAGCAAAATGTGAGTCACCAGGATGATGTGATGTGACGTGTCACCTGGTAGACACACAAACATAAAGAACAGACACTGGCTGTTCACCTGGCATCTATACATACAAACAGAAACAACTACACAAAAGCTGGTGATGTATGGTTGATTTCTCAAAACAGCTGGAGAGGAACAGAGTGGGAGGAAAGGAGGAACACTGGGTCATGGTGGGTCTATTACTGTATGATACGTTTTTGGTACCACTACATTAACTCCTCAGCTATTATGCTCCTTGGACTCATTTGTTGACTCAAAGGTGAAGGGTATTTATCACACGTCTATTTTCTTCCTAGTTTTAAGACATTGATGTGATGGTAAGTTTTAACTACAAGGTGAGATTGAGATTGAGATTTAGAACGTCAATATCCTTGTGATGTGGCTCCCTGGGTGTGGCAGGGCTCAGCCCAATAACCAGGAAGCCCTCTCTATGTGCGCCTTGCACTTGCAGAGAGGAACTTCAGGATCAGGTGTCATGCAAGTTGGGTGACTGGAGACAGTGGGAGGAATTAGCTTGCCAAGCTAATATTTTTCTCATGTCCCAAGGGAGGTTAGGGGCATGGAATTTGAATAGACCATGTTCAGGACCCCCAAGGCAACTTGGAACTTGAAGCCGCATCTGTCTTGGATAACAAGAAATTACAGTAAAACTAAAGAGATAGCGAAGTAAGGGACCAGGGGTCCAAATAGATACAGATGTTTTGACAGTTTGATCAGTGAACAACAGGTTGCTCTTATGAAATAACTCTCATATTTGAGGCTGCACACTGACCCAGCTTCATCTCTCTCCACATTGTTCATTTCCATGAAGTATCAAAGGAATTCTCATTGAACTGTACCTTGATTTATTTGTGTGATTATGATTCTCTTCCAGCTGTTACCATGACCCCTCCCACCCATGTCTTACCATTTGTGCTTAAACAGAATGGTAATTTCCTTTTTCTTAATTTTCATTTGCAAGCTGAGGTTTGTCTCTAAGTGTGTGAATGATTAGGCAATCTGCTGATATCCTGACTTGAATTTCAAGATTCCCATAAGGAATGGATGCTGCTTAACAATTTATGTATGCAAAGCAGATTAACGTTTGGCACCTTGCAAATCACCAGGTTTATTCATGAGTGAAAAATCGTCCCCATCAATAAATTAAAGCTGCTCTCACCACTTTGGTTGTGATGTACGGAAATGATCTGAGCACTTCGGGAACGAGGCATTTTTTTTTTCTCCTTTAAATGCATCTGTCCTCCATGTTATCTCCCTAAACGATGTTTACATTTGCATGTCCGTTAGCATCACTTGCATAATGAAACTCAGGAGAGACCCAAGAAAACAAATAAATTAATCCTGGCCGCGCTGGCTTCAAACCAGGATGCAGATCGGAGATCAGCATCATTACTTTCTCTCACTATTTTGATCTATTCTGATCCTCTGAGGGAAGGGCACAGTATTAAGAGGTGATGGGATCACCTTACTGGGGAGAAAACAATCAAATGTGAATCTCTTAGAATAGTATGGAATCAGATTTCCAAACATAAAATAGAAAACAATCAGGGATATTTCTAGAGTGGCAGAAGATATATTAAAGATGTCAGGAAAAAGAACATAAAGTACATAAATTCCATAAATACGTTTTTCTTTCAAAGTCAAATGATATATGCACAGCTTTCAGCTGTTGTGCAGCTAAATGAATATGCTCCTCCTCTCTGTCACTCTAATATTATAGCAGTGCTTGGAGGGTTATTGTAAAAATAAAGACCTCATATTTCAATAGCAATACAGGGGACTTTCTTCAGAGGGTGGCTCAGAAACAAATCCTTTGTTTGCTTTTTTCTTTCTCCAACCTTTCCGCAAATTTTTCAACCACAAGAGTCACTGCCTGATATAAGATGTATGTGTTTTAATACAAAAAACAAATGCTTTCCTAACAGATAATAAAAAAATCCCAACAGGCATACGATATCTCTCAAAGGTACTGTCATAATGTTAACTGCTGACCTGACCCACATGCAGAGAACAACCAGAGACAGATGAGATTAGTGAATGTTTATTTAAACAAATGATCCTGGGAACGGGAAACAAGACTGGAACCGTCTGGCTGCGGGAGAAGAGCAGAGTTACAAACTGGACCTCAGAAAACGCACCAGGACTGATTGTGCAGCTTACAGGTAAGCGCAGGGAAACCTGCCGGGGGGAATGGTCATAGATCCAGTGGCGTAAGAGAGAGTGGCTCGCCTTGACCGCCGTGTTCGTTGAGACGGGGCCGACAGAAGGTGCTGGGAGGGCGGACAGGATTTGCTTCACTGGTGGTTCACAGAAGAGTCAGCCTGAAGGTTCAATTCGGGACTCGGTTCAGACCGATTCTTTAAATCTCTGGTCAACTCCATCGGATCCAGAGGTAAGGCACCTGGAAGTGTCAGGACAGGCAAAATCAGTGCAAGTTTACAGAAAATTTCAGAAATAACTTTCAAACTACAAGAGTAGATTTCAGGGGAGGCCAGTAGCTATACCACAAGGGCAAAACGCTCAGGGAACGAAGTGCAGGCGCGGCCTCTTCATATAGTGTCCAGTTGATAAGCCTGATGAGCTGCACCTGTCCCTTCTCCAGCACCTCCAAGCAACGGCACCTGGCGGTAAAATGGTTAGCTGCAGGCAGACACACCACGGATTCTGACACCACCTCCCCCTGTGGAGATATATTATGTGTGTGCATCATTATTATTACTATGTTCATAACCAGTGTGGGAAATAACATGTATAACCTGTGTTAGTATAAGACATTGTGGCCTGCAGAATTGTTATTGCACAAACTTGGCCTTGAGTGTGATGAAGCAGAAAAATACTGAGAGCTGAAGGAGTGTGTGAAAAGTAGAGACTGACTTACTCCCTGCTTATATCAGTAGATACGGGGGTGCAGGTGCAGGACAATGACTGTCTAAATATGGTAAGCCGGAAAAGTGTGTACGTGACTACATGTGAGAAAAAACTGTAAACAGGGCGCTGCCCATTTTAATGTGTGTTTTAATAAAAGCAATGTGCCCAGTGAGAAGCTCTGAAGTCGTCTCGGTGTGTGTCCTGATCACATGAGAGCTTCCCCTGGTCCAGGTATTTTGAACAACATACAGCTGTCTCCGTGTGATTTATTCTAATGTGTTGTGAATTTCTCCAGGTTATGGTGAATAAACGAACGCGCAGAAGGCCTCTTTAAAGAGATACTTCAACAATTTGGTGACCCCCGACGTGGACAAAAAGAGGGTGTGACAGACGGGATCTTCTGACACCGGGTGCCCACGAAATACCAGGTAGGCAGAGCCTATTGTATTATATTCTGCCGATTGAATTTATGTATAGGCTACATTAACCAGGTGCCAGTTGATTCTGAATGTCATTTTACTCTGCAAAACTACAAAAGAGTGTGCGTTAACTGGACGTGTTAAAATGGGGTCAGATAACATTTGCTGACAGGGTCGGCAAAATAAGGCAGCTTGAAAGTTCATTTAAAGCTGAATAAAGGTTAAAGTCCTTCAAGGTTAAAGTCCTTATTTGCTGAGAATGGCGTCTCAACTTATTAATTGACGGATCAATAAGATATAGCTAGGTTTAAGTCCTGTGTTTTGGCAAAACACAAATAATTACAAGTGGATAACTTCATCTGAATTTTTTAAAAGTGTGATTCATTCAAATTTATGAAGGGTTAGAGTACCATCTAGTGGTCACACAGAGGAATTACACAAGCGACTGGGAGTGCAGTCCATGTTAAATCTTTGAACACACATTCTGACTTCAAAATGCGGTTGGATTTTTGATTATTTGAGGGAAAATGAAATGCATTTATTGAATATAGGGTGAAGTGGCTTGTAGTGGATTGTTTCTGCATATTTGTGCATATTTCCTGTGTGCGACTGTCTGTCACAGACTGTTGTGTTGTGTTGAGAAAATACGAGCTGGAATGTGTGTGCGACTGACGCTGGATGATTATTTGGGGTAAAATAAAAGACAAAGTACTAGATATATCTATCTGTGGTGCGGATTATAGAAGAATTGTGAATGTTAAGTGTTTTTGTTGATAAGCGGGACTGACAGATTGTATGTGTGTGTGTATCTGGGTGACGCCCGCACAGAGCGGGTTTGCCATGGCAGTTTATTAAATACACTGTATTGTCTGCTCAACCTTGCGTTGTTAACAAAGGAATATACAGTGATAAGCGTATTTTATATGCATATTGTGAAGAGTTGATTGAACATTAATTTCACAAGATTTTAAACAACATGTAAGGTACATTTCCGGACACAACAGCATGGGTGGATATAGAAACACAATTAAATAACATACAAGCACTGGTTCTCCAAACGAGGGGTAAAGACAACGCTGATAAAATGAAAAAAAAAAAAAAAAAAAAGGTAAGACAAACGATGAAAGCGGATGGAATTAATTTGACGGACAAGTGGAATTTAGGTGATTGGTTTAGAAAGAAACTGAACACAGCAAAGAAAAACAAACAGGACACACAAAGTAAGTTGAATAACGCTTCTGTCTGGTCCAAAGGTAAGCACAACACAAACATACATAAATATGAAAAAGACGAGCGCTTCTGGGGAGATATACTTTTGATTTACCAAGGAGGAATTCACACAATGCAGCGGAAAATCCCGGAAAAGGAGACAAGAAGGAGGGGTCAAAATCAGCTCAGGGGATGAGCCCAGAGGAACCGCCCCCATATACAGACCCCTCCCCATGCAGCTCCCTCACTGGTGGGCCACACCGCCCCCTGGTGGATTGTATCCCATATTGGAAGTAGAAAATGGAACACTGGTGGTGCATGAATTAGAGATTCCAAAAGAGGTGAATGAATCTGTCAGTGGAACCTCTGGATTATCTATGCCAGCATCTGATGGGTCATTTATGGATGAAGAAAAAGCAGCCTTTCAGGACAGAGAGGTAAGAGAAAGACAAGAACAACATCAAAGAAGCCTGAGCAAGACAAATCCCTTTCGCTCACCTCTACAAGAATCATGTCTAATTTCAGAGGCTGGGGCACCCGGCCCAGGCTCTGGCTTACAAGGAGCAGGGACTGATCCGGAAGGTTCAGTGGCTTTAATGCTAAGTGGATCCTGGAGGCCAGATAGGGTTTTGTCTCCAAATTCTTTTCTCACACCCACACCTTGTTACACCTCTACCCCAGCTGTAGAGCTGCAGGTAAGCAGGCACAGCATGCCACAGGAAAATGGAGAAGATAGAGCAGATCCGCAGCAAAACCATCCTGAGGACGGATCCCCAATACGCAGTCACACAGTTGGACAGTTAAGGGAACATTTACCCCGCACAGCTGCAGCTAAACCAGAAGGCTTTAGTTATGCCCCAAAAACCAATTATCCCCTTTTACAGCAACAAGGCTCTGGAGCCCCCGGTAAGTATAAACCTTTCTCTCTGGGCGACATTACAGCTCTCTGTGACAAACTGCCCCCCATAACTGAAGGAGCAGCAGTGTGGCTCCAAACTTTAGACACCCTGACGGCAGGCACCACGCTAGCATTGGGAGATTATAGAGCAGTGGCAGGACGGTGCATGCCACACCACACATGTAGAGAGATTGAGAATGCTGCTTTCACCTCAGGAGCCCCGGATTCTGACCTCTTCACCCAGCATGTCCACTGGCTAGGTGATGCATTGAGAAAAGCATACCCTATAACCAGGGGACGCACCATTCCTAAGTTTGAATTGGACCCTAAAATTAACCCCAGGAAATACCTGGACCAGTGCAAATCCATGTGGCAAACTCGGACAGGAACTAACCCAGCTAATGAGGGGGCAGAGTGAGACTGGTTCAGAGATGCTGTCCTTAAAGGACTACCCCAACAGGTGAAGGCCAGTATGGACGACAATCCTGACATGCTTGGAGCGGACACTGGAACTTGGGATCGCCATCTGATTCACCACCTGTCCAAAATAAGAGAGGGCCATAAGAAAGATGAGGAGGAACTTAAGACCCTGCAGACCCAATTGCTAAAAATGCAGTTAGCCGAAGCAAAGCAGAAAGCAGGAGAAAAGAAGAAAGACAACAAAACTCCCAAACTAATGTATGAAAGTGCAGTTTCTCAGGGCCCCCAGACTCCTCCCTTTCCTGCCCATCAGGACACGATTGCACCGAGGTCTGCAACCTCTGGTCATTATCATGCCCAACCAGACCAGTTCAGGGGCAGAGGCGGGCCAAGGGGCCGTGGATTCCGTGGAGGACCACCAAAGCGATGGGGGGGTGCTGACGCTTGCTACTACTGTGAGGAGCAGGGTCATTGGAGCCGAGAATGTCCGTACAACCTTGAGGCATATGGGCGTGGGTATGGACCCAGAGGAGGCCCAGGGCGACGCCCGTATCGAGGACGGGGTGGTCCACCACGTGGAGGTCAACAGCAGCAACCTTCACTTCAGCTGCCAGCCTGGGATGAACCCAGCTTTGGGCCAGACCACTACTGAGGGCCCCCACAGAACCCCCCGGACAGAGGGACTGAGGACCCCTTACTGTCCGTGATTGTATGGACAAACTCTTCCTTTTTTGGTGTTCACTGGGGCCACATGGTCGTAGGTGCTCTCCCACCGAAGAACTTAACTGAACATTCTGAACTTTTAAAAAAAAGAGGCCTTTTCTGTTTCACCATATTGTTAATCCTTATCTTCCTTTGCAGGTACCTTTGAAATTGACAGGGCGTCTGATATGTATTACTGTCTAGGGAGCAGAAGGATGGTAGAATATTATATTGGCATATTTAGACAGACTATGGAATAAAGCACGGATAGACACCCTCCAGTTAGAGGGGTCAATACTCCTTGTCAAGACGTAGAAGGTTGTAAGCATCCTTGGGACTACAAAGGCCGGACAGGTAATAGTCCCTGGGCACATGGCATGGCATTGGAGGCAGGGTCAAAAAGCATGATGACAAACATTTACTTCTGTTCCACAGGTTGTAATGATTGTTCAAATCTTTTATGAAGCATCTTCAAGTAGTGGTGAAGTCTTAGGTGACTTCAAAAGGGGGAAATTGTGGAGATATATTATGTGTGTGCATCATTATTATTACTATGTTCATAAGTGTGGGAAATAAAATGCATAACCTGTGTTAGTATAAGACATTGTGGCCTGCAGAATTGTTATTGCACAAACTTGGCCTTGAGTGTGATGAAGCAGAAAAATACTGAGAGCTGAAGGAGTGTGTGAAAAGTAGAGACTGACTTACTCCCTGCTTATATCAGTAGATACGGGGGTGCAGGTGCAGGACAATGACTGTCTAAATATGGTAAGCCGGAAAAGTGTGTACGTGACTACATGTGAGAAAAAACTGTAAACAGGGCGCTGCCCATTTTAATGTGTGTTTTAATAAAAGCAATGTGCCCAGTGAGAAGCTCTGAAGTCGTCTCGGTGTGTGTCCTGATCACATGAGAGCTTCCCCTGGTCCAGGTATTTTGAATTGCATACAGCTGTCTCCGTGTGATTTATTCTAATGTGTTGTGAATTCCTCCAGGTTACGGTGAATAAACAAACACGCAGAAGGCCTCTTTAAAGAGGTACTTCAACACCCCTCAACGGCCGCCTCCTGGCGGCCCAGGTACAGCAGGTCAGGCTGCACGGAAGTCACGGAGCAGAGCAGGGTCCAGGATGAAGGAGCCGGGCACCCAGATGCGATCCTCAGGACCGTAGCCCTCCCAGTCGACAAGGTACTGCCACCCACGGCCCTGCTGCCGGGAGGCCACGATCCGGCGGACAGTGAAGGCAGGGTGGCCCTGGAAGTCCCGGGAGGGAGGAGGGGGCACGGCCGGAGGGCAGAGCGTACTGGTCTGGACAGGTTTCAGTTGGGAGACATGAAAAACTGGGTGATCCCGGAAACTGGAAGGCAGACGAAGGCAGACAGAAGTGGGTCCTACTAGGGACTCTATTACGTACGGCCCAATGAACCTGGGGAAGAGCTTACGGGATAGGGACTTTAATGGGATGTCCCAAGCAGCGAGCCAGACCTTCTCACCCGGGCGGTACGTAGGTGCGGGAACACGTTGTCGATCAGCATAGCGCTTGTTATGAGCAGACGTCCAATGAAGCGCTTGAACCGTCGTATCCCAAATCCGCTGGCATCTCCGGATGTGATGTTGAACTGAAGGTACCACAATGGCGGCTTCGTCGGCCGGGAACAAGTGTGGCTGATAACCAAGGGAGGCCTCAAAAGGGGTGCCATAGTTTGCAGAGAGATGGGAAAGGATAATAATAACTATTTTTTACATCGATGAAAAGGTTACAAAACTTTCACAGTATTATTTAGATGTCATTATTTAATTAAGACGTCTGTAATTGGAGAAAATATGGGACTACAGAGACCTTACAAAAACTCAGTCAGTTTCTCCAGAAGTACAGAACAGTCAAGACAGACAAATTTAGTTAATTAATAAAATTGGATAAAAACTTTTTCTATTTAAGGAAACTCAGCAGAATGCATCGAGTCACTGATTTGCAACATTCACTCCTCCTGGATGAGCATGTTGTGACAGTGAGCAGTTGTTTGCATTGTGTTGTTGACTTTGCAACAATCCCCTCATACCAAACATGCAAGTTGTGACAGTGGAAAATCCCCTTTAACAGGAAGAAACCTCCAGCACAACCAGGCTCAGTGGAAGCGACTATCTGCCATGACCAACTGGGGGTTTACAAACAAAATAACACAGAAGCAGTGATCCAGGAGTACTTTCTATGTGAAAGAAAGGTACAATGTTAAAGGCAGTAGTGGCTCCTCTAGTGGCTTCATCTAGGGGAGTTAGACAGCTAAATTGATAAACTCTGAGCCAGTTTTTAAGTCTGATGAGCTGCATGAAAGGGGGCACATACAGGTAGTCACAGTAAAAGCTCAGCCAGTATCTATGTCTAGGAGAGACAGCATTAAAAACTGAAAGATGGGGCAATGTGTATAATCTGTAGAAGGATAATATGAGGTTGTTTGTTGCAGTAGGTCAACTGATGCAGAGAACATAAGCTGAAATAACAGCAAATAATACAAAATTGGAGAGTAGTAGGAGAATGTAGCAGAGTGAAGGAAAGTGGTCATTTTGTCCTCCAGCAGCCTAAGCCTATAGCAGTATCACAGATCAGGATAAACTCAGCCACTCTAACTATAAGCTTTATCAAAAAGGAAAGTTTTCAGCCTAGCCTTAAAAGTAGACAGGGTGTCTGCCTCATGGACTAAAACTGGGAGCTCGTTCCAAAGGAGAGGAGCTTGATAACTAAAGGATCTGCCTCCCATTCTACTTCTAGAGACTCTAGGAACCACCAGTAAACCTGCAGTCTGAGAACGAATTGCTCTGTTAGGAATACATGGAACAATCAGATCTCTGATGTATGATGGAGCTAGAACATTAAGGGCTTTAAATGTGAGGAGAAGGATAATTTTTAATTCTATTTTGGATTTAAAAGGGAGCCAACGAAGAGAAGCTAAAATAGGAGAAATATGATCTCTCTTTTTAATTTTCATCAGAACTCTTGCTGCAGCATTTTGGATCAGCTGAAGGCTTTTAACTGTCATTTGTGGACATCCTGGTAGTAAAGAATTACAATAATCCAGCCTTGAAGTTACAAATGCATGAACTAGTTTTTCAACATCACTCCTTCAAGACATGCCTGCAGTCTTTGTAACTGGTTGGATTCATCAGGATTTATGGATAAATAAAGCTAAATATCATCAGCATACCAGCATAAATTTATCCTATGCTGCCTAATAATTTTACCTTGGAAGCCTATATGTAGCAGAGAGAATTGAAACCCGATGGTTCAGGGGGGCAATGTTAATTTTAGACTGCCAAGAGGCTGAAAGCAACACTGAAGCAGTTGCAGATATTTCTGGCAAGTTCTATTCAACATTCACCTAGATTTTCCATTTTTATGGACTAAGAAGTAGGGCTGCAAAACTGACACCTTTTAATCTAAAGAACTGCCAGAACTAAAACCTTTAAAAACCTTATGTGAGGTACTTTAATGGTCTGGTGAAACCATACCTGAACTTTTGGTATGATTCCCAAAGATGTGTTTATCACAAAGAACAACAAAGAACATTATCAAAGGATCCTCATCCGAACAGCGAAAGGTAATTGTTGCATCACCATAATCTAGGGTTACACTTTTTCAAATGGAACTGAGTTTTGTTGTCAAGGTTGATGGAAAATATGAACAGTTCTTTATGCCAGTGCATTTTGACCCAAAACCTGTAGATGTCTAATGGAAAGCTAAAGTCCAATGGGGATTTAGTCTTTCAGCATCGCAGTGAACCCAGGTAAACATCCCAATGAACAAAAAAAGGTCTTAGTGAGAGGAAAATTAAAGTTTTGGAATGGTCTAACTAGAGTTCAGAACTAATTCTGACAGACAATCTGTGTGCAAATATTGTAAAGTCAAGATGTGGGATGCTGATAGACTCCTTCCAAAGAAGACCGAGTATTAGAGTGTCTTCAGTCAGAGGCTTCTTCAGATTTGCTGTAAGACGGAGCGCTACAGGAGATCCTTCCTGCCCACAGCCATCAGCATCTACAACGGCTCTTTGAAGAAACCTACATAATATGAGCTATAACAACATTTAATTTCCCTTTGGGATTAATAAAGTATTTTTGAATTGAATTGAATTGAATTGTATTCCAAAGTATTAGTTTAAGGGTGTTCTCAATTACTATACTGGGTTATTGCATCTGTTTTATTTGTTATTTTTCCACAGTCATGTAGCCTCTTGATGGAGAGGATCACAGTACTGAGGGACAATTTATCTACTCATATGAGTGTATGTGTTTGAGGATTCCTGCAAACAGGTGTCTTATTATAGCTAGTACAATTTATGAAAATGGTTTTAGACAGCAGTGTTTCCAAATGCAGGCCTTTTTGAACTGATTGATATGCAACAGTGACCAGCTTGCAATATTAAAAGACCTGAAACGATTAATAAAAAGTTCAGAGCAGATCTCTATACACTGCAAAAAAAAAAAAAAAAAACTTTTTTAAAAGAAATCAGTTGTCAGGAAGAGAAGTGTTGACCTCTATAAGTCTGGTTCATCTTTGGGTACAGTTTTGATAATGGGACCTTCAGATGCCTGATCAATGGGTGGGAAGTAGCACACAGTTTGATCTAGTAACACCTGAAGCGCTAACTGTGAATTCGTAAAGGAGGTTAGTGTTACAAAAGGGCTGGAGATGTGACAGGAGTGGCAGAGAGAAGAGAGAGAGAACACTTACGGCACCTGAGAAGATGGGAGGCTGATGACCAGGAGAGATTAGAGCTTGTGACATGAAGGAATGTTGTCTGAGCACGGAACAGCCAATCCCGGTGGTCACCTGACCGTTACCTGACACAGTGTATAGTGTAGCAAGTAACATTATTTTGGCTCATGGCTTTAAACAGCTGTGCAAGAAAGTTAGGAGATCACTCCATTGTTTTTCTGACAGCAACATCTCTTCATATATGACAGCCATTCCATTCCAGTTTCTGTTGAATTCAAAGAAAAGCACACTACTCTGCTTACAGGTCCTTCTAAAAAAATTAGCATATTGTGATAAAGTTCATTATCTTCCATAATGTCATGATGAAAATTTAACATTCATATATTTTAGATTCATTGCACACTAACTGAAATATTTCAGGTCTTTTATTGTCTTAATACAGATGATTGTGGCATACAGCTCATGAAAACCCAAAATTCCTATCTCACAAAATTAGCATATCATTAAAAGGGTCTCTAAACGAGCTATGAACCTAATCATCTGAATCAACGAGTTAACTCTAAACACCTGCAAAAGATTCCTGAGGCCTTAAAAACTCCCAGCCTGGTTCATCACTCAAAACCCCAATCATGGGTAAGACTGCCGACCTGACTGCTGTCCAGAAGGCCACTATTGACACCCTCAAGCAAGAGGGTAAGACACAGAAAGAAATTTCTGAACGAATAGGCTGTTCCCAGAGTGCTGTATCAAGGCACCTCAGTGGGAAGTCTGTGAGAAGGAAAAAGTGTGGCAGAAAACGCTGCACAACGAGAAGAGGTGACCGGACCCTGAGGAAGATTGTGGAGAAGGGCCGATTCCAGACCTTGGGGGACCTGCGGAAGCAGTGGACTGAGTCTGGAGTAGAAACATCCAGAGCCACCGTGCACAGGCGTGTGCAAGAAATGGGCTACAGGTGCAGCATTCCCCAGGTCAAGACACTTTTGAACCAGAAACAGCGGCAGAAGCGCCTGACCTGGGCTACAGAGAAGCAGCACTGGACTGTTGCTCAGTGGTCCAAAGTACTTTTTTCGGATGAAAGCAAATTCTGCATGTCATTCGGAAATCAAGGTGCCAGAGTCTGGAGGAAGACTGGGGAGAAGGAAATGCCAAAATGCCAGAAGTCCAGTGTCAAGTACCCACAGTCAGTGATGGTCTGGGTGCTGTGTCAGCTGCTGGTGTTGGTCCACTGTGTTTTATCAAGGGCAGGGTCAATGCAGCTAGCTATCAGGAGATTTTGGAGCACTTCATGCTTCCATCTGCTGAAAAGCTTTATGGAGATGAAGATTTCATTTTTCAGCACGACCTGGCACCAGCTCACAGTGCCAAAACCACTGGTAAATGGTTTACTGACCATGGTATCACTGTGCTCAATTGGCCTGCCAACTCTCCTGACCTGAACCCCATAGAGAATCCGTGGGATATTGTGAAGAGAACTTTGAGAGACTCAAGACCCAACACTCTGGATGAGCTAAAGGCCGCTATCGAAGCATCCTGGGCCTCCATAAGACCTCAGCAGTGCCACAGGCTGATTGCCTCCATGCCACGCTGCATTGAAGCAGTCATTTCCGCCAAAGGATTCCCGACCAAGTATTGAGTGCATAACTGTACATGATTATTTGAAGGTTGACGTTTTTTGTATTAAAAACACTTTTCTTTTATTGGTCGGATGAAATATGCTAATTTTGTGAGATAGGAATTTTGGGTTTTCATGAGCTGTATGCCAAAATCATCCGTATTAAGACAATAAAAGACCTGAAATATTTCAGTTAGTGTGCAATGAATCTAAAATATATGAATGTTAAATTTTCATCATGACATTATGGAAAATAATGAACTTCATCACAATATGCAAATTTTTTGAGAAGGACCTGTATATTCTACTCAATATGGTTTTGATAAGGTGATTACCTGAATCCAACAGCAATGTGAAAAACTAGTAAAGAGCATCCCAAAATGAATGTCAGCTGTGACTGAAAGTCAGTGCTATTCAATATAATATTTATTGCTTTTTGAACCCTTCTTGAATTAAAACATTAGCACTGTGTTGTTTTAAAATGAATATGAATTGATTTATTTGGGTATTCGAGTTCTGTATTTTTAACCAGCTATTGCTTTATGCAAAGAATTGCCCAAAATGAATTTTGTATTGAATATGGGAACGATTTCAGTAGTTTATAGAATAAAAAGTACTTATAAATTGTAATCAGAAGTAAAACTACAGATTTTGCAGAGTCAATTTTCCCGAACACTGTTAATTTTCCCATAGCTAGATCTTAGTATAGTATGTGTGTCATTATGCCTCCCTTAACATATAATGTGAGCTGTGGGATAAAGGATGCAACTTTTACAGTTTGCACTTTTGTTAATTTTTGCCCTATTTAATACCTGACCATCCTGGACTGAAGGTTTATTGCTCTATATACAGTCTATGATTGCCCCAGAAACTTAGGGCCTACCCCTTTGTTATGTTACCCATTTCATGCATTCAGCATGCAGAAGTGAGAGATCTTCGTCAGAGCAGACAGAGCGTCTGCATATTATAGTAGGTAATGATAATATTGGATCATTGCTATTATACAGGTCCTTCTCAAAATATTAGCATATTGTGATAAATTTCATTATTTTCCATAATGTCATGATGACAATATTAGCATATTTCATCTGACCAATAAAAGAAAAGTGTTTTTAATACAAAAAACGTCAACCTTCAAATAATCATGTACAGTTATGCACTCAATACTTGGTCGGGAATCCTTTGGCAGAAATGACTGCTTCAATGTGGCGTGGCATGGAGGCAATCAGCCTGTGGCACTGCTGAGGTCTTATGGAGGCCCAGGATGCTTCGATAGCGGCCTTTAGCTCATCCAGAGTGTTGGGTCTTGAGTCTCTCAACGTTCTCTTCACAATATCCCACGGATTCTCTATGGGGTTCAGGTCAGGAGAGTTGGCAGGCCAATTGAGCACAGTGATACCATGGTCAGTAAACCATTTACCAGTGGTTTTGGCACTGTGAGCAGGTGCCAGGTCGTGCTGAAAAATGAAATCTTCATCTCCATAAAGCTTTTCAACAGATGGAAGCATGAAGTGCTCCAAAATCTCCTGATAGCTAGCTGCATTGACCCTGCCCTTGATAAAACACAGTGGACCAACACCAGCAGCTGACACGGCACCCCAGACCATCACTGACTGTGGGTACTTGACACTGGACTTCTGGCATTTTGGCATTTCCTTCTCCCCAGTCTTCCTCCAGACTCTGGCAACTTGATTTCCGAATGACATGCAGAATTTGCTTTCATCCGAAAAAAGTACTTTGGACCACTGAGCAACAGTCCAGTGCTGCTTCTCTGTAGCTCCGGTCAGGCGCTTCTGCCGCTGTTTCTGGTTCAAAAGTGGCTTGACCTGGGGAATGCGGCACCTGTAGCCCATTTCCTGCACACGCCTGTGCACGGTGGCTCTGGATGTTTCTACTCCAGACTCAGTCCACTGCTTCCGCAGGTCCCCCAAGGTCTGGAATCGGCCCTTCTCCACAATCTTCCTCAGGGTCCGGTCACCTCTTCTCGTTGTGCAGCGTTTTCTGCCACACTTTTTCCTTCCCACAGACTTCCCACTGAGGTGCCTTGATACAGCACTCTGGGAACAGCCTATTCGTTCAGAAATGTCTTTCTGTGTCTTACCCTCTTGCTTGAGGGTGTCAATAGTGGCCTTCTGGACAGCAGTCAGGTCGGCAGTCTTACCCATGATTGGGGTTTTGAGTGATGAACCAGGCTGGGAGTTTTAAAGGCCTCAGGAATCTTTTGCAGGTGTTTAGAGTTAACTCGTTGATTCAGATGATTAGGTTCATAGCTCGTTTAGAGACCCTTTTAATGATATGCTAATTTTGTGAGATAGGAATTTTGGGTTTTCTTGAGCTGTATGCCACAATCATCCGTATTAAGACAATAAAAGACCTGAAATATTTCAGTTAGTGTGCAATGAATCTAAAATATATGAATGTTAAATTTTCATCATGACATTATGGAAAATAATGAACTTTATCACAATATGCTAATATTTTGAGAAGGACCTGTATGTGTTGACTCTAAATTGTCTCGTCTTAGGGAATTTTTCAACATATCTAAAAAGGTGGCAGTCTGTCACACAACTTAATGCCCTAGAGACAGATGTCATATATCCCATAATGTGAAAAAGGTATACGGTTTAAACCAGTTTTTTTTCTCGACTGTGATGGGTTCTGCAACCTGGGTCAGGTGTGGGTTCTGCAACCTGCTCCTCTCTTCATGTAGTCTCTTTTAGAAAAATAGCAGCCACATTCTGAAGTCAAATCTTTCAAGACTGAAACCGACTTTCATACAACATGCCCAAATCTCCTCCCCCTCCTGCTAACTTCCCACAGAGTATGAATCCTCCACAACAACACCTATCAGCCAAGACACTGTGGTTATATTTGGTCACTTGGAGAGAAATCTAGTTCAGCTATTTACTCGCTCTTTTTCAAACAATCCAAAGCCAAGGTGAGAACTGAAAAGTTATTCATAGCTTTTTACAGCCACATCAACCAGGAATCTTTTCATACCTCAAGTTTGTTTGTGGTCAACATTTGACCTCTAATAAACAACAGCTTTGAATGGGTGTTTGCATTTTTTTTTTCAAGTTGGTGAGACTGGCAGGCAAACTGATGGTGCTGCAGGCATTGGGGATGGGAATATTCACAAACAGGAACACCCGGAGTGAAGAAACACTTACCACCTCTGAGAAACTGTTTGGGAAATCAACACTGCATAATCACATGGAGCTTGTTGGACCAACATAGAAGTAAACTCACTGAGGGATTTTCAATCTGCTCATAATCTAAACAATTTCATTGCTTTTATATATTTACCTGTATCTTATGATTGTCAATAATGATGTTGTCAGGATCCTAAGGTCACTGGAAAAAATAAGGTTTCCAGGACTGCATTACAAGCTATGCAAAATGTCCTTCTTGAGTACAAAACTAAGTACACCTGTGCTGCTTCTATAAAATATTAAGATGACACAACGTAGGTGTTAGGATTATGAATCTGAGAATATTATTTAATATTAATACTTTAATATTTTATCAAATAATATTTCGGTCTGTTAAGGGTTATCCTGTGAATACCAGCCCAGTAGGGCGATGGTATTAGGACAAATAAGAAAGGTGTGAGACGAGCTCTGACATTATTGAACAGCAAAACTCTGCACACACATGGAACGAATTCACACAATTTCTTAAAATACAAGAATTTATTAAGAAAAATAAGTCAACTCAAAGTCAAACATATTTCAATCAATAAACTCTTTACTATGCTAAAACAATCCAACTAAACTACCAAGCAGAATTAAAGAATAACGAAGACTCATGGGCTATGTACAATATAAACAAGTTGATTAAAGGTGATTGAAAACCATGATCGAAAGAGTGATGCAACATTACCATGCAATGTTATTTATGTTTGAGAACCAAGGATTGTCTTGAAGAATCGGGAAATTAAGTTAAGTTAGTCTTGGAACCAACTTAGGCAATAATCAGCAAACGTTTAGACAACCATTCACAATGCAAGATCAGATAAAATATTTTAATAAAATAATGTTTTAAAGAATGATCTGCTGAATAAAACCAACCTTCTGGATGACTAATTCTCAACGGTGTCTAATTAGCTGCCTTTATTTATTAAAATAATATTTAAAGAAATATTATTAAGGAAATAGTAAAATATTTAAGGAAATATTTTGGAAAAGAGCCAAATCTTTCTGGAGAAATGGGGTTTAATGGTGTTTACTTAGTTATCAAATTTTGTAAAATGATGTTAGGGACACATTATTTACTGGATTGAAAACTAAACCATTCTGGGTAAATATTATTTGGCAGCAAGCACATGTCCTTAGCTGTTAGCAGTTGAAGCTAACAAAGGAGGCTGATAGCTTAGCACCAGAATCAAACACACAACTTTAAAAATACCGTCAATAAAAGGGGTTAAAATGCATAAGTGCGGACGGCGCGTTATGATCAATCTTCTGTTTAAAATCACCCTTCAAGTAAAGTTTGTCTTAACTTTAAAAATATACAAACAAAGAACACAAAACTGAACACGTGTGCAGCAGATAAGTCTGCTAGCACCAAGATAGCTGAGTTCAACACAAACAAAACCAAACTTCATAAAATGAAAAATGTTTAGATCATTTCAATCTAAATCACTTTTACATTATTCTTCCCAAACGATTAACCTCATGAAATGTGGTGAGGAACGTTGTCCAGGGCGTCGAAGTTTGAAGAAACGTCCACAATTTTTAAACGGTTAGCAACAGCTAACCTCCTTAGTTGTGGGGAGTGGCGGCTGTTCTGTCGGCTGACCAAACTGCACGTTACCGTAACCACGTTGATGTCCTTCTCTCAGGCAGGGAAAACCGCTTCACTCAGCTTGTAGAGACAGCTTCTCTACTGGGACTTCTCTGGAACACTGTTTGCTTCTGCAGGCCTCAGAGAGAAAGTCAAGCCAGGCGTGTACCTTAATTCCCTTTCATGAGCGAATCTACTGGATACACAGAGTTATTCATTTGTACTTATCTTAGTGCATATGATCGATGATCATATGACACCCTTGGATTCAGTTTGAAGAGTTTATGTCTTTTTGCCAGCAAAGAGACATTAGCGTGCTTGTCTCTCCGGCCAGCCTCGCAGCGGAGTCCGGGTGGAAGAGATCGGCTTGTTGGAGAGGGGGTGCTCTTATACAGACAGTGGCATCGTGGGAACTCCGCTGTTACAGTTTGCTTGGCTGTGCAAGAAGTAGGTTAATGCAATTTATTTTGAAAGTTCCAGAAAAGTTTGTACCGGAGTTTAATGTTGAAATCCATGGTTGGGTCCCAGCACAGGCTTGCAAACTTGTAATTGATTGAAACACAAGACTTCTGAGACCAAGTTGAGACAATGTGCAGCACCATGTTTGTAGAAAATGAAACACAGCATATCAGCACATAAACCTCATCCCAACTGTTAAGCACAGTTGTGGATAGATGATGATATGGGCTTGTGACGTCGCCACGTAACCTGGGCATCTTGCAGTCACTGAGTGGAGAAGAAGTTTTCTGTTTAACATTTTATAGTTCATTTGTGAGATAATTTGGCTGACAGCTGAAGCTTTGCCCAAACGTCTAAAAGACAAAGATCCCGAACACTGCAGCAAATCTACAATAGAATAGCTTGAAAAGAAAACAATAACCCAATAAAATTCCGGATATTCCTCTGATATGACAGCTTTAGCAGGATTATAAGAAAGCTATTCAAAAAATGGCCCTTAAACATAAAGGAATTAAGGCAGCGTTGTACAAATTCCACCATGACAGAAAAGGATCAATTAAAGTTTAATTAAACTGCTGCTGATAATGGCTGTATAAGCTATTGGATCATAGAGTGCACTTAGTTTATCCCATAACTATACTGACACTCATGAAAACTTGTTTTTCAAACCTGTGATTGTACATTGGGGCCTCATCAAACAGAACAAAAGCATTTCATTCAGAATGGTTAGGTACAGGACTTTTTCCTAACTCCACTCTAATTGTAATTGTTAAAATAACTACAGCAAAATCTGTCACATAAAATGTATTTTTTGCCCACAGTTTACCATTATGCACAGTTTCAGTAATAACCAAGCACCAATTCTCATATCAACCTGTTGTGTGTGTATTTGATCTGCTTTACTGGAAAACAGCTGATATGTCAGCAAGATTGTGGCTCCTAACAGAAGCAATAGATTACGCCATCAATCATGGATTTAACACATACTGAGACAGCCCTGGCACTGAAAACTGCACTCTACCGGCTGCTGAGATGCCAAAACAACTCTTTGGCAATCACAGAGGTTTAAGGGTATGTGTGCTGTATTGAAGTGCTTGCCTTATATGGAGGCTTTTGCAGCACAGGACCCATGAAATGCACTACTTATTGACTTGATCCTCTTTAGTGGTACCTTCGGTTTAAATGCTGGCAAGCTAATTAAAACCTTTGTGAGTAGATGAGACAGAGACAGGTAAATGTAGCTTTAGATTTGTTCCACCACTACAATAGAACTGAATAGAGCGCCCTTACTTTGGTTCAATACATCCAGTTCTGTCACCTTCAATGCGCATCAGAAAACCGATCTCTTGCGATCTTTCTTACGTACATTTCCTGACTACCATCTCCTGGCTTAGAGGACAGACTGGGACACTTGGTTCTGTCATTCTGGAGGTCTCTTGAACACTTGTAGGCTGTCAGTTCTGATACAGGCTTTGGATGTCTGAGGTTATTGTCGAGGTAGGAAAACTTTACTGGCCGTCCGTTAACTCTTACTCCTCACCTCTCATCGACTCTTTATTTGGCACCCCCAAAGGACAGTCCTCAGTCAGAGATCAGTTGTAGTTTGCACAAGTTTATTAAAACCAATCTGAATTCAGAGGGGGAGACATCACACTTACACTGCTATACCTTGGAAACCCGTGTGTGTTGTCTCACTGGGGGCTGCGTTGCATTACATTTTATACCCCACGCTGCTATGCAGTACACATACACAATCATGTCTCCCCAGCAACAGCATAAAAAACAGAGATATACGTCATTATTTAATTAAGAATTGTTTCCCACACGTGGATACAGACATACAGAACACCTGCAAGCCTTGTCCTTGGATAATGAACACTCATTGTTTTATAATACTAGAAGCTACTGTTACAGTATCAAAGAAACAGAGATTCATTCGGTCAGCACAGAGAGGAGTAGCATGCCTCCCCAATACACTGCCGGCTTCTCACGATACAGACAGAAAAGACATGCAAGATTTAACCTGCATGAATAAGACTGCTGAAGTACAATGATACCCACAAAAGTAGCCTGTTACGCTCCCGTTAACACTGACTCAGACGTCTATATTGCCTACATAACATTAAAGTTCAGGTAAAAAGTCGGCTCAGCAAGAGGATATATAGCCAGTGGTGCAAAAGTTATTTTCTTGAATTTTATTTGAAGAAAAGTGTAAGAGATGTATTGACTTTAGTTTCAATGTAAGAAAAACCATTTTAATACCATTTTATCTCTCACAAATGGTTAAGATTTTTATCTGTTGTTTAATATTATTTACACACCCCTCCTAGAAAATATCCAGACATCCTCCTGTCAGAGGGGCTGATCAGCCAATCAGAGGTGGATTCGGAGTAGCGTAAGAGCTATGTCACATTTTACAGCCAGTGATCAACAAACATGTTTTTTAGACTCAAGAGTGATCAAAATTCTCAAATGTTTGGTTATAATACTATCCAGTAATTGAGGTTGCTTTTACAAGACAAAGTTTCAAAATAAAAGACACAGTGACAGTGTCAAGGTTTGACACCATTATCAATTTTTGAGGCTAGAACCAGTTTCTGATTATTAAAGCTTTCTCAATATCTAAATGAGTATGACAAGATTTTTAATCTTAATTATTCAGGAAGGACTCTGACATGTACAGACAGAGGTTCAAGTATTGAGCATAACAACTGATGAGGTTATACACTCCTCATACTTTGAGATCTTGGGTGAAATAAGACATTACTTTGACTAGACCTATAGTCTTGCAAGACATTTTTAAAGACCTTGAAGTGAAGCAGTTCTCTTGTAGGTGAAAAGTTAAATCTAACCCTTTAGTGTGCACTACAACAGTACTGGCCAGACATTAGCTAATGCAGAAAATACAGTAAAACATCCTTTTCTCTAATATTGACCACATTTCCTTTAACAAGATGGCAAAGACTGTAATATTAGATACCGGTTATTAAATAAATCCATGTGGTTTGCCGTAATCTTTAGCAGGAGTCCTCGGCAACAGATGTAAATAATTTTAAACTCCTTGTTAGAACAGAATGACTGTGGTCATTTTCAACTTGGTAATATCAGATGAGGGTTCCAACTTTGCTCAAGGAAATACACACACAGAGTAGTTATGGGTTGCATGCGACATGGTTGTACCATCGAGAGACCTGTAAGCACGGTGCCAAAAAAAGATGAGTAATTAGAAACGCAGAAAGGTTAAACTGCAACACATACAACAGGGAGAAGAAGACAGATGGTGGGCGACAGTTTAAACAGCGAGAGACAAATGATCTTTAATATAGAAGAATCAGTGTTTACATAGATTATTTTTTATTGTTTCAATAAAAAGTAGCATATAACTATAGCCATATTAGCAGCAGCTCTTGAGTCCTTGGTTTGACATGCTTAGTGGAGCCATTACAAAACAGCAGTGTGACAGAAGCATGACTGGAACGTATTGTCACATTAATCTAAGGATGATGAGTGGCCTACGAACTCGGCACTCTTGTCTTACGGGATTAATATGATGTCAGGACTGGAAATGTGGACGTCCTTCTGCTTCAAATTAGTTTTGTCAGCTTTTTCCTAAACTGTGAGTCGAGGAAGAATGACTGTGAATTACAGGTGCTTAAATCCCCTGTTGACGGAACTAAAAACATCAACTAAGTAATAGGCGTGCCAACTGCCACAGGTTAAATGATTTATTTTCATCCTTCGGGACAGTGCAGATGGTAAATATGCCCTACCTCTTTCTTTTAGATGCCTGAATGGGCAGTAATCATTAATCTCTTCATACATGTCATGTCTTTATTCACAGATGAATCACTTTATAAAGAGACCCTGAAGCAAATTAGTCTCAGCCCAGATCAGAACAAAAGAACTAGAAACAAAAAAAAAGACTGAGTTTCTGTAGAAATGGAAAGAAAAACAGCAATAGAATTTATAGACAATATTATTATAGTAAATATTTAATATAGCGTTATATACTGAATATGATTTTTTATCCAGTAAAAGTTTGTTTTCTTTATTTTATCTGATGATGTTTCAATAAAGGATTGAACAAAAATCATGATCGTTTCAGGTCGCAGAGTGGTGCAATCATTAACCATGTTGCTTTGCAGTAGGAACTTTGTGAGCTTCAGTCTCAGCTGAGGCTGAGTTTGCATGTTCTACCAATGCATGCATTTGGTTCTCTCCAGGTCCTTCAACTTCCTCCCACCATCCAAAACCCTACATGTTTTGTTAAATCACCATTAGAATTTGCCAGGTTTGAGTGTGTGTGGGTAATGATTAATGGTTCTGTGTGTCTCTGGGTTACCCTGTGATGAAACCGGTTGACAGTTGCACCCCACCTCTCGCTCATTGATAGTCGGAGATTGGTACCAGTACAATAAGTGTACAAATAGAGAAGTAGAAATTATTTGCCAATGATCAAGGTACACTTACTCTAGAATTGAGTTAGCTACATCATCCTAACTAGCTAAGTTGTTCACTTTTTCTGTTGTTTGTTGTGAAACAGGTTGCAGATACTTTAGTTTTTATGTAAGAATTATGTAAGAAAACACATTTAAATTTTAATCTACTCCTTGTCAAAATCTTTGCAATTGTGACCTTCAGCCCTAAGGAGGCATAGATTCAAATTTTTGTATTGGCTTCAGAAAGTAAGTTTAAATGTGTATTGTATTGAATTGTGTTTTTTTTTTATTGTTGCTTGCAGGGAGAACTTAGCAGACTAATATGGGGCATATCACTATCTTGCCTGATTGCAAGTAGAAAATAAATTATGTTGACAACCTCATGATTAGTAACAGCCAAGTTAGCATGGTCATTATCCTGCTAATTATTTGCAAAGTTCCTCTGGGCTAACAAGATGTCACATCACAAGCAGGACTAATGGTTTGAAATAGTATCTATTATAATTCTTATCAGGTGTAGCTGAAGCATTTCCATAGCTGGTCTGAGTAGATGACTTGCACTTTTAACTGAGCTGTGTTGGGACCACAGCCATGGATACAACATGAAAGATGCGGTACAAACCTTTCTGGAACTTTCAAAATAAATTGCATTTAACCAACTTCCAGCACAACTTCAGAAGGGGAAGGGGGGCAACAGCGGACTTCCCATGATGCCACTGCCCGTATAAAACCCGCACCTTCCCAATGGTCCAAACTCTTCCACCCGGACTCCGTGCGAGGCTGGTCGGAGAGGCATCGCGCTCTTCAAACTAGATCCAAGGGTGTCATACGATCATCGATCATATGCAATGAGTTAAGTACGGATGAATTACTGTTTGTGTACCCGGTATTCATTTAAAAAGGGGGAAATTAAGGTATAAGCATTGCTTTACCTTCTCTCTGAGGCCTGCAGAAGCAAACTGTGTTCCAGAGAATTCCCTGCAGATACCCGGTCTCTACAAAGCCGAGTGGAGCGGTTTTCCCAGTCTGGAAGGAGGACAACCGAGACCGCATCACCGTGGTTACAATAACTGTGCAGTTGGTTGGCGGACAGAACGAGCCGTCTTTCATCCACAGCTACGAAGGTTAGCCGAAGCTAACCGTTTGTTCACAGTGGAAGTTTCTTCAAACCTCGTCGCCCCGGACAACGTTTCCTCACCACGGTTCATGAGGTTAGGTTTTGGGCAGAGAGATAAAAGTGATTTAGAATTAAATAATCTAAACGTTTTTCATTTGATGAAGTTTTTTTTTTTTTGTTTTGTTTGTTTGTGAACTCAGCTATCTTGGTGCTAGCAGAATATCTGTAGCACACGTGCTCAGGTGCTTTTTTTTTTTTTTTTTTTTTCTGCTCTCGGTGGAGGAGGATGCTTTTTCTCTGTCTCCCGCACCCCCTCCCATATCTGCCCTGCTTCAGCTCTGTGTCTTGTCTTCTTTTTGGAGCCTCTTCTTGCATATTTTCCAAATTCTTAGTTATGGATTTGGTCAGCTGGTCTCTCAATGCAATTGATCAAATTTTCTCGAGGAGAAGACAGGGTGAAGGAGAGCCCAACTTGTCCGGACGGGACGTTTTTCTCTGGATACACGATAGACTCCTGGCAGAAGTGGAGGATTGTGTGTCTGTCGATAATGTCAGTCGAGGATGTGGAAGATATGTATATAATTGGATGTTTGATATCAGGATTTCTGCTTTTTGGAGTCAGCGGTTACCTGGCATATCGAGAAATTCTGAGAATGTCAGCAGCTGTTCTGGCCATTGTAAGGCTGCCTGGCATGTATGATGGGATCTTCAGGGTGATCAACACTCAGACTGAAATGTTACGTGAGCTGAATCGCAGACTAGATGTGATCCTTAGGATCGCAGGCAGGTTGCGGTTCCTGGACTCAGGGGTGAAATGGGATAAATCTTGGAGAAAGTTGTTTGCTCGGATCTGACAAAAGACCAGGTATTTGGCTGTTTGGATCCGCCTTTGAGAAGCACCAGCGAGACTCTCAAGGCTGACGGAAAATTAAGAGTCAGCCTAACCCAAATAATTATTGTTTTTCTGAATCTGGCTCCCCTGCACGGCCTTGATGGCTGGCTATCTTCAACTTCTCCTGGAAGTTATGTAAACATGATGCTCTGCTCCCTCTGCTCCCTCCCTTCCCTGAGGACACCTGTGGACCTGCTCAGAACTTTGTGGCCGGTTGATGAACATTCCAACGTACCATCAAGGACAATGGCCTCTGTGACAGTGCTTCATGGACTTACTTGCACACACTCACTTGCACACACACACACACAAATGCTCAAGATAAACATATGCACCCCTCACACGACCTTCACCGTTCCTGGCATGATGTTGTTTTGTAAACTTGTTGCTTCTTTGTGCTGAGGTTTTTTGCAATCTCAAACTGTATCCTGCTAAGGATAAAGTGTGAAATATGATTTTTTCCTCTACTTACCTAATGTGGCCTCTTTTCTCATCTAGCAAGGGCAGCGCCTGTGAGTGGGCAGCAAAGCCTCGGTGACCCATCCCCCTCTTGTCTTGTGTCATGATGTATGTTTGGATGGGTTGTACTGTAATTGTAATTTCCCCTCGGGGATCAATAAAGTCTCTTTGAATTTAATTGAATTGTTATGTTCTGTGTTTGTGTGTTTTTAAAGTTACGACAAACTATACTTGAAGGGTGACTTTAAACACAGAAGATTGATCATAACGTGCCGTCTGCGCTTATGCATTTTAACCCTTTTATTGACGGTATTTTAAAGGTGTGCGTTTGATTCTGGTGCTAAGCTATCAGCTTCTTTTGTTAGCTTTAACTGCTAACAGCTAAGAACACGTGCTTGCATACTTAGCCCCATTTCTCCAGAAAGATTTGGTTCTTTTCCAAAATACCTCCCAAAATATTTTACCATTTCCTTAATAATATTTCTTTAAATATTTTAATAAATAAAGGCAGCTAATGAGACACCGTTGAGAAATGGTCATCCAGAAGATTGGTTTTATTCAGCAGATCATTCTTTAAAACATTATTTTATTAAAATAATATTTTATCTGATCTTGCATTGTGAATGGTTGTCTAAACGTTTGCTGATTATTGCCTAAGTTGGTTCCAATACTAACTTAACTTCACTTCCAGATTCTTCAAGATAATCCTTGGTTCTCAAACATAAACATTGAATGGTAATGTTGCATCACTCTTTTGGTCATAATTTTCAATCATCTTTAATCAACTTGTTTATATTGTACACAGCCCATTAGTCTTCCTTATTCTTTAATTCTGCTTGATAGTTTAGTTGGACTGTTTTAGCATAGTAAAGAGTTTGTTGATTGAAATATGTTTGATTTTGAGTTGACTTATTTTTCTTAATAAATTCTTGTATTTTAAGAAATTGTGTGAATTCATTCCATGTGTGTGCAGAGTTTTGCTGTTCAATAATGTCAGAACTTCGCTCACCCTTTTGATTTTGTCCTAATACCATCACCTTACTAGGCTGGTATTCACAGGACAGCCCTTAACAGACCGAAATATTATTTTATAAAATATTAAAATATTAATATTAAATAATATTCTCAGATTCATAGTCACAACAGCTGTATTAAAATCCCCATATTCAGCCATGTTAATTAGTCCAGATTCTGTTTACTATACAGTTTTACCTGTTATCTATCCACCCTCTGTAGCATTTAATCCTGTTCGGGGTCACAGGGAGGCTTTAACGTATCCCAGCAAAATTTAGGTGAGGCACAGGGTACACACTGGACAGAGAACCAGTTCATTGCAGGGCCAACATAGATCCAGACACAGAAAACCACAGAACCTCAAGTAAAAGCAAAAATCCAGAGTTGAGTGCATAGAGGACAAGCAAAGTCCTGAGATTTCATCTGATGACCTTGTAGCTGTGTGGTAAGAGTACCAACAACCTTTTACAAGCAACAATCTGAAATGCTTAACTATCATGTTTTTATCCCTTTTATTCTATTTACCCTTAAACAGAATCCAATGCAACCAATATTAGACAACAAAAAAAGCATCACAAAGTTGTCATGTTTGTATTTCTAAAAAAATTTATTAAAACCACGTATCACTTTCCTTCCTCTTTCTAATTGTACACTGCTTTGAGTTGGTCTGTGTTAGAGTTAGAAAGCTGATTAATACAGACAAGTGTAATTAAAGACACAAATGAACCAAGTAAGTTTGACTAGCAAGGGAAAGACAGTCCTCTCCAGAACAACGACTTCCTTCTCACAAAGGAAGAAGTCCTTGCACCAGCCTTTTATTTACAACTCCCATTCTTACAAGTAAAAAGCGGGAATTGGTTCAGCCAATTCTTACAGAGATTTCAACTTAGAAGAGTGGTCATTCCCATATATGGTATAAGCATGTCATGTCCAGGGATTGATCCACGCCAGACCACATTCCTTAACTTTCCACAAACCCTTTGTCCACACTAAAACCAATCACAGGAATCATCTTAACTAGAATAGAACTCAAAACATCATAAACCTTGTTCAAACTAAACAATGATAATTTTTTATACATTTTTCCAACAGTCTGTCACATAGAATCCCTTTAAAACACGCTAAAGTTCATGACTGTTATCTGAAAAACTGTGAAAAGATTTATGAATACTTTTGCAAGATATTGTAAAAACATAAAATCTCACAATTGGCTTTGATAAAACACAAAATTAGAGGGTGAATGTCTTTATTTACAGGCTTCAGCTAACATGTTTGGATTTGAAGTTTTTGTGCTGTTCATGTCTAGTTAGACACAAGGAAAATCCTCTTCTCTACTATTGTGAGAGCACAGCCTGGGCTTTCAAAGTTCTTTCCAGTTCATCTTGAGAAATCACAAAATATCTGTCTTTGAACACATAACAGTCAAAATGACATTAACGTGGCCCAGGGGATATTTTATCTGTGTGCAATTATTCTGAGGTTGTGCTTGTGCTGGACAGGGAGCTGATAATAAAAGTTACTCTTTAAGATAAATGGATAGACACAGGATTACGGCCGTGTTGCTATGTGAGAAAAGTATCATCCGGCTTTATTACGAAATGGTTGTGACAAGCAATCAAACAATATAAATTCAGCTCACAGTTAACCCCCCCTTACAGTGGTGATATAGATGAGATCATGTGTGAGATAGCTCGTTTGCTTCTCTCTGGTTTTTCTCTTCAATCAGGTCTGTTCACACCTCTGCTCTGCTATCTGTTTAAAGCCTTAACTGCTTAAGTTATTGGGAGGGGGGCTACATGGCACCTCCACCTGTATGCTTCACAGCTGGTATGAGGTTCTTTTCCTGGAATGCAAAATCCACTTTTTTAGCCCTAAATATATATTGTTGTGTACTTGGAGAATGTAGGAATGCAAAAAAGTTTAATTTAGTCTCTTTAGGTGCTTTGTAGATACCTTTATATTCTGGTTAGATCACATTTTTCAATCCGTTCAGTTTTCTCTGTTCTCTATTACGTTTTTTAATTATTACATCCAAGAATTTTCTGCAGAGCAGCTAAACAAGGTCATGGACTTCCGGCTAACCAATTTTGCTATCTGCCATTTTTATTTCTCGCTGCGATTTTGTAGTCCAAGCTCATGTATCAGCTGCAAGTGGAGTGCAAGTCTAAATGTTGTTAGGTGGATTAACCCACACAATTCAATACACCATCTCCCAGCATTTACACATCTTCAAAGTGTAAACAACCCCCCTTAATGTAGTTACTTGGTATGGATGGAGAGGGAGTAAATAAAGTAATATTACACCTTTGTGATGCATTCATTTGAAGGCATGGTTCTGCAGGTACGTTGTCTTCATTGTCCTCTCACAGAGGTGTCACATGTCTCAATAGCATTTAAAGAGACCCCACCAAAACGAGTTGCTCTCAGACGCACCTCAGAACAGGGATAAAAGAGGAGCCTGTAGAGCTACAAGGAGTTCAGACCAAAGCATTGCAGTTCCACTTTATATACACCATAACTGAATGATTTAAGTGTGAAAAGGAAGGATTTAACAGCATGATAAGTCCCCTGTAAGCCAAGCATGCTTGCTGTTCTGGTATCCAAATAAGTCACCTTCGAAACATTTATTCCAACAGTCTTAAACCTTTTCTTCACTTCCTGTGGCAAACTTTAGTTTATTTGTTCTTAGAGCAAAAGTTTCCTTCTTGTTCACCTCCAATGGAAGTTAAACTTGCCCAGTCTCTTTCTTATTGTTAAAGACCAAGAACCTGCTGTAGGTCTCATGATGATAATGATGACAATGATAATAATGATGATGATGATTATTGTGATAATGATGGCTGCAATTAAAAACTTTCTCTTAATGGGCAAATTTCGATGATACATTTAGACTCAGTTTAGTTACCGATAAAGTAGGTAAATATGTAACTGTGAGCAGGTTACTGGGGAATTTGGCCAGTACAGTTTATTTGAAAAGACAACAGAAGTAAATCAAACAAATGTAAATTAGCTGGAAAGGCGGATGTCTAATGCTACGTGGCCACATAGTATTATAATTAGTGAATTACATTACGAAAGACCATAAAAAGTGTGCTGAATGAATGAGAACCAGTTCATGTTGGGACTATGAGGTTGTTTGGAGGTGCTTAGGTTGTGCAGATACATTAATTCAGTTTCAACCTGTGTGAACTGAACCTAGAACTAGTTCTTGTTCATTGCGAACTGACTCAGCACAGCCAGGATCTTTTTATTTTGGCCTTGACCATACCTCATGACCACAGGTGAGAGCTAGAACACAAAAGGACTGATTTGTCAAGAGCTTTGCCTTTCGATTAAGCTTCTTCCTCACCATGAAAGACCAGAGCAGTGTAGAGTAGTGCCCTCCGTTGTGCGAACAAAATCCTAATCTTTCAATCCACCTTGCGCTCCATCCTGCCATCACTCGGTACCAAAACACTACGATATCTAAACTCCTCTTCAGACAAAGCTCAGACCTGCTCTTTCCTCTTGTTCCAAACACAGTATTTGAGTAACATCTGACACCTTACTTTCATCTTAAACCCTGGACTGTAGTGTGAGTACTGACAGCTTCAGGCTTATGTGCGTAATTTTCCTTCTCATTGTGTTAGTCACTTCATTCACTGAACAAGAACAGTAAATAGACAGAATGATGACTGGAGGGGATAGACGCAGATTAAAAATGAGTACGAAAAAGAATGTGCTTTGATGTGTTGAATATCAAAGATACTCCTACCCCTGGGGTGAGTGTCCCTTCACTGTGCCCTGGCTCCTGCTCAACAATGACTGGGAACCATCCCCCCTGTTTTGTCATTTCTGCCTTTGTACCCTTGTACAGCTATGACATATATTCCTCATTCTCACTGAGCGTGTGTAACACACTGGGTACAGTTGTTGTGAATGAGAGCAATGCATGTGCAGCATGTGAGAGAACAATGGGCTCTGATTTGGTGCTCTTCTGATCGGACAGGTTTTGGATGTAGCTTCACCTGTAAAGGTATGTAATTCATACAACAAAAATGTGTTGTAGGGGCTTAAAGATCTGGTCAGACATTTATGTGCGCTCTTTATCATGAATGCAATAAATATTGTGATTTTGATGATGCTCTTGAACTGCTCTTTGGAGTGAATTGATAAAACAACGTTGCACAAGTTTCCCTCTGTTGTGGATTTTGTCCAAGCCACAGGTTCATATTTTTACACATTTATACATGTTTCTCATGCAGAAACAACATTGTAACCATTAACAAGCCCCTAACATAATTCTGTCTGAATACCTGACCAGTCCTATGACAAAATACGCAGAAATCATTTAAATAAATTGGCTTACTGGTATAGACCTAGCTTCATTCATTCCAAAACTAGTTTATTTAGTTGTTTGAGATCATTGTCATTTACTAACACTCTGTTGTGTCCAAGTTTATGTCACTGTTCATATGAGATTAGGTTAAATATGTGGCAGGTTGTATGGGATCCTCATTTTTTTCATTTACTTTGTGCAATGCACCTTTATTTTTGCCAGTGAAATAGCCCACAGCATGATGATACCACCGCAATGCTTGACATTGGTACAGTGTTTTTAAGATTGACAGCCTTGACTCCTCCAAAAAAGTTTTCTGTTAATAATTGTTTTGTCTGACCTTAACATCTTCTCCAGAAGACATGAGGCCAGCTGCATTTTCAGCTGCAAGTATTCGTTTAGGAGGAGGGGCTTCCTTCGTTATCAATGTCCTCTGCATGGCAATGTAAAACTGGGTTCACTGTGGGCAGTGCTGTCTGTGGCAGCATCTTCCAGTTAATATAGGCTTGAGCCTTGGTGGTTTTTGTGTTGTTCTTGAACATTGTAACCATGATTCATCATTGTTTGACAGTTTAGGTTAGATGGTTGAAACTTGGATATAAGTGGGTTGTCCAATGTTCCTGATAAGACATAAAAACTAGTTTTGGAAATGATAAAGCAGGCTAACATTGAACTCAAATGGCACTTCTTGACCCTGTTAAAAATTGTGGACTATGGTTAAAAGTTCAGTCATTTCAGGAAACAAACTACTTTAATAAACCTTTACCAATTTTGGCAAGAAGAGAGTTCAAATGTTGTGCCAGAATTATACCAGAAGCTTGTTAATGGCCCTGAAACGCTATGCAACATTGAACCAAAGATTATTGGAGGTGTATGTATATATTTGAGATTCTAATTGAAATTTTAAATCTGTGTAGATCTATGAAGACTTATAACAAAATCAGATGTTTGCACCCAATTCTTTGCATTAAAAAACACTGAAGAAGTTTGTCTTATTATCATTACACCCAGGAAAAGGAAGGCTTCAAATCCATCATTAGAAGCCCAAAATAATATGATAGTTGTATCCATAATGTCCATATCCATAATGAATGTATGACTGTAGATGGAGCTACATTATTATGCAATGTGCAGTGTGCAGATATTTTAGCACTTTTTGAGCAGGTTGCTCAGCCTTGCCCCTCTAGAAAAGTGACACACAAATGGTGGATCTGATTAAAAATCCATCTGCTTGCTTCAGATGAGTAGGAGTGTGTGGACGTGTGTCTGTGTTTGTTGTGTGTGTCGTGCAAAATAATGCATGACATCCTGCGATTGCAAATGATCAAAAGCAGTTTCATGATAAGAGGAATGCAGTGACAAGTTTCCTTCCTGAAACGCTAAAAATTCCCAACAGTGAAACGGGATGCCTTTGATAAGTTATTCTGCTCTCCAACAACCACTAAATAATGGACGTGTACGTTCACAGGTGTCAGAAAAATCAATATTTAAACACATTTTAATGTTTTTCCCTTTTTACACTTTATCTCCAGTGGTTTACAAGTTCCCACTTTAGGATGAGATAACTAATAGTTCAGCTCACACAGATTAAAACTGAATTAATTCATGTTCACAGTTGAAGAAATTAACAAATACGAGCTAAATTCACGCTGCCAACATGAACAAGTTCAGACTGAATGTATGAGATGACGTTTTCTACAACAAGCTGACAGATGATATAACGTATCAGTGTACAGTGTGATATCTCGCTGGGTATTTACCTCTGTTTATGATTGTATGAATAAATGTCACTGTGGTCACTTCAAAAGAAATGTGAGGTAGGGCCAGGATTGAATAACATTTTTATCTGTTCTGCAGTAAGGGAAAACTCTGCTTTCCTAAATTATAGTCTTTACTCTTTGGTGCTTTCTTACACACATGCAATGTGTGTAAGAAAGATGCTCTTCTATTCCTCTTTTTGCATTTTAAATGTCAGGATCTGTTCTCACTATGCACCTGCAGCATGCTCCTGTGGGATGCATGTTGGACCTGCAATGCAATAACAACTCAGTAAACTCTTCCAGGCTCTATCAGACTAGCTGTTTGGGTACAGCTAAACTGGATACTAAATGTACAAAATGATCACACCACAGTAAACTACTGCGAGTAAGATTCTGCCTCTAAGCTTTCACTTCAAACATCCAGAATCATGATTTTAAAATCTTTCAGTTTAGTGCTGTTTTTCAATTCTTAAAGTGGAAATAAACCCTATGTTGAAGCATAATCCCACCCCCAGACAAATTTTGAAAAATGCCACCAAAATGGGCATTACCAAGAGACAGTGATGGACACGGCTAAGCGGGAATGAGTGGAGGTGGTGAAACGGGGGTGTGGTCAGGAGGATGAGGGAAAGTAGCAGCTAGCTTAATTCGACACACTGAAACATGGGAGAGTGATTAGAGCGACGCTGGTAATTTCACAACAGATAGATCGTTTAAGGTGGAGGATTTTTCATCCCGCTTGTCACCAGAGGTTCAGGGAGGCTTTATGGAGCCTGGCGGGCCTGAACTTTATCAGTTCGAGCCGCAGGCTCAAGACACTGACTCATCCATGCCCGAAGCCAGCCGAGGCCCTGGAGGACAGAATGAGTCCAGTTTCTGAGCGGTAAAGTGATGTTAGCAGCATCATTGCTAACATGGGATAGTGTTTAATGCAAAAACAAGCTTTCAGAAAGTTTAAATTTGCATGTAGACTTATATTATCTCAAGTAAAGCATATGACCGAAACGCTATGATCAATGCTCGCAATTCCAACTCCTGACTTGCTACGAGGGCGTGTCTGGGTTAAATGGTTTAGCACTTAAACGCAGTTCTGTGACGTAGAGATGCTGTACCATTTGAACCAATAGGAAAATTAAACTGTAGTAGTCACTGCCCAACCCAAAGAGGGCAGCACTAACCCAAGTTATACAGTTTACCTACAAAAAAAGTTGATTTGGGTTTTTAATAGAATGTTGTTTAATGTCGCCACGACGTTCAGTTCAAGTCTCACGGGGGGAAAAAAAAGCCTTATTATTTTGAAAGTTTGTTAAAAGTATTGATATGAAGGCACTTAAAGAAGACATTTATGCACATCACTGCTTATCCCTTCTTCCTTTTACACATTCCTGAGCCAAATTGAGCATCTGTTCATTGTCGTATGTCTTAAGAAGGGATATTTGAACAAATTCTACAATAAAAAAACATGCATCCTTTAATGCACAACCTGTTTGGCTCTACATACAAGAGTACGGTTTGATTTCCACAGAGGTTACAATCTCATAACTCATCATTTGGGCAGTGTTGCCAATCCCATTTTAGTAACCCACGTCATGCTGTTACATGTTGGTTTAAAAGGCTCTAATTAAAGTGAGGATATCAGGATCCGCAAGTGAGTTTGATTCATTGCTGGCAAAGAGCGCCACCGAGTCAAGGCAGATCATTTCCAGTGAGATGCTGGCTCTCACCTCTCTTCGTCTGTTAAAGGTAATCCATGGCTACCTTTTTGCAGTCAGAGAGAGAAGGTGACGCACCGCTGCAGCTTGGTGGAGATGTCTCAATGTGTGTCAGACAGAACAGGCTAATTGTGAGGGAGAAGCAGATGGCGCACAAACTCTTTGACCCAAACAGGAAGATTGTTACACCTGAGAGGAGGCTTTGTTTTTCCTGTTTGAACTGCCAGTACAGTTGGAGGGAAAAGTGAGAGAAAGTCGAGTGAAGCAGTTTCAATCTGCAGAGAATCTTTTTGGTTTGGGAAAGAGGCTCTCTGATGGGCACTTCTGGGCTGAGTTTCAGATGATGAATGTGAAATTAAAGTCTGGAATGTGGGCAGAATAGCTTGATGAAGAGGACTGCTGGTAAACGAGGAAACGGGACAATGGGAGAATATGATCAGTGGGAGGCAGAATGACAAGTGCTTGTTTCAGTCTTTGTGCTTGTGTTCATTCAAGACAGGACCACCAAGGCAGAATGCTAAGCTAATGAGCTCCCTCAGGACAGTCCTGGTTTGGCACACTGACAGATTTCTCTCTTATAACCAACCAGAGTATTGCAGACCAGTCTAGCTTTAGCTTAGTTCAGCTTCTGCAAACATAGATCAGAGATCTTCTAAATTGCAAGCCCACCTAGTTTTTATTTTATTTTTATAAAACCTTTTTATATATACTTGGAATGCAGAATATTACAGAATCAATCCTTATTCTATCACCATGGTGTATTTATCCTAACACATTGTTAATGCACGCTCATTTCTTACATTTGTGCTTCTTGCAGGATAAAAAGCACAGGTTCTGCTCGGCAACATGTAAATGTCTTTCTAATCTAATTTTTTCTCCCTGCACTGCTGTCAGCCGAAGTATTATTCACTTTCATAACAACTGCGCCCAGACGAATGCAAACACACTCACAGACCCATTCATAGTTGGCTGCTCTTCATGTCAACACAGTTGCACTCGCCAAATGGAAAGGTTCTTTATCAGGGAGTGCCATCTTAACTGTTTAATGAAAATTAGCTTTGAGAATGGGCTCCATTTGCGAGGCCTAGTTAAAAGAATTAACATCTGGATGTTTTGTTATATGCTGACTAAAAATGACATTTCTCATATATGTCATATATGAAGCACCCTCAATATATATTGGTGACTGGTAAAGATTTGAAAAAAGTACAAAAATAGATTCAACTTTTATTGCAGGAGAATAAGCTTACACCTTTTGTTTAGCCATGTTGCCAGGAAAAACTGCACTGAACTCTTACGCTGATTTCGTGTCTGGTAAACCAGTTCTGTGTTGGTTTAGCCACATGTTTTGGGTCATTATCCTGGTAAGGGAAATAATGGCGACCCGTTTTAAGTTTTCTGGCAAGGTCTGATTGGAATTTTGTTTAAAATATCCTGGTATTTCAAATAATTTATGATTCAATGTACTCTAACAGGACTGCTAGAACCTTTGGAAGAGATGCATGCCCACATCATGACAGGATCTCCACCGTACTTAAACAAATGATCATTTTCATCACTTCTTTCACATCACAGCAAACTGAGCAGAAAGGCTCAGACTATGGCTTATCTGACAATGTGAAGTCTGAGTGTTCAGCAAACTCCATGTTTACATTTGTGATGGTAGGACTTCGCTGCAGGTCTCTTACAGTGATGGACATTTTTCTTAATCTTTCTTTCCACCCTGCTCTGCTGACTGTGTGTGGTAGCAACATTAGCTTGGTCCTCAGTCAGCCTAGTCTTTCACATTTCCATTTGTTTTTAACTTTCTCATTAGTGCTCTGACTGTGGACATGGGCGAGTTTAGGCTGGTTGCTATTTTCTGTGAACAACTCATCTGACTTACTTTAATGACCTGTTTGTTGTTTTACCATTATAATGAAGAAATCGACCCCTCTATCATGTCATGTTATGTTTATGGAAATCACTGATGTCTGACTCAAATTCATTACTCTTTAATTAACTCTAAAAATTAAGATATGAATTTAAAGAATGTACACATTTAGCTTGTAGGAATTATAAGCGTTGCAGGTAAGTACTGTGAAGTATGGCAGAGAACCTGTGATGATGTGGGCCTAAAATAATGTAGTCAAATTAAAGGCTCTTTAGACGTCTTTACCAGGGGTGCCACTAAATGTAAAGGTTGCTGGATATATTTTAGTTGAATAAATTAAAACCTTCTGGACCCTATCCTTACTTTATTTTTATGTTGGTGTATTATGTTTATCTGCAGGCACTCATTCAAATATAGTTTCCTTTTTCACACATGTTAAAGTTTCACTTTGCACCTCTGTAAACATTTTTGTGAATTTAAAAGGCACATTATTATTGGATGTGATGATAGATTCCCCATCACATGGGATTTCTCTCAGTATGGTGAAATTATCCAGTTTTAAAATAAACCCCACCTCATTTCTTTAGCAGGTGTCATCCAATTTTGGATGGGTAACTGAGAAAGAGAAGACTGGAAAGATGTTACTGCTTTGTTAGAACCAAGTCAAAGAACGGCAGCAGGGTGCATCTAAGATATAAGGAGGCAATATCAGGGCTGCTCTCAACCACAGCATATGAAGATGGATTCCACAGGGACACAGCTGGGTGTGTGTGTGTGTGTGTGCAAGTGTGTGTCCTGCAGAGATGGAGATGAAAGTGAAGTCTTGTCTCATGAAGCTGTCAAAATGATGGAGCTGTATCTTTGTCCCTGCTTAATGAAGTGGAGCACACGTATGAACAGCGAAGGTGTGGAATCTCAGCACTGCATTTCGCTGTGTTCATCACTACATACGTGTATGTAAATAGTTTTGAGATGTGTTTGTGCAGATCTGAAAGACCTGAGGTGGACGAGTGAGCAGCCCTTGCTGTTGTGCCGGTGGAAGGATGCAAAGCTGAGGAGTCTCTCGGCCTCTGTGAGAGTCCTTTGGATTGAATTGATAAGAAGGCCATTAGCTGCTGCTTCAGCCTGTTGCCATGAGAACATGTCCCATGAGGAGAAAGGCGTAGCGCCTTAGGTAGCTCTGCTGTGAGAGGCCAGTTTCTGCTTGGGGTGTTGTATAAAGAATAATTACATGTTCATGGCTGCATGTTTTTATGTCTTATGAACAAGTATTTGTGTGACTTACAGTTCAGGTCAGAAGTTTACATATACTCTTCATTAGCATGACTGTCTTGTTCATTTTAGGATTTTATTTGGACTGTTATTTTTCCAGGGTGGAATGATAATATAAAAAACAACTCAATATTTTTTTATGAACAAGAAGTGGGCACAAAAGGTTCAATTTACTGTGGATTTTCTCTAATATAAAAAGGGTCAAAATGAAGTTACAGACTAAAATATATACAGACCCCCCCCCCCCAGTTATAGGTGGATAAATGTCTCCCATCAAGTTACTCATCGACCAGACTTTTTGTTGCTATGAACAAGCTGTTGGGATAAATCTGGCTGTATATTGGACTCCTATTCGTATAAGAGGTTTAAGAGCTCGATTAAGTCATTTGGCACTGACCATGCTTTGACCATGCCATGAGTCAATACATTTTCAATGGGGATGTACTGGGTGCCATTCCAGAATCTTAATTTTAGTTGGTCTTATTCATTCCAGAACCAGTTGTGTCCATCTAGCTGTCGGTTTCAGGTGAAGGTGAAGAATTTAGGGGTAGGCCTCCTTTTTAATAACTTATTTGCAATACACCGGTCTCACTGGCAGGGTAACAGCCCCACCCCATGATGCTGCCACCATTGGAGTAGGGTGTACTTCCTTGGTTGCCACACTCTTGGTTGATGTTAGAATTAAACTCACATCACTGTGAACACTAACACTGGTGTTCCAGCGTCTCATAGTTTATGACAGGTTGAAACATTGGTGGTTCTTGGGTTGTACTTTAGCATACTGAGCAATTTACTTTCTCCTGAAGGTGACACTTTGGGTCAGATGGTTGAAACGTGGCAACAATTGGGTGTTCCAATAGAACAATGATTCCAAATGGGATAAAACAGGCTAGCAACAAGCTTCTGGCCTGGCCCCAAAATCAATCCCACTGATTTTCAGACTATGCTCAAAAGCCAGGAAAGCATTAGGAAACTATCCATCTAAACGATCTCTATCAATTGTGCCAAGAAGTAAGCTAAAATATCCAGCCAGGATCATGCCAAATTGGGTTTGGTTTCTCTCAGCAACTTGCTAAGGGGTATTTAACCAAATAATAGTGGGGCGTGTATTGATTTATTTGAGGCTGTATTCATATTTTTTGGGAAAAAACAACAATAAAGTCAAGGTTGAACGTTTTAAAGTTCATTTAAGTTGTATATTATGGCCCCCCTGAAAAAACAGAAAAGTTAAAATGGACCATTAAAAGTCCAAAATGACTATGAAATTAATGACGTGTACAGCATGTAAGCCTTTGATCAATTTGTGAGTCAACATGAAACCATTAAGCTTTTAAACTGTTTTAAGGTCTGGATCCGTCACTCCAAGCCTCTCCTGAGGATGGCTGACAGCTGTATGTGGTTCTGGCAATCCATGAGTCTGACTAAACGCCTGGCCTGGTAGTGGGAGCAAGGTGGAGGGAAGCCATGATGTGCACTTTCTTTGTAAATGGCAGCAGTGGACGCATAAAGGTCAGTGCCGCTTGCGACTGCAATATTACTCTATCTGCAGAAGGAAAAAAGTGTATAAAACCTGTGTGGGAGGAAATAAAAAAACTACAAGTTTTATCGTGCCCTTGAGCAAAGTGAATGCGGCAGCATTTACATCACATCAGCATTAGGTTGCTGGTGAATGTAGAGACATTTTGATTTGCATGTAGTGAGCTTAACCTTGGAGAACAGTAGTCAGAAATGCTTTTTTTTCTTTTGGTTTTGACAGCAAAGGCTCACAAAAGGTCAAACTACTTGAAATTCTTGCTGTTACATATTCAGATAGAGAACATGTCGTTTTCTTCTCAGGCTTGCGGTGAGGCAGCGTTCAACATTTATGTCTTTGTCTCTGCCTTTCAGCTAACCTTCTCCTCTCAAGACTCAAAGCCATATTTGTATCCATCAACTTAACATGTGAAATGTTTTTTTTTTAAATGTATGCACTGTCAAACACAGATGCTGTTTTCCACAAACTCTGGTGCACAGCATGTGTCTTGTGGGGTTCTATTGAAAGCCTTTAGTAGTAAATATCTCATCCACAGCAGCTATTCTTGACTTCTAGAGTAAATGACCAAGACAAAAGTAGGTTTGTTTCATACTAAAACAACTCTAATCTCAGAAAAGTCATACATGTTCACGCAAACACTATTTTATACATCTTGATGTAGTTCGATACAGGAGTGGAAAAAATTATTCCTGGTCTGACAAAATTCTTCTGTTTTTGCTTTTCTGTCGCACTTAAATGTTTCAAATCATCAACCAAACGTTGATAAGAGATGAAGATAACTCGAGTAAGTTAAAAAAAAAAAACATTTATTGTTTAAGTAAAACAAAAAAGGAGATGCAGATCTCATTTAATTCAGCCACACTAGAGGGTGTTCGAGCCTATCTAAGGTCATGCCACAACATCTTACTCAAGTCTAGACTTTGACTAAGCCACTGTAAAATTTTAGAAACAGGGAAAAACTCCCATTTATTTCTTTTTGCTGTTTTGCTTCTGAAATTAAGAAAACCCACCTTCGACCACCGTTGTAAACCATATTTCATTTTCCTGAAAATGAAAAGCTTGTCAAGCGTAGCCACATCAGCTCTGGAGCCGCAGTTGAGGAGGAAAGCAATTACTTCTTATTTTTAAATGCAGCGTTTGCAGTCAGGATGGATTCTGACTGCATTCAAATCAAGAGGCAACTGTGGCTCTCAATGAAGGGAAGCCATCTTACAGTCGTCAAGTTGACAGAGGGATCCTGACTTCTCCAGTCTTTGTTGTTGAAAACATCCTTGGACTCAACACCAAAGCTCATGTTTACCTTGATTCAGTCAATTATTTCCGGGAAAAAGCCCTGCTTTTGCCCATAAGCAAGCTTATACAACAACAGTGCTGTTAAAGTGTATTGAGTGTTCAACAAGGCTGGGGGAGCTCATTTTAAAGTGTAATCCATTTATTGTATACTTTTACTCAGAACATGTGCATGTGGCTGTCAAATACAGAGACACACATCCACACACACTCTGTCTCCCCATTTAATTTAGTCTTTCATGCTCTGGCAATTTTTGGAGTGCTCTCAAATTAATCAGTGTTTTAATGGAAGCTATGTTTTTTTTTATTTTAAAGAGGCTGTGGCTGTGATTTTATTTGGTAAAAGGGCCTCTGGTTTGCAGTTTTTTCTATTCGATTACAGGTTAGGAACATTTCAATCTTGAATAGTTTTACAAATCATCTCACACTTAAGTGGGTCTCCATCATTAATTGTTCCTGACTCTAATGCTTCTGCAAAAATAAATCAATCAAAATATTAAGTAACATATTAAAGTAAAGAACAACTCTGATCTTTTTTGAAGCAGTTTTTGCTCAGTCTGCCTTAAAACTCCTTATGAAAAATGTCCTAAATGCCTTTTGTGAAGAAAATGGATCAATGTGTAGTTTATAATAGATTTTTCATTTTTCTCTAGTCATGTCCCGAACATATTTTTGTCCGACTGCGACATAACTTGATCCTAAAGGTGTCCTGAACAACTGTTTTACAAAAAACAATGATTTTAAATTTATTAAAGTTACATTTATGAGCCCCAAATCTAATTGCTTTGAGAATATCTAAAGACAATGCACACAACTGCCAGATTAAGTTCCATCCATCCATCCATCCATCCATCCATCCATCCATCCATCCAGACTTTGATCAGGTTCACTGGAGCAGAAACCTATTTATAATCAGCAGGACACTGTGTATTGGGATCTGGCTGAGTCTCGACTTACTGAAGTCTGCCAGTACAGAAGTATATTTCTTCTCGCAATAACATTTTGTATAAGAAGAAAGTAAAACTTTCAGCACAAACAAGAAGTAAATCACCGGCCTCATCCTCAGCTGACCTAGCTGCTGTCTGAATAGTCCCCCAATGGCAGCAACAGCGTCACCGATGACTTGTTGTTCAGTTTGTTGAGGCCGTCATTCCCAGCTCTCAGTCACCGGGCGGGGCTGTGAGCTGAGCGGAGCGCCTGTCAAATAAACCATGACCACCGCAACCTGTCACGGGCCCTCCTCACTTTTCCCATTAAATGTTGTGCTGTGTTGAGAGCTCTGTCAGTCTCAGGCAGCTCAACAGAATAAAAACAAATAACAAAAAAATCTGCCCTCACGGTGGAATAAAAGTACAACCTCAGCCTGTTCTTTCTAACTGATGAAATACTGTGATTAAAAAGAGCACCTCCACATGTATCTACTCTACCTGTTTGCTTTCCTTTGGGACTGTCATAATAGCAGTAAAAATACCCAGCTCCAAACAGAACCAAACAGAACTGCATCTGTTAGCATTGATGCTAACAGATGCAGTTGCTGGGTTTGTGTGAAAATGACAGTGATAGTAAATGAGCTAAAATTAGAAAGCGAGCCATCTCATGTTACCACACTGATTTATCATAATTATTCATGAGGGCTGGGAAATAATCACTGGTAAAAAATGGTTCCTCCATGAGACTCAGGAGCTGCTTATAAATGCTAGAATAATGGTTACTTAAACCAACTGATATAAAGTTATGTCTTGTTTTTATGGATGTATATAATTGTATTCAAATACTTAATATCTGTTAAACAAAATGCATAATTAAATAAATGTATTATTAGTCTACTTTTAGCTGAAAGCTAAACACTAACAGTTGTCACTAACAACAGCTTTTCAACTACGAGAGATGTTGAATACATTAACAATACATAAAGTGTGCACTTTATGATACAGAGGTATTCTTTTCTTTTCCCCTTTATGCTTAGCTAGTAATAATCTGTTAGGTTTAGAGTTTGAGTTCTGTTTATCTTCTCCGCACTGCCATGTTCTTCAATTGCTTTATTTCAGTTCATTCATTTATTAAATTCAGTCTGCTGTTTAGGTGTTTGTACCTTTCCTGGATCCCTTCATTAAATCTTTTAGTTTGTATTTTCTTGTAGACCTATTTTCTCTCTGTTTATGTCCTTTTGGTAGTCTCATTGTTTGCTTATTTTTGTTCACTTAGATGTTTTCTGTTACCTCCCTGCTCTCCCTGCTCATCTATGTTAATTAGTCCCTCTTCCACCAGCTGCTTCTCATTCCCTTCTGATTACCTCCCGGTTCATTTCCACTCTTACTCATTTATACTCTCTAGTTGTCATTACTCTCCACTGGTTCAAGTTTCAAGATTCTTTGTTGTCATTATGTCACCATAATGAAATGTAGCTCAAAAGTTACACGTGTAGGTTATAGACAGTTAAAATTTTTAAAAGCACATATGTACATGGAATGGGGCATGTAGTATTTAGTATTTACATAATGTGCAGCTTTTGCTGAAACAGTCTATTAGATGGGCTGGTGGTTTGTTTGCAGGCAGACACTAAACAGTGATGTTTAGTGTCTGCCTGCAGGGGTACAATTGCCTTCACTGCTTTGGGAAAGAAACTGTTCCTGAGTCTATTTGTTTTTGATGTGATGATCCTGAATCATTTTCCTGATGGAAGTGGCACAAACAGTGTATTGCCCGGGTGGGCATGGTCTGTTGAAATGTGTTGATTTATGTTGCACATGGCCTTTTCTGGACTTGTGCAACATAAATCAGGTCCAGATCCAGTAGACGACATGCCACAATCCCCTATGTTGTCCTCACCACCCGTGCTAAGTCCTTTCACTCCTGTGCCGTGCAGCTCCCATACCACACTATCTCACTGAGGCACAGGAAGCTTTCAGTTGTGGCCCTGTGAAGGTTTGTGAGCAGCTGAGTAGAGTCCAGTCCGTTTCAGCTTTCTGAGAAAGAAGAGCCGTTGTTGGGCCTACTTTACCAGGTGGGAGGTGTTCTCAGTCCAGGAGAGGTCAGAGGAAATGTGAATGCCCAGGAACTTTATGCTGTCTAAACGCTCCACCATATCCCCCTGTATATAGAGAGGAGCCTGTTCATTCTTCCTTGTGTACCTTGTACAATCCACTATCACCTCCTTGATCTTGCTGGTGTTCAGAATGAGGTTGTTCCTGGAGCACCACTTAGTCAGACTGTGGACCTCCTGTCTGTAGTATGTCTCATCATTGATAGAAATGAGACCCACCACAGTGGTATCGTCCACAAACTTCACAACCATGTTTGTTTTGTGAATAGCAGAGCAGTCGTGTGTGAATAGGGTGAAGAGGGCGGGGCTGAGAAAGCAACCCGGTGCTGGTTCTGAGGATCAGTGGGGCATATGTGAGTTTCCCTATCCTCATCACCTGGGGTCTGTTGGTGAGTAAGTTGCTGATCCGGGAGCAATGTGGTGCAGATAAACCAAGGTTGTGGAGCTTCATGGCCAGCATGTCAGGAAGGACAGTGTTGAAGGCTGAGCTGAAGTCCACAAATAGCATCCTAACATAGGTGTTAAGTGTGCTGCAGATGAGTCAGGACTGTGTGAAGTGCTAACAAGACAGCATCCTCTGTGGAGCGATTCTCCCTGTAGGCGAACTGCAGGTTGTCCAGGCCAGCAGGGATGGCGTCCTTGAAGTGCTTTAGGAGGATCCTGTCAAAGCACTTCATGATGACCGGGGTCAGAGCAACAGGATGGGAATCATTAAGGCAGGTGATGGTTGATTTTTTGGGCATGGTAACAATAATGGAGGACTTGATGAAGTTATTATTTATTATTATTATAATAATATAACAGGCAGTCAGGGACCATGGAAAGCTGCAGGGAGAGGTTGAAGATGTCAAAAAAAAAAACCTGTAAGTTTGTCAGCACATGATTTTAGCATCCGACCTTAAACCATGTTTGGACCTGCAGCCTTGTTGATGTTGATCTTCCTCATAATGGAGGTCACTTGGTGCAGTTGCAGGACGTGAGGCTGGTGCTGCACGTCCGGCTGAAAATTCCCCTTCATACTACCCTCCTGCCTGGTCCATGTCCGTTAATGATCCTGTTACCTCCTGCTCATTTCTCACAATACCTGGTGTACCCTGTAAGTCTGCTTATTATTATTATTATTCAGTCAGTCATTTTCTACTGCTTATTCCATAGTGGGTCGCAGGGGAGCTGGTGCCTATCTCCAGCAGTCTATGGGCGAGAGGCGGGGTACACCCTGGACAGGTCGCCAGTCCATCGCAGGGCAACACACAAACAACCATGCACACACTCATTCATACACCTAAGGGCAATTTAGAGAGACCAATTAACCTAACAGGCATGTCTTTGGACTGTGGGAGGAAGCCGGAGTACCCGGTGAGAACCCACGCATGCACGGGGAGAACATGCAAACTCCATGCAGAAAGACCCTAGGCCGGGAATTGAACCCAGGACCTTCTTGCTGCAAGGCAACAGTGCTACCAACTGCGCCACCGTGCAGCCCCATTTTTATTATTATTAAACTTTTTTTCATCTTCCTCTGCGCTCTGCATTTGGGTCCACATCATGACACTATTTGTCAATCAGGTTTGTGGTTTCATGGGTGAGACCCTTGCAATTTTTTTGTACAAGTTTATTTATATTTTAAATGGTACACTGTAAATCAAACACCCAGATTTTCCACCTAAACGGTGTCTAATCGATAGGTCAAAGCAAAGCCTCAATGAAAATATCACAACTCATATACAAGGTCATCCAAAGTTTTACAGAACAGCAAATAAAACAATAAAAAACCTTAAAGCTTTGCTTGAAAAGACAGCTACATATGTCAAATACTTCAACGGATTAGATAAAAAGAAACAATTTTTTTATTTCTAATGTAATCTTCAATCTCATGCTTCAGTAACTTATCAGTGTTTCGGAAAACATGCCCATAAGTGAGACTCTGTGATCAAAAACTCAACTAAACAAACATGCTATCAGACATGATTTAAAGGAGGCAACGGTTTTTGTCCATCTCAAGTTTTCATAGAGTTTGTTCAAGAGCTAAGGAGCATAGAAACTAAGGCACCAGATAACAGTTCAATACGATTTCAACAATATTTTGGGAAATATCCTAAATTTAACAAATATTTTACAAAACTACACCAACAAAGGTGTTGCAGTTTGACAAAAGATTTGTTTATTTTTTCAAATGTAAGTCTTTATATACCTATAAGAAATCTACAAAAACAAAAAAAGCCTTTGCATTCTTTGTGAAATAAAATATATTAAAGGCTTCTCATGTTGTCTTCTGTTTTTGTTGCAGTTACAAGTTACATGTAAAGATCACCAAAATATTTTAATATCAGTCAAAGATAACCTGAGTAAATACAGCATGCAAGTTTTAACAGGTTCAATTTCACTAACCACACGCAGCCCTGGTTATTGCCAGACCTATAGAATTAAGAAATGACTGAAATAGAACCTGCCTGACAACATGAAGTAGGCTTAAAGAACACATGTTGCCCCGATCTAAAGAAATTGAAGAACAGCTGATGAACAAAGTCACTAGTCTGGAAAGAGTTGCAAAGCAATTTGTAAGGCTTTGGGACTCCAGTGAACCACAGTAAGAACCATTATCCACAAAGGAAGAAAACATGGAACAGTGGCGAACCTTCTCAGGAGAGGCCAGGTCCTAAACATGGTGGTGGTAGAATCATAGGGCTGCTTTGCTGCTTCAGGACCTGGACAACTTTTTGTAATCGCTTGGCCTTTCTAAGAAAGATAACTTTGCCAGTCGGCATTATATGGTCAACTCAATCTATTATTAAGTAGTTAGTAATCTAGTCCATTTCGTTGGCAGCACCTGGCTGATACTTTTATGGAAGCAGAATGGGTGTACTCTTTTTACACACAGTTTTTCTATTTTGGGTTCCTAATGGTGGTATGGAATCTGATTTGTGGTTTTGTCTACTTAAAGTCAGATTAACTGCACTTGAACATTGTTAGTTCCAACACTTTGAGTGAGGAAATCATCACAATCTTGAAGATATCGCTTCACAACTTTAAATATTTAGTGGTGAGCTGCAATAGTCTAAACTGACAACAGCTAAAGAACATAAATGAAGATTGGCTGAAAGTGCACAAGCACTGATGCTGTTTTTACTTTCTTTGTGTTTCATAGAAAACCTCTGGATTTATCCTCCATTTCCCAGACGTAATTGTTTTTCTATATACAAACATGGCAATTAAATCGTTCTCCCAAATGCCATTCAGGGAGGAATACCCACACAATATCCCCTCGTCATCCTAAGGCAAACACCATTAGAGGATGTTGAAAAGCCAGCTTCAGGGTGATGGTATAGCATTTGGGATCACGAGTGAAAAATAGAAAGGATATGGTGGCTTTTCCTGTTAAGCTGTCCTTGTTTCAAACTAAGGATTGTGTTTGTGGTATAGTTCATGCATTTCAGTCCTAACTGGGATGTAAGTCCCATGGTAGCTTACCGGTTATTACTGCATGTAAAATAAAAAGGTGAGAAATGTCAATGCCGAGGAGAAAGAAGTGGTATCAATAAGAAATAATCTGAAAATACAGGTTCTTCTTTTTTTTAATTAAACTTTGAGGTTTAAGTTTTTTTTGGCACTGGGAAGGTGCAAATGTACAGCTTTTTGATTTCAATCAATATTTAAGCTGATTTCAAATTGTTCCAAGATGTGCTTTGAATGGAGTTTAAACGAAAATTCATCATGGAAGACTCACCATTACCTCCAGCTTCGTCTAATTACTCCTCAATGCGGCTCTGCTCCACCAATCAGCGTCAAGTCTGCATTTCTCCCCCAGCCAATCATCCTTCAAGGCTCCGCTTTAAAAGATTTTCATCCACGGAACCCTCCGTTCTGCAGCTCAACTTTGACCCTCCTCCACCCCATCTCCTCCATTTGGCTTCCAAACTCTTTCCAAATCTCCTCAGGCCTCCACTCCACCACCAGGCTTGGATCCCAGGGGTGAAGACATCTCTAAATCCAACCTTAAGATGTTCATTCAAGCGCATGTCATTCTTAGCATTCACGTCTTCCACTGGGGTCCGAGCGCCATAGAAATAAACATTCACTAATAAACTTTTCTTATTGCATCCCTGTCTTCTGTGAGTCTGTCCAGGTTGAATTATTCTTACATGTATTAAGCACTGGAGCTACTGCTGTTTTATTGTGAAATGGATTGTACTCAGGTATTGTCATTGTCTCTTTAAGGCTGAAAGAGATTTACCTGAGTGTACGGTCCCTGTCCCGTTCTTTGAAAAAATTTTTGTAGGTAAGTACATAAGAACTTATTAATCCATCAAAGGTCTTAAAGGTTCACAGAGCATGCATTCAAAGAGACACCTATTTTTTATTTTATTTTTTACATCTGTGGGAATATTATAAGCATAACAGTGACTAAAATAAATACTGACAGACACTCAAACATTTGGCTGCAAATGAATTATAGTCAATTGCCTTTGTCAATGATCCTTCCATCCTCTGTTTCAGTAAAGAGCATTTTGATGTGAAGAATCCATAGTCTCTCAGGGTAGCATGTTGAAAATGTAGAGTATTTAGAATTCTTTGTCAATTTCTTTATCAACCATAGACACAGAATTGCTGTAAACTGCTGGTCAAACCTCTTACTCTAAACAGCGATATTCCTTGGTCTCATATGAAATTTTACCAGAGCTGTGTTAGAGTTTTTCCTCTCAAATGTAATGTCGGCAGATTTGCGAGGCTGCTGCAGGAGAGTCATTTTGAATGGCTTGATGCTGACAGCCGTGGCCTTTCCAGGTCAGGAAAATCACCAAGCAGCAGCTAGAGTCTCTCTTAAACATGCTCTACCAGTTTTGAAAAGTTGCCTAATTTGATTTTATTGCTTCCATCTAGATTAATGGATTTAAAAAAAATAAATAAAACAGTACCTCTACAGATTTTCAAATACATTTTGTTAATGTTAAGAACAAGCTCATCAAAATATTCTTGCTCTGTGACACTTGTCTCAACAGCCGTCAGACATTTGTGAAAGGCTGACATCCCTTTTTTCTTAAGTACAGATGCATCTCACTAAATTAGAATATAATTGAAAAGTTTATCTGTTTATCTGTTATATTGGTACATTTTTTTCGGTTAGTTTTGATGACTCTGGCTTACAATGAAAAGCCAACATTCTGTTTCTCAGAAAATTCTAATATTATATAAGACCAATAAAAATGAATTTTTAAGACAGAAAGGTTGATCTATGGAAAAGTAAGCCCATCGGTATGGTCACTCATTACTTGGTCGGGGCTCCTTTTACATTAATCTCTGTATCAATATGTGGCATGGAGGTGATCCGCCTGTGACTCTACTACAGTGTTGACCAGTCAGTATAGTGATACCATGGTCATTGAAATGGGCAGTTGTGCTTTTGGCAGCATGGACATGTGCCAAGTCCTGCTGGAAAACGAAGTCAGCATCTGTGTCCTGGTAGGGCATTTTAGAGAACTGTCTTAAAACAATGGACTTTTTTTTCAGAAGCAGAAATGCTTTAAATAATCCACAGAGGCTGAGCTTTTCATGCAATAAATACCACCTTTATTTATAAAGCACTTTAATAAACCAAGGTCCACAAAGTGCTGTACATTTGCAAATAACGTAAACAATTAAAGAAAGGAAAATAAGTTAAAAATAGAATCAGTCTTTTTAAATGTGCCAAGCTTCATGCTACACTATGTAAGCCTTTTGTTCCTCTCATAAATTGTCACGATCCACAGCGTTTTGTGTTTTGGTTCACACTTGTGTTCCTGTTAAGTTTCTGCTTTGCCCATTATTCAATCTTTCTGAGTTTTCTGCTTACATTCTGCCCCTGTTGCTCTGCATTCTGCATTCTACTCACCAGGTTTCCATGTTACTCATCACATCTCCACAGTATTTAAGTCTTACAGTCTTGGTCGTTGTTGGTTGGATTCTGCTATTGCTCATGTCCTGTTTCCCATGTTTATTCCCCTTGTGTTCTGTAAGTCCCTCATACATCTGCCCCTGTCCTGTTGTGGTTTGGGTCCTCAACAACCCCCGAACCTGACAAAAATGCTTGGGAGCAACAAAACTGGATTAAAAGAAGTTCAATCCATCTATGAAACAATATGTACAAAAGGTTTAGAGACGGTGTTCAACAGAAAATGCAGGGTGTTCAGAGGTAATGTATTCACGCCATCTGAATCATTACTATCATGACCTTTAATGTGTTTTAGATTGATTTTATGTAATAGACAAACATAAAGTACTGCATAGTTGTGAAGTGGAAAGATAAAAATACATGGTTCATAAATCTTTGCACAAATAAAAATCTGAAAAATGTGACGTATATTAGTAGTCCACCCCCCTTTATTCTGATTGGGTTCAGAACTCACCTAAGGACTAAATACAAAAGGATCAGTAAAAAAAAAAATCCCAATAAAATACATTGACAATTATGGTTATAACCTGATGAAACGTGAAAGAACATTCTAGGGTGTGAATAATTTAGCAAACTAATGCAACATGCAATCTCAGCCCATTGCTGTAGATTATGTAAATACAGAATATTTAATCAATTTTTATGGCGTATCCTTTTTTTTGCAACTCATATGCAGCATTATTATTGCAGCTGTTTCAAACAGAAGCAAACAAGATATAAATAACTTATATTATTGCAGTTATTATGTTATTATAATAATATAATATAAAAAATATAATAATATTTTTTCACTATTGCAAATTAAGAGTTTTTAAGCTTTATCCTGAACTCTAGTTTTCTTATTGCAATACAATTAAGGAAAGTTTAGGTCTAATCTTTGAGCATAAAAATAAAAGAATCCCTGCTGCTTCATTAAAACAATTTTCTTTTTCTCTTGCCTAATGTGTTACCATTTGTGCACAGTAAAATTAATGATGCATAATAATCTTCAACACACTTCACTGTTAAACCAAAAAAACAAAAAGTCATGTCCTGAAAATAAATCTATGCATGTGTGTGTTTGGCCCCTGACTCTGAACCAAGGGACCCACCCCTCCCAGGGAATCAACGATCTCTAAAAATCTCTGTCTCCTCCTGGGTTTGAGTCAGAACACGGAATCCATTACTGCACAGCTCCCTGTGTTTCCCTAACAGACTGTTTTGGACAGGAATTAACATAACGACCCACCAACAGGCACTGCCTGCTCCCTTTATTCTTAGGCACACTTTTTTTTTCACACCGACACGTTCGCACTTTGTCAGCAGTGGGCAGGAGTCCAGCTGTGAGGCGTCCTGCAAATTGCCAGTGATTACAGCGGTTTTATAAAAATTCAAGGGAGGAGAAAAGAAGAAGAGAAAGAAAGCAGGCGAGACAGAGGAGGAAATAAATCAATGAATCTTGAGTCAAGCGCTAAATAAACTGACTTTTTGATCCATGTCTGCTCCTGTGGTTGAAGTTTGTTTTGATGAGGCAGAGGTATGCTGTGCACGGGTAGATCAAAGTCATTTGCTGATGGGTGAAAGTTATGAAATTATTTTTCATTCTTTTCCACCTCAGAAAAGTCGGGACAGGGAAGGAAAGGGGGATTGGGACAGATTCTGTCTAAAGCACTATTTTGTTTACACAGTCCTGCATTACAAATCCTGAATATTTTATTTAGAAATGCTCCCGATCTCTTTTACGGGAACTATTGGACTAAAAGGTTGATGCCACTAATGAATCTGCTCATTAAAATGGATGGTTTTACTTATAGTTGGAAAAAGGTTCTAGGAAAGATACCTTCTGCTTTATCATTAGAAATTTAAAGGTCTAATTAGGATTCCTTTAACGTTTGTTTATGTGGAGTCCCTATCAGATTTTGATCCAGTTAAAACCACAAAACAAAAGATAAACAAATACAGAACAAGCAGAATGACTGAGACTATCCATGAATGTTGACTTTGCTCAAAAATTTAAGGCACCCTTTGAAGTTTCGTTTCCAAGTTATGAGACATATCATTTATTACAGTGTATGGTAAGCTAAGAAACATCTGCAGGCTCTTTTTTTATTTTCATTGGTGGGTCGTGTGATTTGTTTCAAACTCCTTATTTTGCAAAGACCTACTGTTTAATACTAAAACTATAACAGCAAAGGGGCCCTCTAAGGCAAGGGTAAAGACAAAATGAAGTGCAGATGTTTTAAAGTCCTTAATCAAAGTCACCTGTGTTTCTTCTTAAAGCGAACAGAACAAATCGGATGCCTGAAGGAATCTCTGTCTCCTTCCTTCCTAATGTCTTTTGTTCTTATCTTTAGACAACAACAAGTGTTTCATGATATACAGCATATTGCTATTGGGTCCAGGTAGGGCCTACATCAAAATGAGACTAAACTCATTCTGCCAGTAAAGTGATACATCATAGGGTAGAATAATATTATCAGGACATCCAGATGATGTGTAAAAATGTTAATAAAATGTGCATTAAAGTGAATCTCTATGCCACTGATGAGCTGCAGAGTGACAAGGATCAGGAGTGGAAATAAAATGAAAGGTCTAAAAAAAATCCTTTTTCTTAGTCAACTAAACTGAAAGCATATATTTGGGCGTAACACTGGTGTCTATGTGCAGCAGAGATTTTGAGGCTGGTAAATTATCAGCTACTGTCTGTATATTCATGGGATGTACACATTGAATGAAAAGCTCAGGCTATTACCAGTGTTGTTTTTGGCAGCCTTCTTACTTCTAGTGTTTTGTACAAAAATGTATTATTAGTTCCAGTTAGTTTTAGTCACATTTCAGTCATTTCTATATGTGATAGTTCTTGTCCAGTTGACTTTTTTGTCTACTTTCAGTCGGTTTTAGTTAAAAAACAATTGTGTATTGTCTATCTGTATACAATGGACACCTCCTGTATATCTATATATATATATATATATATATATATATATATATATATATATATATATATATATATATACACATGTTTATATATATTTATCATGCATGTCATCATGTGTTTCAACACATCAATTTGACAAAATACTACTATGTTAAGAAAAAAGAATGGCCTTAAGTATGAAACAAGCTGGACTTATTGTGCCTTACCTTTAAAAGAAAACCAGTGTGGTTAGCCTTCTGGTGCAGCTTAAGATTTGTGGTATTTTCCCACCTAGTTTGTGGGCACATTTACCGCCGTCTCCCTCTACGATACGTTCGGTTTTTCTTCCGGAAAAAAAATGAAGCCGCATTGCTGATACTTTTAAGGTTTTTACTGACAGATAACATGCACCATAGGCAGAAATGTCATGCATTTTAAACGCCTGACAGACCACCTGCTAACATTCTTGTCTAGTCTCGTCAACGAAGGATCACACACGTCTCGTCATGTTTTAGTCATCAAAGAGCCATGTTTAGCTCGTCATCATCTTGTTCTGGACATGTTTTTATAAATCATGATCTAAAGATTTCTGTGTTTAGACTCATGTACATCTGTGTGTTTTCTGAGGATTGTTTTTGTTTGGTCTAAAAAAAAGGGTCTAAAAAAGTCATGCATGCTTCTTAAATTTCACTAATACTACTCAAAAAGTCACTTATTTATAACAAAGCTTTATTACACAGAGAGTGATGTTTTACAAGCATTTATTTCTGCTAATTTTGATAAATATGGCTTACAGCTAATAAAAGCCAGTCAATCCTCTAAAATATAACAATATTGAAAAGCAATGAAAGTTATTTTCAATACAGAAATGTTATGTTATGGCCATTTTGCGGTCTACACAACCAGTGGGGAAGACCGCTGACTTGACAGCTGTCCAGCAGAAAGTCACTCATAACTCTTAACAAGGATGGTAAGTCATACAATTGTATTGCTAAAGAAGCTGAGTTGTTCACAAATTCAAACATAGTAAAACAAAGTTAAGAAGAAGGAAAAAGTCAGGGGAAAAAAGAAAAAGCCCATTATGGAGTTTGGGGTGGACTGAGCCTGAATTTAGTGTTTTAGCTTTAAGCCCTAGCCAACAGAATGGTTAAAATAAGTATATCCCTCTGAGTGTACTTTTAGAAGACATTCTAATTTATTGAGATGCACCTATACTGGAGCATAGTGTGTTGTTGAATTTCTTACTGTAAAAGGGAAGTGAAGTGTAGTCTTTATTATTGTTAATGATTTGTTTACAAGTTATTGATGTTAGGAGTAAGACTTAGTCCAACTTCCCAACTTTAAAGAACCCAAACAATGTTTAATTGTTTGTTCACTAACAGAATGACATCCAAATTTGTGCACAAACAGTTTCCCAAACCAAGGGAAAATAATTCCCTGCTCTCTATTTCTGTACCTGGCACTTGGTGGGCTCTGCAAAAAGCTCATTGTTCTGTGAGTGCAGAAAAATGCTGTCCCTCTGTACAATAACAAGCACTGTCTGTGCAAAGGGGAAACACATAGATCTCTGCAAAGCGGTTTATTAAACCAACAGCATGATTAAAAGACATAATGTAAGAGTAAACCCTTTAGAATCAAATTTGTTTTTCCAGTTTTAATCTTCTTAAATTGTAAATCTGCTTTTATTAAAACGGTGACATACACAATATGTCTAGACAAGAGAAAATTTACATAAAATTCAAACCTCATTTTTTTTGCAGGATTAATAATTTTTGACTGCATATTTCTGTTTTCTCATGCATTTTCTCTTCATTGTTCATACAGTTACAATTTCCACATTCTATAATCAAGGTTAATCTCTTTCTCTTTTCCTGCCAGAGACAGAGAGATACTCATTCAAAATGTTCTGTTTGCATGATTCCCTGAAGCCCAGGCTCTATGCAGGGTGAGGCCGAGCCGTCTATAACTGGGTATTGATCCAAAATATACACACTTTGAGCAATCTTGAGATCAGATCAGACAATGATTGAACCTCTTTTTCATGAGCTTGCTTTTGATTTTCTGGACTCCTGAGCATGTATTGGGTGTGGGTAAATGAGTGTGTCCTTGTATGGGTTGAAGAGTGTGTGACACGAAAAGGTGGCTGCTGGCTTTGTGAGCAGTAACACAGAAACAAGATGCACCCAGTGAACAAATATCAATCCAATGACCTTTCTGTGTAAAACAATGTAACCTATAGCAACAGCAGTGTCCAAATCAACCGGACAGCAGTATCCAATTTGACCGTGTATTATACGATTAATTTAGTGCCCTATTTAAACTCATTATTAGTACAGTAACTGTTAATTAGAGAAGTCAAGAAATAAAACAAAAGTCAATTGAAGTTACTCATTCAATGTGACTGATTTAGCATGATTTAGCATTTATTGTATAAGTAGAATACGGGGACGTGGATTTTATTTTACATGGATCTTATGACTTCACAAAGCAAATGCCTTTTTAGTTTTTCAATAAAAAGAGTACTTTAAATTATAATTATAGTTATGATATTTTCAATAATGTTTTATTTTTATTATTGGTTGTATTTTTTGTGACATGTAAATTGTTTTTTCTATTTTTACATGTCAATAAACATCCAGCATTGCCTTCCGACTCATTTGATACTATAGTATGCAGTATGATCTCAAGCTAAAGTAGACTGCCATGAATACGCCATATACACAGCACATATGCACCACTCCTACTAAATATATGCATTAGCAACTCAAAGGTTTCAGCAACAACCTGATAGTAATTGTACATATCATTTGACTCTCTCTGCAATGTGAAAGATTCATTTATGTGGGAATGCTGAGTAAGTGGCTCCAGCAGCAAGACAGTCTGATCTATTTTCTTAATAATTCTGCTTATAATTATTTGACCACTCTGGGACTCTTATGGACTATATGAAGACAAACTACGCTGTCGGGCGATCATCAAAGTTTGGAAAAAATGAAAGAGATGGTGAATATACAAAACAAAAGTGCATCATAAGTAACATACAGGGGTTGGACAATGAAACTGAAACACCTGCCATTTTAGTGTGGGAGGTTTCATGGCTAAATTGGACCAGCCTGGTAGCCAGTCTTCATTGATTGCACATTGCACCAGTAAGAGCAGAGTGTGAAGGTTCAATTAGCAGGGTAAGAGTACAGTTTTGCTCAAGATATTGAAATGCACACAACATTATGGGTGACATACCAGAGTTCAAAAGAGGACAAATTGTTGGTGCACGTCTTGCTGGCTCATCTGTGACCAAGACAGCAAGTCTTTGTGATGTATCAAGAGCCACGGTATCCAGGGTAATGTCAGCATACCACCAAGAAGGACGAACCATATCCAACAGGATTAACTGTGGACGCAAGAGGAAGCTGTCTGAAAGGGATGTTCGGGTGCTAACCCAGATTGTATCCAAAAAACACAAAACCACGGCTGCCCAAATCACGGCAGAATTAAATGTGCTCCTCAACTCTCCTGTTTCCACCAGAACTGTCCGTTGGGAGCTCCACAGGGTCAATATACACGGCTGGGCTGCTATAGCCAAACCTTTGGTCACTCATGCCAATGCCAAACGTCGGTTTCAATGGTGCAAGGAACGCAAATCTTCGGCTGTGGACAATGTGAAACATGTATTGTTCTCTGATGAGTCCACCTTTACTGTTTTCCCCACATCCGGGAGAGTTACGGTGTGGAGAAGCCCCAAAGAAGCGTACCACCCAGACTGTTGCATGCCCAGACTGAAGCATGGGGGTAGATCAGTGATGGTTTGGGCTACCACAACATGGCATTCCCTTGGCCCAATACTTGTGCTAGATGGGCGCGTCACTGCCAAGGACTACCAAACCATTCTTGAGGACCATGTGCATCCAATGGTTCAAACATTGTATCCTGAAGGCGGTGCCGTGTATCAGGATGACAATGCACCAATACACACAGCAAGACTGGTGAAAGATTGGTTTGATGAAGTTGAACTTCTCCCATGGCCTGCACAGTCACCACATCTAAATATTATTGAGCAACTTTGGGGTGTTTTGGAGGAGCGAGTCAGGAAACGTTTTCCTCCACCAGTATCACGTAGTGACCTGGCCACTTTCCTGCAAGAAGAATGGCTTAAAATCCCTCTGACCACTGTGCAGGACTTGTATATGTCATTCCCAAGACGAATTGATGCTGTATTGGCCGCAAAAGGAGGCCCTACACCATACTGATAAATTATTGTGGTTTAAACCAGGTGTTTCAGTTTCATTGTCACACCCCTGTATATATTTGATACACGTAATAGGGTTTGATGTTTCACAATAAACGCTTCATTTTCAGTTTAGCTGATTTAAGATGCCCTTAATAAACTTTATTTGATAATAATGTCCCACTGTAATTACGTTTTCTTTCAATAGAAGCCATAATTGTTATGCTAAAAGTCCTCTAAAAGCATTTTGATTGCCAAAACTTTTCAAGGAAATCCAGACAAAACAAAAAGCCATTTTGGAGAATCCATTCAGCCATCCATCGTCTATACTCTGTTATGCTAGCAGGTTTGCAGCAGGGCTGGTCTCCAACTGGTCATTGTATGAGAGGGAGGTTACATTGTAGACAGGTAGCCACACCACCAGAGGCCAACACAGAGACACACAGGATAAACAATCAAACATGCACTATTACATAATGGCAAGTGAGAGCAACCAGTTAACCTAACTGGCATGTTTTTGGCCCTTGTCAGAAACTGGAGTACCTGGAGAGCATGCATGCAAAGGGAGAACATGCATACTCCATGCACAAAGAGCGGGACAAGGATTCAAACCCAGGAACCTCTTGGTGCAAGGCAACAGTACTAACAATTGTGCCATTGTGCAGCCATTTGGGTGAATTTTAAAAATATATTTAGTTAATTGCTGAAGAAGCCAATCTACTTTTTAGCAACACTTTAATAATTTGCTGAACAGATTATTGTCTTACTATTGGATTATTAGATTATTGATTCCTTTTGTTGTAGTTTACCTACCTCCCCATCTTGTAAAATGTTTTGGTCCTAGCACAAAAAAGCAATGGAGTTTGTGTTTTGTTGATTTTATGATGCTTCTTGGCAATAAATATCTTTGTGTCAATTCACCAGTTCCTGCACATCCTGATGTCTCCTACATAGTTAGGCATCTGTGCCAAACAAAACTAGAGAATGTCCTTATAATGCAAATGCTATTTAACTTTACCGCCTGATTGACTTACATAGTAATTTACAAAGCGATTTGGATCACGTCTCAGACTTAGCTGTGCCATGTTCTCTCTTGCCTGCTTGATGCAGTGTTGAATGACCAGCGTAATATGAATGATAACCAATCAATCTTAGAGGTTATATACATATCTCTGGAATAGTTTATACAAATAAAATTTATCTCAGGCTACGTTGTGATATCACCGGTCTGAAGTGTAGTCTTATGACGGTCTTTCCATAGACGAAATTTACAGGAACGTTTTGGTCCGATTTAATTTCTATATTGATATTTTCAATATGTCTTCTGGAGACTGGAAGGTAGTGGGCGGGGTTAAACGTCTGAGTAATCATATCACTGAATTTGCCTTGTACTTTGACGGTCCGCAGTAAAGGTGCAAAAGTGTCGCCTACTATTTGAGGGCTGACCACGTCGCTGTAACAGTATAGGTGATAGAAACCAGCCTTTATATCCGCCGGAAAAGGAGCCAGTTTTGGTTCAGAAACATGAATCCATTCCCCTGGTTTCACGCCCATCATATAAGCTAGAGTGCTGAAGAAGCGTATTTCATACGGACTGTTTGCTTGAAATGCAAATCTCTTTTGAACTTTGCTGAATTTAATGCGTAAACCCGATTTCAATTTTTTGAAAAACATTTCCATCTCTGTCTCGAGTTGAATAACGCTGTTATAGTAGCCACTTCTGATCCTTTGCGTATTGATCTCCACATCACCAACCTTCCTCCATTCAAAGTAGGCATCATAATCCGGTAAATTATGCCATGTATGAGGATATGAAATCTCGGCTAATGCAACCATCCATTGGCCTTCTAAATCAATATGTTGAGCTAAATTTACACGGAAACTTGAACTGGTATTATTTTTAAACACTTCCATGCTAGCATTAGATGGAAGAGTAACGTAAAAGCCATCATCCTCTACCTGACGGTTCATGATGCTGTGTCAACTGTGAGGTTTAGTGCAAACCTTTTTTATACGTTTCGAAGTTCATCAAACTTGATCCAACTGTTGAATTTCTCAGGCCAGTTTTTCCAGCTTACAAAAACCTGTTTGACTCCCTTGACCGTACGTCGTTTTAATATTTTTTCCACTTGATACATCTTGTCGTTAAATATTTTTACTTTTTGAAGTTCCTCAGCGTAAAAGGAACCCTCGATAGGTTCTCCATCCAAATCTTTGAGTTTGTATACAGGAGGAGAACGGGGTATCCGCTCATACACTGTAAACACTTCATCCGTAAAACTCTGTTCGTATTTTTTGTCAAACACTCCACGGACCTTGGATATTCTGACAAGATCCCCTTGTTTAAACGTTGTCACTGAGTCCTTGCAATATCTGTTGGACTTGACATCATACAGATTCTGAAACACTTGAAAGGCATTTTCTGGGGTCACTTCCATAGGGCTCATTTTAATGCTGGAGTGGTAGGAATGGTTGTAGCTTCTAGCTAGGTTTTGCAGTACATCAACGTACCGCCGGGTATTGTTAGCTGTAAAATATCTCCACATCCTTGTTTTTAATGTGCGGTTAAATCTCTCGACCACTGAAGCTTTTGCTTCACTCGCTGTGGCAAAGTGTTCAATACCGTGTTTCTCCATTAAAACCTTAAATTTCTTGTTAAAAAATTCTTTACCGGCATCAGTCTGAAGTTTTTTGGGGATCTGACTTTCTGTAAAAACTGATTCAAATGCCTTTACCACCTCAGCGGCTGTTTTCCTCTTCAAAACTCGTACATACGCCCTTTTTGAAAAGATGTCAATGACTGTTAATAAATAATTATAACCATCATTTTCCATGGCCAGAGCTTGCATGTCACAGAGATCAGCCTGGAACTGCCTCAATGGTCTGGTGACAAAAACTCTGTTTCTCGGGAACTTTATTCTTGCAGGTTTATGTAGAGTATAGGTATCTTCTTCTGATAAAAAATCTTTAACTTTTTCAACCGCAACCTTCTTTCCCGTTTCATCTTGCATAACCCTCCTCAGCCTATCTACACCCCCAAAACTTCCCGGATTTGAAGGGCTATAATATACTTTCTTCATCAGTCGTCTTCCTGCCATCTCTGCCTTATGCTCACTCTGCCGATTACTTGTTAAATAATGAGAAAAAACACACAGGAGGGTAGATTTATCCTTATTTTCTTTTTATTTTTGTATTTAATATTAAAAAAAAAACAACCAGAAAACAAAATCAGATAAAATGCAGATTAATGCAGATGAATTCAAACACTACTAGCTTTTAAACAACACTTTTGGGAAAGGTCACTATGTTCCTACTTTAATTGTATTTAATAGTAAAAAGAAAAAAGAAGAAAAATCATATATTGCAGATTGATTAAAGTACTGGAATACTAAAAAAAAAATAAAATAAAATGATACAACAAGTCATCAAAGATGTGAGATCAGTTTGTTAGTCCATTTGTTAGACCGTCTTGGCAATCGTCTTCACTCTGAAGTCATCCGCTTGTATGCGTCGAAGTACCAGAAGATTCTGAATAGCAGGAACGAGTTGGGGGTTACGAGTCGTCGTACAATGCGTTGAAAGTTGACTTGGTAATAATCCTCCCCCAATACCTCCAGGCAATGGTGTTGATGCTGGCTCGGGTGGTTCGTTATACATCTATAGCAGGTTTCTCTGAGATAGTTCAAAGAGGTTATGTTGAATAAATGAAGTATCGCTGTTTTCACCGTATTGATGAGGGTGGTTGAGAACCAACCGTCAATTTCGTCCTCCTGGTTACTCTCATCCTCTGCTGAAGGCTGAGGGTCCTCCATCGGTTCCAGGGTTTTTGTAGGGGCTTCGGTAGAGGGTGAGTAGCCGGTGGCTACCTCCTCCTCCACGACCACCTTCATGTCTTCTGGCAGGACATTCGCGTCTACAGACTCAGCCATGAATAGCGGTGATGGTCAGCAGAGGTCTGGAGAAAGCGGTAGATATTTCATGTTGTATCCTGTAGGTGATGCAGGACTGAAGTGGTTCTCTGAGAATGAGGATGTTGAGGTGGATGGTGAGAAGAGGTCAGGGGAAGGCGGATGATATGGTCCAATGTTGAAGCTTTCATCGTGCTCAGGAGAGAAGTGGATCTCTGCTCGGTGGTTGTAGAGATCCCTGTATGGTGTCGGTCCACTCATTCTCATGATACGATTCTCAGTGTCTGTGAGCTTGCAGTTATCCTCCCGTATATATATCATAGGAAGGGGCGTGTCCTCAGAAGAGGGTTCGTTCTAAACGTAAAACAGGAAACGTCAGCGTTTTTTTCACTGACATGACATCGATCCTACTTCGTGACTTTTGGAAAAGGTCGGAAAGACGATGTCCAATTTCACTCATCTTCTCTGCCCAAGCTTCAAACGGCAGAGTCTTGAATACGCCGCAGTCCTGATTGAAAGCCTCCAACACAAACAGATCTGAGGGACTCGTCCGGTTGTTCCTGCGTCTGCTTGCCCGAAAAGACCAGCGGCCATTTGCTGTGGTTTTTGACCCCCACACTGCGCTAAAGAGAGGTTTTCTCTCAGCTATTTCAACATCGGATGGTATATGAAACATTCTCGCCCGTTTTACAGGTCGAGGAGACAGTTCATTTTCTTCTTCTTCTTCCTCCCTCTCCTGCCTTGAGACTGTTTCAGGGCTATCATTAAGGTGCGGGATTGCAAGCTTTAACACAGCCCAGTCGCTGTGGGTGAGTGTACGCAGAGCCAGTGATCCATTAAATACCTCATCTTGATCCAATTGATACAGGCAAAGCTCTCCTATATACATGAAAATATAACCCCAGCTGCCAACCAGGCCATATGGCTCCAAAGACCATTCTTCCTGCAGAGTGTCGAACGGGGGTCTTTGTACCCAGCAGATGTAGTATGTTGATTTCTTAGGAGCATTCAATTCACGGGATGAATACTGGTAGACGGTCACTGGGGTTTCGCACAGAACTGACATACCTCTTGGCCGAACCGAGGTCGGATTTTCAACCATGGTTGTTGAAGTTGATGTTGGATCCTCATCATCGGTAGAGTATGTCATGACGGAAATTCCGATAGGTATCTCCGTTGAGGAAGTATATGATGCAGTTGCTTGTTCATCATCGATAGGTATCTCCGTTGAGGAAGTATATGATGCAGTTGCTTGTTCATCATCATCATCTTGGCACGTGTTGCGTTTCTCCTCCGCTTGACGATAAACTCTCTTAACTCTAGCCATTGTTGAACGGGTGTTCTTTTTTCCAACGAATGCTGCATGTAAAGTGCAGAGTTTTATCTCTGTATTTAAAGTAAACACTAAAGCACGCCCTATTGTTTTCATTGGGTTATTCAAGGTTTAACGATGCTTACAAACACACCCCCTCTATTTTTAATTGGTGCTGATGCCAAACAGTTTCCGATAATACCATATTTGTCTTGTTCTATTTATAACAAACACACCCCTGTGTTTTAATTGACTCATTTAAGGTATCGCCCCTAATGACGACAACCAATCAGCATCCACGGTTACGCACCCTTGGACACACCACCTGCTTGACCACGTGACCTCCGGCCCACATGGCAACCACATGGCGCCCACATGGCCCCCACCGGAAGTCCCGCCCTCACCGGAAGTCCCGCCCACCTGTCAACAAGTTTGATGAAAGGGTGTACTTAAATTCTCTCCTGTATGTTTAACCACTACACTTAAGTTATACGTGCAGATGTCTTAAAATCCATTACTTAGACTCTTAGACTGATGATACTGATGATAGCAACTGATTAGATACTGTTTGTCTTTTATTACATAATTGATTCTCTGCAGATGTTTGTCTAATGTTCAGTTTAGGTTATAAAGTTCACACAAGTTCCAGATTTTAAATTAAATGATGCATTATGAATAATGTTAGCCCTAGTTGAATGAGATGTGTTTTACTTTTTACTTTTAAAGTGATAATCCCAGATTAGTTGAATCCAAAATAATTTCCCACTTGATTACATCTAAATACAGTATTTTGTGTCTTCTTTAAACCATGTTACATTTCATGCTCAATCAAAAAAAGGTCATGATCATTCATGGTACATATAGTAACCAACCAATTCCCTAGCAAAATGGAAAAATGTAGTGTGTCCTTATAGTCTGTGTTTTAATAATGAAAATGGGCCATTGACAAAAAAATAAACACTTTGTTTAGCTGTGTTGTACAAAAATAAACTGGTTCCTTTTGTGTTCAAAATCTCTGCTGCCAGAAACAGTTCACGCACAACTTTAATTGGACCATATCACCATAACTCCATGTATATATTAGATTGTCAAAGACTTGTAATGTGAAACAACCTTTGGGCCTTGACCTTTCACTTTACTTCAAAACCACTTTGCCCTCACACTGGCTTCAGCTAACTGGTTGAATTGTATGATGTAAATCAAATAAAGCATCTTTCTCAATATAATATCTTGCTCAGAACAGATTCTGGGCTGACGTTTACATAAATTTACTATGCTTTCGAAACACCCAAATGTAGGTCTAATGTATATATCAATCTCAACTTAACTTAGAATTTGTTTGAGAGCAAAACCAATATCATTTATTTTGTGTAAAATTGAAAACAATGAGGGCTGTAAGAGTCTATATGTTGAAATTGCCTTTAAAGTGCAGAAAAGAGGTTAGCAGACAGTATTCTTTAGACAAAAGGGAAAATAGTTTTGCTAAAGTTTGCTAAAGCACATGTGTGAAACTCTTTGAAGCCACAGAGGAAGAACTTTAGTAATTATCTACCTTTAGACTCTCATTTAGCCCAATGGCTTTATCACATCACATAACAATAACTTTGGCAAAAACAAAAACCAAAAAACACAGCTGCTCCTATTGCATTCTAACTCTCAGTCAAAGGCTAGTTTCTAGTTTATAATTAGTTTTTCTTGTTTACTGTTTGCTATGTTAACCAGTTATTTCGGCTTCTTTTGTTTTTATATTTTTAGTTAAAGTATTCATTGGATTAATCAACAGAATGTTGTATAACAATCAATCATAAAACCTTGAAGTCTTATATTCTTCTGTTATAAATGCAGTTTTTAACTCCTTGCAACAGTAACTTTATTGATAAGTTATGTGATTGTTTTGATTTTCATGACCAGTGAGAATGGCTGGTTTATAGATGTTGAAGTCATCCGAAGTTGTTGCTTGTTGCCACAGATTTAACACGAAACCATGTAAATCACTGGTTAAAACAGGAATCTGATGTTTAGACATACTATTACCATATGTTTATTCCATAAAGGCTGACATTTCTTGTAGAGAATAAGTTGTGAAACTCAGCCAATAAGTCAGCATCTCGTGGAGGACCTGTAAGGGTAATTGTTACTTATTCTGTTTTTCTGAGCGCACAATGTAATTATGTTGAGCTCAACATCAGCTCTCATACCGTAATATATCTGTGATCAAAAGAACATGTATATATGTATATACACCATTTATCGAGTCCTTACTGTCTGATTTGCTGTATTGACATCTTGAATGGGATTGTTTGCTCAGGATTATGAGATAATCTTATCAGAATTAAAATGCTCGACCTTTTAAAAGCTGTATAAAGAACAGTTTTCCTCTGTCTTCTGAAAACAGTTTTGTTAACTCTACCATCTGTAAATTGCTAAATTTGTCTGCATCTTCCTTTTTTTCCCTCTCTTCCCCTCTCGCCTGCATTAACCTTGGACCGTAATTGCTACCACATCCTTTCTGCTCTGCTTGCAAAGTCATCCCAAACCATCCTCAGCTGCTAATTATGCGCTGACAACAGGGCGCCTTAAATCAGCATTTGGCTGATAAATTCCCACTGATTCTGTGTGTTCATGTAAAAAGAGAATGTGGAGTGCTAGAAAGGAATTAAAACACAGTTCTATATTGCTTGAGTTTACAACTTTCTTTCAACGTACTTTCGAATGCTTAGTTGGCATAGAGGAGGACAGCACATGAAGTAGAGATTAGTCTGGAAATAGGACAGGGAACTAGCAGCATGCACACTGAGATGCAGTCCAAAGAAATAGAAATCTACCAGTAGTTATCAATGTTTTATTTTGATTTCTGCCTCATCTTAAGTGTTCAGAAGCAAAGTAGTGAACTGAAGAATCATTTAAATCCAAACAACAGGACCCTCAAAATGACAGTGGCTGTAAACACACTGGAAATAAAACATTTTGGTATATTTTTATCTTCAGGTACAGTCAAGCACTAACCCAAAATTCCTACTTTAGATGCAAACAAAAGAATCTGTACCTCAAAGAGCAACGCTGTTTATGCCGTGTTGTCTGATGTTCAAATGAAAAAAATGAAAAAGCCAAAAGCATAACTGACAAAACAAATCCTCTTGAATTAACAGTACAAACAATCTTCCAATGTTTTTTGATGTAAATCTAACTAACCCTTGGCGATAGTGAAATAATAGCCTTAAGCTTTGAACCTTTTTAGAAATTGCTGAGAGTCAAACTTACAGAGTTGTGAAAAAAGTGTTTGCTCCCTTACAGATGTTTTCTGCTTTTGTTTTTTCTTAAAAAAATCACACAAATGTTTCAGATTATCAGACTAATTTTAATATCAAATATAACTTAAATAAAAACAAAAAAGTAATTTTCAAAAAATGATTCCCTTTACTAAAGGAAAAAAAAGCCAAACTGTTTAAGCTCAAACTGAGCATCTAAATCAGATTTTACTCTCTACTTTGGCCAATTTTTGTTTTTCTTTTAGCCATTTAGGAGTGGATTTGCGCTTGTGCTTTCATTGTCCATCTGCATAGCATAAGTGCCCCTGAGCTTAAGGTCACAAACTGATGGGTGGAAATTGTCCCTCAGGAATTTTTGCATGTTCTCCAGATCCTGAAGCAGCAACCCAGCTTTGGCCCATCATACTACCCCACACTGTTTGACTGTCAGTATAATGTTTTCTGAAATGCTGTGTTAGTTTTACAGCAGATGGAATAGGGCACACACCTTCCAAACCATTCCACTGTTTTTTCTCATCAGTCCACAAATTTGTTTCCCAACAGGCTTGAGGAATAGCAAGATGTTTTATGGCAAATGTGAGAAAGACGTTTGTGTTCGTTTTGATCAGCAGTGGATTTTTGGGTTGAAACTCTCACATAGATGCCATTTTGGTCCAATCTCTTTCTTGTTAAATCACTGACATTATCTGAGGCAAGTGATACGTGCAGTTCTTTAAATGTCATAAATAAATAAATAAAGATGTAAATAAAGATATTTTTTATCTGTGACCTCCCGGATCAGTCGTCGATTTGCTCTTGGGATCATAGCTTGCTCCAAATGTGTTTTGCTGGAGTCCCAAAGCCATTGAAATGGCTTTGTAACCCTCTTCCAGACTGACAGATGTCAATTACTTTGTTTCTCATCTGTTGAATGAGTCTGTTGAATTACTTTAGGTACGTAGTGTGATGACTTTTGGGATCTTTTAGCCTACTTCATGTTGTCAGACTGGTTCTTTGTAGGTGATTTCTTGATTCTACAGGTCTGGCAGTAATCCAGCCTGGGTATGGCTAATAAAATTGAAGTCAAGCTCATTAATCACTGGAAAATTCATAATTGAGCAATGGGTGCAACTATTTTTTCACATAGGGCTAAGTTCATTTGGATAGCTTTTTCCCTTAATAAAATTATCATTTGAAAACTGCATTTCAAATGTAATCTGGTTATCTTTGGTTGATATTAGGTTGATGACCAGTAACATTGACTGAGAGACTCAACCAAATGGAAAATTGACTGACGACTTTGAGTGGTTTGAGAAATGAAGAGGTTTGGAATAGGTATGATCTCCAAGTGGAGATCTCTCCAAGCAGTAATACCCAGACTGCTTTTTTCTATGAAAATAAAAAAATAAAAAAAACATATATAGTAACATTTATAAATGTTCCCCTTTTCGACATTTTGTTGTTACATGTTTTGTTTGGATATAACTAGTGAGCTGCACGGTCTCCTTGCATCTATTATTTGGTGATTAACGGTTCCATAAGGAAAACTAAAGATATAGCTTACAATATTATCCACAAACAAATGCACGTACCTTCCTTTTCCAATCAAAAGGTAAATTCTTTTTCTAAAATTGACATTTCTGGCCACATCAAATCCAGTATAGTGGCATGGGCTTTTTCTAGCTTGGTCTGCTGCATACTGTATGGTTTAAAAACAATGCTAGGTTTGTTGTCTCAAAGTTATTGGTAGAAGGAACATAAAATAGAGCTGTTCCGTACAATGATTTATTCAGATTAGATACAACTGCATGCACACACAAGGATAACGTGGGAGCTAACAGGATACCTCCAACATATGATGAGGGCCTCTGGCTGTGTGCTGAGTGATTCTGATATATTTTATTTTGTGCAGAGAGTTTGGAAAAGCTAAAGGACAGCATTCAGTGAAAAGTTCACTGGAGTCCTGTAGTGTTGATTCCTCATGCGAGCGGTTATTTTCAGTTGCTTGGTCTCATCAATAACAAATTGCAGGGTGCATGTTTCTTTTTGCCATGAACAAGCTATAGTTCACTGACAATTCAGCAAATATAATTGACTAAATGTAGGGATGTTTTGTTGGTGAAAAATACTGGCTTTTTCAAATACCAGTCATTTGGATCTCTGACAGCTTAAATACAAACTTAAAAAGAGTGATAAAATGCCGATTCCTCATGCAGTGATACAATATCTGGAAACGTAAAGTATTCGGAAAATATCCTAATACAAAAATGCTTCAGTGCCACAGCACATCACCTCCTTAATAAAGCTGTCTTCTTTAGGTATTTTAGGGTTTTAAGTGGGGTAAGTCTTGACCTGGCCCGATTGCCCTGTTAAAACCAAAATTTTTAAATTAATTCTGAAGTGAACAGGGAGGCCAGAACAGGACTTATGTGTACTCTTCTTCTAGTTTTTGTCAGCAGTCTCGCCACAGCGTCCTGCACAAACTGAAGGCGAGCCAAGGAAGTTTTATTCAAGTGAAACGAGTAAAAAGAGTGTTACAATAGTCTAAATGGGAGGAAATAAAAGCATGAATAACAATCTCTAGTTCAGTCTGTAACCTAAATGATCTTAAATTAGAACTGTGCCTTAAATGATAAAAGCAGTTATGAACTAACATTTTACAGTGATTGTCAAAAGACATAGAACTTTCAAAGATGACATCCAGATTTATGAGACTACTTTTCACAGTAGGAGCTAAAGAGGTGAGATGCTGCCTGATTAAATGAATTTTATCATCAGGGGAAATCATAAAAGTTTCTATTTTGTTTGCACTTAACTGCAGATAATTGTTGTCCAGCCATGATAAAGTTTCTGACAGACAGTTACTGAGCTCAGATAGTTTGTACATCTCAGATGCTCGAAAAGAGCCATACAATCATCAGCATACAGATAATATGGCCCTCTTTGTAGTGTTTTAGGATGACCCCCAAAGCATATCGATACAATAAAAAGAGGATCAGGCCCAAAACTGAACCTTGAGGTACCCCACAAGACAATAGTGCATTATCTGAGTTAACTTTGTTCATAAAAACAGTAAAATACCTCTCTGATAGAAGTGAACCAGTTTAATACCATGCCATAAACGCCAAACAAGTTCCTCAGTCTGTTAATACAAGCAATGTGATCCACAGTGTCAAAGGCTGATGTCAGGTCCACAAAAAACCAGCACAGAATAATAGCAATGTTTGATACCACAGATTTCCTTTCTGATTCGATACTGAGTAAAATTCCGGCTGGTATCGCTGATACCGATCCGATACTGCGATCCAATACCGATGGTTTGTGCAAATACACCTAATGTGCCTGGTAAATCTAAGAAAAGTGTTGCTGTTTTATCATATTGGGTGACTAAAATTGATTAAATAATTAAAAGCCACAATTATTACACAACTTTATCAATACTTATATTTTGAAACACTGATTTAACAGTTAAAGCAAATTAGACTGATTGCAAATAATAATACATACATTTTATAGCTCAAATGTTATTTTTATCAATCTTTTCTTGTAAATGTTTTTTAACGTTGACCACAGCTGATTTTTTTTAATGCAATTGCTCTGTATAATTTAATGACACGTAGGTTCGGCAATCCACTTTAAAGAATAAATTCTTTAGGAAACCTTACTTGAATCAAAACTTTTTTGCCTCTGAGATGATCTCAGTGATACACATATTACTCCAAGTTGAAACTCGTGCAGCTATTTGCTGAAGCATGAATTTATTTATTTCCTTACCTAGATAGTGCCTGCCTGCAGCACCGAAGGCCTCCGCCAGAGATGTTTGTCTTGCCCTAGCAGCACCTGACACTGAGCTCTACTTTTCTGTCCGTCTTATCAGAATCAGAATCAGCTTTATTGCCAAGTTCGTACATACAAACAAGGAATTTGACTCTGGTACACTTTGCTCTCTGGTTTTGTTTTTGCATTACAGAATATACATATATGCAATATACAAATATACACATATATAAATAAAAAGGTGCATTTGCAACATCTGTATGCTGTTGTTTGGTACTCCATTAAATGTTCAACAGAGAAACAGACTGGGGGAAGAAACTGTCTCTGTGGCGGCTTGTTTTAGTGAACAGTGCTTTGTAGTGGCGACCTGAAGGTAAATCTCTAAAGAGTTTATGTGCAGAGTGTGTGGGGTCGGCAGAGATTTTTGCTGCTCTTTTTCTGACCCTAGACCTGTATAAGTCCTGGATGGAGGGAAGGTCAGCCCTGATTATTCTCTCTGCAGTCCTGATTATTCGCTGCAGTCTGGACCTGTCCTGTTTTGTGGATGAGCCAAACCACACTGAGATGGTTGAAGACCGGACAGCCTGGATGATGTCAGTGTAGAAGATGACCAGCAGCTCTTGTGGAAGATTGTACTTCTTGAGTTGCCTCAGGAAGTACAGTCTCTGCTGGGCCTTCTTTCGAACAGTGTCTATGTGTGAGGACCATCTCAGGTCCTCAGAGATGGTGGTTCCTAGGAACCTGAAGTGGTCCACGGCCGATACAGTGTTGTTGAGGATGGTGAGGGGGAGGTATGGGGGTGGTGTTCTCCGAAAGTCCACCAACATTTTCACAGTCTTGAGTGGGTTGAGTTCAAGGTAGTTCTGACAACACCGGTGTACCTTCCGATCCACCTCCTGTCTGTATGCAGACTCATCACCGACCTGGATCAGTCCAATGACAGTGGTGTCGTCTGCAAACTTCAGGAGTGGGGATAGAACACACCCCTGGGGGGCACCAGTACTTATTGATCTGGTGCGGGAGAAGATGCTCCCCAGTCTAACCTGCTGCTGTCAGTCCGTTAGGAAGCTGTTGGTCCACTGACAGGTGGAGGCTGGGACGTTGAGCTGGGTGAGCTTCTGGTGGAGGATGTCTGGTATGATGGTGTTGAAGGCCGAGCTGAAGTCTACAAACAGGATCCTGGCATACGTCCCTGGGTGGTTGAGGTGTTGCAGGATGAAGTTTAGGCCTAAGTTAACAGCATCATCTGCCAACCTGTTTGCTCGGTAAGCAAACTGCAGGGGGTCCAGCAGGGGGCCTGTGATGTCTTTCAGGTGCTTCAACACCAGCCGCTCAACGGATTTCATGACCACAGACGTCAGTTATCATAAATGCTGTGGTTTAACCTGACATGCTTCACACGGGTTTCCACAAACATCACAAACTGTGGCTGGTTGTGAAGCTGAAATAGCTCCACACATGACTCCGTTTACACTGCCATTGTGTCTGAGTGACTAAGTGACATAGAAAACTGCAACTCTGTAAAAAATTTTTTTTATCTATGCTATCCAGCAACCCAGGGCATTTTAGGTATGACTGCAATCATTTCCAATTTGTCACTAGCTCTGTTTAAAATGTATGTTCTTCTCGCGTTTTATGAAGGTGAGCAGCCAAGGGAGGTGGTGATGTTCCAATCTATAAAACACAGATAGAGAATAATCAAAACAAGACTAAAGAAGTGTGAAGAAGAAAATAACACAAAACCAAAAACAGGACAGAAAACTTAGAAACTACACGTCTGAGTTTGGTGAGTAACACGTTTTTCCTTCAAATTCAAACCAGGCATCGAAAATTATACAATTCATAAAATTTTAGTTTCAATAAATGCATCTTCCTAAACATCACTGCCCATGTCCTAGGGCTCCTGTGTTCCCTCCATTTCTTTATCTTGGCTGTCTTCAGGTCTACCTCTGAGCTGTTGCCCTGCTGCCTTCTTTGCTTTTGGCCCACATTTACGTGGCTAATTCCTAGCATTTCTAACAAACCTTTCCTGCATCTCTCTCTTTTCTCCGTCTTCGTATCTTTCCAGCTCTTAACATGAGTGAAGAGTTTTGCTGAGATGAAACACAATGTCAGAGCCTGCCTCAGCTCTCTCCGCTGAGTGGGAAAATTGACTGGGATTGTCTCTGGCAGTACCCCTCTCGTAGCAGTATGTACCCTGTGATGCCTAAAATGCTGTGCTAATTAGTTTTCTCTGCTCCTCTTACTCTTACTCTGACACACCAACCACAATGATTTCACCTTCTTTTTTCTTTTTTTGCTGTCTTGCTTTTTTGCCATGGCCTATCTATTATGTAATCGCACAAAGAGTGTGGACAAATCCTCTCAGGGCTTTTCAGTGTTGCTATTTATCATCAGTCAGTCATTTTCTACCGCTTATTCCATAGTGGGTTGCGGGGGAGCTGGTGCCTATCTCCAGCAGTCTATGGGCGAGAGGCGGGGTACTCCCTGGACAGGTCGCCAGTCCATCGCAGGGCAACACACAAACAACCATGCACACACTCATTCACACACCTAAGGGCAATTTAGAGTGACCAATTAACCTAACTGGCATGTCTTTGGACTGTGGGAGGAAGCCGGAGTACCCGGTGAGAACCCACGCATGCACGGGGAGAACATGCAAACTCCATGCAGAAAGACCCCCGGCCGGGAATTGAACCCAGGACCTTCTTGCTGCAAGGCAACAGTGCTACTGTTGCTATTTATGTCATATGAATTATGTCTTTTCCAAATTTTGACCTCAACAATGCATTAAGGCAGAATGGGAGATAACATGGACATGAAGCAGAATCTCACAACCATTAAACACAGGACAGACCCCAATAGTTACTGGAAGATGACTTAAACATGAAGTTGGGATGGGATTCTATAACATCTCCTTCTAGCTCTGTGATCTCTGCCAACTTCAATTACTTGGCTTCACCATGGTTCATAATCCACTTTGCAATGGTAATTTACAAAGAAATGCCTACATGTTGAACTCAGTTGCTGAAAGTCTGGGGCATTTTCATAAATAAATGAAGAAATATGATATAGTGCCTCTTTTGAGTTTGTGTTGATGTTTGTTCTTTATAAGCCTTATACGTTTGAGCCAGAGTATGAGTCATACACTGGAGTAAATTTCTAGTCACCCAGGTACTGCTAATCCTAAATGTTTAAAGGTCATATGAAGATATTTTAGTTTGTGAAATAACTGTATAATTTGATAGTATATGTTGTATTCAGTATGAATATGCATTAAATTTCTTAATAATTTAGGAAACAGGGCTAAAATATGACATTTTCTACAACATGTACAGTACAGACCAAAGGTTTGGACACACCTTCTCATTCAAAGAGTTTTCTTTATTTTCATTACTATGAATGTTGTAGCTTCACACTAAAGGCATCAAAACTATGAATTAACACATGTGGAATTATATACAGAACAAAAAGGTGTGAAACAACTGAAAATATGTCTTATATTCTAGGTTCTTCAAAGTAGCCACCTTTTGCTTTGATTACTGCTACGCAAACTCTTGGCATTCTGTTGATGAGCTTCAAGAGGTAGTCACCTGAAATGGTTTTCCAACAGTCTTGAAGGAGTTCCCAGAGATGCTTAGCACTTGTTGGCCCTCTGTTGGCACTCTGTGGTCCAGCTCACCCCAAACCATCTCGATTGGGTTCAGGTCCGGTTACTGTGAAGGCCAGGTCATCTGGCGCAGCACCCCATCACTCTCCTTCTTGGTCAAATAACCCTTACACAGCCTGGAGGTGTGTTTGGGGTCATTGTCCTGTTGAAAAATAAATGATGGTCCAACTAAATACAAACCGGATGGAACAGCATGCCGCTGCAAGATGCTGTGGTAGCCATGCTGGTTCAGTATGCCTTCAATTTTGAATAAATCCCCAACAGTGTCACCAGCAAAGCACCCCCACACCATCACACCTCCTCCTCCATGCTTCACGGTGGGAACCAGGCATGTAGAGTCCATCCGTTCACCTCTTCTGCGCCGCAAAAAGACACGGTGGTTGGAACCAAAGATCTCAAACTTGGACTCATCAGACCAAAGCACAGATTCCCACTGGTCTAATGTCCATTTCTTGTGTTCTTTAGCCCAAACAAGTCTCTTCTGCTTGTTGCCTTTCCTCAGCAGTGGTTTCCTAGCAGCTATTTTACCATGAAGGCCTAATTCACACAGTCTCCTCTTAACAGTTGTTCTAGAGATGTGTCTGCTGCTAGAACTCTGTGTGGCATTGACTTGTTCTCTAATCTGAGCTGCTGTTAACTCGCGATTTCTGAGGCTGGTGACTCGGATGAACTTATCATCCGCAGCAAAGGTGACTCTTGGTCTTCCTTTCCTGGGGCGGTCCTCATGTGAGCCAGTTTCTTTGTAGCGCTTGATGGTTTTTGCGACTGCACTTGGGGACACTTTCAAAGTTTTCCCAATTGTTTGAACTGACTGACCTTCATTTCTTAAAGTATTGATGGCCACTCGTTTTTCTTTACTTAGCTGCTATTTTCTTGCCATAATACAAATTCTAACAGTCTATTCAGTTGGACTATCAGCTGTGTACTGTATCCACCTCCTGCACAACACAACTTATGGTCCCAACCCCATTTATAAGGCTTGAAATCCCACTTATTAAACCTGGTCAAACATTACCCTCAGTGTGGTGTTGTACAGCGTCTGATTTAGATTCCCTCGTAGAAGCAGATTTTGTTTTTAAATTTGCACAGAATTTGAATTTAAAATTGGATAAATTTGACCTCTAAGACAACTGAACTTCTCGTTTCTTGAATATGTTTTGCCTCTCATTCAAAAGGTTTCTTCAGTTGAAAACATAGTTGGAAGTAACATATTTATAAATTGTATTCAAATCTGGAATACTAGATAAGTATGTGTGCTGTCAGAATGAGAAGAGGGAGAGCAGCAGTAAATGCATGAGCCACTACAAGATGACTTGCATGTTGAACAGGAACCTTGCAGAGGTCTGAGAGTGGTGTATCGTGAGTCATTTGTTGAAATTTGGTTATTATGTAAGGTTATATGTCTGTTCTGTAGCAGAGAAATACATTTTTGGTGCTGGCTGTTTGGGGACTTCATTAAAATTTTAATCAATCAATTCATTGTTCAGGTAAACACACATGAAGGTGGAGTGCGAGGAGCTCTCAAATTGGAGGCACAAAAAACATGTTCCTATTCTCTTAATGAACACAAATCTAATAAGAAAGGGCCAAGAATGGTTATTGTTTTTCGTCGTTCATTGGCTGGCTAATAAGACTGATCAAATTGACTCTAAACGATTTACTGGATAGCTTAGATGTGAGCCAGGTTACAGCACAGAACCACTAGAGCTCTCCTTTTTTATACTAATATGGCCCACTGTCAACTTACCCCTTTACTGTTTCATACAAACATTTCATACTGACACATTACGACTTTGCCGCATCTCTGACCTAAAACAAAGGGGTGCTGCATTGGCGTCAGAAAATCTTCTTTGAGTGCTTTAGTCATGCTCTGTTGTGTGAACTAAAAGCCTTCTGTCATCTTTGAATGAAAGGCAGGAATTGCAGTAGTACATGTTTTGCGAGGATACATTTTAAAGAGTTAAATTACTTAAATCACTCAAAGCAAAATAGCAATATTACTTGCCATTTTGTTAACATGTAACATGAGTATAACTGATTTTGATGGCCTGGCCATTGAATAACTTCTGTTTATGTACTAATGAGCAACTGCATCCTGCAGAGAGTTAACAGAATAGGCAAAACTGCAGCTTCTAACTCTTAACCTGTGCTGATCTGTCCCCTGGAAGCATTTTCCTCCTGTATTCACATGACAACCTCCAAAGAGCAAAGCTGACATGTTTTTCTAACACTTCCACCTCTCTCTTTCTGTCTCTCTTTTTTTAGCTGTGCACACACATTTACCACGGTGTCGATTCACTTTGCATGAAAGGGTAGATTGCTGCGAGGACTAATGAATTGTGCTGTCAGGGAAGTAACAGATTTATTTACATTGAGAAATGGATATCTCTTCCAGCCAATCCTGTAGAGCTGAGCTGGTGAAGTTTTACGCTAATGGATCAGGCAAAAGTAATGAGAGGAGGAAAAAAGGAGATGAGACATACAGGAAACAGCCTGAGGCTGGACAGCATGCTGTTAGCCTGCAGAACTGGATATTGGGGAGAAATTACAGAAGCAAAGAGGGCAGGCAAAGTAAGTTGAAGGGTAGTAGTTGAGAATCCACTTTAGGAGCTGTCGTGCTGCGGTCAAACACATGTACCCTCACGCTTGAGTGGCGTCGGAAGCAAGTAGACAGCACAGTTTTTAAATTAAGGAAAAACTAGATACACTGCATAGATACAACTGCAGTATTCAGCACTCAAGTTAACATGTTTTCTTCAAGAAAGGGAAAATTATATGAACATGAAAAACGGGTCCTAAGACAAATATTCACTCCCCATCAACATTTCACGTTTTGTCAACAATAGTTAAGTTCAGTCAATATATGATACAGAACATCTGTAAAGATCCATTTTCAAGCCTTTCCAAGGGTTGTCAGTTAGATTTAGGTTTGGCCTTTGTCTAGGCCGTTTTCCATGAATATGCTATATTGTAGCTCAGGCTGGATGACGTGGGTTGTTGTCTTGTTTGAAGGTCAACCTCTGCCCCAATCTCAAGGCTTTTGCAGCCATCAAGATGTTATCTTCCAGGATTGTCTTGTATTTAGTTCCAATTCATCATCTCATCAAATCTGACCCCTCTCCCTGCTGAACAAAAACAATCCCCATAGCATAATTCTGCCACCACCATGATGCACAATGGGATGTTGTGTTCAGGGTGATTTACAAAGTTAGTTTCTTGTCACACGTCATTTTGCAAATGGGCCATAAAATTCTGTTTTGGTCTCAACTGAGCAGAAGACCTTTTTCCAGATTTGCTGTTTCCCCATTATGACTTGTGGTAAACACCACACAGGAATCTGGATTACTTTTTTTTGTGTACTGTGCCCTCTCCAGCAGAGTAGCCCTCAGAATTATTGTCTGACTGCCAAGAAGAAGCCCAACAGATTTATTGAGCGTGCTTGTGTATATAAGGTTTCTACATAACAATATCCAGTAGCGAGTGTAAGGAGCCACAGACCTGCCCCCTGGACCCAATACAGACACAGAGGAGATCTGAGCCACAGACATCCAAAGGTCCCCCAGAGCATGGGAACCCTAGGAGGACCACCGCCGGAAAAATCCTCACAGATGTGAAGAAAAAAGAAGCTGGCAGTCCGAGATGACAGGGGTGTGGTGTTGCAATGCAATCAGCAATACTCACAACATCTGTGTCAGAAGTCTCCCCATACCATTCTTTTCAAAGGAGTAATGGCGGGTTAACTCAGTTTAGCGATCATGTTGTTATCTGAACAGAAGGATCAGCCTAGATCAGTATATCTTCCTTTCTTACTGTTCTTGCTGGGAATTGTTTTTCAGTATTGTTTATGCTTTTAAATCCTGCTGCTGGTTTGTTAGACAAACCATGGCTCATCACACATCATTCCCTTATTCCGCAAAGCTGACTTGGTCAGTGACAACCCTGCTTGGAAAGTCAGGGTCACAGCAGAGGTGGGATGACTTCAACCACCCTTGCTGCATCTGTCCTTTTACAAAATACATGGAAATGGCAAAAAGTGTAGAAAGGGACATTGGTTTTCTATTCTAACCTACCCAAGCTTTATACTTCTTTACAGCTTGATAACTGACCTTTCTGCTGTGTTCCTTGGTATTCATGATGCTCCTTGTGAGAACATCAGAGAAAGATTTGATTTATAATGAGAATCAATTATATACAAGTAGATTCTAATTTACTAAAAAAGGTGACCTCTGAAGGCATTTGTTTTGCATTGCATTTTTTATTTATTTATAAGTATCAGCATTAAGGGGTTGGAATACAAATGGCAGTGACATTTTCCATTTTAATTTGTGCAAAAACTAACCATTCTATTTTCCACTTTACAATAATCCACTATTCAGTGTTCCTAATAAAATATATTAAAGCTTGCGGTTTTGAAAATTTCGGAAGGTTCAAGGGGTGTGAATATTTTTGCAAGGTAGTGTATAGTATGTCTCCTGGCTGAGAAAAAGGAGAAGACAATCACAGCTTTCCTCAGACCAGTCTGGGGTTTGTCATGTGAACAATTGCTGGCAAACACGACCCTGAAAAACAATACAGGAGAAAGGAAAGAGAACAGGTAAAAATGGAGCAGCAGTCAGAGGGGACAACGATCTGTTTTTCAATTGTTCCCCTCTGGAAATCTTCATCCATCTCCTGTTCTGTGCCTGTCTACAGGAGTTTAGGGGTATCCGTTCAATGTGGGGAGGAAATTAATGCAGACACAGCTGTGTGTCAGGCTGCAGAGTATTTGAGATATTTGAAGTAAACTGGAGCCCCACTGCATCACCTCCATCTCCGTTTCTCTTCTTGTTTTCCTTTTACTCTAAGGAAGTTGGACCAACCTGCCATATAGGGTCCAACAAGGCAGAGTGTTAGCCCCTACAGATTATTGGAAAGGGCAAGAGAGGACGAGTCTCTGGTGGTATGACTCTGTTTGTTCTTGGATATTATCAGTCATGTTGCCACTGGCCCCAGATTATGTCATTAGGCCCTTAAGCAAGGGATAATTTTTCCTCCCTTGTCTCCTTCTGTTATTAAGTCCACTTAAATGGCATGTTGTGGTCAGCTGTGTATGTGACTTTAGGTCTGCTGCTAGTCTGCATGGATAATGGCAGTCATTATGCACGTATTCAATAGCATTGGTGTACGTGTGTTTGTACCTATAAATGTGTGTCTGGGAAATCCCTCTATGAGTGTTTATAAAGCAGGGACATTGCATCCGTTTTAATGAAGCATCCCAGGGATCCGGTGCAGCCAATTTTCTCTCTCCATGGCTGTTCATGCGTCTCTAGAAGCCAGCATGGAGTCTTGTACTGTTAGTAAATGGCTTAAAGCACTCATCTATAAAGAGAGCATATGAGCCTTGATGGTTTAATTGCTCCATGCAGTATTAACATTCATAGTTTGTTGTATTTCTATCAATCTTCTGGAATTATTTGAAGTATTTTATTAAAAGGACGTCTATGCATATTGAATGCATGCACACTTTTATTATCTGTTTTTTACAAGCTGTATGTGGCAAAAAAAGTTCCTTCCGCACCTAATGGTGCCTCTATTATAGATGTTACAAGGCAGATACCAGAAATTCCATCTTTATTGCAGTAGCATCATCTCACACTTAGAAATACAGAAAAACACTGTTTTAATTTATGTATTGGCACCCCTAATAATTCTTATGAAGTAAATGCAAATGATGCAGTTCTTTTCTTTCATGGTTTGTACTTTTCAATTTATTCATATTTCCCTTGGCAGCACGAACGGTGAAGAGGAGACCTTCATTCTCAAAAGCTCACTGTTTGAAGATCTGAACCAAATAGGGTCACAATCCTAAGGTCACAAAAGTTCTACAAAAAACCCAACAATATTACACTCTGTCTACAAGCAACCACCCAAACAAATAATCCAAATGGTTGAGGGTCAAACAACCACAGGTCCTTTTTTCCTCAACATGGCCTGTTTACGTTGATGCAAGATGCAGTCTGGATTTATAAAGTCAATCACGCAATGAGGATTCCATCTTGAGATTTCCTTGTTTTTAGGATATTTCAATGATATTGCCAAGATAGGACATGAGAAAAGAACATAAATACATATATGGTTTCAAATCAGTTGTTTGTATTGGACGGCAGGACAAAACCTTTACAAAAAGTGTGATGGTAGAGTCAGAAAACACACGGGTCAATTACTGGCCTCAAGGTCGAGCAGGAGTTTCAAGAGTTATGGTCTCAAAGTTACCAAACCTTTCCATTAAAACTTGTTTATATCACGACCAGAGACAGAGAACCCAAATTCAGCCAAACAGGAAGTGATAAGTTAAAAGGTTTATTCAGAAACTCAGGATCAGAGAGCAGGAGAACAGCAGTCAGCTTCTAGTAAACTGTGAATAAAGTGCTCTACACTTAAGGGGTCAGATAGAGGTTGTTCTATAATGTAGAGCATTATTAACGGTCTTTATAACTTTGGTTTTATATACAGTTACTTAAGTTGTAAAAATTATTTATTTATTTACAGCAAAGCATATGTGTGGTGGTACTGTATAAAGTCTTGGGACTGACTAACTTGCAAAAGGAGTTTGGATAATTACAGATGGATTACTTCCTCAATAAGGACTAAGTGCTGTATCTGTCAAAGCTGTCAGGCCTAAATAAATGAATTCAAATGACTAGGGAGCAACATGGGCACTGGAGGAAAAAAAGAGGAAAACTGGAAGGAGTGCTGATAAGAGAAAGGATGAGATGAGGGAGGAAGGAGAGGGCATATGGAAAATGACATCAAGCAAGGATAAATTCATCTGTTAAGAAAGCACCAAAAGCTCCTTTGCTTCCTATTAAAACTCATCTATTTTCCCCCCACTCTTACACTCTGGCTTTCATCTTTTACACCTTTCACGAACTCACTCCTCCTTCCCCTCGGCTCGTTCCCTCTGTCAGCGCGTCTCTTTGCTCTCATTGGTCCTCTGCAACTTGTTTAGTCAAGTTCTAATGTGTGCAAGCACATGCACTTGCTGAACTAATGTTAAGACAGCGGGAAATGTTCTTCTCTTTTTCTGATATTTGGAGCTCTTTCAGAACAAAGGATTAATTTGTTCGAAAGAGCAGCAAGAAAAGAGTGACATCAAAGACGCTATAAAAGAAAAAATTGTTCGAGCTGATGTAACGCTGTATGAGACAAAAAAACAGGTTCTTTAATGTATACCTCTACATGGAAGAAATACAGTACCTTTGTATATTATTATAACCTTTGAACATTTTCACATTTTGTCATGCTGCAGAAGCTTTTATGTTTCCTTTTTACAATTGTATGTCATAGACTTAAATAAAGTGGTGCATAATTGTGAAGTTGAAAGAAAATGAAACACGGTCTTTATTTATTTACACACATGGACAAAATTGTTGGTACCCCTCGGTTAATGAAAGAAAAACCCACAATGGTCACAGAAATAACTTGAATCTGACAAAGGTAATAATGACTAAAAAGTCAATGAAAATGAACAAATGAAAGTCAGACATTGCTTTTCAAACATGCTTCAACAGAATAATTTTTTTTAATAAACTCATGAAACAGGCCTGGACAAAAATGATGGTACCCCTGAAAATAATGTGACCAAAGGCACATGTTAAATCAATGTGTGTTCATTAATTAGCATTACAGGTGTCTTCATTCATGTAATCAGTCAGTGGTCCTCTATATAAGGCTACAGGTAGTCACTGTGCTGTTTGGTGACATGACACACTCAACATGGACCAGAGGAAGCGAAGGAAAGAGTTGTCTCAGGAGATTAGAAACAAAATTATAGACAAGCATGTTAAAGGTGAAGGTTATAAGACCATCTACAAGCAGCTTCATGTTGCTGTGACTACAGTTGCACATATTCAGAAATTTAAGTTCCACGGGACTGTAGCCAACCTCCCTGGACGTGGCCGCAGGAGGAAAATTGATGACAGAAAAAAGAAGGATTATACAAACGGTAACAAAAGAGCCCAGAGAAACCTCTAAAAAGATTAAAGGTGAACTTCAAGCTCAAGGAACATCAGTGTCAGATTTCAAACCGATGTTGTTTGAGGCAAAGTGGACTTAATGGGAGACAACCAAGGAGAACACCATTGTTGAAAACAAATCATAAAAAAGCCAGACTGGAATTTGCCAAACTACATGTTGACAAGCCAAAAAGCTTCTGGGAGAATGTCCTATGGACAGATGAGACAAAAATTTAAGTTTTTGGCAAGGCACATCAGCTCTTTGTTCGCAGACCGAATAATGAAGCATATGAAGAAAAGAACACTGTACCTACTGTGAAACATAGAGGAGGCTCTGTTATGATCTGTGGCTGCTTTGCTGCATCTGGCACAGGGTGTCTTGAATCTGTGCAGGGTATAATGAAATCTCAAGACTATCAAGGGATTCTAGAGAGAAATGTGCTGCCCAGTGTCAGAAAGCTTGGTCTCAGTCGCAGGTCATGGGTCTTGCAACAGGATAATGACCCAAAACACACAGCTAAAAACACCCAAAAATGGCTAAGAGGAAAACATTGGACTATTCTGAAGTGTCCTATGAGCCTTGACCTAAATCCTATTGAGCGTCTTTGGAAGGAGCTGAAACATGCCGTCTGGAAAAGGCACCCTTCAAACCTGAGACAACCGGAGGAGTTTGCTCATGAGGAGTGGGCCAAAATACCTGCTGAGAGGTGCAGAAGTCTCATTGACAGTTATAGGAATTGTTTGATTGCAGTGATTGCCTCAAAAGGTTGTGCAACAAAATATAAAGTTAAGGGTACCATCATTTTTGTCCAGGCCTGTTTCATGAGTTTATTTTTTTAAATAATTCTGTTGAAGCATGTTTGAAAAGCAATATCTGACTTTCATTTCAACCTGGACAGACTCACAAAGAGAAAACAGGGATGCAATAAGAAAAGTTTATTAGTGAATGTTTATTTCTTTGGCGCTCGGACCGCAGTGGAAGACGTGAATGCTGAGAATGACATGCGCTTGAATGAACATCTTAAGGTTGGATTTAGAGATGTCTTCTCCCCAAAAAAAAGGGGGGCGAGGCTGGGGCCGAAGCCGGAAATGAGAAAGGAAGGGAAGTTATTGTGGTTTATAAAGATTCGAATAACGGGTGTGAAGAAGGGTGATTTGAGCCTAGAGAGAAGGAATGGGTTAGTGTGCCTGACCAGGCATCGATGGGGCAGTGCCTGACAAGGCGTAGATGGGGCTGTGCCTGACCAGGCGTTGATGGGGCTGTGCCTGACAAGGCATAGATGGGACTGAGCCTGACTAGGCGTAGATGGGGCTGAAGATCTAAGAGAAGAAAATAATTAATTAACGATGGTGCCTGTAGAGGAGAAAAATGAAGCAAAGACTGAGAAGACAAGGCCCAATTGAGTACTAAAAGGGAACTCTATCAGGAAAATAGAATGAAATAAAAGGGAAGAATAAAGCAGAAGCCGTGGAAAGGATGAAAAATGCAGAGAAATGTAGTGTGTAAATAGGCTATGAAAGCAAGGAAAATAATAGGAATGCAAAGCAAATGATAGAAATGCCTAAAAGGCTATGCAGATAAAGATATGGAATAAAGCTATAAAAACAGAAGGCAATGCACGATGATAACATGCCTAGAGGGCAATGCAAGATCATAGATATGCCTGAAAGGCAATGCACGATGATGATGGATATGCCTAGAGGGCGATGTAAGATGATAGATATGCCTGGAAGTCAATGCACGATGATGATGGATATGCCTGGAAGGCAATGCACAATGATGATGGATATGCCTAGAGGGCGATGCAAGATTATAGATATGCCTGGAAGGCAATGCAAGATGATAACATGCCTAGAGGGCAATGCAAGATCATAGATATGCCTGAAAGGCAATGCACAATGATGATGGATATGCCTAGAGGGCGATGCAGTGCTTGACAAGGCGTAGATGGGGCTGTGCCTGACCAGGCTTTGATGGGGCTGTGCCTGACAAGGCATAGATGGGACTGAGCCTGACAAGGCGTAGATGGGGCTGAAGATCTAAGAGAAGAAAACAATTAATTAACGATGGTGCCTGTAGAGGAGAAAAATGAGGCAAAGACTGAGAAGACAAGGCCCAATTGAGTACTAAAAGGGAACTCTATCAAGAAAATAGAATGAAATAAAAGGGAAGAATAAAGCAGAAGCCGTGGAAAGGATAAAAAATGCAGAGAAATGTAGTGTGTAAATAGGCTATGAAAGCAAGGAAAATAATAGGAATGCAAAGCAAATGATATAAATGCCTAAAAGGCTATGCAGATAAAGATATGGAATAAAGCTATAAAAACAGAAGGCAATGCACGATGATAACATGCCGAGAGGGCAATGCAAGATCATAGATATGCCTGAAAGGCAATGCACGATGATGATGGATATGCCTAGAGGGCGATGCAAGATGATAACATGCATAGAGGGCAGTGCAAGATTATAGATATGCCTGGAAGGCAATGCACAATGATGATGGATATGCCTAGAGGGCGATGCAAGATGATAACATGCCTAGAGGGCAATGCAAGATGATAGATATGCCTGGAAGGCAATGCACAATGAAGATAGATATGCCTAGAAGGCAATGCACGATGATGATGGATATGCCTAGAGGGCGATGCAAGATTATAGATATGCCTGGAAGGCAATGCACAATGATGATGGATATGCCTAAAAGGCAATGCAAGATGATAGATATGCCTGTAAGGCAATGCAAGATGATAGATACGCCTGGAAGGCAATGCACAATGATGATGGATATGCCTAAAAGGCAATGCAAGATGATGGATATGCCTGGAAGGCAATGCACGATGATGATGGATATGCCTAGAGGGCGATGCAAGATTATAGATATGCCTAGAAGGCAATGCACGATGATGATGGATATGCCTAGAGGGCGATGCAAGATTATAGATATGCCTGGAAGGCAATGCACAATGATGATGGATATGCCTAAAAGGCAATGCAAGATGATGGATATGCCTGGAAGGCAATGCACGATGATGATGGATATGCCTAGAGGGCGATGCAAGATTATAGATATGCCTAGAAGGCAATGCACGATGATGATGGATATGCCTAGAGGGCGATGCAAGATTATAGATATGCCTGGAAGGCAATGCACAATGATGATGGATATGCCTAAAAGGCAATGCAAGATGATAGATATGCCTGGAAGGCAATGCATGATGATAGATATGCCATGTGGGCAATGCGAGATGATGTATATATACCACAGAGGTTATACAGATAAAGATGGTTTATGTATTCTTGTACAATATATTTAGTCAGTCAGTCAGTCATTTTCTACCACTTATTCCATAGTGGGTCATGGGGGAGCTGGTGCCTATCTCCAGCAGTCTATGGGCGAGAGGCAGGGTACACCCTGGACAGATTGCCAGTCCATCGCAGGGCAACACACAAACAACCATGCACACACTCATTCATACACCTAAGGTCAATTTAGAGTGACCAATTAACCTAACAGGCATGTCTTTGGACTGTGGGAGGAAGCCGGAGTACCCAGTGAGAACCCACGCATGCACAGGGAGAACATGCAAACTCCATGCAGAAAGACCCCAGGCTGGGAATTGAACCCAGGACCTTCTTGCTGCAAGGCAACAGTGCTACTGTTGCTATTTATGTCATATGAATTATGCACCACCGTGCAGCCCACAATATATTTATTCATAATAAAAAAACATATTTTTGTTATTCTTTTCTAATAATGAAAAATCTATTTTTGCATCAGGAAGTATCCAAGGTGGTATTGTAGGTAATGGAAGTGTCTGACCTATATCTAATTTATGTATTTGAATTTCATTAGCTTTAGAATTTATTAACCAAATCTTTTTTATTTTTTTCCTTTTCCCAACCTGTTGCAAGCACTTGTAATGTTGGATGGTCATTCTTTTGTCCTTGTAAATTTGCCCAATAATTTAAAGATAACTGGTCCCTTCTAAATTTAAGAGGCATTTCTCCCATTTCAACTTGTAATGCTGCCATTGAAGATGTTTTAAAAGCACCTGTACATATTCTTAAAGCTTGATATTGAATATAATTTAGCTTTTGGAGATTTGTATCTGCTGCTGAATTATAAACTATGCACCCATAATCCAAGACTGACCTAATTAATCCAGTATAAATGGCTTTCAATACCATTCTAGGTTCCTTGGATGAGGACCTTTTAAAGCAGAGCCTTGAAAGATGATTGGCCGGGTGAGAAATGCAGACTTGATGCTTATTGGTGGAGCAGAGCCGCATTGAGGAGTAATTAGACGAAGCTGGAGGTGATGGTGAGTCTTCCATGTTGAATTTTTGTTTAAACTCCATTTGTTCATTTTCATATAATTTTTATTTATCATTACCTTTGTCAGATTCAAGTTATTTCTGTGACCATTGTGGGTTTTTCTTTCATTAACCGAGGGGTACAACCAATTTTGTCTGTGTGTATATTCTTTAAATCGACATTTATCAAAAAGTGTGCCATGCATTCGTATTCAGTCCCCTCAACTCTGATGCCCCTTGCCAAAATATAGTGCAACCAGTTATCTTCAGAATTAGAGCTGTTCTATAAAGGCCTCCATCCTATAACAATGGAAAGTTGGTTGTCCACCTAAACAGACAGGATCGGCAAGGAGAGCATTTAACAGAGAAGCAGCCAAGAGGGTCATGAGAACTCTGGAACAGCTGCAGAGATCCACAGGTCAGGCAATGATAATCTGATGATGGGACAAGCATCAATTTTGCACTTCCCAAATCTGAACTTTATTCATGAGAGGCAAGAAGAATGTGGATGGAGCTGAATACAGGGCAGTCCTGGAAAGTAAAACCTGTTGGTAGCTGCAGAAGATGAGACTGGGGCAGAGGTTTACCTTTCAGCAGGACAATGACCAGTGTCCTGTTCGAATGGCTCAGTCAAAGTTCAGTGTCATATCCAACCAGCATACTGTGGCAAGAGTTATAAATTGATACTGAAAGACACTCTCCACTTAATCTGACTGAGTTTGTGCTGTTTTTTGAAGAAGAATGTGAATAAATGTCTCTAAATCTCTAAAGCTGAAACAGACTTGCAGCTATAATTGCAACCAAAGGTGGGGGCTCAGTACGAATGCGTGCCACAGTTTTCATATTTTTATTAGAGAACATTTTTAAAGCATGAATTAGTTTTCTTTTTTTCCACTTGAAGATTATGCACTATTTTGTGTAGGTCTACCACAATAATAATCTTAATAAAAGGCTATTGAAGTTTGTGGTTGTAATGTGAAAAAATGGGTATGAATACAAGGCACTGTGTCTTTTAGAGAAAGGATGCACCTTAACTTTTAGTACATACACTCATCTATTTCCACCAGAGCTAATTCACATTAGCGTTTCAATAGTTGTTCATATTCAAAATAATGAGAGGCCATTATCTTAAAGAACAAGGTGAATGTTTCACATACAGCAGGGAAAATAAGCAATATACTATATTTGTCTAAGATCTTTGGGAACGTGGCTGATACATGGTTGCTTTAAGGAGTCAAACAAGGAAAGCAGCAGCTCCAAATTACACAGTAATCCTTTGACACACAGAGCAGAAGAGCCAGAAACACGCTCAAGCTCGTGGATGCAGAAAGCAACGTACTGTGGCTGGCTGTGCAACAGCTCATTATCAGCAGCATGCATGTTAGTGTATTGGTGACACTTCTCCCAGATCACATATTTTAATCTGATTTAAAGTAATGGAAGAAACAGTGTTTAGAAACAAATAAACAGGATGCGTTTAATGGCTGCTCTCATACAAAAATAAATGGTCTGAAATACTCCATGTTGTGTCATCTTCTCTGTGTTTAATGAGGTGTCGGTCATTATTTGTGCGTTCTGAACGAATGTGAGGAGGATGCATAAAAGACACTGACTAGCACAGAGTTAGCCTGTTAGGACAGGGAGAGAAAGAGTGGTCATTGTGGAAATTAATTCCACAAGACTGCGGCGCTCTCACACTTTAGTCTCTCTTAACATGCAAAGAGGCGCTCAGGCTGGCTCGCCTTGTGGCATTAATCTGCACCGAAGTTTGTTCGCTGTTTACAGGCAGATGCTTACCATGGTTTGAAATCAACACTGAGGCCAACAAACAGTCAGGGGTAAAACAAATATGAAGCAAGTTTCTTCCAGTGTCTGTTCCATTATTCGGTAGATTTATTTTGTCCGGCCGACTGGATGTATTACAAGAAAAACAGCTTTTAAAAAATTGAATATACAAAAGGTACAAAATGATTTACTTAGAATGTTTTCAAATGATGTTCTTTACTGTAAAAATGATAATCACCAAGACTGCAAAGAGCTGAATGTCAGCAAGCAGAAGAATACTACAGTTCTGCTGATGAGACAATAGGATATTTCGCTCATGAGAACGACTTCAGCTGCATCAGTTTTCACAAACACAGACATATCCTGAACCACAACCTTAAAAACAAGTGTAAAATATTATAGTTTAGTTTTGATCCATCTATATTTTGCAGTTGTTATTCTTCTCCAATTCTAACACGGTCATAATGCTGAAAAGGTAATAATACTCCTTTTTGGTGTTTTTACAAATAGAATAAAGATTTCATTAATCTCAATCTGTTTTCAAGAACCTCTGCTCAACGTAGAATGTTCCAGTTCAGGTTAAATCAGTCTAAGGACTTTAGATTCTGTGAAGTAATCCTTAATCGCCATGTTTTTGCCATGGTTAGCCAGATGTGATATTCTCACAGTCTTTACAAATTGTCCATATCTTGTCAGTAACACTGTAACCTTTCTTTTACTAACAAGTTCCCCAAATTCTGCCACACATACGATATAATATGGGTGTGGGCGTCTCAGCTAGCCAGACCTGGTATCTTTATTAATCATCTCTGATCTGTTTGTGTGCACAAACATGGCCAATAAAGGTGATTCTGAAATGAGAGAACAGTGCAGTCCTGGTTTGACCAGCCTACATATCACCATTTTCTTGATTATCTCAATTTATGATGGTCCAAATACACTTTTCTGCAAATTTCGGAAAGCTAATTTTAAGACTTTCGGGGACTTTTATTTGGACTCTTTTTTTTTTTTCATTTAGGACCTACAACAATGACACCCTTAACCTAATAACTTCCAAATGACTTATTTAGGAACTTAAATAACCAGAACTATGTCAACTTAAGAACAATTATCACGAGACAATGTTTATGGATCTCAGGAATTTCCTTTGAGGATTTGTGCCACAACTTTACACTTAAGTGTGTGTCAGGTCATATAATTTTATGTCAGGTTATACTCTGTTAGTGTGATATTTCCTAGAGGAATAGTGGTTGAATGTTTTATGCACTTCAGCAGGCCTGTGTTTGAGCTAAACCCAGGTCTAACCTTAAACTGCTGGAAAATGCTGTCTCATTCCATGCTAATAAATCTGGCATTTGTATTGTTTTACCCAGACTCAGTACATTTTGAATTTACCCTTACTGCCGTGTAGGTTAAAGTCAAGTTATACATTTTCATAATTTTAAAAACATGGTGAACAGTAGCCCTTACCTATAGTTAAATAAAACGACTAAAAGTTCCTACCTTGCCAGCGATAACAGCTGCATTTCCCTTTGTGCAGGTCACTGACATTTCTTATCCCTCTGGACATGAACTGGTTCTCTTTATCACTGACGACACCAAGCACATATTGATGTATGGAAGCTCTTTGAGGTTTGGTATGGGTCTAGACCACTGGTGTCCAAACTTTTTGTACAGTGGGCCAAAATCGGCAAGTTGAATGTAGTCAAGGGCCATAAATAATTTTGTTTTCAATTTTAAATGTTTCTTTTCACCAGCTAACCAATAAATTAAACCTGCAATGTTTTAATGAAAGAAAGTAGATAAGAACAGACTATTTTAGGTCTAAAAAAGGGATTCCTAACTATTTGGGTCAAATGTTTTGTTCTGGAAAATGTTTTTCGTCTACACTCATATTCAATAAATTTGAATATTATTTAAAAGCTCATTTACTTCCGTAACTCAGTTCACTAAATGAAGCACAATATATAGACTAATTCCACACAGACTGATGCTTTCAAGCCTCTATTTCTGTTAATTATGATGATTTTCTGCTTGCAGCAAATACAAACATGACATTTAAAATTAGAATACTGCATCAGACCAATAAAGAATACATTTTTAATACAGAAAAATAGCCTTAATGAAGAATATGTTTAGTACCTGATTAATGGTTGCTATTTTCAAAGGATGCTTTTAACGTTGACAAATTAAATATGAGTGTATTTCCAGCAATAAAAACAAGAATGTTCTTAAAAAAAGCTGTTTAATGCCAAAGTTTAAAGACAAGTTTAATGAACCAGTGTGCCCAAATATGTTTTTATGTAAAAAGTCACTGGATTTTTGTGGCCCTACATATGACAATAAAATGAAAGCAAAAAAAACATGGCTAATTAGAGAAAAATACTTTGTGTTCTTTTTAACAATTTTCATTTGGGAAGATAAAAATTTGTTAAAGAAAATCTCATCCTAAAAAATTATAAAATGTGTCAATCCATTTCCTGGAGGGCCGAATTTGAACCATTCTTTAACTGTGGTCAGAGGTCAACAATTGGTCTCCGGACCCCTGGTCTAGACCATTAATACGTTTCAGCTGGTTATTCTTTTATATCTTCATTCTGTAACTGCTTTTGTTATCGCTATCTCTGGTTTTCCTGCTAATTGCCATGGTTACACTTGTTGTTTGTCCTCCAAGATGGGCTATGGGAGCATTTGGTGATTTCACTGAAACCACTAATGTGACTCCTTAGTCTGAAAATAGGCAGGTAACTTCAGCTGTTAAGACACACTGCTGCTGACAGGCTTTTGGTTCAAAGACACAACACCACGGATACTCTGCAGAAAGTCAGTCAGTCAGTTTGATAATCGTCTCTAATGACCTACACCTGTGCTTCGTTCAGCACAGCTGCTGTTAATCAGCAACTGTCTCAGCACCCAGCCAGAAGAGAACAGGGACAGACAAAGGTGAGCATCTGTGAGGACAGGGCTGCTGCACCTCATAAACGTATTACAAAGCATCCTTGGGGGACATACAGTAAGTTCCAAGGTGACTGCACTGACAGGGCTGCTCAGTTCTGACTCCTAACTCCTGCTCTTTGTTAAAGGGTTTTCTTCTGTTTCTTGAGTTTTCTGCTTTTGTTCGCATCTGGTCATTGAAACCACAGCAGTGAGGATTGTTCTTGTTACTCTGAATGTCTGGTCTTCCCTGTGCCAAACTATAGATAAGAAGTATTGATTGGATCCTCTGATTTGAATGGGAAATAAACACCGATTAATGGCTCCTTGTTTTGGGTTAGTGTCCAGACCAGAACAATACTTGCTGAAGTTGATGTACAGCCACTGTAGCAATAAAGGTTTAACCGGCACCTCACACATAATCGACAAACCTTTGCATCGAAAACTAAAATCATGATTGCAACATCAATGAAGGAGCTTTTCTTAGAGGCTTGTCCATCAGTTTGTTAAGGCCATGCCATGAAGATAAAAATACCAGTCAAAGCTAACCTGCATGAATACACATAGCATTTTAAAAAAGTTTTTAATTTGTTATGGTAAACCAACCTGGCATTATATGAAAATTGAACCCTGCCAATGTTAAATCATAAATTAATTGTGAGTAACCACAGTTTTTGGAAAGCTGAGTTCACTTTCATTAGCCACATCCAGACCTGATTACTGCCAGAATCATTAACCCGTTTGACAACATGGCATTGGCTGAAGCCACACCCAGATCTTCTGAAGAAACAAAGCCCTTGACATCTACTGCATCAATCTAGGAAAGGGTTACAGCATGTTTATTATGGACACTTTTCTCTAGTGAATCAAAAAGAGAGTTATTATACATCAATGGACAAAATGTAAAACACAGATAAACCTTACCAGGTGTTGCTGGCCTACCAGGATTACTCCAAGAGAACATCAGGGATTCATTCAGGAGGTCACAAAAGAACACAGACAACATATAAAGCAGTGCAGGCATGAGAAAGGGCAAAAAACACTTACTAGGCAAAAAAAAACAAAAAACAATTAGAACGCCAATGCTTGTCTCATACCTTCCAAAAAACATCTTTTTAATTCTCAAGCTTTTCGTAAAAATATTTTGTGGACTGACAAGACACCAGTGAAAAGGATTTGAAGGCATAGCTGTCAAGTCTCCCGTTTTGACCGGGAAACTACCGTATTTTACCCCTCTTTCCCGTCGTCCTCCCGTATTAGTATTCTCCCGTAAATCTCCCGTATTATAATATAATAATAAAAAAAAACATTCCTCTGCTTCTTTCTCTGAATTCTGTCACTAGCCTCGCGAGAACTGCCACCTGCAGTAGCCAGGGTGGCAGTTGTTGCGAGATTAGTGCTGACGGCGGGAACAAACCTGGAACAACAGAGGAGATAGATGGATAGATGTGATGAAAGGGAAGGCATTCCTGCCAGAAAAAGAAAGACATCGTGCAAATATCTTGAAAAATGGGACAAAGGAGTAGGATGGGGCACAGTCACACGTTTTGTAAGATTTGTAACTTTAGTGTCTCCCACGGAGGAAGGAACAACATCAGTCAGCATGAAAATCGACCAAGCACAAGCGCTGGCTAGAGGCACAGAAACATGCCCAGGTGATGTCAACATTTGTGACTAGAAATACCACCGAGGCAGACCAGGTCATAAATGCGGAGGTTAAAATGGCAATGCTGTGTGCCAAAAACAATGTTGCTTTCAACTTCTGTGATGACTTCAATAAATGTGTAGCTGAAATGTTCCCGGACTCTGCTGTCTTGGCAGGGAAAACCAAGGCTACCCACCTCATCAAAGGTAAGCTGAATCAAATTAAGTATGAGTATTGTGTATGCATATGCCTATTTAATAATGTCCCATATGCATATTGTAGGGTAATGATTAGCTAATTTTAATTACTGGGCTCTGTCAACAGGTGCCATAGCAGCAAAGCTAGATGACGAGTTGACCAAAACATGCTGATCTCAGCCATTTTCTGTGATGTGCGACAAATCGAACAACAGAAAAGCAAATATAGAATTTGTTATCCTAACTAGACTCTACAATGAGGCCACTCTGCAGGTTGTTACAAGATTCATGGAGATGTCTGTATGCAACGTGGGAAATGCAGAAAATCTGTATGAAAACCAGAGTGAAGCACTAAGGTAAGGGAACTGCACTGTGTTGTTGACGTGAGTAATAGTTTGCATGTAATTATAATCATACGTTTTGTCTAAGTTGTTTTATGGCATTTTTTCTGTTATCCATAGAAAAAGAGACCTCCCATGGGAGAACCTGATAGCCTTTAACTCTGATAATGCGAGCGTCATGAAAGGCAGACACAACTCTGTTATCAGCAGACTGAAACAGAGCCAGGACCTCGACTGCATCTGGCACAACTGGCCACTGGCTGTGGCATCAGAGCAGTCCAGGTACCGGTGGAAGACATCCTGGTGGGGATATACATCCACTTTGATAAAAGGTAGACGCAAATTTATTAAATAGGACTTCTATTTTTTTCTAGGTCTACAGTTAATGTTCTTATAAACATTTTTCTATTTTTCAGTGCAAAAAGATGTGAACTCTACAAAGGGTTAGTAGATTTCACTGATTTAACCTGAAGCTCCTCAGGTATTGCAGCACCAGATGGCTGAGTCTGCTAACCTGCATCCAGAGAGTGTTGAGCCAGTGGGATGCACTACAGGTAAGGATGGTAACTCTAGCAGATATTTACACAGTTAACTATGCTAGATTTCTATTTTAACCATGAATTGCCACCCTGTGTCCATATGTACTGTAGGCCTACTTTAACAGTCATGAGGAGGTGGAGAGGAGTGCCAAAGTGCACGAACTAGCAAGCCATCTGCGTGATCCAATCGTGAAGGCTTACTTCATGTTCCTGAGTGCTCCTAAGAATTTAATATTGTCTTCCTGGTGGGTGTCAATCATATTGGATGAATTAGTGAATAATAGTCATTTATAATTAAATATGATTGTGCTTATTGTGGTCTTCTTATTACACTGTGTGACCAATTATATTTTCTACAGTCAGAGGGAGTACAGATTCACAGACTTGAAGAGGAGATGTGCAGGCTGAACAAGAGGATCCTGGGGTTCCTCGTACCAGCCAGGGCCATCGTGGGTGTACCTCTCAAGGAGGTGGAGTATGGAGAAGGACATCAGTTGGCTGATGAAGAGCTCTTTATAGAAGCAGAAACAAAGGCATTCATGGCAAGGACAGAGCTCCCTGTGTCAGCTGAGAAGAAAATCTTTCAGTGAGTATATTACCCAGCAGTTATATAATTATATAATCTTTTCACAGTATGAGATTATAGTCTGTAGTGTTTTTTGTTTACTCTTATGCTGTTGTAGATCTGTGAGAAGATTCTATGAAGCATACTTCAGAAGATGTTCTCCTCCTTTCCTCTTGACCATCCACTCCTGAAGGACATAAAAGTGCTGGACCCTGCTGCTCGCCTTGACATTACTCCAGGGACAGGTAGATGTTAGAGTCAGTTCCTCATTGATAGAACAAATAAATGAATATTGCATGGTTTAGATCTGCAATGTTCAGTCAAACACTTGTTTTACTTTACAGTGGCAAGGCTAGGGGCCCTTTTCCCTCAGTTGAGCTTGAGTGAGGATAGGCTGAGAGAGGAACTCATTGACTATCAGGTGACAGATAGCAAGCATCTCCCACAAGAAGACAAAACTGACAGATTCTGGGGACTGGTAGGGAAGGATGTGAGGTTCAGTGAGCTGCCAAGATTAATGAAGGCTTTACTATGCATTCCCCACAGCAATGCCAGTTCTGAAAGAGTGTTTAGTATGGTAAGAAAGATTGTTACAAAGCATAGGATGGCATTAGACAACAGCACTGTTTGTGCTTTACTGTCATGTAAAATCAACCACTCTGGCCCAGGCCACAAATACACTCCACCCAAACAAGTCTTAAAGGATACAAAGTCTGCAACAAGTCTGTATAATAAGTCTTTAGTGAATGCCACAGAACCACCTGAGTGAACATGAGAAATTAAAATAAAACGTGTAATGAAAATAAAATGTAAATGTTTAATCTAAAGACAAGCAATGTATATATAAACTGAAAATGTGTGAAATAAATAAATGTGCTTGAATCCCCTTTTGTGTTTCATTTAGGCTCTGTTATAACATAGGAATGTCCACAGCATTTCAGTGTAAACAAAGGTAGGCTTATTGTAGTCTGTAAGTAGTTGACAAGTGGTTATTTTAGATATCTTGTACACCTGTGCTAAAATGCAAGGGATACTGGAGCTTGGTCGGGGTCGTGGGATGGCTCACAGCGGTCCCCAGAAAATTTCCCTTATTTTCAAATCCAAAACTTGACAGGTATGTTTGAAGGTGAGCATCCTTTTTAATCTTACATACACCTAAGACCATTCAGCATTCCAAATATGTTTCCCAAATGGCCCACCACACATCTGACATAAAAAAGGTTTCAAAATATCATAGATGTTCCAATTTGCACAAAGGTTTGCAAATGTCTGTTCATACATGCATGAGAAAAGGCACAACCTATCACAGTGTTTTGAACTTGCTACCAAAAAGGCAACTTTTTGGACATTTGGCACACATTAACATTGAGGAGAGGTGGCTGCAGAATGTCAATGGAACATTTCTTAGGAAATTTAAATAATGGGCCATTTCCCAACTACAGTCTCCCTGTCATAATTGGTGTCTGTTTGTTCTCAGTGTCCATACCTACATTCTCCACTGCAGCCAGCCTTATTTCACTCACCTGTGAGCAGCTCCATTTAAGCACCCATCAGCCTGCAGCTCTTTGCCAGATTATTGAATGTCTTTTCTACACTCTAGACCGACACACATATCGCCATATCATACTGTGTTATATGTCACTGATAAACCCGGGCTAAAGTATGAAAGTCTCAACATTATTTTCAGTTTTGGTGAGCATTTTTTATGTATGGCCCCCTTTTTCCATCCCTGTCCTGTTGGGTAATGAATGACCAAGCTAGAGAAACAAATGCTGACCTTTTACTTGTGTCAGCGACTAACAGCTAGTCTGTACACTCATGACTTTTATCACTGTAACTTTTAATAGACTTAAATTGTATTGTGGAAATCAGTGTTTCTCACTCAGACCCTGCTTGTGGTCTCTTTTCATTCCCCCTCCCTCTACCTTGCTTTTCATCTCCTGTAATTTTGTGACAATTCTCAAAGTCAAGCCCGAGATTAACTGCTTTCATTCATTAACAAATCCAATATTTCAGGCTGCAAGGATTCCCATTATTTTTCTCCAGGAGACTGAACCCTGCCATGCATTCATTTAATTCCCCCATGTATGAAATAATATCCTGCCCAGCTCCGCCAAGCCATTGAGGCTAGTTGTGCTGTGGCATGATAAGTGGATGTATGAAGAACAATAATTAAATGATCTCAGCTGCCTTCCTCCCACTCTCTCATTAAGGCTTCCCCTTCTGCTTTTTCGTTACAATCTCAGAGGAACTGACCACAGCATTAGATCAAGTTTTGCATTGACTCAAAAATTCAAAGGATGAAGCTTTCTTATACCAGCAAAATTTGAAAAGACTGACAGGGTTTGACGCATGTTTTTAATAGTGTCCTGCTAATTAAATTGGAGCTGACAGAAGATAATTTATTCTCACTCTTTCACTTCAGATTAAAAGCTGAGTATGGTGCTGGCTGTGGAGTTTGTAGGATGGTAATGTGCCTGATAGCTGGCGTATCTTTTTGCTTGTCTTGCTATATTATTTGTGAGATGGCTTTCGCACCCTGCTTGACTGCATGCTAAAACAGTTGATGACACTTGAGGGCTGGTTAACTCCAGTTTCGTGCCACATGCTGCTGTACATCTTGAAGATAATTATGTTGAATCTACTTCACTGTTATTTACTACATCAATACACATCTAAATGTCTATATGAGAAGACATCTCTTGTTTTTCTTAACTATTACATCTAGCTATTTCTTATTTTCAATTTCTTCTGTAGCATTCTAACTTATCACAACTGGTCAACGGATCTATCAATTTGGTACGTAGATGGTACCATCATGCTTTCTGAAATAAGAAATTATGTTCTACATCTGAACAATATTCTGAGAACTGCCTCAGCTACAAGCGGAGAACATCTTCTGTTCGGCAGTTGGCAGGAGGAGCAAATGCAAGTGTCATTGTGTTGTTCTGTCATCAGTCGAGATCAGCCGCGCTGATTTTATTGTATTTTCGATAGCTGTGTGTAAAATGCTTACATATTTATGTTTAGCTCATCTGTTGAGGCAAACATTCTCATTATTTTTCATTCTTTGCCAACAAGCAAGAGGGATGTGAAAAATGTCAATGAAAGAAACAATCAGATATTTGAAGCCAAAAACGAATGTTGTGGAAAATTGTTATAAATGCTCTGAACTTCCCTTTACCTCTCTCCCCTCTGACCTCTGTGTTCTGTTACCCTAGAGGAGTTGGTCTGTAAATCCATTATCAGAAGTTTATGGTTAACACTCCCTGAAGGGTTATGTCCCAATGAAGGGCAGATGAGTGCCCTCATAAATAACTTTGTTACCTCTGACCCTAGATGGGGTCTAGAGGACCATATCTCCAAACTCTTTTATGTTGAGGTAACACCCACATACTGTTTAAATACTGTCTGTAAACTCTTGTTCGGGGCTCTGCTTCACTGACTTGTCAGTGACAGGGTCTTCAAACGCTGAATGCCTTTGAATAAAACTTATAAAGACAAAGTCCGGTTTTGCTCTTGTTGATGAGTTAATTTCTCTCCCACTTTCATTAGAAAAATCCACAACAATTTTGGCATCACGAACAGAATCCGACATGCCAGAGGAATCCGCAGGAGGGGATTAAGGACACCTGGCCAGCCTGAAGACTTGTCCTCAGTCCACCTCCATTTTACGGAGGGGAGTCCTATAGTGCCTGACTGCAGCTTCTGGCTGATCGGATCTGAAATATTTGTCTTCAAATATATCTGGGTGAGAAGTTGCTCTGTATGATATAATGTATATTATTTTTTTAATTACACATTAACCATCATCTCCCAACTAATTAATTAGGTTCCGGAGTTGCGAGAAGGAGCACATCGGCTGAGGGCCAAGTTACCCTGAAGTAATACAGGGAGGTTCTTATTGGTAACAATAAGATAAAGCAACATAAAGGGTTTTGCGGGTGGTTTTTTGCAATTTTCTACACCTTATAAAGGAGAAAAGCCTGTCGACAGATGTGCCGCTGAACGGGTAAAAAATGGTTTTGGAACCTCAAGGGCATCAGAGGTGGGTCCTTCTCCAGACTGCGATTTATAAAATAATGAAAGGAAAAGGTGGGGATGATTGTGTTAAATGTGCTTTAATTTGGGAAGATACATTTGGTTTTCCACAGGGTGAAAGTTTGAGTGTAAATAAGTTAAATAGTAAAAGAAAAAAAAATAGTTTAAATAGTTTAAAGAAAAACAGTTGCTGGATGGAGATGGGAAAAAAAATATAAAATCAATTAAGGGGTTAAAGAGTTAAAACTTTCCTGAAGGAAGTTTCGTTTGTCTTAAATACTCCAATCAGTTGGAAAAGAAGGTAAAAGTGAAAAGGGACATTAGAGATGGGAAAAGAAAGTTGTTTTAGAAAGGAGTATAGTACATGTTGTGGAAGGAAATGACAGGCATGTGGACAACTGACTGACTGACTGTGTGCAAAATCTGAACCTATACTAAACTTTTTCTTCTGTCTCTCTCACACACACATATATGCGATTTGAGTGCAACATCTGCGTTTTTGAGTCTGGACTTTAGAAACCTGCCCTTCCCATGGCTACTCCACCAGAGATGCTTCTTCAGCACGGCCTGAAAGAGAGAGGGTCTGCCTGCCTGCCTGTCTGCTGCAAATGACAGTGTGAGTTTCCACCAGAACAAAACTCAGAAGAAGTCTGGCCCCAAACCCACTGAGATGGACAACGATCCATGCTGTTTGCCAGAACCAGAAGAGCGATACACTGGATTTATATTGAAAGCACATCTTATGCGGGCAGAAGAGAAACAGGCCGGAGCAAAGTTCTTTCTCCCTCCTGGAGAAGTTAAAGTGGACAAGGAAGGAGTGAATGTCCCACCAACACACCTGGGAAGGGCCTGGGTTTTTTTTGGACTGATAGAGGACTGTGTGCCATGACAGTCGAGCGATCGACAGAGTGATTAAGAAACTGATGGGGGTAACGTACAAACACACACACATTTGCATAAATGTTTTCCTATTTTCTGCAACAAAGAACGCTTATTAACCGCTGTTCATGTGACATGCTTGCTTGACGTTGACAGATCTAGCGGGTTAAAATATTATTTTAGGGTTACAAAAGTATCTTCAAAAGGGTGATAACTTAGCTCATTTGATACTTTCCAGTTAATTCTTTTAGAGAAACAAGTTCTCTTTCATCGTGGAATATTCAGGGTCAATTATTCTAGTTATTAAAAGTTATTAAAAAGCAGAGGAAGTTATAACATCTCCAAAACTCAGCAGTAACCATGTGTTTCTATGTTATTCTCAGGACAGATCTCATGAAGGAACATTTTTAAAACCCATTGCATGCGTAACACCTGATGGGCTTCTCCTTCAGGTATTATTTTCTGTTGTCAGAGTTTGTATCCTATAAATCTAATGGGTAGAGACCTCATTAAAACAGGCTTAGTTTTACTGCAGATGGTCTTCATACAGTTTCTGACACAGTACTTACAGTTTGGTGCAGTTTTTGTCCACAAGTGTTAACTTAAGCTTGTGGAAGGTACAAATTCATTGTTTTTCACAGCAGCTGCTGGGAAGAGGTTATATTAGTTTTTTTACCTTCCCTCTTCTGATTCATGCAGCGTGTTGATTTACACTGTACCTTATATCAGGTCCTGACAATAAAACTATGAAAGGCTTGGTTCTGCAGGTTCTTTTCATTTGGGGAAGGAAAGGAAACCTAATCAGTTCTGTGCTGCACAGGAATATTAAAACACTTGTTGTTTTCTAAGATATCACCAGCTAAAACTTTTGAGAGTAATTGGTTTTGTTAAACATATTTTCCCTGGCAAAACAAACCTTTAAAATGAGAATGGAAAAATTGGGTTATTTTGCAAGGTAAGAAAGAATCTGATTGGACAGTGGTACCACACAAAAAAAATTAAACTAATCTCATGTTCCCTAAAAGACTGCATAGAAAAGGCCTTCAGAACTGTGGAATTATTTCCCGCCACAGTACCAAATTTTTTAAGCATGCTTTTTCCTTTATTTTAAAACACATCTGTGTTTTTTTTTTTTTTTTTTTTTTTTTTTTTTAGCATAATGTTTGTCTGAAGCTTCTTATGAACTGGGTTAAGAGCAAAAAATGATGTGAGGTAAATTAGGAGCTGTGAACTAGTGATTTTTAAATCTGATTATTGTCCAAGCCAGAAATCATACACTAATAGGTTTGGGAATATTTAGCCAATCCTTCAATCTCTGCAGAAAGCTAGCATCGTTGTTCAATGCAGTAGTACTCAACCTGTGGTTCCTGGACTCCTGAAGCCCGTGAGCCATAGATCTTGTGTCCATAAAAGTATAATACTTAATTAAAGGTAGACCGATTACCTATTAAAAACAGATCTAAGCCAATGATGAGTTCCAGTAATTTTGGTGGAATGCAGAGAGAATAATCAGGGCTGACATTGCCTCCATCCAGGACTTATACAGGTCTAGGGTCAGGAAAAGAGCTGCTAAAATCTCTGCAGATCCCACACACCCTGCACATAAACTGTTCAGAGCTTTACCTTCAGGCCGCCGCTACAGAGCACTGTTTACTAAAACCAGCCGCCACTGTGACAGTTTCTTCTCCCAGGCTGTTTCTCTGTTGAACATTCAATAGAGTACAAAACAACAGCATACAGATGTTGCAAATGCACCTTTTTATTATATATGTGTATATTGTACATTGTAAATATGTATATTCTGTAAGGCAAAAACAAAACCAAAGAGCAATTCCTTGTTTGTATGTACGAACGTGGCAATAAAGCGGATTCTGATTCTGTAATAGTCTAAACTAATTTGAAGAATTAGTTTTGCATGCAGATTGCATGTAGATTTATTAGATTGAAAGTTTTCCCTGGTGCCATTAAGCTTGACAGTTCAAGATATGCCAAAAGTAAAGAATATATTTTTGATAAAGAATCAGAGTTATGATTTCATACTTGACAGGAATTATTTATTAGATTAAATTTGTAGAGTGTATGCATCAAAATTACAATAGATTTCCATTAATCTAATACTCATCTTTATACAAGAGAAATCAGGACGATATGTGACTTATTTCTAAGTGAAACATTGATGAATTGCACAACAACTGAAGTTTGCGTTTTGTTGTTAATAGAACTGAATGGCAGTTAAAAACATCTGGATTTTATTTATGTTGCTTTTGGTAATTTCATTGTGACACATAGTTATGTCAGCATTCATTTCTTTGGTTTTATGTAACCCAAAGAAATGATAAGAAAAATCCACAACACGAATTAACCTAGACTGTGTTTATATTGCTTTTTTAACGCTGATGTATATTTCAGTTTACCAATGCACCAATGTCTGTGTTTGTGTTTGTATGCTGTACTATACTTTAATCAAGCTGAATTTTAAGTAAAGCTGCATTAAATTAATTTTGGCTTTCTTATTTTTTTAATGAGACATCTTTGCTGCCCTCTGCAGGTTTCAGTGGCAGGTTGTGATATAGACTTTATGGCTCAATGCCCAGGGTGGCACAGCCTTGGGGGCTCCCCCATCAAGTTTACTGATGCCTAGTGGTGGAAAAAAAAATTTCAAATAGCGAAAGTGACAATCTCAACCACATTGTTAGTTCCGGGGTTTGTGAAAATCATTAATTAAGTTTTTTTTTTAAAGATAATTCACAATTCGTATTGTGATCATTTATCCCCCAATAAGGATCAATGATAAAGTAGTTGCCTATTTGTAATTCCAAATTTAAAAAAAAGGTGACTGAGAAAAAAAAAGTGTTATGTGTTCTATGATAGAGGTTGTAGTTTTGAAATTCAACAAATAATAAAGGGATTATCCCCATTTATTCATCAAAAGCATATCAGATTTTGTTCAACTCATAAAAAAAGTCCATCAAATTAATATTGGTTGATACATTTATAAACTGAATGATGATCATAGATCTGAGCCAGTCAATTACCTCATTCCTATTTCTGGCTAAGATTGGCGCATCTTTACTTTTTTGCCATTAGATTGTTGTTGGGGCACAGAAATATGGGCTTACCCAGGGCACCATTCATGCATGAACAGCCACTGCCAGGTTTACACAAATTCATTTCTTATCTGCTTCTTATTAGCTCACATTCTAAAAGCATGGATTAAATTTTAATAACTATTTTCCCACAGACACCTATGGTATTAGCTAGAAACATTTCTTCTGATTGTCATAGTGGAGCTCACTTCAAATAAAACTTAGTGGCTTGTTGCAAATCAGTTCACACAATTATCCTTAGCTCCTGAAAGACTTCAGTAGTGTCTGAAAGGTTTTACTCCCTTACCTCAATGATTGTCTTCACAATAAAGAAGGGTGAGAGTAGAAGACAGGGGGGAAGCTTGTTGTTTATCGCTTTCGGACAGTACTTGCACCCAGTGGCACATCAAACGTTAGGCACTGAGAAACTCAGTAATCCAAGTGATACAAATACAAAACAAATTCTGAGGAAAATATAATTTTTTTAATTTCTGTGAAATATTAAAGAATGCAATTTCTGGTGAGGTTTTAATTAGGACACCCCCACATTTATTCCCATTTAAAATGGCTAGAATCACACACAGGTGCATTACATCAGGAACACGTGATTAGAATATTGTTAGTATTTTAAAGGCAGCTTGCGCTGCTTAGATTTGACCTTTAGTTTAGTGTACTCCTGACCATTGAAGTGAGAACGAACACCATGGTAAGATCCCCAAATCTGTCTGAACCCTTCAGAAAGGAGATTGTAGCAGCTTATGAGTCTGGTTGGGGATATAGAGAGGTCTCAAAAGAATTTGATCAGTCAATCTACTGTATGGAAAGTATTCTAGAAGTGAAGGAGATGGAAAACAACTGCGAACATTCCCAGGTCTGGCCATCCAAACAAGTTCACCCTGAGAGCAGAGATGCTAAAAGAAGTGTCCAAAAACCAGAACATACAACAGGATCTTGCTACTGTTGATACTAAATTGCCTACCTGTAAACCCAGAATGAGAGACTGCACATGTTTAGCTTTAATGGAAAGTGTGTAAGAAGGAAATTTCGTCTCTTTAAATAAACATGAAGGCCAGAATAAAGTCTGACCGAGAAAACACAGACAAAGACCAGGACTTCTGCAATAATGTTCTTTGGACAGATTAATGTAACATTTAATTATCTGGATGCCTGAACAGAGGACATGTTTGGCACAAACCATATTTTTGAGGATGCTTTGCCGCAGCAAGACCTGGCCAGCTTACCATCATAGAATGAATTCTACATTGTATTAGAGGGCACGTTTTTGTGCCTTGTGATGGCATTGGATGTGAAATGGTGCGTTACAAAAAATTTTTACCTGAGGCAGGACACCCCTGCAACATGACAATGGCCCAAAGCATCCTCGCTAAATCAAATCCCAGATCCTGACCTCACTGAGATGCTGTGGGATGAAACGGGCTGTACATGTAGGAAATCCCTCAAATATCTCAATGCTGAAAGTGAAGGGTTAAGCAAACGTTCCTCAGATCGATGTCAGAGACTGATAGATGGCTACAACAAGCATCTTAATAAGGTTTTTTAAGCCAAAGTCGTAACACTAGCTATTAGGCAGTAGGCGTTTTTTTATCGTTTCATAGTTGGAATACATATTTTTGTTGATATATTTTGTTTAAAGAGTAAAACCAGGTTGTTACTTTCACGACAATAATATGATATTGTAGGCAAAGCCTCAATAACCAGATTTTTCTGTGACATCTTGATTGTGAGTGGTAAGCAGTGATAGGCTGTATTTTGATTAGGTTGGTATACAATTAAAAAGTGATATGAAATTAGCTTTTTAGAATAGTAAGTATGTTTCTGAACTCTCCCAAACATGTCATTCAATATTCCTAACTGTTTTATCTTGTTTATGTTCACAGTGTGGCTATACTCTGTCCCAGGTATAAGACCATGGACATGTCTCCAGTACATCAAATGGCTCATTAAAAATTTCTCTATTATTTCTAATCACTCATTATCTGACTTATACAGAACATCCCCAAACCTGCATATGATGGAATGTGGTTTTCAACACAAGTTCAGTCCCCGAGTCCCTCTGCTTCTGTACATTTGTGGTTAACCTTTAACACAACTGAAACATTTAGTCTTATAAGGCTAGAAGTAAAGGAAAGCCCTGGATGAGCTCTCGGAAATGCTGATTCACTCTAAAACACCTAAGAAGGCGCTTTGGAACCTTCATTAATTTTTAAAAGGCCAGTTTATTCCATTGACTGTAGGAATGATTTACATGATCTCCTCAATTAGCAAATGAGAGTGAAACCTGCAGCATTTTTGTGCTTTTCTCCTGTGCTGGACCAGTTTGTTTTTCTTATTCATTGTCTGGGTTTGTTCTTGTTGTTCTTAATCACTGTCAGAAAAAAAGAAAACCACTTGCCTTTTACTTTTGTTGTACATTTGGACAATCAGCATTGTGGATTTCATTCAATGAGATGCCCATAACGACACTGTCAGACTGGCAGCCATTTTATTCCTGGCTTCTGAGTGAAGAATAAATATTGAGTTGAGGCTATATTGTTTGAGTGAATAAAATGCACCCATCATTAGTTTTCTTTCTTCTCGCCACACGTGATAAAGTTAATGTTCTCCTCTTTCCAAGTGATTAATATGACCATCCAAATCTTAGGTTGAAACTAAAACCTACCACCTCCCTGTTTCCCAACATCAACTCTTTTCTCTGAATACAAATTCATCCACAATTTTTTTACCTGTCTGAATACAGCTGCCACTGGATGTTGGAAGCTGTTGTGGCATTAGGCTACACCCAAATATGTGACATTTTTATCTTTCAATTTTCTCTTCAGCTCACCCAGACAGTCATTTCCAACTAGAGGTTGCTGGAAATGTTTTCTTAGAATAATGCACTGAGCAGAGGCCATGAGACTCTTTCCAATTTTTAATCGAATCCGCATAATATTTGTAGTCATTTTATTTTGCAGATTTAAATGTTAATTGTAATACACTATCACCGAATGGTCATGAATTGCATGTTTAGAATTATTTCGAATGCTCATTTGATTACAATGATAGTTTTCATGTTTAAGGTATTTTTAATGGGTTTAAAGGCTTTAGATGATTTTCTTTGGGTTTTGTGTGAGAACATCTCCAAGAGTTCAAAATCCTTGCCAGAACATCGACCTAAATGTCTTCTGATATAAATATTATCTCTGGTTTATGTTTCCTCCTAGTTGGAGCAACATCACAAATGTGACTAAAAGATCTGGTTAATCCATCCCAGAGATGTGCATTCATGTGGTCTATTCTGATCAGCTGTGCCTAGTGTTGGATTTTCCTTGTTTTCTTTTTGTAAACATCCCCAGATTGTGTGCCTGCAACACACCTCAGCCTTTTCTCTGCAAAATTCCTGATACGTCTGGCCTTACAAACATCCTTGAAGAAGAGATTTATTTTTGTTTGAAGCCTAAGAGTCCATTTCCTTCAGGTCTGCTTGGTTTCAGAATCAGAATCAGCTTTATTGCCAAGTTCGTACATGCAGACAAGGAATTTGACTCCGGTACACTTTGCTCTCTGGTTTTTGTTTTTTTTGCATTAAAGAGTATACATATTTACAATATACAAATATACACATATATAAATAAAAATGTGCATTTGCAACATCTGTATGCTGTTGTTTGGTACTCTGTTAAATGTTCATCAGAGAAACAGCCTGGGGGAAGAGACTGTCACTGTGGCGGCTGGTTTTAGTAAACAGTGCTCTGTAGCGGCGGCCTGAAGGTAAAACTCTGAACAGTTTATGTGCAGGGTGTGTGGGGTCTGCAGAGATTTTAGCAGCTCTTTTCCTGACCCTAGACCTGTATAAGTCCTGGATGGAGGCAATGTCAGCCCTGATTATTCTCTCTGCATTCCTGATTATTCATTGCAGTCTGGACCTGTTTTGTTTGGTGGATGAACCAAACCACACTGAGATGGATGAAGACAGGACAGCCTGGATCATGTCAGTGTAGAAGATGACCAGCAGCTCTTGTGGAAGATTGTACTTCTTGAGTTGCCTCAGGAAGTACAGTCTCTGCTGGGCCTTCTTTCGAACAGTGTCTATGTGTGAAGACCATCTCAGGTCCTCAGAGATGGTGGTTCGAAGGAACCTGAAGTGGTCCACAGCCGACATGGTGTTGTTGAAGATGGTGAGGGGGGTGTATGGGGGTGGTGTTCTCCAAAAGTCTACCACCATTTCCACAGTCTTGAGTGGGTTCAGTTCAAGGTAGTTCTGACCGCACCAGTGTACCAGCCGATCCACCTGCTGTCTGTATGCAGACTCATCACCGTCCTGGATCAGTCCAATGACAGTGGTGTCGTCTGCAAACTTCAGGAATTTCACGGACGAGTCCGATGAGGTGCAATCATTTGTGTACAGGGAAAAGAGAAGTGGGGATAAAACACACCCCTGGGGGGCACCAGTACTTATTGATCTGGTGCGGGAGAAGATGCTCCCCAGTCTCACCTGCTGCTGTCGGTCCGTCAGGAAGCTGTTGATCCACTGACAGGTGGAGGTTGGGACGTTGAGCTGGGTGAGCTTCTGGGGGAGGATGTCTGGTATGATGGTGTTGAAGGACGAGCTGAAGTCTACAAACAGGATCCTGGCGTACGTCCCTGGACGGTCGAGGTATTGCAGGATGAAGTGTCGACCTAAGTTAACAGCATCATCTGCCGACCTGAGGATCTGAAGGTAGGGGGTTGGTTGTTTTATGGGTCAAATTTGTTCTTGAATAGGATGTGGAGGAGATGATTTGAGGCATGAACGGCTTCCTGTCATGTCTGCAGTAGAAGCCATTCAGACGGTTGGTCAGGCGAGGACTCTGTTCAGGATGGGTGGGGGGGGGGGGGCTCCTGTAGGTAGTCAGGTTTCTCAGACCAGTCCATACAGCAGAAGTATCACCAGTAGAAAGGCTGTTCTTAAGCTTCTCACTGTAGCTTCTCTTGGCTGCTTTGATCTCTTTTCGCTGAAGCAGAGAACCGCTGATCCGCGGAGGTCCGAGTTTTTACCGGTGAGGAGAAGCAACTCATCAATCTTGTTGCTTAGAGAATGGACATTTGCCAGATGGATTGAAGGCAGTGGTGTTTGTAGTCCTCTTTTGGTGGAGCTTTACCAGTGTGCCAGCACGCTTTCCCCTCTGACGCTTTCGGCACAGTATTCCATGGAGTGCTGCGGCTCCGCTCGCCAGAAGCTCAGTGACCCTCAAATCGATGAAAGATGGTGAAGGAATCCCAAGAGAGGACTCTCTGATGTTGAGAAGTTCCTCTCTACTGAAAGAGACCACAGAATTGTGGCCCGAGACCACAGTACTGTGGCTCGAAAAACATAAAAACACGCAAAATAGAGAGAGGGCGCCATCGTCGGCGCCATCTTGGTTTCCTTCTATGATTTGACCTGGCGAGTAACCTTTCTTTATCTGCTGTGATGTTAAGACATGGTTGCTCTCTGCTTGTTAAAAGAGTCTCAGCACATTGTCCTTACAACTGCTCTGAGAGACGGTTGTGAGTACGATGGGATAAGGTACCTTTAGCACACAGCTAGACAGTTTAACAGCTTGCCTGTTATCCTGCCGGCTGCCTGAGAGCCTAACCTTTAGAAAGCAACTCTCATGGAGAAGAAATGGAAGAATTCTGTGTTACTCTGCCGATCTTGTAAGTATATCAATCCCTGCCCCTTTGTCCCTTAGATCAGATAAAATAAAGATCTTTTCATACAAGGTTTCACAAAACTCTGATGAGGGATAGATAACTATTAATGTCAATTCCTTCATTACTGCAGGACCCTTTTACTCTAATAATAACAAGTAGATTGTTTATTCTTTGTTGTTCATCTTTCTATTTTAAATTTCTGTTTATTGCTTATTTAAAAATGACAAAATTCACAAAATATTACTAAATATACATTTATATACAATTAGTCCCTTATTGTGATTAAAAATAAGACATATCGTTAAAAAATTACACAGTCAATCTTTTAAATGTAAAGAATAAATCATTCAATAGGAAGGAAAAGAATTACGTATAAATGTTGGACAGATTAATTGAGAAATATGAGACTTATTACATGATTTATTTATTCATTATACAGTGGTATAATACAGCAATGTTAATACATTTCTTTCACACTTTATCATCTACGGTGCTTGCTTTTGCTTGATAAATTTCAAGACATTGAGACTTTAGGTCATCATGTGTCAGGTTTGTCCATGCCTTTATTGGTGCCACAACAGTTTGTGTGGCAGTCATTCTGCATTTATACAGCACATGTGGCCGACCCACTGCAGCATGTATTTCTTGACTTGCTGTTCAACCCGCAGTGCTGACATTGACGTTGCATGATGTAATTAATATGCTGGAGGTGTTGACGGACTCAAAGGATCTGAAGAAGATAGAATAACTGATTATACATCAAGCTTGTTCGTGTCAAGTCTAATCCAGATTTTAGATTGTTTGGGAAGGATGGGTGATATCAAAGAGTGGAAAAGGCACATCTTGGTGATTTCGGAGACATTAGGCTTCTTCCAAATACACCATTGGAAGGACTGGAACAGCCAAACCTCCTGATTTCTTGATATTAAATTGTCTAGTGAAGTATTTGAGTTTTGCCCTCAATATGCAACACTCGGTCTGTACTTTTTATATAACACTGTTGTAAACACTTAATAAGGACAGATTGCTTGCTGACACATTACCCTGACACTGTGGAAAGAACCATCCAAATGCATTTAAAGCACAAGTAGATAATTTAAGAGCTGAAGGCATGTTTTTGTGAAATATTCATTGCTTTCAGAGGCTCCCGTGACTCTTTGCTGTGCCCTACTGCTTGAGAAATGTCTGGAATAATGCTATGCTGTAGTGTGGTTAGACATGTCTGACTTGTCAGGAAGGATTACTGGATATTTTCACTAATGAGCTGCTGGACACAACCAGCTGAGTCCATCTCCTGCGACGGCTGATTGGATGTCTTCAGTCGCCTATAGTCCAGGGTCATATTATCCTCAGGTATTTCTAAGAATTGTCCAGCACTAAAACATTTTTTTAAACTTTGGCTAGACATAGAGCAAATGGAGTTTGTGTTTGTATGTAAAAGGAGGCTTGACCAAAGAGTTTGTAAAACCACTCATCATGATCTTCAGCTTGACATTTAGTTGCTTCTGGCACTGAGTTTTTTGGTGTTTCTCGGACTGACGGTGTGACATTTTTCAAATATATTTAGCTTCGTAAATGAGTATGCCATATTTTCTTGACCTCAAGTGTTGAAATAAATTATCAGGATTTGTTGACCCCCAAGACCCTCCACTTTTTGTTGATTATCTGTAATAGTTAACTTTGGAGATTTCTGTTCCTCCCTTACGAACCTCCTTACTGCATGGTGGAAAGATAAACGTGGGTCCTTAAACCTTTAAATCAGCTCTGTCTGTCCACATGGGCGAGTTTGGGCAAATAGTTAATTTTTGCTGCCATTTGCTTATTCATAAAGATACATCCGCTTTATGTAAATGGTATGTTCACTTTTCTTTCCCATTTTGCAGAGTGGCTAAGAGAAATTGGCCTTTGTGTCATAATTAAACCCCAGAGAAGTTGCAAGCTATGGATTATTAATTAAAAGTTTCCAGACAATCGAATCAACTTACAATGTAAAGTGTAAATATAAAAATGGGGGTGCCAATAGTTGTTAAGGGTGCTGCTAACGCTACTGGAAACAGCTGCAAACACCTGCCTCCGTGCTTGGCACTGCGTACATTTCTGAAGATTTCTGAACACATGATGTTATTACATAGATCTCAAAGTGTCGCTACGTTCAATTGAGAGGCAGACCCCTGAAAATGATCCTGGAGGGTAGTAATTGCCTAAAACCGAAAAAAAAAAAATAGCAATGATATCTGAAGAGTTTTAAATCTATAAGACATTCAGAAAACTTAATGTGTGTCTCTTTGCAACTGTGGAACAAATGAAGAAAAATATTTAATTAATATTTTACTTTTGCACTTTATTAAGCTGGAACCCAGGTTTTAGAAATGTGAATTCCAGTGAACACTGTCACTGTTCTTTTTGTTTCTTTGGATAGAACAAATGCAAATTTTACAATTTATTGTTGAATTATTCTGTGGGTATACCTTTTATTATCTCTAATTTATAGAGATATAAATATTCACTGCAGTGTTAATCGTATTTTGCCGGTTATCAATGAAGGTCAAACGTGGGCTCATACTCATCCAGACATAATCCAGACCTGGAACTGACATGTCTTTTAATTTTTGCTTTTAAAAGTTTTTTTGCCACTCAAAATGATTTTCTGCACTGTTATCATGAAGGGTATGGTGTTGTAGTCTGCACCAGAACTACATGTAATTTTATTTCGTTTTAATTTGTACAAGAATGCCAGCTACAAACATCTTACCACCACAATGTACATCGTGCTATCAAGTTCAACCTGGTAGCCAGACTTTTAAATGCTTTCAGGTCTTGTTTGGAAACGTGATCATTTTGCAGAACGAATGTTCCTTGGTAGGGATCTCAACCTGGATCCCTTTTAGCTGTTAAAAAATGTTGCGGCAGTTTGATTCTAATATGGAGCAACAGAACATCAATGAATATTTCAGGAGAACTTATCACAAAACAGTAAAAAATGTGTCTACATAATCAAGGTAAGTATTTGAGCCTCACCAACACATCCAGAATTCTGGCTCATAACGAATTGTTTTGACCCACATGCAGTAAGCAATCAGGAGATCGATAAAGTTTAACAAAGACCTTATTTTACAGTGAGCAAGGGGAAAGGGGCGGAGCTGGAACCAGAGGACAAACTGCAAGGTAAGTAGACACGGTAAGAATGTATGAATCAAAATGGTGAATATTACTAAATAACAAATCTGCCTTACTAGGAAGTGGAGGTTAATCCGCCAGGAGGGGTGAGACAACAACGGAGCTGAACACTGAGATGAACGGAGGAGGCAAGTACTTGACTCACTTTGTGGTAACTCTGAGGATCTGTTGGAGATGTTATTGTGTGGGAGGGCGGACAGAGTTCGCTTGAGGTGGTCCGTAGTAGTTCCAGAAAGAGCACCGTCAAAGTAGCCGCCAGCCAGTAGTTCCAGAAAGCGGAGGGTAGGCAAACCAGGTTTAATCCACGTAGTTTGGAGATCCTTCTCCAATCCAAAATAGCAAAGATGCTTGGAGACAAAGTCAGGTCCAGGTATCCGGCCTGCAAAGGAGCACATACAAAATTACTTGGATGGCAAAGACAAAGCTAGGTTAACTCTGGCTTGAGTCTATACCACTGAGGGCAACACTGGCGCTGAACTGCTGGCGGCCTCCATCTTAAATACCCTCCAAGGATGATTAAGGAATATGGAACACCTGTCACCACTCCTCACGGACCCAGAGCCACCTAGAGGCCAAGCACAGTGCACAACAACAAAACACAACACATAGATCGTGACATCCCCCCCCCCTCAATGATCACCACCCGGCGACCCAAAAGATGTGGAAGGTCGAGAGGAGACATAGTCCATGATCAATGTAGAGTCACAAATAAAAGATCGGGACGCCCAAGAATAGTCCTCTGGCCCATACCCCTCCCAGTCCGCTAGATACTACCATCCACGACTACCTGATTAGAAAAAAACCTCCCTAAACTCCCTCTCAAATTCAGGAAAGGTACAGCCAAAATCACTGCAGTTGGCAAAGCGTGCTTCCGCCCATCTTAGCGCTTTATCCGATAATAGCCCCAAAATATAGGAAATCTTAACGTGATCATGAGGGAAAGACTTTGGGGATCGGTTGCATACATGTGTACACTGCAATAAGAAACCTCTGCAATCTCTTGACTCACCAGAGAGTGGAGTCATGGGCTTGAATTTGGTGAGATTGTTTGGAAAGAGTTCTCCTGAAAGCCTCTGCTGGGTCAGGTTGGCCAGAGTGTTCTGTCATAGTTTTATGGATGTCAAAATCCAAAATAGCAAAGATGCTTGGAGACAAAGTCAGGTCCAGGTATCCGGCCTGCAAAGGAGCACATACAAAATTACTTGGATGGCAAAGACAAAGCTAGGTTAACTCTGGCTTGAGTCTATACCACTGAGGGCAACACTCTGGTGCTGAACTGCTGGCGGCCTCCATCTTAAATACCCTCCAAGGATGATTAAGGAATATGGAACACCTGTCACCACTCCTCACGAACCTAGAGCCACCTAGAGGCCAAGCACAGTGCACAACAACAAAACACAACACAGAGATCCTGACAGTAACTATCTTATATTAACCTTTTTTTATAGGACCTTTCCCCCCTGTTGGTCATTTCAGTGAGTTTTACTCCTGGCGTCAGCAATCCTGACTTTTGGCTGCCAACTTCCGCTCACCATTACATTTGTCATTACTTTCCTCAGTGTTCTTTCCGTCTGGCTGCCTTTGGTGTGAAACCAAGCTTGCCAAGGAGTGTCTAACTTGCCTTGATTCTACTTTGCTTTTTAGGTGCTGTTAGATTTGTTTCTTCCAGGTTGGTGTTACATTATTGAGTTGGTCTCCACCTGTTGCCTCCTGCCTGTCAGTGCTGCTTTGAGATCCATCTATCCTCACATCTCATGACAACTTCTTTATATTTCACGTACCAGAGGCTTGACTTTTATGTCATTTGTAAAAGCGATTTTCAGCAAGCCTTCACCGGGCTTTTAGAAGTGCTTTGAAAGCGTTTCCTTCCAAGTCTGACAGCTTTATTTCACTCAGATTCAGTCCTGTTCTTTCACTTTGCAATTTTCAGATGAAACTTGTTTTTTTTTCTTCCATTTGTTCATTTTTCTTACATCAGGCCTTGTTACACTGACCTATGAATCCTTCGAGCATGTAAACAAAACCTGTAGCTGAAGGCATGCACCCAAAGAAATTGGTACAATTTGTAACCAGCTCCTGGTAGTGCAGTGCAAAAATGTCAAATTTAAAAGTGTTTTTCTGTATTGTATATGTGTGAAAGTTGTTCAGGCTAAAGGCTTGGAAAGACCATGCTGCAAAATGGACAACAGTCTGGCTGCTATGCAGTAAAGAATGAAAAAAATATATTTTAGACCTTTGCACAGCTTATCATTTCAATCTGTACAAATCTTCATATAAAGGATAAAAAGTGCTGGTAGAAACCGAATGACCAGGAGACACCATTTTAATCAGTAGGATTTTATTCAGGGTCAACTCTTTAGATTAGAAGACAATAGCTTCCCTTCATCAAAAAACAAGTTTATGATTTTAGTACTTTATTTTACTTCACATGTATGTTGCTGCCTAAAGCAAAACCCTTGGCTGCATAAAACAGCCATTGTTTGGTATTATAAGAAACTGCCCCAATGAGAAATGCCATTTGTAACTAATAGTCTTCAGTAGTGAAACACAAAATGATTCTTCCCACCAGCTATTATGGTGTTTTGTTTTGGGTTTTTTGTTGTTGTTTTTTTTGCTGGGTTCATTATTTTAATATAATTTCACTATTCAAAAGACATGCCATAAGACAACTCTTTTTCACTCAAAGTTTTTAAGACTAATGCTGTAGCATCAACATCTTGTCCAAAAGTAAATTCATCTGACTGCCAACTTTAGGATTTTGAGCTTGAAGATGTCCTTCAATAACCCGTTGACGATATCACAGAGACTACACACTTAATTTATCAAAGGAAATAGAACGACAATAAAACAGGATATGCTTTAAGGCTGGGGACCTTTTGGCTCTATCATTTGGTTGTGTGTCCTAGACAAGTCAGTCCTGATCTCCACAGTAAGAGTGGATGGATGAGAGGACACAAATATACAGTGGTTCTAAAAGGTGTCCATGCACCTGTTTAGTTGCAAGTTAGTGTACCATAAATAAAACAGATTTTTTTAAATCTGCTTTTAAGGTGACAAATATAATGTATCAACTGAATTACAAACACATCTGTCTCAACAAAACTGTAGGTATGGTTGAAGTATCTTGGCTGCATAAGTATGAATATATTTGAAATTGTATTTTTTAACGCCCCTTTGGAGTCACTTTCAGCATACAGCCTTATGTATGCTGACAAGAGACTGACAACAACACTGAAGGAGCTGCAGGAATTTCTGTCAAGTACTGGTTGTGGTCCACAGGAGACAATCCCCTGTAATATCTGTCTGGACTAAGAAGTAGGCCTGGTTAAAATCTCTCAAAAACCTAACTGGAGAATGATCTACAGTATAGTCCGCACAGTAAATCATGGCGGTGGCAGTATAATGGTCTGGGGTTACTTTTTCCAACTCAAACTAGGGTGTGTGTAGAGGCAAATGGATTAAGGATGAATTATGAACAATATGAATGCCACTTGTTGGTGACCCAAAACCTTCAGTTGTATGCTGGAAAGTTTAAGATGAGGAGGGCTTTCATTTTTTAGCAACACAGCAAGTCAAACAAGACACTCAGAATAACAAAAGAATAGCTTCGTCAGAAGAAAGTTAACGTTTAGAAGTGGCCTAGCCAGAGTCTAGAACCAGACCTGACAGATAATATGTGTGGCCTCCCGAAGATGGCTGTTGACAAAAGATCAGTGGCGGTTCTAGACCAAATTTACCAGGGGAGCCAGGGAGGGGCCAGTGTTATTTCATGGGGGCACAGGACAAACAGGGAAATTAAGTGAGCTGCAGGTTGAAGACCCCTTATCTAGCAGATGAAAACTGTTATCCGATCTTAATATGGCTGAAGCTAGAAGTGCAACACCTTACTTTTTAATTCATTGTTAAAGAAAAACTGAAAAGGTAAAACATAAAATTGGTCCAAGGAACCAATCAGTTATGGCTTCTTATCATCATAAGAAATTAATTTAGTATTATGTCTTCAGTACAAGGGCCATAACAGGGGCCAAGACCAGTTCTACAGGGGCACTGGCCTCTGATGGCCCCTGTCTAGAACCGCCCATGCAAAACATGTCTTCACAATCACAGAAATTTGGAACAAGTGTTTTAGATATGGTTTAAATTATTGGTAAAAACTGTTCGGAAATTATTATGAACACATTTGTTTTTTAACACAAATCTGGCATTTTAACAACCATATGATTGTAGTGTTGTAAGACTGAGATTTGCTGCATGTCAGAGTGACTACCCCCTTCCTCTTCATAGACTATTGCTGTAGTTCAAGTCTTCAACAAAACTCAACCATGCAGGAGCATTTACTTTACTTTCAACATGCAGCGTTAAAAACTCATTATTATTGTTGCCATTAGTAAACAAATTCTGGGTCATCGCCTTTTATGTAGACAGCTTTATTAATAAATCATGTATGTTTTCGTCAGTAGGACTTCCAGCAAATTTGACACACTGTCAGTCAACCTATCCCTCCACCCACAGTAGACCAAATCATCACCACTCTGACAGACAAGATGCAGAAAAGCTGAAGACTTACACAAAAGTAAAAACTTTTTTATTGAGTAAAACATACACCATTATTAATTCTAAACACATTTGAATTCAGTTTATTTTGTTCAATCTGACTAAGAGCCCAAATCAATCAATTTACAAATCAAACTCTCATCACATATGTTGTGTGTTTAACTACTTCCTTGCTGAGACCAGTTACCAGGCAACCAGTGGATATGTGGAGCCATAATGTGTATCACTGAATGGCTCTGTTTAGATAGTCAGTGTATGTGGTCACAAGGATAATGTAATGTATTCAAGTGAGTACAAAAAATTAAGTATATTATTATTGTGTCATAAACAAAACTTTGGCAAAAAATATGGAACAAACACTTGCAGATGATTTTTATTAATCTCATATCTCTGTTGGGGAAAAGTATGACAAAACTAATTCAGTGCCTACCTGCCGTTAGTGTGCAAAAATGAACAGTTTGCAGTTGGTTGTATCAGTTCTGTGAGGCAGAAACATAACAAATGAAAAAAAAAACTTTATTTATTGGTTAGTTTCTAACTTTCTTGTGAAGCAGCTGAAGAATCCATTTTGCACAATGAAGTCTTTGTCACAGACAATTTATTTTATCTTAAAACTCTGTTAAAATCCACGGATCCTTCAGACGCTTAGCCATCCATTCATTCTCCTCCGCTTATCTAAGTTAAGACGGAAAGCTTAAAAACAGTTTCTGTCAGAACATTTCTACAATAACTTTTCATGCTTACTTTCTTTGCTACCATTTTTGCTTTATGTCTGGTTTAGGGCACAACTGAAGTAATGTAAGTAATACTACCCCAGTACTACCTTGAGATCTGCTTCCATGGAAGGTGTCTAAAATCATCACAAAATCTCAAATGTTTTTTTAATGTGGAGGAGGAGCAACTTGACTCTGAGATTTTCCCAAATATCAATGTCCTCACCCTGTGGATCGCTGAATGTGAGTCTAGCCCCTCTTTGGAGGAAGCTTGTTTCTGCTGCAATACTATTTATTCAGTCATTGACCACAGCTTTTTACCAAGTCACAATTAAAGGTGTGTGTTACAAAATGTGAGTGGCCGGTTCTTAAATAAGGTGAGGCAAGAGAGGTGTTTTACATGATTAAAATACAAGAAAACGCATAAAAAAGTAGATTGCAGTGGCATAATAAGGGAAAGTAACGAAATGTTGAACTACAGACTGAAATTAATTAGTCAAAAACAAATCTAAACAAATTGGTTTTTAACCTTAATTTAAAAGAACTCAGGGATTCAGCATTTTTGCATTTTCTGGAAGTCTGTTATAGTTTAGTGGAGCATGAGAACTGAATGCTGATTCTCCATTTTTGGTTCTGATTCTGGGTGTGTAGAGTAGTTGAACCAGAAGACCTGAGTGGTCTGGAAGATTGATACGATGACTACAACTCTTTAATATACTTTGGTGCAAAGCCATTCAGTGATTTATACACGAACAAAAGTATTTTAAAGTCTTTTCTCTGAGATACAGGGAGCCAGTGTTAGGACTTTGGGGGCGACTTGGGGCGATGTGCTCCACTTTCTTTGTTTTAGTGAGGATGCGGGCAGCAGTGTTCTGGATTAATTGCAGCTGTCCCATTGACTTTTTAGGCAGACCTGTGAAGACACTGATGCAGTAAAGATAAACGCATGGTCTCTTCAGTGACCGCAGGGGATAGGTACCAGCTCCCCTTTGATGGATGGATAAACGCATGGATACGTTTTTAAGATCCTGCTGGGACATTAGTCTTTTAATCCTGGAAATGGTTATAGAGGTGATAGATGGCCGACTTAATAATTATCTTTGTGTGTCTTTAAAGGTTTAGGTCTACACCCAGTTTTTGTGCCTGATCAGTGGTTTCCAGCTGTAAGAACTTAACCTGTATGCTGACTCTTGATCAGTTGTGACATTTGAATATCACAGTGGAAACCGAGATTCATTGGACATGACAACTGCCAGTCTGTTATTGTCCAATTGCGGTGAGCCTCAGCAAACTGTAGCCTCAGTCACCTGTTCTTATCTGACAGGAGTGGCACCAGGTAGGGTCGTGTGCTGCTGTAGACCATCTGTATCGAGTACTGTACTGTCGTCAATTTAGAGTTGCGGTCCTGCATGCCTTGGTTGTAGTAGAGGTTATTTAAGCTACCTTTGCCTTTATTTAATCTTGAACCACTAATCCCTTTCTCCTCTGACTTTGGACATCAACAAGAATATTTTATATTCTTTTATATTATATTATATATTCTTTTTTTAGATTATATTTTTCATACACTGGATATTTCTTCTTTTACATGAAAATTCCAGCAGATCAGCAGTGTTTGAAATACGCAGACCAGCCGGCCTGCTACCACCAACAATGTCTATTTCAAAATCACTTACATGCCATTTCTTCCCTTTCTGATACCCAGACTGAACTTGATGGTGACATTGAAGGTAACATGGTGAAGTCACTCGCACTACCTCTTGATTCCTGGATGCATTAAGTTGCTGCAATGTGACTGGATCACTATGTGTGCTAACAAGCCAATGAACAAGCCCTAAGGGTTTTAGAAACAATTTTCACTTGAAATTACATACCTGAAATAAATCAAGTAAAGTTCCAGTTATAAGGTCTACATGCAAACCTTTGAGGCCTGTGTAAACGTAAGACATACAATATGTTTTAAGTGGAAGCACTATTGCAACTGTTACTATGTCTGATTTATGTGTGATAAAAACAAAAAAAGAATTAAACACACCACACACAGCTTGACACCGCCGGCTTGTTAGATGGGCTTAAAAGGCTAAGCCGTGAGTGTTTTTGGCCTGTATGCAGAAGGCTACAGGCTATTGCACGGCACTATTTCACAACCTTGAATGCAGTACCAAAAGTTCATGTTAAATTCTCTGAAATATGTGATTCTTGCGAAGATACATGTGTATAACACTGTTTATGTCGCATAAAATAAGCCATGTTTGCATATTTCAAGTTGCTGCAGCTGGTATGTAAGACTGAGCCTTGGTTGCTGTCCTTTTCTTGTCCTCCTGGCCCTCAACTGATGTCTGCGATGACTCAGAGCGTTTGCACTATCTGTCGATGTCACACAGCTCACAACACCAACTTACACACACAAACGTCACAAATGAGAACGCCCAACCATCAAGCATGTTCTGCTCCATTATGGTGGGATGTACATCTAGATTTTATTTGATTTCAGCCTGAATTTCCTGAGCATATCAGAAGAAACGTGGGGTAGAAAAAAAAGATGGATGCAATAAACCCTGAAGATAAATAATGACTAAAGCTGCGTCCACATCATCTCAGTCGTCAGTCTGCTGCTTCCTTATAAGCTAATGTTAATAGGGCAATCATAAACTCCATCGCTGTTCTGCTCACAGAGTCATTACCTCCATTATGTGTGTGTGCAAGAGGTAGCTTCATGTTTGTTGTGGGATGTCCTAATTGGGTTTCAACAAGATTGATTCAACCTGCCCTTTAGTTTCTAACATAACATTTAAATGAAACGTTTAACCTCCCTTCTTGATGCTCTCTCATCTGAGCACTTGGCCACACACACACATAAACACACTCAATGCGTCTTACATATGCACAGCCCGTCTGCACAAACCCCCCTGAGAGTGGCAGCTGGAACTTGCTAATTGCAAGCGCTAAATTCAAACACTATCGTTATCTTGGTTGGCAGGGCATAAATATTAATACATCATAAAGAGCTATAAAAAGCTCTCCTCGGTCTCATTTGGACCCATATATATGCAGCTGTTAGTGCCTGTTGGTGGGTAGACGGGGACCATCATTTATTGAAGTAGAGGGACAAGAGCGGGCTGTCACGAGAGGAAGAAAGCAGGAAATTACTTGCTCTTCAAACGGATGATAGAAAAGAAGAGGGATGCGAAGGAGGATGCTGGCAATCTGAAAAAGGGCATCATCCGGCATGCCCTCCTTTCCCCCTGAATTGACTGATTGTGACAAATGGGGCTGGCCTAATGAAAAAGGAAAGGGAGAACAACACCTGTTTTCTAAGACAAGTTTAATCTTTATCGACACAAACCAGAGATCCGTCCATCTCAAACCCAAAACGTGCACACACTTGACCTGTCCTTGGTTCTCAGCTGGGTTGAGGGTAGGTGTTGACAGAGTTCCACCTGAGAGGATTTTATCACTGCCAAACTCTACTTTTCCTCAGCTGATCAACTAGGCTGATTAATTAACGCAAAGACAGAGACAAACAAGAGATTTCTCTGTGTGTGTGTGTTCTATACACACACAGGGGAGGGGAATTTGATGAAAGAAAACTTCCTCCTCAATATAATAAATTAAAAATCAGTATGCTCAGTGACTGAAAGAAAAACAGTAAACATCAGATAAATTCTCAAACCACTGCATCAAAACAAAGGCAGAAAGTTATTGTAATGTCTAAAACACACAAGATTTACTGAAAACTAAGTCATTGTTACCTTCCAGGACAGACTTGTTTAGCTTTTAGTTGCATCATATAAAATCTTTAACATTTATAGCCTGAGCTAATTTGCAATGCCTGTTCCTAGATGTTTTTTTTTGGCTACATAAGAATAATATACAAGGTTTGAAATCCATACCCAATAATAAACTAAACACAACATTATCCAGCCATCAGAGGTTAAGTAGACTGTTTAAGACAGTCTTAAAATGCTTTAAAAAGTATTCATACACCTTTAACTTTTTCATGTTACAGCTACAAACCTCAAAGTATTTGTAAGGCTTACATGTATAATCGGCCCCACTGAGTCAATACATTATAGAACCATCTTTCGCTGCAAGTACAGCTGCAAGTTGTTTGGGGTATGCCTCTACGAGCGTTGCACATCTGTAGACTGAAATTTGTTGCCCTTTCTGCCTATGTTCAGGGTGATGTGCTGTGTTGGTCTTGTGCCATATTTTATCAAATGTTTTAGTGCCGGTCTCATCTGACGAGCGCCTTCTTAAACATGTTTGTCGTGTCAACTGAATGGTTTGTGACAAGCCATTTACAGGACTTCATCATTGACATTGACTTTTTTCTTGCCAATCTTCTATAAAGTCTTGGTGGAGGGCACAGCTAGTTGTTGGCCAGTTGACTGCTTCTCCCACCTGAGCTGTGGATATCTGCAGCTCCTCCAGAGTAACCATGGGACTTTCGACTGCTTTTCTGACTAATATTCTTTTTCCCCAGCATTTCTGTTTAGGTGGACGACCATGTTTTTGTAGATTTTTTCATGCCCTTTTTTTGTTCTATTTTCATCTAAGGGATGTTCTCTAACGAACCCAGAGACCTTCAAGGAACAACTGCAGACCGATATATTTGATTGACTAGGTAAATTGATATGCCTAAATTTCATTTAGGGATATCAAAGTAAAGGGACTGAACACACCTCCCCACTTTTCATGGTATTTGTAAAGAAAGAAGCAAAAACCAAGTGTTCCTGTGTCAATTATCCCGTATTTTGTGTTGATTTGTTACATAAAATCCCATTAACATACATTGCAGTTTATGGATGTAATGTGGCAAAATGTGTCCAAATGTGTGACAATGTGTGGTACGCATTATGGTCAAACATCTGTGCTTTGGTCTCATCTTTTCTACAGGTTTGTGGTTCATATAGGTGTAACTTATTAAACTGAAGTCATGTGGACTTTCTTTTTAGAAAGGCTTTCTCCTGGCAAATCTGCCAAACATAATTGTTCAGTCTTTTCTAATTGTACTTTCATAAACTTTAACATTCACGTGCTAACTGACATTTAGATGGAACTCTAGATTTGTTTGGACTATAGGTGAATGGACTGGGTTTTTTACTCTTTGGAAGACTGGCAGCTTTATTGCCCACTTATGAAATATCTTTCTCATTTTAGAAAGATTTCCAAATAGTTAGGAAAGGGACTTCCCAGACTGATGGGCTGCAACAATTGTTTCTCCAAGTTAATTGCTGATGTCTTCCCATCCTGGCATTATGTTAACCCACAGCAGTATTCTTCAGTAGGTACTCACACCTACTGTGTGGTAATTAATGTCAGCCTTTGGCTGCTGTTTTCCCTCTTAACTCCTATAGAGTCAAAAAGGATGTACTTAGTTTTTCTCATACCTTTGTTGGCAGTCATGGGCAGATTTAGCCACAAATGTGTTTTATTTTTAAATAAATGCATGTGTCAAAGCTGTTGCTACATTTCAGGCAACAAATGCCAGGCAAATAGCTCAGAAATGACAAGTTGTCAGTAATGAGAACTTATCTGTGACATAAGTGATCAAAACAAAACAAAAAGATATATATTTTTTTATGAGCAGATTGACTGCTGAATGTTGCAGGATTTTCATTCATATCTTGATGTAGGAAAAAAAAATTATTCGGAATATAGGAAAGCATTTTATATAAAGATGCAATGTGGGGATTACAACTTCAAGATTTTTAAACTAATATCTCTTTCACTGTATTGCTCATCTGCCTGTCCTTTCATCAGCTTTGGAAGACATGATGACACAGTAGCATAAACAGTTTGATCACCAGATAAACCAGGCTGCCATGGATTTCTTTGGGCAGCGTAAACAGTACATATGCACTATACTGCAACAGAATTGACGCAACTGCGATTTAACATTCGCAGCAATGACTCAGTATTAGCATTACTTAATCTCATGCAAAACTGTGGAAACGCTTTACCCACCTTGGCATCCTGGAGTTTTGAATGGACTTATTTTATGTCCAATTGTGCTGATAATTATATGATCATCAGGATGCACTCATTGGGTGTTGAAACTTTGTTCCAAGATGATCAGTTTTATCGTACAATACGAAAACAATTCATAAACAAAATGGTGACATCACAAAAGAGTAACATACCCCGTTATGACTCAGCAGAACACTGTGAAATCCACAGCATTGATTTCAATTTACACTCAGAATTCAGAACAGGAGTGCATCCCTTTTGATGCAAAAAGTTACGATAAGGCTTGATGCTTGACAAACTCCCCTTTATGCTCACGTTTAGACCAACATACCAAGTTTTGAATATGCCAGCACACATGGCAAGACAGGAAATTGTAACAGCAGCTCTAAGTGTTTTAGACAGTAACACATTCATGCAGCTGAAACAGACTTTATTAGACAAAAACTTACAAATCTGGCTGTGGGAGAAAGATAAGGGTGATAATCACATTTCTTATAGACTGTAAAAGAATCCCATGTTGTAAAGAAAACTGTTAAATCACTAGACTCAGAATATAATTTTTAATGAACTGTTTTTATGATAAGAGTTTTGAAAGAATTGCTAATTTGTTTGTAAGAATTTTTATTTATTTATGTATGTGAAGATATAAGTGTATGCCGATGCAGGAAAACCCAAAGCAAAAGAGAGACAATTAAAGATACTTTGCGTTTGATCCACATTTGTCATTAAAAGTCTGACTAGACAGCTACAACAGATTACCATTAATATGAATTATATATTGTGTGTTAACATAGGCTATTAAATATTTGTAGAAAACAGAAACACACATCAACTGGGATAACCAATTCTCCACTGGATTATTTATTAAAACTCTGAACAGAATTTGGCCATGAAATTGGTTGAGTGTGTGTTTTAAAATTATTATTTTGATGTCCAACATGTAGTGATATTCTTTGTTATAGCAAAAGTAAATTGTATGTAAATATATACATGTTCGATGTATAGGAGCATTTCACTATATGCAGTTTTGTGCATTAAAACAACTATTTTTCTGTAGAAATGTACACTGCAATTGATTCCTTTGTAACACAAAACACAACAAAACATCTTTATGTTATTTTTCTGTTTGGCTGTTGTCTTTAACATGGTGATTTATTCATCCCTCGATTAGAGGCGTCACTCCTTTCCAGTCACATATGTTCCCAATCAGTCACAGAGAGGTCCAAGGCTTTCAGCTCTCTTCCAAGCTTTGTCTCTGGAAATACCTTTTGAGAGTGAACATTTCTGGGCAAATAACGCAAATGGGAAAGGAGGATTTGAGTGTGTGTTTGGTGTTGATGTAATTATATAATATAAAAGATACATAGCTCTTGAGGAAAAGGGAATCTGTTGAGTTATTCCTACATTTGTAGTGTCTCCTTGGTCCTTTATTTGAAGTCCTGAGGGGTAGGGTTAATAAATCATTCATTTTACAAAACAAATGCCAAATGTATTTATTTATTTTTTTCTAAGACTAAATAAAACAGCATATAAACTCACCGGCCACTTTATTAGGTACACCTTGCTAGTACTGGGTTGGACCCATTTTGCCTTCAGAACAGCCTGAATCCTTTGTGGCATAGATTTAACAAGGTACTGGAAACATTCCTCAGAGAGTTTGGTTTATGTTGACATGATAGCATCACACATATGCTGCAGATTTGTCGGCTGCACATCCATGATGCGAATCTCCACACATCCCAAAGGTGATTTATTGGATTGAGATCTGGTGACTGTGGAGGCCATTTGAGTCCAGTGAACTCATTGTCCTGTTCAAGAAACCAGTCTGAGATGATTCGTGCTTCTGCTGGAAGTAACCATCAGAAGATGGGTAGACTGTGGTCATAAAGGGATGAACATGGTCAGTAACAATACTCAGGTAGGCTGTGGCATTGACACGATGCTTAATTGGAACTAAGGGGCCCAAAGTGTGCCAAGAAAATATCCCCCACACCATTACACCACCACCACCAGCCTGAACCATTGATACAAGGCAGGATGGATCCATGCTTTCCTGTTGTTGATGCCAAATTCTGACCCTACCATCCGAATGTCGCAGCAGAAATTGAGACTCATCAGACTAGGCAATGTTTTTCCAATCTTCTTTTGTCCAGTTTTGGTGAGCCTGTGTGAATTATAGCCTCAGTTTCCTGTTCTTAGCTGACAGGAGTGGCACCCGGTGTGGTTTTCTGCTGCTGTAGCCCATCCGCCTGAAGGTTCGACGTGTTGTGCATGCAGAGATGCTCTTCTGCATGCCTTGGTTGTAACAAGTTGATATTTGAATTACTGTTGGCTTTCTATCAGCTGGCCATTCTCCTCTGACCTCTGGCATCAACAAGGCATTTCCCAAGGCAAAATCCCACTAGATCAGCATTTTCTGAAATACTCAGACCAGCCGTCTGGCACCAACAACCATGCCACGTTCAAAGTCACTTAAATCACCTTTCTTCCCCATTCTGATGCTCGGTTTGAACTGCAGCAGATCATCTTGACCATGTCTACATACCTAAATGTATTGAGTTGCTGCCATGTGATTGGCTGATTAGAAATGTGCGTTAACAAACAGTTGGACAGGTGTACCTAATAAAGTGGTTGGTGAATGTAAGTGTTTGAGCAAAAAAAAACAAAAAAACACTGGCCATAATAATTTTGGCTATGCATAGTGGTTTTATCTGGCAACCTAAAGTTGGAGAGCAACTAATCTGACTTGCATATTAATGAATCTTTGGAAGAAGTTAGATAACCAGGAGAGAACCGCGCATCCATGACAAGAACATGCAAACTCCATGCAGGAAACCTCAGACTACAAGGCAACAGTGCCAAACACTATGGGGAGTTTCAACTGGCAAAATAGTGGATATAGTGTCTAAACATCCATGCTAACTTAGACTAAACACATCCAGCAAACCTTTTTTAAACATAACTTATTAACCTGGGCTGCACAGTGGCGCAATTGGTAGCACTGTTGCAGCAAGAAGGTCCTGGGTTCGACTCCTGGCCGGGGGTCGTTCTGCATGGAGTTTGCATGTTCTCCCCGTGCATGCATAGGTTCTCACCGGGTACTCTGGCTTCCTCCCACAGTCCAAAGACATGCCTGTTAGGTTAATTGGTCACTCTAAATTGCCCTTAGGTGTATGAATGAGTGTGTGCATGGTTGTTTGTGTGTTGCCCTGCAATGGACTGGCGACCTGTCCAGGGTGTACTCCTCTCGCCCATAGACTGCTGGAGATAGGCACCAGCTCCCCCGTGACCCACTATGGAATAAGCGGTAGAAAATTACTGACTGACTGACCAAGACATGTTAAAGGCTTCATCTCACCACTAGGCAACAACAATATGAGAGGGACATGGGGTTAGTTGAAAACTTCCCTAAGGTCGCAGACAGGGGGCAGTGTAGTGGGAGAAAGACAGTTCAGCTGTAAACACAGCAGTTTTTTTCTGCTGTTAACAGATTGGTAAAAATTAAGACAATGGTAATCTGTTTTCTGGACACATGAGCGACGACAACAGGAAGGTTGAGCTGACTGATTATGGTTAATATGTGACATGAGATTAATGTTGTATATGTGTTTAGCAGAGAAGATCAGTTTCTGTGTTTTATTTATGTTTTGAGGCTTTCATATTTCAACTGGTCATTTTTTATTGACACTTGCCGATGTAAACAAACTGCATGGGGTCTTCTGGAGCAGCCATCCTCCTGGGAAAGGCCTAAGAATGACTGTGTTTTGTCATTTATTATAATAAACGTGAATTAAACAAATATGAAATAAATTTTCTGGATGACATAGACCTTAGCCAAGGATGTTAAGACCACAGAAAGACAGCACTGCTTTGTCCTACAAATGCTTCTCCTCGTCAACTTGCCCCTTCCTCCCTTCCTACTTAATGTTTGTTCTGAGGATAAAAAGATGGATTATTTACGCCTGCAAGCATGCTCACAGCACGTTCATCTTTATAACATGCATTTGTAGCGCTTCTCTGAGCTAAAACCCAGAAATGACTGAAAGCAAAGGTGCGCTGCTTCGACATCAGGAAATGTGACAGATACTCATCGGTTTGTGTACATACATGTTGTTCATTAACGTTCCAACAAAACTTGTTAGGACATCAATTTGGCATATTTTCAACAAAACAAATAAGCAAGTGGAAAAAAAAAACATTTCTTGTGGATGTTAATAAAAAAAAAATCAACCTTTCATACATCTCATCTCATTTCATCATTCAGCTAAAAAGCTAATAAGAAAAAATAGTTTTTGACATACTTTTTTCAAACTCATCACTATTGTAGATATACGTTTGTTTTATTTTATTTATTGCTGTTCATTTATATTTGCCTGGTGGTGAACAAAAACCTTTAATCAGTCTTCTACCACAAAACTCCACTGTTTATTTAGGATAGATCCAGAAAGTACCAGATCCCTACCAGTGCCATTTTTTTTGGCTACCCTGGTAATCTGTTTTGTCAATGGTACCTACAGTGGAAATAATGGGAGGGGAATAACGGCCCCAAGAAATTACAAGGGTTCCTGGAAAGGGTTTCTGCAGTAGACACACAACTGATCCCAAACATACTACAGAAGTTACCAAAGTAGAAATCACACTGGTTGTGAAAGTAAAATGTAGAGCAATACAACTCTGTTTTCATTATCTTTTATGCTTGCTAAAGGGAGTATTTTCTATTGCAGCTAAAACCTTTTTGTTGCTAGTAGGTGCCTGAAAAATCCTTTAATGGCTAGATAGCATGACTCCTTCACCCCTCCATTATGTCATGAAGATAACAGGAATGAGTTTGCAAACCTCAGTGATAGAAGTACGAAGTAATAAAAAGAGGTGGAGTGCACCGTCAACTCGATAGTTTATGGTGACAATACATTTTCAAATTGACAAGCGGTGTAAAGTGTTCTCTCTTTATGCTTACAAAGACCTCCATAATCACCAATACATATACTGTGAAAGTTATGATGTTTCCAGATACATTAGTCGTGGAATTCTACTATAAGCTTTAGAAAGCATAATGAGTGTGTTTCTGTCATTGCTGGGCTCAGTTTTTTCTATTCTATTCTGTAATTGCATTCAAACATAAATACACACATATAACTACACACATATTCACACTGATAAATGGGAGCAAATAATCTGGGTGCAGCGGAAGCGCTATTTATTCGAGAGTTGTTTTGAAGCGCAAGGGAAATAGAAAATGGAGGAAATTTAAACTGCCAGATGTGATTGAGTTCTATTGTGTGGTCTGTGTTGGTTAATGGGTGGCAGTCAAAGGCAGGACGGAAGGATGAGAGTGAGAGGAAAAAGGAAATGCCTTGATTTGCAGAGCCTATTACGGTCCGGCTGCTGAGCTGGACTCGATCACTGGGGATTCTTGGGCAAATCCAATATAGCAGCAGACAGTCACACTGAAATAGTGTAGAATACCTTTTCTCTCTGTTCATAAACCAAACTCGAACCAGTAGGTCTCCTAATGTGGATATGCCAGCATGGTTAAAATTGATCAATTTAAAGGTTTTAAATATGATGTCATATCTAAAGTTTCTGCTCACAAAGAACAAAAACAAGAATTCAAAAAATCTAATCACCAGTTCCTTTTGAAAATTGTAAAAGCGGTCGACATAAACTGAAAGAATGTGCAGGAACCCAACTGATCTTATGTAATATCTTAATATTCTTAGACACTAAATTTTGTGTTTTAATAAACATTTTTGGCCATAAACAAATTTACAAGAAATAAAGGCTTGACATATTTCACTCTATGTGTAATAAATCTATATATTATATTGTTTTTACTTACTTAAAATGAGTGAAAAAACATTGAATATTTTCACAATATTCAAATTTTTTTAGATGTTTCTGTACAGTTTTAGTTCTATAGCTTAAAATGGAAACCTATGAAAGGTACTTTGTACCTTTAATGTGAAAAACATTTTTGCATCTTTATAAATAGTCGATTAATATGATATATTTAATCATTGTTCATTAGGTGCTTGAAGAAATGCCTCTAAGGTTTCTAGTTTGTAGAAAATATGAATAAATGTGTAAAGTGTGATGGATGCAAAATAAATGAGTCTGCTGCCTCTCTTACTACAACAATTGTTTTTATTCCCAAACCAAGAAATGTCAGAATTTCTGACATTAACCTTCAACTGGGCAGCACCCAACGCACCAGCATGGAAAGAAACACGCTGTGCAAATACCATCCTAAAGGGAGCATTATGCCTTCACCGCATTAAGAATCCCCAACTGAAGGCAGCTCTTAATTATTAATAAAATTAATAATTTACTGCCGCACCACCTGGAAAAAGAGAACTAATAATAATCGCATTAGTCTCTAACGTCTGTTGGCTTGAATGTCTCAGTGTAATATGATACTTACAGTGCAGACTGTCAAAGGTGTGGATTCATAAGCCTTTCAACCAGCAGCTATTACAGAATACATACATAAATGATGACAAGCTATTGTTTTCAAAAGGTTGAATAACATTGGTTGAAGTAAAGCAAAAATAGATTAAATCAGGGATACTTAACTGAATCAACACTACGTACTACCCACTACCATTGAATTTACAAGTTTTACAATTGCAAAGGATTATTGTCCTGAAAAAAATTATATTATCCAAGCACCGTTGCACCGCACAAACTTCTCAAGAAGTTATTGTGAGACCTGGCTTGTTGTTTGTCTATTCTGGTGCAGCTGCATCACCAGCTCTGGCAGGTGACCTCCACAGTAGCAAAAACAGAGTCTCACAATCATAATAAAATAAAGACATAACATAACCATAAGTTCAAACTCATAAACTTTTATTTTTATAAAATTACGTCCAACCCCTGAGATTAAATGAGATTAGAACAAGAAACAAATTTTTCCATCTCATCATCAGCTTCACAATGGAAAATGCAAATTTAAATGTTTTTTCACCTGAAAACAGCTAAATCATGCTGTCCATCACCTGCTTGTTTGTAATAGAATCCACAAATGTGTTTGTCCCAGTGCCTTGTCATGAGTTTATTTATGCAGTTGTCATGTGTTACTCTTGTGTCCTTTGTGGAAACATGAAAGGTGTTGACATGATTTGGTTTTTAGCAAATTAGTGAACCACAAGTTAGTCCTTGGTGAAACTGATACCTAAGATGTGTGTTTAATTGGAAACCCTATGGAGAAAAAGAAACAAAGAGAAAGCAGATAAATCCCACGGTACCACATCAGATGAACAACTGTTTGATAATGATGTCTCAATATCAATTACCTGCAACACCTTGATTACTGTAATAAATTAACTAGACGTTCAGCTTGTAATATGCTTTAAATATGCATCCAAACTGCTTACCCCCCAAATGAGAGACATTTGGATGAGTGATGAGCAGAACACAAACAGAAGATCTCATTCCTTTTTTCCTTTTTCACATACTTTCTCTCCCTTTTATGTGTCAAAGAAGCATCCTTTAATCACTTTGACTTTGAACATAAACCTTAAAAGGCTCCCAGAGGTTAGTTTCTGCCCCCATCTTGGCTAATTTTCTTCTGTCTGACACAAAAAGCAATACCGCATCTAATGAGAGAGCTGGTTCTGAAATCACACATGCAGCAATGGAAGAATGATGAAAGGCCGCCTCTTTGGAAACAATTAAAGGGATCAGAGAACCAGGAGTCTCATAGGCAGAACATCTTGTTTGATGTGTAAGCAAATTGTTTCACACTTTATTCTTCTAGATACCTTCGATCTGCTGGAAGCTACCTCATGTTATTTAACAAATTAGTCAACCTTTTCATTAAAAAGTCTAAACCTTAGAATGCTGATAAATGTTTTTATCAAACAGAATAAAAATCACAGAACTTGTGACAACTTTTTAGCATATATCCGACATGGAACCAGGCCCACATGCAGAAACCAAGTTGGGACACAGAATGAAGGTAAAGGAGTGTGTCTTCTCAGTAAATGACTGAGTCGATGAATCTGTTGCAGGGCTTCGGCAATCGGGGTTCGACTGGATTGAGGTAAGGTGGGAGGATGGAGTTTGAGGACAACCTATTTTGACTGATCAAACCATAATTATTAGGTGTGCTTCACCTTTTACTAGAGCCGGTTCAATTGAAATTGTATTAATTCCTAATTTGTGGCTTAAATGTTAATTCACTACTTCAACATGCAGTAGTTCCCATGTATCAATTTTAGTCCTCCTAAAGAAACTGGTAAATACTTAGGAGTAATATAACACAACTTTTAAAAGTGGGCATTTTGTTTACTGGTCTGGATAGATGTGTAAACACAATACCAGGATGGAAAAACAACGTTGACATTAGAGAAGCAAATGTAGCTTCTGCTCACCAATCTTTTAAGGTCTTTTCAAAATAATTTGAAGTACATCATTTCACAAGAGAATGACGATTTATAGTTGGGGAAACAATTAAGAATGTTACCAATCTTCCCAGGAGTGGATTTATTGGCAAATTCAACACAGAGATTCATAATAAAATGTGCATAGGATTGAGTAAAAACACAAGAGCTCAATCTGAGACTCTACAGGCGTCAATTAGTATTTTCAATGTTAAAATGTCTAACTTTACTGTTAGGTCAAAAAACAGTCTGAACAAGTATGGCTTGTTTAAAAAGGTTCAATGGACCACAAGAATGATGAGACCAAAAGTTGAAGATGTATGGCAAAAACTAATATTAGCACACACAAATTATACCATCCACTCTGGAAGTGTGACCACATCATACAGAGCTTCAAGCATGGCATGGAGGGGTAAAGATTTGAACTTGTTTCATAGCCACCGAACCTGGGCAGTTGTGAATTATCTGTAAACCAAATTATTCTAGAGTCAAATGTGAGACAATCTGTCTGACAGGTAATGCCTGGCTGAAATTAGATCATTCAAACATTAAAGTAAGGTTGTGAAGACTCACATTGTCCTTCTTCACAACCTTCTTCACATTGTCCTTCTTCACAAACATTAAAGTAAGGTTGTGAAGAAGGACAATGAATCCTTTATGTCCACACCTGATATTAGATCTTAGTTACTAAAGCTCAGAGAGACTGGTGGAGTGTAGTAAGGAAAATGAATTAATCGCGATTGATATTGTCATTGCAATATTCAATGATATTCACTGATTTAAAGTGTTATCTAATAATGTACATTTGCAATAAACTCACATTTGCTCTCAACAGTCAGCTGCACTTTCTGATTGAAAGATGTCCAGAAAGTTATTAAGAGAAAATAAAATCTTTTCTCCGGATGAAACCTTAGTCCAGTGTCAAAGCTGACATGTGAACCTAACTTGTTTGCCTTCGTCTTCTGCTTTCAGAGGCATGACAAAGATATGCTTAGATTGCTGCACTCTTCATGTATGACTGATAATGCTAATGTGCTCTAGTGAATAATAATGATAGTTTTAATGTAGCGATACAATTTATTCATCATTATTTCTTTCAACATAAAATTATTGAAAAGGAGAATCTCATTTACAAATCAAATGAAAGAACGAATCATGACTGTGGTCCACGTGTTATTATTCCTGTTATACTGAATCCTCGCAGGAGATTTGTCCGCTGTGGTGCTTTGAGACTGCAGCCCTCATTAAACTTTTATTACCTCACTGTATTTTTGGCAAATGGTGTAAAATGTCACAAAATCCTGTTGGGGAAACCTGCTACACTGCATGTAGCATCATCGAAAAGGAGTGAGCCTGACAGCAGAATCATGTCGGGACGCTTAAATGAAGGCGAACACGGTTTCTTTGTCAGCCTGTTATATTTTTCTGACTGTCACCCACTGTTTATTGAACGTCTGACAGGCTCACTTTCAATTCAGCCTATTCAGAAATGAATTGCTGCCTGGTAGCTGTGGTAATTACTTCTTAAACCATTTTCCAGAAGACTTAATGCTCTCCAGTTGTGCAACACGAAGCACATTGTCATGGGTAATTGCACATTGCCTCATTGATTGTTTGTTAATGTGGTTATAAGAGACGTCGAGTAATCTGTTGAGTGGTAGGACTTAAGTTGAACTTTTAGTAAAATTACGTTGGAGGTTTTAAGGTTCCAACCAGACTGGAGCCAAGCGCTAAATTAATCCAGCAAATTGGGTAAATATTTTAATTCTAGAGTTTTTTTTTTTTACCAACAATATTGTACAATCAGGGAAACATTTAAATAACCTGGTAGATGTTTGCTACCTCAAATGTTCCTGGAGGTTTTTTAGGCTACTTGTTAGAATAATGCCATAATTGTAATAAAGCAAATACCAAGAGGGATGTTACGTATCGATTTCTAAGCTTTCACACTGAAGAAAGGCTGAAATTCTGAGCAAAATCAATTTTAAATCTCAGGATAAAACAGTTTGTAAGAAATGACACAATTTAATAAATAAAAAATGTAATCAGCATAGAATAATCCACTCCTAGTCCCACATTTATGATGTTAATCTCCATGTAAAGTAGTGCCACAAATGCATTTAAAATGTCAAAATGTATTAATCTCACACAGTATTTTTACAGACTCTACATTCATGATAGAATTATCCAGTTCAGGTTTGATCAGTATAAAAAAGTATTTTTAATTTTGAACAACAGATGATAAAAAGCTGTAAATCACCAGAACATTTCAAATTAGTCAGTTTAGTTTTTGAGCAATTGTGTGAAACAATATGTTTTTTAAAGCTAGAAAGCTGTGATCTTTACTTCTCACCAAACACAAAAAAAAAAATAAAAGATCTTGGCGTCCCTTCTTCTGAGCCTAAGGGTTTAGGATAACAATTAGGACAAATGGGTAATATATTTAGCCATAAAAACTTAGCCATTGCCTCTCTGTTTCTTAAATAGACATGAATGCTTTAGTCATGTAATATCTAAGAAATGTAGTATGTGTGTCATTTTGTATATTAAAGGTGGATTGGGATAAAGGGTGTACAATTTAGAGTGTTACTGCATCAGGACATGATATGCTGAGGACACAGTCAACTGCCAAGCCCTCCCCTTCAAGCATTCAGCATATTGCTGTCATATTGAGTTTAAAGGATTTGACCCAGATGCAGAAAGCAATTCAGGAGACGGTATTGTTCAGTAAAGTGTTTATTTACAACTGGGTGAATAATGCAGGGAACTGGAACCAGGATGCAAACTGTAAAAATAAATAAGAAGGTAAGCAGGGATAACTCTGGGGCTGAGCTCATGAAAATAATAAATCTGTCTTACAAAGAATGGTGGAGGGATCCGCCAGAGGGGCAGTGGACAAACCAAGTGGTTGTTTGCCGGTGAGACTGAAGTTGGTGGATATGGTAAGCCAGGAGAGTTTGTAATCCACGAGGTGCGATGGAGGGAGGAGAGTGGACAGGGTTCGCAGATGGAGGTCCGAGGTACGCAGGAATCAGGAGGCTACCAGCCGGCGTGATCCGACGAAGTCATGAGAGACTTGAGTCTGTGTTCATGGAACTGGATTGCTTCCTTCCAGAAGATGGTTTATCCAGGCAGGATTCAATGCAAGGCAAAATCAGGTTCAGGAAACCTGCAGGATACAAATACAAAGTTACTCGGTGTACAAGGCGAGGTCAAAAGCAAAGGTAACGTGGCTGAGTAGTACCACTAAGGGCAACACTCCGGCAGTGAGTTGCTGGCAGCCTCCTCCTTAAATAGTCCTCTGCAGAATAATCAGGGGAATAGCGAACACCTGTCACCTCTCCTCCAGATTCCATGCCATCTAGGGGCTGAGCACAGTAAAAGCACCAACAGACACACAAAGCACAAATCCTGACAGTTGCAGTGAGTAAATCATCATTCCTTTTTAGGTTATTAAAGAAAAAGTCTGACTTTAATAGGTTTACATTGGTCCACTGTGCATTAGCTATATTATCCTAAATTTTAGTGTGACCAAAGCACTAAATGAAAAAGTAAATGCCCCCTAGAGCTCCCAGCAAGCATTTGCAATAACTGGTAAGGGGTCTTTTACATCAGTGTAGAGGTGTTTTAGCCCACTCTTTGCAGACTTTTTCCCCCTGGCATGGTGGAGTTTCCTTTTTTTGAATATGAAATGCCCGTTTAAGATCATGCTACAGAATCTCAATTACATTTAAGTCTAGATTTTGACTTGGCCACTCAAAACCTTCATGTAGTTATTTGTATAGCCATTCAGAGGTATATATTCTGGTGTACAATAGATTATTGTCTCGCTGCACAAAGCAAGTGCGCTTGAGCTGAAAGTCGAAACTCACGGTTGGACATTTTGCTACTGGATTTTTCTGCTATTGTCTGCTGTAGTCGAAACAGTAAACCTGTATATTTTATAAAAAAAACAGTTATAAATCCGTTGCTTCCAGCTTTATTTCTTGTAAAAGGAAGCTATAGAGGCATGTGTAAAGTGTGAACCTCATGGTCATTAAAAAAATTATGGTAGCACTTTAGGGTGTCATTAAAAATCCCAAATGATGTCTTAATCTGAGGGGAGCTCGATGCTTAAGGATTGTCTGCATTAAGATGCAAAGCTGCAGTGGAAAATGTTTATTTGCCACTCTGGATGAAGCTGCGAGTCTCCTGTTTGACACCGGATTAATACCAACAATACAGAGATTTATTCGCTTACGTCAAGCTCGCGGTCTTGCTTGCCCTGCCCGTCTTAGTCGTTCCTGCTTTTTGACTAATTCCTGCATGTTGCTCAGGCTAAAGATAGGAGGAATTCTGCAGTGTGAACGCATGTTGTGGCTTCCTCTGAACTCATGCTTTGCTTCAGGGACTTTGATGTTAACGTGTGCAAAAATGTCCACTTTTAAAATACTGAAAAATATGTCAGACTCATAAAATAAACGGTTCTGTGAAATCTCACTGAGGTGGAGTAATAAAAGCACACTTGCAGTAGGGAGAGCTCAAAGTTTTTAATGCAGGGCCATCTGCTTCCCTGTTTTGCCTGTGCAGAACTTAATTGAATTTGGCCAAGAAAACAATAGATGAAAGCCTGTCTGAGGCATCTCCTATCTGTGTCCGCATTTGTGTGATGTGGTGTGTTTGTGAACGACCGAGCATTGGTATCAGTCTATCCAATCTCCAAGCCAGTCAGCCTCTTGAGAAGTGCTGCCGTAGCTTAATTAGCAAAGCAGCCAGCTTCTCTTTCTTTCCTTCTCTTCATTTGTTTCTCTTTCACTGCTATTTTATCAGAGGTAAATAAAAGAAAATCCCATTTTTACCTCTCTTGCACATTTGAGATATATTCGCAAACTCAAAAGGTATTGAGCATACAACCTTCTAACCTCACCGCTACGCATTGTGCCAGCCCAGACTCAGTGGTCTGTGAAGGTGGAAGCCAGAGAAACCAATTAGGGCACACAAAGCCTTCCAGGACCCAATTCTTTTACCCCACATCCGACTCCTGCACTCTGAACCCCTCATACTCTTAAAGTTTTCCTGAGAACCTGTTTAATATTACACTTTGTTGAAAATTTGAATGACCGCTTTTGCTGTTTCTTCAACCCAGTTAAGCACACTTGCGAACCTTTTGACCTTGTGACAAGGGATGCTCAGAGTGTGGACAGTGGTGGCTAACTGGTCCTTGGGAGACAATTTTCAGGTGTAATTACAGTCAGGGAGAGCTCAGGGGGCAAATTGCTGACACTTGGTCCATGTTTTCTGCATACTGCCGCTCAGCCACAGGTGTCACAGTACAGCAGAGTCTCATTTCTCTCATTTACTTCTCATTATTTTAAAAGAAGGATATTGTATTTTGTAGATTTAGATTTTGTTTTCTGAAAGCTGCCTGTAGTCTCTGAAGTTATTGGCTATTACTAGTATTGTTGGTGCAAAACTCCGCTGTTGCCAATAAACATTTACCAAAACCTAGACTTCACAAACTAGGCAATGCACTCAAGTTTTGCCACTGTTCTATACTTAGATACCAAGCATTCATTCACATTTCATTATAATGAATTAATCAACATTACATTAGTTGGATTTTGTGAAACGGGGTGTGTGGAGTCGTTGTCCCTTGTCAGCATCATATCTGCAATTTACATCTGTTTAAACGACCTCAGTTTAGAGAAACAGATACATTCCCTCCACAGAATAGCGCTGGCTAGGGTTACAGCTAAGAAAATACCAAGACCAAGAAAAAAATTACAAACCAGATAATAGACTATTTTCAAGGCAAGTGCTGTAACCATAATACTGTGGTTGTTGCTGCATTTTCACAAGCATAACAACTATGCGCTGGAAGGGCTTGGGGGTGGAGATTGAGATTGCTACAACAGTGAAATACAGTGGGGAGAACAAGTATTTGATACACTGCTGATTTTGCAGGTTTTCCCACTTGCAAAGAAGTCTTTAATTTTTATCATAGATCCTCTTCAACTGTGAGTGACGGAATCTAAAACAAAAATCCAGAAAATCACATTGTGTGATTTTTAAGTAATTACTTTTTATTTTATTGAATGACATAAGTATTTGATCACCTAACAACCAGTAAGATTCCCGGCTCCCACAGGCCTGTTAGTTCTTCTTTAAGAAGCCCTCCTGTTCTCCCCTCATTACCTGTATTAACTGCAACTGTTTGAACTCATTATCTGTATAAAAGACACCTGTCCACACACTCAATCAAACAAACTCCAACCTCTCCACAATGACCAAGACCAGAGAGATGTGTGAGGACATCAGGGATAAAATAGTAGACTTGCACAAGGCTGCAGGAAAATAGCTAAGCAGCTTGGTGAAAAGGCAACAACTGTTGGCGCAATTATAAGAAATGGGAGAAGTTAAAGACGTTCAATTTCCCTCAGTCTGGGGCTCCATGCAAGATCTCAACCAATGATCACGAGGGACATGAGGAATCAGCACAGAACTACACGGCAACACCTAGTCAATGACCTGAAGAGAGCTGGGACCACAGTCTCAAAGAAGACCATTAGTAACACACTACACAGCCATGGATTAAAATCCTGCAGTGCACGCATGGGCCCCCTGCTATAGCCAGCCCATGTCTGAAGTTTGCTAATGACCATCTGGATGATCCAGAGGAGGAATGGGAGAAGGCCACGTGGTCTAATCAGACAAAAATAGAGCTTTTTGGACTAAACTCCACTCTTCATGTTTGGAGGAAGAAGGATGAGTACAACCTCAAGAACAACCTTGGAGGTGGAATATCATTCTATCATTCTCTGGGAAGCTTGTCTGCAAAGGGGACAGGACGACTGCACCTTATTGAGGGGAGGATGGATGGGGCCATGTATCGGGAGATCTTAGCCAACAGTCTCAGTAAGGTAATTGAAGATGGGTAGTGGCTGGGTCTTCCAGCATCGACCCGAATCACACAGCCTGGGCAACTAAGGAGTGAGAAGCATCTCAAGGTCCTGGAGTGGCCTAGCCAGTCTCCGGACCTGAACCCAATCCAACATTTTTGGAGGAAGCTGAAAGTCCGTATTGCCCAGTGTTTGTTTTTCTGATGAATCAAATTAATTAATAAATTAATAAAATAATGTATTAATTAAATAAACTACAAACCAAGGAGGGAAAAGATAAACAGACATATTACAAAAATAATTCCAAGAGAACAAAGAACATAACAATATTTAATCAGAAAAGTAGCAAAGACTAAATCTGGAGAAGCTGCAGAGCTCCAGAGCTAAGGTGGGAGAATCTGTAGACATCATAACTATTGGTCATACACTCCACAAATCTGTCCTTCATTGAAAAGTAGCAAGAAGAAAGCGATTGTTAAACGAAAACTAAAGAAATCACATTCACAGTTTGCCACGAAGAGGACACAGCAAGCATGTGGAAGAGGGTGCTCTGGTCAGATAGGAACACAATTTAACTTTTTGTCCCGAGCACCATTCCAATAGTGAAACATGGTGGTGGCAGCATCATGCTGGTGGAATACTTAGCAGGGACTTTTCTTTAGCAGGGATGAGGAAGTTAGAGTAGGTGGGAAGACCGATGTAGCTAAATACAGGACAATCCTGGAAGAAAACATCTTAAAGCCTGCAAAAGATCTTCTGATGCTACAGGACCAGGTACCAGTGAGACAGGACCTACACGCAATAGATTAGTCTGCACACATATTATGCAGCCCAGTAACCAGCCATAACACAACATAAAAGTGAGGTGGTTTTAGTACATCTCTAATGAAGAAGTTCAATCTATATAAACACTTGGGCAAACTACTAAAGGAAGAGAGGAAATGTAATATTAACAGTAGTGTCATGATGGTGATGTAGAACAAAAGGTGCTGTTGTCTAAAACAAGAGGAACAAATATGAAAAGCACACAATGCAAAAGAAGTGTGCCTTTTCCTTATTATACAGTACATTTTGGCTTCTTGCTGTTGAAGCACCACTAAATGGCCAATGCTCAATAAAAGCAGTGTAATTGAGAGGATTAAAAAAGGAAAAAGGGATAAGGGATGTGTGTGTGTGTGTGTGTGTGTGTGTGTGGAGGGGAAGGTTTCTGCCTGGACGGCTTGGAGGCATCGGAAAAAAGGATGCTGATTAAACTGCACTCCATCCTAAACAGAACCTCCTACTCTCTCCTTGGTGAGCTCATACATCCAGTACAGGATTGCAGCCGCCGCATCATTCATCAAAATGATGCAACTGTGGCATTACACTGCACAAAGCCATTGGTTGCATCAGTGACAGTTTGCTTAGCTGTCATTGTCAAGAGATAAAAATCTGACTTACAGCAAACAAAGCTCTTTTCAATGTGAATTACCTCTAATGGTTAGTCCAGGCACCTTAGGCCTGGTTCACACAGCAGGACTTTTATCCAGATTTTTGACCCAATCTTCCCAATCCGACATGCCCTGATCATCATGATGGCTCTTAAGACAAACCTTTGAGATATTCCGGCTGGACGATGGGACTGCTCCGACCTCAAATCAGGGATATTTAACAGGTTGGATTGTCTTGGCCTGATATCCCACCGTGGGGTGTTCCCTGAGGACAATCAAGCACCCAGCTTGTGGAACGTGACATGTAGCTAATCAGAAAGCAAGGTGACGGAAACAGGGGAATTACTCTGAACACGCGTTTGATCTTGAGAGGTTTTGAGAGATTTCCTGTCTGAAATCTGAATGTTTGTGAGTGAAATCTGTTCGTGTGTGGCGTGTTGTGCTTGCCGTGTGACTGGACACCACACACTGCAAGACCAAACCTGTTATACCTACTATTTTTTATCGTCATGTGGGGGGTCTCTTAGGCTTTTAAAATCAATTCTAAAATCTTGCCATTTGAACCAGGCATTACATGAGTAGTTTGTTTTTGTCTTTTGCATCTGAAATCCCATTGTTTCAGTCATATTATACTGTATATCTCATACCCATAGGTGTGGGTGAGAAGTGTAGATAGCCCAGTAAATCAAGAACTTTGCTTTTTGGACCAGTTCTTTCATCACTGCAATATCTCACGCTCCACCCTTCCACCACTCATGAACAAGATACAAACACATCTCCTGGACAAACAGTCCATTTTTCTTGGATTAAAACTATGCCCTCAGACATAGAGGAACTAACTCTCATCCAAACCTCTTCATAATCAACTTTGAGCAGCTCTAGTGAAGGCTGAAGGACATGTCTTAAACCAACAGAATTACTGTACATCACCTGCGAAAAGCAAAGATAAGACCCTGATGGTCTTTGTTGACCCACCTCTATAAAAGTAGAACTGTAACATTGTTGGTGTGCTGTTCCAAGAAATAGACCCCTATATCAGACTGAACCTCGGTTTCTCCAGAGCTCCATTGTTTTAGTTATCACCTGTATGTTGGCAGAATAAATCCTTGTTACATCAAATTTTGCTTCACCAACTGAGTTTCTCTCTTTGACTTTTTAATTTCGATATGTTGAAAAATGTAAGAAGCTGAAGATAATTTTTCTCAGAAATCTTCCAAAAAAAGAGGTTTTGCCACTTTAAAACCCTCAAGCAGTGAAGCTGATCCCCATTTTCTTTTTGGAACTTGGAAGGATAACAGTGGCAGGTTGATCTTAGCTTTTGTGTGGCCCCCGACTGCTCTTCAAGAATGATACAAATGTGGCCCTCCAGGAAATGGTGCTGATACAAATGGACTCTAATTTTTTCAACAATCTTCTTAAATAGAAAAAATAGGTACAGCACAAATATATATTTTTTTCTTTTAGTAGCCCTTTTTTGCTTTCATTTTCAAAGCAAGTACGACCACAAAAATCCAACTTTTTATTAAAAAACTGTCAAGTTCGGTGTAGCAGAGGATGGGTGATGAGTAAATGATTTAATAAATAAACTTACTTCAGCAAGTAGTAGCAAACACAGGTATGGACACAAGGCAAGACAGGCTTGGCATAAATGAAGGACATGACATGAAGCAAGATGACGTGATCCAAAATGTTCCCACGAGGAATGAACAAAATGAAGGCATATAAATGGAGCATGGTACAGGTGGAAAACAAAACTGATTAACATGGTACAGGTGGACTGAATGAGACTAGTTGCAAACAGACAGGTGATAACAAAACGTGACTGGAGCAAAGGAGAAATTGAAGGATACAAACTAATCAGGAAAACATAATGTACAGAACATGAACTAGAACACAAGAAACTAAAACACAGCCAGGAAAATAATAAACAGAAACAAGATCCAAAACGTAAACTGAAAACAAGAATAATAACTAGAATCCAAACAAAAACCCAAACACCCTCAAATGATGACAAAAACACACTTGGGTTGACCCATTACTTAAACTTGGCCCCTATAGCAAGTGTATTCAAAGAAAGTTCTTGTTGGTGTTGCTGGGAATGGTCAACAAAATAGAAAACATTCGACCCAAAACATTAGAATACTGTTTACCTAAAGCACATGTCTGTGACCCTACAATGATTTGTTCTTTTCTACAAAAATCATACATTGTTTCATTAAAATATAGCATTTTTATATATTGCTGAGCAGGTAAAAAGGAAAAGAATTACAATAAAATTATTTTGTGTTTTTAAATAAAAAAAGTCCCCTTAGTACATTAATCTTGGCGATTTTGCCCTCATAGTTTGGACATCACTGGCCTAAGTCCTTTTGGAAAATACACAGAGAAAGACAACAGGGATCTAAACCATGATTTGAAACATTTTGCCAAAGGAGTCGATAAGTCAAGTTTTGCTGATTGGCCATTGTCCATATCTGTACAGATTATCACCCAGTACCACATATAGGTAAGAAAGATGGTAAAAATCGTGGTGAGAAATCTCTCAAATTTCTACACATTTTTTCAAATGAACAGTTGACTAACAGGGGCATTATCGCCACCTACTGGACTGGTGTGAGAATCTGAGCAGACACAGAAACCATGTCAAATTCCTAACCCCTGGACTGTTTCATGAATGGTTTAAATCTCTTGCTCCTTCTAATTGCTCTGCAACCTTCAGAGTTATCACAAGGCCTTTTTTTCACTGTCCATAGCTTGGCCTGCTTGTTCTATCTACAGCGGTTGCATGAATCTGGATTATATTTGGTTCCAGCTCAGTTTTTTTAATAACCCTCTGAGAAACAAAGGACATTTATTTGCTGTAAAGCTTCTCTTCAAAGAAATAGCGTGAAAACTTGAAACGCATGGTGAAAGCTAAGGCTAATTTGTTTGAATTGAGTCATGTGGGGCCCTTGAGGTATGATGCCAAAGCTGGAAGAAAATCACATCATGATGGCATGGCACCCAGTGACATCACCATCATGATGTCCCTAAGTGATGTCATTGAAGCGAGGGCACTCGATCATCCTTTGCTGTGTTATATATAGTCAGCTGCCTTCCTTATCTCTCTCCTCTCCCTCCCGTCGGTCTCCTCAACTCATTTGTCCCCTCCACCTTCTGTCCGCCACATTTTCTCCTCTCATTGGAAATTGCAACACAACAGCAGCTTAATCCTCGTGCCTCCCTTCCCATCTTTTTCTTCCCCAAGTCTTTTAGCAGGGAGTGAGTTGTAAAGCAAGGGAGGTTTGGTGTGGCCACATCACAGGCTCTTTGCAAGATTAATTTGTGGGAGCAACGGGCTGCAGTGCGCTGCATACTGTACGCAGTGAAAGTCACTCAGGGATTAACAGCGGCCAGGAAGGCGGCCGCCCCCACCCTCTTGCTGCCTCGGCAGAAAAACCAACCCCCCACCCCCCAACCTCACACTCCTCCAAATCCCACTTTTTCTCTGCATCCCCATGCAAAACAAACCTCTGTCCCTCTTCCCTCTCACTCAGATTCTTTTCTTCAGTCCCTCATACCTCCTTCCCTCTCCCAGACTTTCCCTTTTTTATTCTGTCCATCCCGTCAGCCCCTTCTCCAGTTAATTACCTTAATGGGCTCGCTGTCCTTGGATGCAGGACTGGGGGGTGGGGCTGGAGTGTAGGTGGTGGCGACTGACTGTAGGAGATGCTTTGTGGTTCACCTTCTCGCCTCCATCACACAGACTATCCAGTGCGCAATAGCATGGTCACACTTACAGCTCCATGCATAAAGTTGTAAATACTAGAGGATGTGCAAAAGATTTCATATGATTTTTACTTTTATACAGGAAGTATGTCTCACCACCCAGGACGCCACTGTCAGTGGGGTAGCATGAGCACACAGAGGCACAGGGGGGGAAAAAACAGACCCACTAAAAGGTGTCAGTTGTGTCCTGAATCTTGTTTTCTACTGCTAGGCCAACAGGAAGTGGGTGACCCCCTGTCTTGTGCAAAATCTAAACACTGTAAGAAAATATTTCCCTACTCCAGAAGTAGCTTCAGGACCCTGAAGTTGGTATTTGATTCACAATTTCAGGTTTGATGCTAAATTAAAGGGCTATTTCATGTATTTTTTAAATAATTTGGACTGTGTTTAATCATCCTAAATTAAAAATCTGAAACATTTTGACTGAGTTGGGATATTCTGCATTAAACTGAGAAATATTTATTCTGGTTGTTAAAATAAAAAAGAGGCTATTTGTATGGAAATACATCCAAAGTATATTTATTTTTGCATGAATATACTGTGGTTCTATTTTGCACCTTTCAAATAAAACTATTAATGCAGATTATTCAACATTTTTATAAATTTCACCCACACATTCCAGGTTTTCCAAACATTAATACATTTAACACTACTTAAGGGATAACCAGGCGTGACCTTTCAAATATATACATTTTCAAAAAATAGAACATTTGAATGTATCGTTTGAAAGGCTCTTTGAAGTGAACAGATCCAGAAGATTTGGTTGCCTTCAAAGAGCCATAAGTTGCATCACTACTGTCCATCCTTCAGCCATTATACAAAGCTCAGAGTGACAGAGCTTTTCTACATTAAATAGGACTAGAGAAAACCCTCCATTGTGTCTTATTAAAAGACATTTAACCTCCTCAAACACAATGATGAACAAACTTCAATAACTTTATAACTATGACAATTTAAACCTATGATAAATCTAGAAACAGGCCCAAACCTATTATGGTAACATTTGAGGAAATCAAGACTGAGGCTCTTGCAGAAAGACATTTGTGACATCTATAATAAATAATAATACTATCGTGGGTAATCCCATAAAGGCTAATTTTAAGTTTCCCTGAGCATTAAATAGAGGACATATGTTTTTTCTTGCTCAGACCTTTATACAACTAGATTTAGTATATCTAACCCATATAATTATTATAATTTTGTTTGCCAATGGTAGATTATGACTTCTTAATATACATTTCATTTGAATGTGGAAGCAAAAAGCAGACTGTGAAGTGTATAAAAAGGGAAGGTCTGATAAACTGAGAGGAGAGAAGAAAGATGGCTGGAAAGAGAAACAGAAAGAAAAAGAGAGAGTGATGTGTTCAGATAGATGTGCAGGGATTTGGGGGGTTCTGTGTGGGAACTTATTGGCCCAGTTTAAAGATCAGTCATCTGAAACACTCTGGCTGAAGCTGACAGCTGTTTGAGAAATGCCAAGTGGTGCTGCCAGAGCACCGGCACTCTCACGCAGCGCACCCATTTTCTCCTACATCCACAAATTTAAGCTCAGTTACGTTCACATGCCCTGACATACAAAAATGTGATTACAAGGGCTATGTTTGTGGGAGGGCTGTTATTCCACATGTGCAAACATCCGACAGCATGGCAACGCACACGTTTGCAAACACAGAGTAATTATGTCTGCCAGTTGCAGATGAGGAAGCATATGCCTGTGCTTTCAGGAGACCCTGAGCAGGCAGGACTTTTTTCTCAATGACACCAGGTGACTTGATCATCCATCTATCTGACTGCAGAGAGAAATCCTTTTAACTTTTTCTGTGTTTAGGCTGTAACAGCTCATTTCACCCGTTTCTCATTTGGTAAATGTCCTTTCTTTTTGTTATTTGAAAGCAGGCAGACAGGAAGTAGGGCAAAGAGAGGGGAAGACATGTAGCGTAGGTCGGGACTTAAACCTGGGACAGCCGCATATGGATCACGCGCTCTCCCGCTATGCCAAGTACTGCACTCTGTTCAGTGTATTTTGATGAAACTTTTTAAGCCGCTTCATTTCTGACTTAAAGAAACTTGGACAGAGTCACTAACTGCGATCATGAGGTTTTTTGAGCAATACATGTTTGAGAGTAACTGAGCTCATTTTCAAAGCATTTTGACAAACACATTTCTGAATTCTTCTTGGCAAAATAGCTCAAGCTTAGTCATGCTGCATGGATAGCGTTTGTGAACAGCAATTTTCATTTCTTGCCACAGATTCTTAGTTGGATTTATGTCTGGTCTTTGACTGGGCCATTCTAACACATGAATAATGTTGTATCTGAACCATTTCACTGTAGCTTTGGCTGCATGGGCCTTGGTGCTGGTGGGAGGTGATGACAACCTGTCCCCTTGCCACACCATCCCCACCACCACCTTGCGTCTTTAGTTTTTTACAGCCTCTAATTGGTTGCAAAAGACATCCATTTTTCCATCAACTCTGATCACTTTTCCTGCTTCTGCTGAAAGGAAAGCATCTGCACGGCATGATGTTTCATAGTGGGGATGGTGTTTTCAGGACGCAGCATTGTTTATCTGTCAAACATTTGGGCCAAAAAGTTCAATTTTGGTCTCATTTGACCCGAGCACCTTCGTCCATAAGTTTGCTGTGACCCCTATATGGCCTGTGGCTAATTTTACCAAGGACTGGGGTTGGACAATGAAACTGAAACACCTGTCATTTTAGTGTGGGATGTTTCATGGCTAAATTGGACCAGCCTGGTAGCCAGTCTTCATTGATTGCACATTGCACCAGTAAGAGCAGAGTGTGAAGGTTCAATTAGCAGGGTAAGAGCACAGTTTTGCTCAAAATATTGAAATGCACACAACATTATGGGTGACATACCAGAGTTCAAAAGAGGACAAATTGTTGGTGCACGTCTTGCTGGCGCATCTGTGACCAAGACAGCAAGTCTTTGTGATGTATCAAGAGCCATGATATCCAGGGTAATGTCAGCATACCACCAAGAAGGACGAACCACATCCAACAGGATTAACTGTGGACGCAAGAGGAAGCTGTCTGAAAGGGATGTTCGGGTGCTAACCCGGATTGTATCCAAAAAACATAAAACCACGGCTGCCCAAATCATGGCAGAATTAAATGTGCACCTCAACTCTCCTGTTTCCACCAGAACTGTCCGTCAGGAGCTCCACAGGGTCAATATACATGGCCGGGCTGCTATAGCCAAACCTTTGGTCACTCATGCCAATGCCAAACATCGGTTTCAATGGTGCAAGGAGCGTAAATCTTGGGCTGTGGACAATGTGAAACATGTATTGTTCTCTGATGAGTCCACCTTTACTGTTTTCCCCACATCCGGGCGAGTTACGGTGTGGAGAATCCCCAAAGAAGTTTACCACCCAGACTGTTGCATGCCCAGAGTGAAGCATGGGGGTGGATCAGTGATGGTGATGGTTGGGCTGCCATATCATGGCATTCCCTTGGCCCAATACTTGTGCTAGATGGGCGCGTCACTGCCAAGGACTACCGAACCATTCTTGAGGACCATATGCATCCAATGGTTCAAACATTGTATACTGAAGGCGGTGCCGTGTATCAGGATGACAATGAACCAATACACACAGCAAGACTGGTGAAAGATTGGTTTGATGAACATGAAAGTGAAGTTGAACATCTCCCATGGCCTGCACAGTCACCAGATCTAAATATTATTGAGCCACTTTGGGGTGTTTTGGAGGAGCGAGTCAGGAAACGTTTTCCTCCACCAGTATCACGTAGTGACCTGGCCACTATCCTGCAAGAAGAATGGCTTAAAATCCCTCTGACCACTGTGCAGGACTTGTATATGTCATTCCCGAGACGAATTGACGCTGTAATGGCTGCAAAAGGAGGCCCTACACCATGCTAATAAATTATTGTGGTCTAAAACCAGGTGTTTCAGTTTCATTGTCCAACCCCTGTACATATCATCCATTTTTTCAGTACGAGTCCAACTTGATTACAAATAGTCTGTGAGAAAATGTGCCTGCTTTCTAAAAGTTTCCTCATATTTCGTCATTATTTTCTAGCTAAACATATGAATGTGTTTCTCAGTTTAGTGCTGTTTTAAGATTGGGCAAACCTGATGTGTTTTATAGGTTTTGAATATAAAGCTGAGACGTGGGGGGTTTGCACAGGCATTTTTTCCTTTAATTAATTCTTTCTGGCTTTCAAAGAAAAGACAGCAGGTTTCATCACCATGACAACCCTAACGAGCACGCCACACCAAGCTGTTGCTCGTTAACAGCTACCGTTTTCTGTGTGTGTACTGAGGATACGTATGTGCTGTTCTCTTAATAGCACAACAGAATTAAACAGGATTAAAGAATAAGGATGAAAATTTTAAAAAAAGCAAACTTTCCTGAGTAAATTTCTTGAAAATTTTCTTCGCAGCAGTTTCAATATATCTTTGAAAGCAGTCTTGATCAGTAGCTTTCTAGGCTTTTAGAAGATTTTATTTCCATTGTTAATCACTGGCTCCAGCAGATAGATAGTCAGTGACAGTCATGTCTTTACGACACAGTTAATCATCTTCTGTATGCCAAGTTTTCAGCCAGCAGCTCTTTGGAGCTTTGGAGCTCTCAATGCGCAAGAGTTTTCTTTGGTGTTGTTCATAAGAAATAATATTATTGGGTGTCATTGATGTATTTTGTATGTTTAGGGTTTTTTCTGCCAGTCAGAGTTAAGATTAATAGATAAACATACAACAACAGCAAAAATCATTCCTCTGGTCCTTTGATAAAGTGAAGCAGGGTAAAAACATCGTCAGTGTCTAAAGACAAGCTTTGAAAAACCTTCAGGAAAACCTGGTGACCTATTGACCAAGACGACTTTAAAATATAGTCAAGGTTTTAGGACGTGGTGTTGAAATCATTGCACTTTGTGCTAGACTTTGAACAATATAAAGCATAAAAATAAAAACAGAGATCATGACCCCTATGCCATGGTTCAAGTGAAGATTTAAAAAAAGATATTGCACAGTGGTACAATGGACAGCACTGCTGCCTTTCAGAGAGCAAGGTTCTGAGTTTGAACAGCCTGGGTGGGTTAAACTCAAGTTCTCCGGTTTCCTCCTAGATTTTTTAAAAACATTCATATGGAAAGCTATGTCACTTGCTGGCTTAAATAGATAACTGCATTTGACTGAAATCCCCAGAAAAAGCAAAGAGTTTGTGGAATCATCCATTTTGGTCGCACAGTTGAACATGCACAGCTTAACAGACATCGCAGCTCTGATGTCACACGGGACGGCGCAATGGAGGCGCATATCTGGAGAGATAATAGCTTGCAGGCCAGCTTTTGCTCCACAAGGCCATTCCCAGAGGAGCTTAAAAGCTGGAATCTGTCTGATACAAGAGGGTCAGAAGATTCATATACCGATCGAAGACCATGCCGACACCCGGCGCAGGTGGAAAAACCCACAGAGGTTTTATTTCCAAGGTGATGAGTTTCCTCCTTGTTGATTCATTCGACTAAACGGTTCTTCATATATTCCCCTCCTGGACGGATGAGAAGTTTACCGTTTTTTTTTCTCTGCAGTGATCCCCCCCCCCCTGTCTTTCTTCAGACCTGATCCATCCTCAACCGGTGGAGAGAAGAAATCAACGTCAAAGTAATTTTGTTCTTTTTACATTCAATTGGATAGGTGCATTTAGAAGTCTGGGCAGGATGAGGCATAGTGAAGGTGATCTAGAGTCACCAATAGTTAATCCAAAGTATCAACTTGTTGCATGCAATATTGATTGAAGTGTTTTATGCTGAGCTGTGTTTTGATTTGGTGTTTAAGCGCTGCTGAATTTTGCGTGTTCATGTTTTTTCCGGCTGATCCCAAATCAGCCAGGAGTTAGAAGTTGGACTTTTAAAAGTTTTTCATTCAAAGCAACTGCGGTCTGGGCCTCGCTTGACCACTCCTTTGTTCCAGTTTTATTACTGGAGTTTTTCCACTGAGTTCCCGCCTCACAGTTTTATGACTCTTTGTTAAGATTTGGGGCGTTCAGCTGATAGTGGCTAAAGGGGCGTGGCCCCACCGTTTTATCAGCTGATTGCTGCAATCGAGACATCAGAGAACCAGGAGGACTTCTCTTTCCATTGAACCCAAATTACACATTTTGTCCATAAAATTGCTGGTTTGATCTTCATAGACACTAAATGCGCATATGTTTTCTTTTATTATTATTTTTAGGTAGTCATTTTTATCCCCTTTGTGTAGAACGGTGCTTGTTAGTTATAGGTGAAGGTTTTTGGACAAGAATAATGGTATATCAGAATTATTTGGCTTCAATATGTTGGGGGTTATGATTGTTGATTGATTAATCTTGATCAATAATTATAATTACAAATCATAATTTGACAAAATAAATTTCTCAACCAAAATCCTCATTTATGAATCGAGACCAGAGATGTTTCTGGTGTTGTAATTGCGGCTCAACGCCTTTGACAATTACAACCGTTAAATACTCCGTAATAATTAATAACTATTGCTGGAGATGTCACTGTTTAATCAACCGTTTCAGCCGAAACGTGTGGAACTTTAACCTTATCTTGACTGACGAATCACTTTCGCACACAATGAACACAAAACGCTCTCTCTTTATCTATGTGGATATTTATTAATCTTCACCTACTCAACATGCAAAATTCTACATAACAAGGGTAACACATCTAACTAAGCAAAAATAAAGAAAACAGCAGTGGGTGTTGAATCAACCAGCAATTATGGCAAAATTGAGAATATGACGAAGAGGTGTGGGGGGTGAGTGGAGAGTGGGGGGCGCAACTCCAACTGTAACTCAGTTATTCTGAGTCATAAAACTTCCCCCAACTCCCGAGCAGACAAAGCGTTATAAAACTTTTGGTGGCAAGCTAGCGAGCAGTGAGATTGGAGACAAAGGAAAATGGGGAATTTCACCATGAGGTGATTTTAACAGTCCAGTCTTACTGCACACCTGCGTTGACTCTCATGTGGTAAAACACGCACAGAGCTAGCACAACGGCTTCATACATCAACACGACACATCAAAGTTCCAATAAGCAAGGTTACATGCACATATCATTCAGAACACATCAGAATCAGAATCAGAATCAGAATCAGAAAAGCTTTATTGCCAAGTACGTTTTTGGACATACAAGGAATTTGTTTTGGCGTAGTCGGTGCAATACAATACAAATTAAACAGTATAAACATATCTACAATGTAATATAAATATATGTGCACAGTTTTAAGTGAGTGGGAGTAAGTATAGAGCAGTATAAGATGCAAGAGCAATACAACAGTGCAGGTGATCATTGTGCAAGTATGGCAGTGCAAGTAAAGCAGGAGTCCAAGCTGAACGTTAATGTAACGCATAGAGTTACAGGTTACAAGTGTCCTGTCAGCAAAAACAGGGGGGGGTGTGGGGGAAAGGGAGAGTGTCAGGGTGGTTTCCGGGCTTTGTTAACCAGGCTGGTGGCAGATGGGAAAAAACTGTTCTTGTGGCGTGAGGTTTTGGTCCGGATGGACCGCAGCCTCCTGCCAGAGGGGAGAGTCTCAAAGAGTCTGTGACCGGGGTGGGAGGGATCAGCCAGAATCTTCCCTGCCCGCTTCAGGGTCCTGGAGGTGTACAGTTCCTGGAGCGACAGTAGACTGCTGCCAATCACCTTCTCAACAGACCGAATGACACGCTGCAGCCTGCCCTTATCCTTGGCTGTAGCAGCGGCGTACCAGATGGTGATGGAGGAGGTGAGGATGGACTCAATGATGGCTATGTAGAAGTGCACCATCATAGTCTTTGGCAGGTTGAATTTCTTCAGCTGCCGCAGGAAGAACATCCTCTGCTGGGCTTTCTTGATGAGGGAGCTGATGTTTGGCTCCCACTTGAGATCCTGGGAGATGATGGTTCCCAGGAAGCGGAAAGATTCCACAGTGTCAATTGTGGAGTCACAGAGGGTGATGGGGGCAGGTGGGGCTGGGTTCTGCCTGAAGTCCACAACCATCTCCACTGTCTTTAGAGCGTTGAACTCAAGGTTGTTCTGGCTGCACCAGTCTAACAGAAGGTCCACCTCCCATCTATACGCGGACTCATCACCATCAGAGATAAGTCCGATCAGGGTGGTGTCGTCCGCAAACTTCAGAAGCTTGACAGACTGGTGACTGGAGGTGCAGCTGTTGGTGTACAGGGAGAAGAGCAGAGGAGAGAGAACACAGCCTTGGGGGGAACCGGTGCTGATGGTCAGGGAGTCAGAGACGTGCTTCCCCAGCCTCACACGCTGCTTCCTGTCAGACAGGAAGTCAGTGATCCACCTGCAGGTGGAGTCAGGCACACTCAGCTGGGAGAGCTTCTCCTGTAGCAGAACTGGGACGATGGTGTTGAAGGCAGAGCTGAAATCCACAAACAGGATCCTGGCATAGGTTCCTGTGGAGTCCAGGTGCCGGAGGATGAAGTGAAGGGCTAGGTTGACTGCATCATCTACAGACCTGTTGGCTCTGTAGGCAAACTGCAGGGGGTCCAGGAGGGGGTCGGTAATGTCTTTTAGGTGTGAGAGCACAAGGCGCTCAAAGGACTTCATCACCACAGAGGTCAGGGCGACAGGTCTGAAGTCATTAAGCCCTGTGGTCCTTGGCTTCTTGGGAACAGGGACGATGGTGGAGGACTTGAAGCAGGCTGGCACATGACATGTCTCCAGTGAGGTGTTAAAAATGTCTGTGAAGACTGGAGACAGCTGATCAGCGCAGTGCTTCAGGCTGGCTGGTGAGACACAATCCGGACCAGCAGCTTTCTGGGGGTTCTGTCTCCTGAAGAGTTTGTTGACGTCCCTCTCCTGGATGGAAAGAGCCATCCTTGGCGTGGGTAGGGGGCTGGTGGGGGGGAACTTCAGGGTGGGGGTTGGAGGTGCCAAGGCCCCTCTTGAGGTTGGGGAGGTGGGGGTGGTGGATTGTGGCTGCAGCTGTTGGGGGGCGTCGTGGGGGATGGTTGCAGGACTGTCCCTTTGTCTTTCAAAGCGGCAGTAGAACTCGTTCAGGTCGTTGGCGAGGCGTCGGTCGTTGATGGAGTGGGGGGCTTTCGGCTTGTAGTTGGTGATCTGCTTGAGCCATTTCCAGACAGACGCAGAGTCGTTGGCTGAGAACTGGTTTTGGAGCTTCTCAGAGTACAGTCGTTTGGCCTCTTTCACTGCCTTGCCAAACTTGTACTTTGCCTCTCTGTATATGTCTTTGTCCCCACTCCTGAAGGCCTCTTCCTTATCCAGTCTTAACCTTCTGAGTTTAGCTGTGAACCAGGGTTTGTCGTTGTTGTAACTCACCCTGGTGCATGATGGTACACAGCTGTCCTCACAGAAGCTGATGTAGGAAGTCACAGCCTCTGTGTACTCGTCCAGACTGTTGGTAGTAGTCCTGAACACATCCCAGTCTGTACAGCCTAAACACGCTTGGAGATTCTCCACAGCCTCACTGCTCCACTTCCTTGTCGTCCTCACAACAGGTTTGCAGAGCTTTAGTTTCTGCCTGTATGCAGGAATCAGGTGGACCATGATGTGGTCAGATTGGCCCAGTGCAGCACGTGGGACGGCGTGATAAGCGTCTCTGATGGTGGTGTAACAGTGATCCAGAATGTTGTCCTCTCTGGTCGGACATTTAATAAACTGTCTATATTTGGGGAGTTCGTGGGTGAGATTACCTTTGTTAAAGTCGCCAACGACGATTACTAAGGAGTCCGGGTTGGTCCGCTCCACACTCAGTATCTGGTCGGCGAGCATGCGCTGTGCGATCTGCACGTTAGCTTGCGGCGGGATGTAAACACCGACCAGGATGAACGAAGCGAACTCACGGGGGGAATAGAAAGGCTTACAGTTTATGATGAAGGATTCCAGGTCTGGAGAACAGTGCTGCTGAATCACTGTCACGTCGTTGCACCAACCACTGTTGAGGTAAAAACAGATTCCTCCACATTTCGCTTTGCCAGAGAGTTCCGTGTCTCTGTCCGCTCTGTAGAGCTGGAATCCTGCCAGCTGCAGCGCAGAGTCCGGTATTAATCCACACAACCACGTCTCCGTGAAGCACAAAACTGCCGATGAATAAAAGTCCCTGTTTTTCCCCAACAACAGTTGTAGTTCCTCAATTTTGTTGGGAAGTGAGCGCACGTTAGAGAGAAATATTCCAGGTAACGGTGTTCGTAGTCCACGCTGGCGAAGACGTACAAGCACCCCAGCCCGTTTCCCCCTCTTCCGGCGTTTCACCGCGTGAACAAAGGTGAGCGCACCTTTGACCAGAATGTCCAAAAATTCCAGAGCAGTAGGCAGAAAAGTGAGAAATAACTCCTCTGGTGTAGTAGCCCTGATGTTCATGAGTTCTTCTCTGGTGAGAGAGCTCCGGGTACCATCACAGAAGACCGTTTTAAAGCAAAAAACAAAACAAAACAATGCGCACCAACATGCCGAGGCGACCATCTGCGGCGCCATCTTGGATCGTCATCCATTAGATCCTAACTAGCGATTCTGATTGCTCTACAACCTCTGACCCTGCCCAGGCCTTCTAATAAAGAAATAAAAATAAAGGATGGGTTTTACTTGGTGAAGCTCCTTCTGGGGCATCGAGTAAGAGGGAAAGAGGGGGGGTTGAAGCGTTGTGCGCGTCCGCAGCTCAACTCCAGGAAAGCGGTCAGTCCCCGTCCTTTGGTCTTCTTGACGAAAAGGAAAAATATGATCTGACCATCAAAGTCGACTTAGGATGAAAACACGGTGGCGGTTCGTTTCCTCGAACTCCGTGTTTTTAGTTACGTGTTAAACTCACGTCTTCGATCGGCAAAGTGAAATTTCTGGCCTTCCTAGTCCAGAAACCTCAGTTATGAATTGTTCGTTGTCCAACGAGAGAGAATGAATGAACTCTGCAAAGAGCTCTTCTCTTGAAGTGGCGCATTTCAGTCACTAGTCCGGTTCCTAGCAGAAGGCGTATGTTCAAAGTGAGCGCCTTCATATATAGCGTCCTGTGACGTCAGACTTGGGACGCCCAGTCATATCAGTCGCAATGCCTGATGGGATATGTAGGAGCGGGCTGTCCTGGATACAAAATGGCCGATGCCATTGGAGAGGCACAGTGACGTCCAACAACGTGCAGATAGTCCAATACTCAGCAACAAGTGGTCCAACAAATAAATCTTCATATATATAATTAAGATAAGCGTTTGTGTTTATTTTGTGCAAGAGTGATTTATCTGTCAAAGCAAGGTCAAAGATGAATAAAAGATTAATAAACAGTGACAGTTGGTGGTTTTGATTAATCATTTATCAATTATTAGTGATGAATAACTAATTGTAATTATTAAGAACTTTGTGCCCATAACCACACCACCAGAGGACATGACTGATTTCTATTTGTAAGTAATGATTTTGGTAAAGAAAATATTTTCCCGAATTATGATTTTTAATTATACTTTTTAATAAATATTAATTAATCAATAATCATAATCCTTACTAGTTCTGTTAGGACACTTCAGCGTGAGGCCTCCAGTGTACGTTAAGGGCGTCTTTTGACCCACTTTAAAAGCTGCAGCGTGGGGCCGCATGTGCTTTAATTCTTTAGTTAGACACCAGACATATCAGGAAACACCCTTTCCAAGATGTTCCTCTTTTGTCTTGCCAGTCTACAGAATATTTTACCCAAAGTCTTGGCAATCATCAAGATGTTTTTTGATAGATGTAAGAGGAGTATTTGTGTTGTATCTGCTGTTTTGTGTTCTTTTGTGACCTCCTTGATGATAGGTTGATGATTTCTTTGTTTTCTCCATTTGTGGAAAGCCTTTCAAATGGTTTTCCAGACTGATAGATATCCACAACTTTGTTTCTCATCTGTTTTTAAATTGTATTGCTGTTTGAAATCCTTTGGTCTACTACATGTTGCCATGCATGTAGGTTTGAATAACTTTTTTGTCTCAATAAAAAAAGAAAATATATTTTGAAAACTTCTTTTGTATTTACTCAGGTTATATTTGTCTGATATCAACATTTGATTGACTGATAGCCTGAAACAAAAACAAGCAAAAGCTGTAGAAATGTGTAAAGGGGTAAATACTTTTTCACAGCACTGTAGACAAGCTAATGGCTGATACATACTTCACAAGAACAGAGAAATGTATTCTCTCTCCAAGGGCTGCAAGAACAAGGTAACGCTTCTTTCTGGGCAGAGAATTTGATGCTTCACAAGAAATCCTGGGAAGTCCTAATATATCTCTTCTTCTGCAGCACATCACCTTCATAATTCTTTGACACCACACAGAATAAGGTTCTGACCAGAATAGGCATCAATACCAAGTTACAGGAACTCCCAAACCAGGGCTGCAACAACAGAATGATGCCATATATTTCCTGAAACCCAGGGAAAGAGAACACATTTCTCTGTTCTCACAGAGTATCTAGGCCTTTACACACACTAAAACAAAACGGGCGTACGCTATTCAAACTGTTTCTTTGGTGGTAGTTGAATTTCTTTTAATATTGATCATCAAGTTAAATGTAACCTTGTTGCTTGAATATATCAGGTTTTGTTCTTAGAGTAGTGTTAGTTTGAAAAATGAATCTGTCAGTTTATGGATTTGGGAATATTACTCTGTTAAAATCTATAAACATATAGAAATAAGTTTGACAGTCTTACCAGAGGAGGGAAACATCTTACAGCAATTTGTTCTGGTGCAACTGCTCATTCATCATGATGAGTATGATGTGAATGTTTACTATTCTCCTGCTACTATATTTGCTGAATTTGCTGTGCAACAGCCTGCAGCTACTATTACCACAGCGGTACTATTTAGTCTCAGTAACAGACACACACACACGTGTACTTTGACGCTCACACAGAGAAATCACTTTACATAAACCACAAGCACATGCTACTAAGTGCATCAAGCAGCATGTAGCCAGCCCACTACTAACCCCATTACAGCCATTCGAGGTTAACATATTTTTTTATTTCTAATCAAAATACCACACAGGTCAGTCTTTTTGCCAGGAGGAATCGGGTATAAAGTGAAGTATTTCTTTTAAAAAAAGATTTGATTTGCAGCATCTTAAAACACATTTTCTACTTGGAAAGTAAGTTAAGTTTTAAACTTGGTAATCAATAAGTTCATTCATTCATCTTCTCTACCACTTATTCCATAGTGGGTCACGGGGAAGCTGGTGCCTCCTGCAATCTATGGGCAGGAGGCAGGGTACACCCTGGACAGGTCGCCAGTCCATCACAGGGCAACACACAAACAACCATGCAAACATTCATTCACACACACACCTAAAGGCAATTTAGAGAGACCAGTCAACCTAACAGGCATGTCTTTGGACTGTGGGAGGAAGCTGGAGTACATGCACGGGGAGAACATGCAAACTCCATGCAGAAAGACCCCCGGCCGGGAGTCGAACCCAGGACCTTCTTGCTGCAACAGTGCTACCAACTGCGCCACTGTGCAGCCCCAGTTAATAAGTTATGTTTAAAAACGGTTTGCTGGATAAGTTAGCATGGATGTTTAGACCTTGTATCCACTAGAGGGCAATATTTATATAGCATTTTCCTGTCATACAAACTACTCAACGTGGTGTACACCCAAAGGCACTCAAAAATGCACACACATCCATAAATATGCAAATATGCAAATCCGTAGTCAACTTGAGGTTGAATGGCACTGACATGTAGCAGACAGAAGCTGAAATCGACCCCGGAACATTCAGATTCCAAGATGACTGCTCTTTCCACAGAGCCACAGAGGTTACTGTGGCTCCGTGGGAAGTTAAGCTTTCGTATTCAAGGTAAGTTTCAGATAAAAGCAAACAATGCAGCTTTGGAGAAAGCTTTGACAACTCAGTGAGACCTGATTTCAACCTCAAAGCTCGATACACTTAAAATGTCTATTCATAGCCGTGATTTAGACAAACCAAAACTGCCTGCATTAAAACTGCTCTAAGCTTAGATTTAAAAGTGAAAATATTTAAGGTCCACAAAAAAGTCTAAACACTGCAAAAAAATTCCTGAAATAATTTTTTTATTTGTGACGTTGCAGTAACACTATCACTGTGCAGAACAGTGTGGGCAACAAAATATGGAGAGTGACGGTAAATATGACAAGATATTTACATATTCACACTCTACTGACAAATGGGAAAATGCATTTTAATCTGATGTGTTGGTAACCAATGTACCCCTCTATAAGTATGTTCGGCAAGAATTATAATTTTCAAGCATATCTAAACGTAGAGGATACGGCGCTGACAGCCATGTTGAAATCCTCTTCACCTCTTCTCCTGGTCTGTATAACTTGGGTCAAATGTTTTGGGTATCCTTCCACAAGGTTCTTATACTTTACTGGAGTTTTGGCCTTTTCCTACTGACAGAACTGTAGTAACTGTCGCACACACCTTTACAGTTCTGCTCATAAATTTCCTATAGAACGTAGATCCACTCCAAAACACTGACTTTGTTGTCGTTAAGTAACTTATCAACTAATTTGATGATATGATTATGGTCATTGTCTATTCGTTCCCAAGCTGTAACCACCTGGCTGGTGCCGTGAGGTTTTGTGTTACATATTTACATTTACATTGGTCTTTTCCAATGATGCCATCTACAGTATTTTTTTAAAGTACAGTTTGGGCAGCACAATACCCCCACAACATGAAGGTACCACTTGAAACCTACGGTTTTCCCATGATGTCACATAAGGAAGCATTTGAAGTGTTGCCTTAAAATCAGTGATGGCATAGTTACTTTCAAATAGTACTCCTTGAAAAAGTAACTTAGTTACTTTACTGATTACTTGATTTTGAAAAGAAATTTAGTTAGATTACAAGTTACTTTATTAGTTACTTTCAGCAGCAGCTGACAACAGTCCCCCACCATCTCAACATAAAAAGTATGAGCTTTGCCAATACTTACTTTTTTTAAAGTGCATTTTATTGGTAACATCAACAATGTATCTTCCGACATATAAAGCTGAACTTAAAAACCATTTCAGGAAAAAATACATGTTTAAAAAGAAAGAAAAGTCTTTCTTGACTTCATTATACATAAATACTTTTTTTTATAAAAAATGAAATAGTATTTCTTGACTTTAGCATCATAAAAAACTTGCTTTACATAAACAAAATACAGTGACTTTCTTGACTTCACTAAACAAATACTTTTTTTAAAATAAAATAGTTTTTCTTCACTTCGTTGAACATAAATACTTTTTAAATAAAAAAATATAATGAAGACAATCTTTCTTGACCAGACATGTTTAAATATTAACACTGTAATGACAAAACCAAACATGGAACCTGTTCACAGCATTGGAGCAGCAAGGAGTGGCTTTAACAACTTTATACAGTAGTGTATAATACCACATATAGGCTGACATGTCTGCTGACATGTCTGCTTTTGTTACTTTGGCTTAATCTTATGTTATAATCCCATTTTATGACTGAAACAATGGAGTGGGACGAGTAAACCAGTGGTTGTATCTCATTAACAGAAGCTTTTCAAACCTCCTGTCAGAAAGTCTATTTCTTCTAGGTGTCAGCACCAAACCTCCCAGATTATAAAGCCGCTCCATAGGAGCACTTGATGGGGTTGGAGTGTTATACTTCAAGAAAATGTTCTTTATGTTTGTAAATTGGTGCAGAATTTGAAGGTCATAGGCTGACCTAAGGTAGTTCATGACTTCCTGTTCTGCAGAGTAGGTGTCGTCTGGCTCTGCCTCAAAAGTGAAAAAGTCCATCTCACCTTGGCTAGCAGTTGTAGTGCGGGCCTGTGGTGCAGGAGCAGTTGTGCGGCGCTCTGTTATCAGAAGCTCTTTCACTCGCTCCCTCCTACCTGCATCTCTTAGCCAAGTTTGAATTTAGGACAACTGACAGCTGCGAGAAGGGCATCTTTGTCGTCCAGCACACCAGCAAAATGAGTCTGGATAGCCTGAAAAATATAATTTATATGTTTTGATATGTCTACAAGGCCTACTGTTTATTATGTAATTGAATTACCTGCAAACCATGCCTAATGTGGGATCAATGTTATGGATTTTTTTGTTTTTGTTTTAGGATTCTTATTGACATTTCCATTTGTTTTAATCTTTTTTGCCACAATATTGAAAATACTGTTCAATGTACAAAAATCCTGTGTAAGAAATTTTAAGTAGCTTACAGGTGGAACATACCTGCACTATAGCATCTGGAAGGCCTGCAGTCATCCTGGAGAGCGAATCTTTCACAGCCAGGGTCTTCTGCATCAGAACTTCAAGTGTGGGTAGTAAAGTCCCATAAGGACAGTCACCTTGTAAAATGTCCAGAGCTGCAGTGAGGGGCTTCATGAAGGTGCGGTACTCATCAAGGAACTGGTACTCTCGGTCTATGAAGCACTTAACTCCCAGCTTTGTGCATAGAGTATTCAGCTCACTCATGGGAATTTCTGCAATTCTCTTTACAGCATCAAAAAATGAATTCCACCTTGTGGATGTTGGTACCAGGAGCTTTCTTTTGCTGACTTCCTCCACTGCTTCTGATGCAAGGGTAGATCTGCTGGATTTGGTCCATAGCGCTGTGCATTTTGCTGTGCTGCTCCTATAAACGGCCTTGCTCTCTGCATGGGAAGTTAAATATTTCTCCACATCACTTGTGGAAATGATGTTGATGGTGTGTGAGGCACACCTGTGGTGCGGGGGTAGACACAGTTGGCCATCAACTTCATTCTCAGCTGCTAGGATTTCTGACATATCCAAAAAAGTGACATCATCATCTGTGCGGGTGGACTCTTCCTCCTCCGTCTCACCATCGGACTCTGTGACAGGCTGGAAAACTTTAAACACCTTCACAAAGTTGGATCCATTATCAGTCACTGTTGCAACTACTTTGTTGAGTAGTCCATACGAAGAGTGAATGTTTTCAATTTCTGCACCAATAACATCATATGTGTGTCTACCGCGAATTCTCCTACATGCCAATGCAGCCGTGTTGCGCTCTAATATGGATCTATGGATCCAGTGGAGTGTTACTCCCATATAGCTTCTATTGTTGCCATTAGCAGTCAATATATCTGCGGTAGTTGACACAAAGTCAACCTCATTCAGTGCGGCCTTCAGATTTCTCTCCATCTCTGCATACTCCTTCTCCAGATATGCAGAAAAAGCTCCTCTGTGAGGCAGCTCGGCATTTACAGTAGTGGGGATTCTGTTTATTATGGCACAAAACAAGGGCGAGTCCATCGTGTTTAAGGGCAGCATTTCTTCTACTACATACAGTCCGACCAACTTCTTTAACTCTTCCCCACTTGCTGGTTTTGCACCGAAATCCAGCTTTTGTTGTTTGGTTAGTGGAGGGCCCGTCGCATCCCTCTGCTTCGAAGCACCTGGCGGGACTTGCTCCGTCAGTCTGACATCCCTGACAGTCCCATGCTGCGATTACAAATGTTTCTTCAGATTTGATGTGGTGTTTTTGAAGCTAGACAGCACTTTCTCACCAGCACAGAGGATACTACGAACCTTGATATTGTCATCCTTCGCTGACAGAAACTCAAAATAGTTCCTGTATTTCCAGCTACAAAATGCGTATCTCTCTCCTCCCTCCATTATTTACGTTTCTGTGATGGCGTAGTATCACAGGTGATGATAACGTGACTGAATTGTCGCATAGACCAGACGTCACTCCCCGAGACGCATAGAGGAATAAAAATTAAATTACAAGAGAAAATGACAAAAACAGTAACACATAGTGATTTGGATAAGTAACTTTAATCTGATTACTGGATTTGAAATAGAAACGCGTTAGATTACTCATTACTGAAAAAGTGATCATATTAGAGTAACGCGTTACTTAGTAATCATTATGTAGTTATTCATATAAGAAAATTCTCTTAGGAGTTTTAAAAAGTAATTTTCTTTCTTTGAACATTTTTTTTTACCAAGAAAATCTGATCAGATCCTACATACCTGACCCTGTGGCCCAGGTCTGACATCTGTTCTGGTTCAGTATAATGGATTCTAGTACAGACACAGCAGTAAATTCGTTCAGATCATCACATACTGTTTCCAGTAGCCCCAATGAATGAGAATATTGGCAGACCTGTTTGCTCTCTCTGTGAAACCACTGTGCCATGCTGGCTGGGGAGCAAAGATCAGAGGCCAGGGAGAGGTCGGCCAACCAGACAGACTGTTGGCTGTCTGCTGAGAGACTAACAGGATGCTTATGTAATGTAAACGGCTACATGAAACCAGTGCCCCAGTGAACCCCAGATTTAAAATGCACCACTGCGTGAGGCTGGATTAGGTTAATCTATGCCACATTGTTAAGGCATTAGAACTTTAATAAGTTGGTCAAAGATTTTTGCTTTGGGCTTTAAACATTAGATTATTTTTCAACACAATGCTGGTGAGAAGTTTACATACAGTCATAATCAGCATCAATGTCATTTATCTTTGGCTTTTAATGATGGATTTCTCTTTTTTTGGGTGGAATCATAATGCCATGTGCAACTTAAATGCATTTTAATAAGAAGAATTCAGTAGATAAATTTTAATGTTGCAATCAGGATTGGCTACAACTCTTAACTAGCAAAAAAATTGTTTGTTTGACTAATGCTCAGAACAATGGGAAGACCAAGAAACTCACTAAAGATCTTCAAAGGAAAATTATAGACTTACATAACAGTTAGCAGTTCTACAAACTGTATGTAAGTAGTAAGATCAACGTAGTCAAATGTGTGTCTGAGTTACTTGTATTGGAAGGCCTGGAAGAAGACCCAAATTGTTACCCTCAAATGAAAAGTAACCTTAAGAACAACCCAGGAACCACCAATGTTTGAGCTTAAATGGAAACTGCTGGAAAAACGGTGTCTCTCCCCCAGTGAATCCAGTTTTGCATCAGCAAAGACAGACAGGGTGCTGACCAAGAAAGAAGTCCGTGCTCCAAGATCAATATCTTCAAGTTCAACTTAAATTTTTAGCTGCCCATATAGACAAGCCAAATGCCTTCTTGAGAAAGGTTTTATGGTCAGGGGAGACAAAGATTAAGCTGTTTGGACATAATGAAAAGAAGAATGTTTGAAGGAGTCAAGCTAAAGATTTAAAATCTAAAAACACTGTGCCATTGTCTGGCTGGAAGGCGGGGCGTTATGCTGATGCGGTTCTGGTGTGGTACTGATCTCGTATTGATGCATTACAAAAAGTGGATGAAACAATGAAAAATTCACAGCTGAATTATTATTATTATATACAGTATACAATTTTTTGTGGAGCTTATAGCTATTGTGTTAGGATCAGAGCAAAGAAAAAGGAAGGTAAAAGGAGTATAAAATAATTTTTTAACCCTTGCTGCGTTTCTATATCAAACTGGTGCTAATGTAGCCAAGGTGGCCAAAGGATCCCACTAATGCCTAATAGATGCCATGGATTATACCTGAAGTGTACTGCTGCCTTCTAGCAGTCAGTTAAACCCAATTATGTCTAAGTTCACAAATTTGCATACTAAATACCCAATTGCTATATTTAAATTAGCAATTTCTGCTTTATTTAGTATCTGTATGATATCAAAAACACAAATAATAATTTTAAAATCTCAAATATAGGCAGTAAGAAAAAGCCTCCTTTCAACTAACATAAACATAATTGGATAATTAGCTCTTACCTTCTGTTTGGGTCCACTGTGGTCACATCCACTCTGTGTTTACTGGTGCCAAAATCGAAACTAAAATTATATTTTGTTATTTTCAGGTGAAACATCGGTCTTTCCAAATTCCAATATGCTCCCACATCAGCCCCACTCAAATGAAACCACTTGAATGCGAAGTCATTCGCAGCGCAGTGTCTAACTAGGATCTGTGGAATCAGACAGGGAAACAGATGGCTGTTAAAGAGGGAGAGGGACGCCTCCAAATAATGTAATTCAAAACCAATTGAATGCTAAAAAAGTCTTTATTATCCTGACACTGATGAATTATCTGTTTCTTCGCCACCCAGTTGTAGAAACATCTTCAACCTGCCGTCTCCTTATGTAGACATTTCTTACATGCTTAGGGATAAACGATTACTGTGGTATGAATAAAATAAGATTCTGAATATTATCTTTGTTCTCATTTAATTTAATTTATATTATGTAGCTGTAACCCCATTGCAAGAAATCGTAATAGAATTGCTATACAGGATATAGGGATGGGATGGGTTATACTCAGTATGATTAAATATGTCCAAAATTAACTCAAGGGATGTAACCGAGATATCAGGCAATGATAGAAAGGTGATGGTTAGGGAACAGCAGCCAAAACAAGATCAAAGGCCATCAGACTGACCCTGAGTTACAGAAAAATATCTCATTACTTTCAGTCCTGTGTTTTCTTCCCTCTCCTGCTTCTATGACTAAGAAACAGCGGGACATTTTTCTTTGAAGATACAGTTTTCACCATAATTTTATAAAGAAATAAAGACTGAATGGGCAAAAGTAGACTTAGGAAAATATTTGCTTATGGGCCAGGGTTGGGTAATCGCCATTTTTTAATATGTTGACATTAAACTACAAGTGATTACTTCCGGTTTTAAAAAGGAAAACACAGTCTTGCCTATAAAGTCGGAATCATTTGGTTTCAGACACACTCCTCAATTTGTTGTCACTTTGAAATATTTGAAGAAATTGATCAATAACATGTTAGGAAGATAGCAGTGAAAAATTATTCAACCCGAGGTGCGGCGGGGGCTCAGGGGTAAAAATGATCAGTCCTCTATGCAGCCTGTTGCTAGTTCGACTTGGTGACCTAGGTGACCTTTGCTGCATGTCTTCCCCCTCTCTTCACCCCTTTCCATCAGCTTACTGTTGAAAAATAAAGGGCACTAGTGCTACAAAAAAACATAACAAATTAATAATGAATCCCAACTTTATGAACAGTTTTTTTTTGCTGGGTTGGTGCACACTTTGTTCTGGAAGACGTGGGTCAAATGTCTTGGGTCTCCTTCCACAAGCTTCATACAACAGTTTGCTGGAATTGTGGTCCATTCCTTCCTAACAGAGGTGGTGTAACTGGGTCAGGTTTCTAGGCACCATTTCTCACACACACCTTTTCATATCTACTCAGACATTTTCTATGGGACTTAATTCAGAGATTTGTGATTGCCTCTCCAAAATATTGACTGTCTTGTCTTTAAGCCACTCTGTAAATACTTTGGTGTTATGATCAGGGTCATTGTCCATTTACAAGACCTATTTGTCCACAAGCTTAGCTTGATGGATGATATCTTGAGATGTTTTGCTTGTAGAGTAATGGTTTCTTCCTGAAAGTGGCCTTTCATTGTATGTCTGTTCAGTCCTAATTTAACTGTGGCAGTCACAAGTTTCAGCGAGCATCTTCATAAAGTCTTTGGCTTTTGTTTTTTTTTCATTGTGTTTTTTTTTTTTTTCGTACCATTCCAAGCAAAACAACTTAATCTCTTTCCTGAACGGTACACATTCCTATAAAATTTTTACTTGCATATAATAGTTTAAACAGATGAACCTGTACCCTTCAGTCATTTAGAAATTGTTATGTTGCACGATAAATGACTTGTAATTTCATTCAGGGTTATTAGCTTTGATTTGATATTTATAATATTTGCACTCGAGATGGTAGTGTAATGCTAGAAGCAACAGGTGTGGTTACCTTGTTCTCAGGTAGGCTGAGAGGTTTGATTACTGTCATCCAGACACCTGTTTCCTAAGTGTGTTTGGTGAGTGTTTGGTAACCACAGAAATGCTTTGGTGTGTATGATTTACTTACTTTTTCTAAATTATTGTTAGGAATGTCAATTTAATTCTTTGATTTGACATTTGTTCTTCCAAGATTTTGGCATAAATATTTGTAACATAAAGATGATTTAAAAATGTACAATCAAACAATTAAGTTAATGTAAGTATTTGATAACCTTAAGATTATCATATTTGCTGAAGCAAGGATTTGAATTAAATTTGTGTAACTTTGTTTATTGCGTAAGGTTATTAACCTATGACTCATCAAGCAACCAAAGAAAATAAAAAGACAAGGAAGCAAGAAAGCAGTGTGCTTGAGGTGCTGCCTTAAAATTACAAAGCCATGACCTTATCACCTTGGCTTTCCCAATTAGCTTGAAAGCATGGTAACCTTCTTATATGTAAATGTCTGAATTTATAGAATGTTGACAAAACATTCTCTCACTCATTATTTTGGCATTTAGTTAATGGTAATAAAGTCGGCCAAGCTTAGTCTGATATGTCTGACAGTCAGAAACAAAATGATATATTATTACACAGTTTATGTAAATATCTGGTTTCGGCTGTAACTGTCATCAAAAGCAGAGCCGTGCCGTCTTTCTGACCCTCTCAGCCCTAAAGGATCGTCTCAGTGAAACCAGTCACGTCTTCGAATGTAAGAAAAAGAAATTAAGCTGGGTTTCTGTGTCTATCCTCTTCTTATGCTTACTCTCGCAGAACACATAGACACTGCAAACGTCCGTCCAGCAGTTTCACACGCCAGCGGGCACAGTGTTACTACACTCTCTAACCCACACGCTTCACCATTTCCCATCGTGTCACACCTTCCTCCTTCATTACCTTGTGGCTTCTCTCCTGTTTTTTCACTCCTCTGTCACTCTCCTGGCTCCTCTTCACCCCTGCTTCTCTCTCCATCATCCCACTCTGTTTTTTCAAATTTTTTTTTACTGCTCCATATCACAACATCTCAAATACAATTGGATAATTTACACAGTAAACAATACCAATTTATTTCCACCAGGAAATTGTCAGAAAGGACAGGGAGGCATCGCCGGAGTTGCTGCGGTGCCTTTTTTTATGAGTCATGTATAAAACGAAGACCACAACATAAACTTTACTATGAATAAATATGACATGTTTTTATGCTATGTTAAACTCTTGCAGAAATGCCTCCCGTCAAAACCCTTGAAAAATTCCCTTGAAAAATTATTGGCGGAGTTTAAAAACCTGCATCCAAGAGGCTTGGCATTGGATCAAATCGTAAACAACTTCCTTTATATTCTCGTTCCAAACTCTAAAGCTTTGCCCACTCAGTCTCAGTTGTGCCATTAATGCTGCATGAATGGCTTTCAATTAGTTTTGATCTGGAAAGGGAATGCAGTGCCGCTGACAGGCATCAATCTTCTCAAGCTTGCTCACAACTGTGGCCTAAATTCCCCCAGAAAAGAAAAAAAAATCTCTGCAGATTATTTCCTGCTGTTTTGCATCTAGTTTAGAGTAAGGTTCACTCCTCAACTCTGACTAATTAGGTCAGTGGTTCCCAAATGATACGCTATGGGTTTGTGTGTACAATATACATTATAATTTTAGGACAAGCCTATAAATAAATGCATTTCTAGCTCATAATATCAATACTCACCTATTACCCAGAGAAGGGCCAGATCTTTAAATTGTAAACATATTTTAAAACCTATTGTAAAAATGACAGGTATAGAAGAAAAATGGTTGCTTTGTGTTTTTAAAGACATTACGTGAAACGCATATTTGGGCAGGAAAGAAAGTACACATTGAGGGGGCAGAATACTCCACACACCATACCTACAGTGGAACATAGCGGCATCATGCTGCAGGGATGCTTTTCTTCAGACAGGTATGTCATGATCTGTCTGTGTTTGGAGCTTTAGTTTCCTTATTCTCCTGTGTCGGGTTTTGAGTACTTGTCTGTTTTCTCTATATTTCTCTGTTTAGGTTTTTCAGTGGCTGTTATTTTAGTTCATTCATTGTAGTTTAGATTCATGATTTATTCTTGCATTCAGATGCTACTGTTAATTCCCTGGACTCCCTGTTCATCTTTGTTAATTAGCCTCCCTCTTTCAGTTGTACTGCATTCTCCCTCCTAACCAGCTGCTCCAGATTTCTCCTGATTAGCTCCCGTGGTTCATTGGTCCATTCTCCACCCTACCTCCTGTATTTATACCCTCTGGTTTTCATTGTTCACCCCTGCTCACAGGTAAGCAAACAGGTCCCTCATGTCTGCCTCATGCTACGTGATTCATACTGTTCCTCGTAGTTTATAGTTTTTTTCCGTGTGTTTTCAATGCTCAGTCTGGTTCACAATTGTTACTCCAAGCTTTGTTTCTCAGTTTTTGTAAGTTTTCATCCATATTAAAGGAAATTTATTTCTCCTCCTATCACATTCTGCATTTGGGTTCTCCTATAACCACACCATGACAAGGTAAGCCAGTCAGGGCTGATGGGAAGATGAAGAGGTAAATTGCCAAAGATAACATACAATTTTCAAATACATCACAAATATTTCATTTTTTTTTTTTTTTTCAATGTCATTGTTATTTTTACATGAGTCTGAAAAATATTCTATATGTGATGTACCTTTGGGAGCATTTAATGTTGAATTATTTGCAGGGTGACCTGTTTTTCTCTCTTTCTTCTAGTTTTATGCTAAGCTAGGCTATGCTAACAGTTTGCTAGCTGAATACTTGATATTTCCTTTCGTTTTTTTTGTATTTCCTTTTATGTAACTGAATTTGTTATGTGAATGTCAATGAAATATTAAAGTGTTAAAGAAGAGAACTGCAACATGAAGTATTTAGTTTTTTATGTGGGTAGAATTCTTTGAGTGTGTTGTTTGGAAACTGTTAGCAACACTAAGCAGTATAGGGTCTGAATTTGTTTCTGAATATTACCTCCATAAAAAATAAATTGTGCTAATTTTACTGAGTTATCAGAAGCCTGGGTAATTAAACAAGCTTTAGAGAACACATTTATATTTCCACCATAGGCACTTCATGGATAACAATAGATATGAGGAAGAACAGATGGTATTATTTGCCAAAATGCACCGTGCTCTGATTGTTCTCGTTGCAGACTTACAGCGCATATCATAATTCCTAACGTACTCTGCATCTAAATTGCATTAAACTGTTTTACTTTGAGACCAGCAGCTGATCGAGGGAATATTGATTCCTGCCTCACCAAAAAAGGAAAGCCAGAGCAGCAAGAATGAATATGATGAAATAAATGATGAAACAGAGAGGGTTTGTTTCAGCATCTCTTTTTGCTTGCCCTCCGTGGGAATTCTTCATTGCCTCATTAACCCTCTATTTCCACCGAGCCTCCCAGATTGACTGGCTGCGTGGCCTTTTCAATAATGTAGGAGGGGAAAGAAGAGAGATAAAATGAGGGAGGAAACGATTTCTTGGTGCAGCAGGAGCCCCCCTGTGTGACATTTACCTCTAGCCCGGCTGTCAGTGTGTGCGTCTCTCTGTGCATGTTAGATGGCCCAAAGCCAGTCTAATGATACCCCCCTCCAGCTCACAGACTCGGAGGACAAAACCCTTCTGCTAGTCATGTCCTTCAGAATATCACTGAAGGGAAAGAAAAAGGGAAAAGGAGTTTTGCAATGAACTATTAGAGCAATCTTGACATTTACAGTAAGGGTGAAGTTGCGAAACACCACACAAGTTTTAAAAGAAGGGAAAAAGGTTAATCAATAATTAAGCAGAAGGATCATTATATTTAACTCCACCTTTACTTTTATTAGTCATTAACCTCCCCCCTATATGTGGCCTCGAGTGGTCTCGTCTGTCCTCCAGAGAACCCCCTAACCTCCTCCTGGGCTCACAGCATCTATCATTAGCTCCCTGCTTCACCACAGGGTCTGCCGAATGTCACACAGCTGGACTGAGAAGCTGTCAAGGCAGATGAAACAGGAAAAACCCCTGTGTTCACCTTGAAAAAGATGGAGCACACTTCTGCTCCCTGCAGTCTTAGATGCTGAAGGCATTCACTGTGACCCTGTGGAAACCAGGCTCAACTGACTATTATATTTTTATTTGAAACACAAGTAAATATCTTATTACAAGGTCCAGTTCCCAGTTATATGATGCAAAACATATTGGATGTTATTGTTTTTTGAACTTAAAGGATAAAATGGTCTTAATTATGAGTGACTGGTATTTATTTTGGTGCTGAAAATAGAATTTAAGAAATATTTTCTTACTCAGTAAAGTTTACTCTGGAACAGATATGTTCTAATCAACTTCTTATGCCAGTTTTCATTTCTTTATTTTATTTTATTTTTTCAGGTTTTGACCTGGTGATACAGGTTGTGGTCATTACTGATTTCTCTAACATCCTTGTCACACTCACCCCCAGATTCCACATCCTCTGCTCCTGTACGTGTCCTTTCCATTCCAGATGTACGTTAATGGTTATTTGCCTTGCACTTCAATAGTATATGAAAATATGTCAATTTCAGTTAATAACACTGCAGCATCACTTTCGGCACATCTGATGCTGTCCAAAAATCATTTGATCTCCAGCTAACCTCGGCTGTCATAAGTTGTTTTGGAAAATAACGCAAATTCTTGCATTTGCGTCTCAAATCAGAAATGCCATATTTACCACATATAGTCGCAATGAGCCCGCAGTAATGTTACCTAAATTCATGTCATCCAAAGCAGAAGCTCTGTCTACACTAATGAACATTTAACCACCTCGGCATGCTGAATGCCCCTGCAATGCACTTTAAATGTTCTTTTTTGTCAATGCAAAGTTATAAATCACTTTCAATTGTCTTGTTGCTGAAATGTGCTACATAAATGAACTTGCCTCGATGTGGCTCCAACAACAAGGAAGTTTGACCTATGTTGTATGAGTTAGGGGAAGGGCCAAAGAGCACTCTGTATTGTGGTAAGAGCACAATGTGGATTTTATAATAAAGTAAAATTTAGAAGAAACACAAGGAGAACAGAACACGAAGCACGGGCAGAGTCACTGGCAGAATAATGGGGAAAGAAACAAGAAATACAGGACGTATTCGATCCTAACACAGTGGCAGGCTGTACATTTTACACCCTTCATCCCTATACATGAGCATTATTTTAAAATAAGAGTGGTTAACAAAATGAGGCACATACTTTAAAGATGTGACAAGACACAAAACGGGCTTTATTTCTTCAGGTTCAGATCGATTTAAAATGCTTTTGATGGAGGCCAACAAACTTGAAAAATAAACAGTAAGCCAGAGCTGTATATTCAGTTTAGTTTTAATTCATTTCATTTTATTTATAAGAGGCTAGCAGAATAGCAAAAACAAATACTCAAGTAAAAGTAGCATTTCATCAAAAATAATAAGTAGTAGTGAAAGTATGGTGCAGTAAAACTACTCTAAAAGTAAAATACTTCCAAAAGGTTACTAAAGTAGCTAGTTACTACCTGCCTCTGCTTCAAAACAAATGTCATCTGAATGCACTATACAAGACAAACAGGACTAAATCACATCCAGTTATGTATAATCCAGTCAAGTCTAAATTCAATTCAGATCAATCAAATTCCTTACGATGCAGTCCAGTTATATAGTCAAATTCAGATCATTTCACAATTCAGTCCACATATAATCCAGTACAATCATATTGCTATGATAATATTTGCCCAATGTCTAAATAGTTGTCTGGCTAAGGAAGACCAGTTGATTGCATTATGCCTATGTTTTTGTAGCAACCCCTCATCCTAGGCTAGCATGTGGTCACACTGGAGGCTTATTTATAGAGAGTGGAACCAAAATTAGCTGGTAACAAAAAGACCAGTACGATCAGTGCGATCGGCCTACAGGTACGTGTGAAACAAACACAAGTTATAGATTTTGTGTGACTCCTTTTGTCTGCACAATGATTTGGTGTCAAGGAGCTGAGAGGAGGTCACAACTTAGTGTCAGTGTGTTTATGAGGAGAAGATGGAAGACTGGTTCATTAAATCTCTCTTCTGTTGCTGAAGACAAATAAGTAAAATGAGAGCGTTAAGTCTGAGATAAAGGTTTTGAACAAAAAATAACTGACATTTAAACAAGAAGGTCCAAGATATGTTTAATTTTCTGAATTCCATTCATTTGTTAATCAAGCTAAAACACAAAGACTACTTCACTTTGCAGTGAGAAATGTATGGGGACGTAAAATAAATCAGCTTGTTGTCTTAAGATTAGGAAAATTAAACCATTAGATGACCAGTATGTTTCATTGTGCATCCATTATCTGTTTTAAAAAGCTAAGCAGAATCCCACGTAGTAAACCATACCTGGGTTAGTCATTAGCAATTTGTTTTTAACTTATTAACAAGAGAGACCAGTTTGGGAAAAAAATAAATAAAAAATTTGGGCTCCGGCATAAAACTAAATAATTGAGGTTGACTATCAACCTGAGAAGGGGCTAGAAGGCAATTTGGAAAAAAGCTCAAGCTGATGATTATTTATAAGTGGGAAACCTTTAAGACAGTTGCTAATCTTCAGAGAAAAGAGTGTTTTACTCCGAAGACAAGACAGTGCAATGTTGAAAGAATTTGCAAATAATTAGCACTACATGTCAGATTTTTTACAGACTCCTGTTTGCATAATTCTTTGTACAAACGGGTAATGAGAAAAGGCACTATTTGCTTTACACTCTACAGAAAGCATCAAACATACCGTTCCAATCTCTGTGTTTTTTGAAGATCAAAATGTTTTCCCTAAAGTGGTGGAGGGATTGTGGTCACTTTTACCCATAGAGTCTGCCGTGAACTCTTAGTTTAGCAGATTCTGACATATAAACCAAAACATTGATCCCAAGCATAGCAGAAAATCTACAAAAGCATTGCTGAACAGGGAAAAGACGCATGGATTTGTCAGACCTCAAATTCAACTGAAATTGAAGCTTCTGTTTTATTATTTCCATATAATTATATTTCCATGGAAGCACTGATTAATAATGTGTACTTTTTTTTTTTTAGACATATTACTCTATTACCATGGTTCATTCCTTAAGGTTCCTGAAAGATCATAGTGAGATGTATTTAGGGCCATTAGATACAATGTCAAAATAATTTATTTTTAATAAAACATGTTATGCTTGATAGCATTTACTGTAAATGCTGCTCTCCAAATCAAACAAGGACCTCTTTCCAGAGGACAACATTCTCTCTCTGTGTAATCCTGCCCTCTTGTGGAATAAACTAATTACTACATTGTGCTCCCTAAATGAAGCCAGTGTGATTTTTACTTTGTAGACCCAACTATTTCAGAGAGAGTTCTGTCTCACGCAGCAGTACCTCTCTGGCCAGATCTGGTCTGCCTATTTTGGCCAGGCTCTGAGCGAGCTGGGAGGCCTTGGGGTGGCGTGTCACAGCAGGCAGAGCTCGTCTCCACATGGCCAAGATGTGGAAGGCCTGGTCTGATGGGATGTCCCTGGAGCGGAGCTTCACCAGCTGGGCTGCACTTCGACTGAGACGCAGGGAGGACACCAGCAGAGCCGTTTCTTCCTGAGACAGCTCCCCAGACAGCCAGAGGAGAAGGGCGTCCGAAAGAGGCTCTGCTGTGTTTGCATAACAGCAGCGAATGCCATAAAAATGTACATAGTCTTGCTAAAGTGCTTTTTCACATTTAGTCACGTTACGACCCTAAACTTCAATGGATTTTACTGGGATTTTATGTGAAAGGCCAACACAAAGTAGTGTATATTGGTGAAGTGGAAGGAAAGGGAGACATTGATATAGAATTGTTTAATATAAATTCTGCCACAGAATTCCAAATAGATTTAGGTTTGGACTTTGGTCTGTTTGGGCTTTTCTATACATGAACATGATTGGATCTGAACCATTCCATTGTATTTCTGGTTGTATGTTTAGGGTCATTCTCTGGCCCATCATCAAGTCCCTTAAAGCCTCTAACAGGGTTTCTTCCAGGATTGCCCTGAATTTAGCTCCATCAACTCTAACCAGCTTCCCTGTACCAGCAGACGAAAAAGTATCTCCACAGCATGATGCTGCCACCATCATATTTAAGCCTGGGGATGTTGAGTTCAGGGTGACACTTTGCCATACAAAATGTTGGTCAAAATTTGCATACACTTTTATGTCAACACTATTCATTTAAATTACACACAGGTGTATTTACTCATATAGCTTCTGACGGCAATTTGTTGTCCAGGATTTTATTTAGGGGTATTAGAGGAAAATGTATGCCACACTTTTCAGATTTTACATGTAAGACAATGTTGAAAACCATGTATGATTAATCTTCTTTTCACTGCATAATTATCCGCAACTTTGAGTCGGTCTATCACATCAAATCCAAATAAAATGTGAAAAGTTTTACGAGATAATAATACCTCAGCAATGGACCGGACAGCAGTAACAAGAGCTGGTTTTGAAGAACTGAGTCACCCACCTGCCTCCTCACAAATCTTCACTCTGGTGGCAACCGGCCGATGAATGACTCTCACTTTCTGAAATCATACAAGCTTAATTTGTTAAAAAATTTTTGAAGGTCTGTTACCTGAAGTAAAATCATCAGCCATGACATTTGCACCTTTGGTAAACTCAGAGGCAGTTTACAAACTGGTTTTCCCAGGAGTTTTTCATCTCTCAGAACAGCTTTGTCCCCTCTCCACTCCAGCTCAGCTCTGGTGACTCTATAAAGCATGGCGGTACCCTTGTAACAAGGTGAGCTGTAGTTCCCGAACGGGTCCACTTCAGTTAGGTGTACTAGAAGCTGATTCCTTCGCTGACAGTGAAAGGTCAGCCGGTCATGTGGCTCCGCAACTGTGTTGCTCTGTGTGAAAGCTGCAGAGTACAGGTATGCAAAATCATATTAATGATATGCTCATAAAATGTACAAACCTCCCACAGATAATGTGTACAGGTTTCACAACTCAGTTTTTTTAACTGCAGTTTCTTTTGCTAGATATCCTCTGTAACCTGTGAAGGCTTGTCTATAAATCGCCTCCCTTGTTCCACCTTCATTCATTGCTATTTCACGCAGATATAAATAGCCCCTATTAGGCTTAGCCCTTTTCAGTCCCTCTGCTCTTTCATGTATTTATGTTGACTTTCTGCCTTTGGGCAGTTACTCTTTTGTATTTGACTTCCTACTTCTTCACCCCCTTTAGTTTTGCTAAAGGCTTCTGAAAGTTTTCACTTCCTGTATGACTGTGTTTAAGCTCTGATACTTAATATTTTGTGACTGTTAATCCATTCTGTTCTCTTGGTGTTAATGAAGATTGAAATGCTCAGAGAAAGTATGTGTACAGTCATGATAAACTGTATACCAGGACAAAAATGATGTGGTTTTCACCAGGTTCTTGTCTACTGTATAACTGAAATACTTAAACCAATCAGCATAAATTTGCTGACAATCGACTAATCAAGTGCATTTGATTACCAGCACCTGGCTGCTACAGCGGAAGGAATGATTGCTTTCTTTTACACATAGCTTTGTACACCATTTGGCTTTGTCTCTGTTTAATAAATAATGACAATGTGGGGTTATTGTATGTTTTGCACAGACTTTTGTAATTGGAGGACCTGGTAAAGACCAGGTCATTTTTATTTTGCCCTAATACAAAAAGCAGTGCAACTAAAAGAGGATGCACTTACTTTTTGCCATGACTTTATATTAAAGATGTAATAATACATGAAGCAAGTTTTCTGACCCAAGAGTCAATTGTCTATTTACCAGTTAAGAAGCCTTTAAAGATCATTACATCCGTTTTTGTTTTTTTTGTTTTTTTTTGGCTGAGCTAAACAAACCCATGTTACTGGAAAATGGATCCCCAGGCACTGACAAGATAAGACATGAAGCAGGGTTTGAGACAAAATGTGGTGAGAACATGTACCTAAACTCCAGGGATAAAATTAGGACATCCTTTGACATGCTGTGTGTTTCTCCAACATAATTGGACATATGGATATTTAATATCAGGTTTAAGAATCCTGGAGGATTCAACTAATATAAATAAACAATAAAAACTGAAAGAAAAACTTTTAAAACTTTCTGTAAAATGTAATTTAAAGAAAATGAAGTTAGTAATAAATAAAAACACTCCCACATAAAGTTCTCCTTAAAATGGAAAACATATTTGTGATAACTCTTTTTTTCAGTAAGTAAAACAAGTTGAATGTCTATTCTTTAAGGGCAATCAAATCACTTTCTTTTCCACAGACCAGTAAAAAAACACATCAATATGTGAACATTTTGTAGTCAACATCTGAATATTTAATAGGGTGTCCTAAATTATTTGCATGACTGTACCTAAGACATGCTTTAAAGTCACAAGATTTGAAAACATCTGAATAGTCCTTGTGTTATTTGACACAAGAAAGCCAGTAGACAAAACATTCTGCCCAGGGTTCCACCTGTGGATGTGATGTTGCCACTGAAACGCAGGAGAAGCTGATCTCCTTCGCACAGGGAAATCTCTGAGGAGGTTTCCACAATGCCACCACAGCCCTGAGCTCGCAGTCTGTTCAGCTCCCAGCCGAGGTCTCGGCTAGGCAACGCAGCCAGGAGGACGCTGTGAGGGTTGTCCCGTCCACACTGGAGGACAACGGACACAGAGTGGCGGCAGGCTGAGGCCTCCAGCTCCTCAGCCAGAGCGGTGAGGTGACAAGGCAGCAGTGGTGAGAGGAGACGAAATACGAGCAGCCTGATGGGAGAAGAGGCAGATGGAGACATTTAGGGATTTAACTTGATTAAAAGAGATGGGTTTATTGCCAAGAAAGGAGCCTGTTATCAAGATCTGGAAGTCAGAAATAATATACTTAAGAGAGAGAAAGGAAATTACATTACATTAAAATACATTATTCCCAACTAAGACTGATTTAGATAAGAAGAATGAAGAGGAATTTAGTTTCAGGGTGAAATAATTAAAATCAGTTCTTAAATCTGGTTTTAATACATGTAACAGAGAAACTGCTTTTTTCTTTTTTAGTACTTCATAAAAGAATCCAAAAACATTACTACTGTGTGCTCATTTATAATCTGACATAGAAACGTTAAATAAAAAATTCAATGCTTTCAACCACCATCTACAGCACGTGACCTTTAGAAACCCCTCACATAAAGATAAGCTTTATTTAGCTTTAATTTTCAGCAGTTCCTGACTTACTCTGAATGAGAGCGATCTGAACAACAATGCTACAGGGAAGTGGAAGTGGTGCCGGACAATAAACCAATTAAAGCATTTTATTGAGGAACAGAAATTACTATAACAATGATAAAGGAAGGTATTATAATTTAATAAGACAGACAGCCAGATGTGTAAACTTGATTTGTATTATTTCATGTTGTACCGAAACATATTTGCACTCTTAAACAGTTCAGATAAATAGATTTATAACATTAATATAGTGCAATGTAGGAAAGTGCAATCTTTTCACATGTTTACCTGTAATCTATTATGCCCCACAAAGTTTAGGGCCTTGTTTATTTAGTTTAATCTTTAAGAATAATTCTCATTAGTTATTTCTAATGTTTGTTATAATAATCATTTCAGTTTGCATTGAAACCGGAGCTGTCTTAGATACTGGGTTGTTCATTTGAAAGTTTATCATGATAATTATCAAAAGCATTCGATGCAGAAAAAAATATTGTGATAATGTTTTAGGCCATATTGCCCAGATCTGGGTCAACGAGGACATGCATTGAGGACGTCATCATGATTTATCGACATATGCCTGCAAATACTGTGAAATATTCTGCTGTAGTTATAAATGTTTTGATTACTATACATGACATTTGTGCAGCAGTACAAGGTTGGTGTTAAAAGTCTTTATTACTTGTTAGATTTGATACTGTTACTGGTTAAAGACTTATATGATGCCTAAAAAGGGACATTTAGGAATAAGTAGCTTTTATAACCACCTTCAACAGAGATAGCTCAAATAAGACCTTATCTGGTAAAACTATATCAGTCCCTCACATCTGGAGGGACTGATAAAGAACTTCTGTAGCCTTCTAGGCAGTTCATTGAGGTTTGGGGGTATTCATTTATGCACAAATCTCTGAAGGCAGCACTACAACATTACAATAAGGTTAAGGTCTGGACTTTTACTGGGCCATTGCAACAATTCGACTCTGTCCTTTTTCAGCCATTCTGTTGTAGATTTTTTGCTGTCTCTGTTGATGGCCCAGTTTTAATCAGGCCCAGGTCCTGTGGTTGAAGAAAAGTCCAAATCACCACCATGCTTGACAACTTTCAGAAGGTGTTTGTGCTGATATGCTATTATTATTATGGTTCTGTGTTTTATGGCTGCACATCTCTGCTGTGGTCTGATCTGTTCAAGAGGCAAATTGTTCTGATGTTCTGTAGTTTATTCAGGTAATACTTTGGTAGTTGATAAAATATGTTTTCATCAGTCTTTGCCACAGAAGAACAGGACAGAAAACTAATTGATAATAAACCAGCTGCATTTTTTATTTCTTCCCGAAGCTTCAGAGAAACAACATTGGGATTTCACTATCACTCCCACCGCAGGTAGAGATCGGACCACATGGTTTCACTTCAGTTTTTACAGTACATGGAAACAGATTCTGGTATTCTATTCTCTGGCCAGGTGCATAAAATGTATTTAATCCTCCTTTGTGGTGAGCGTCAGTTCATACTGATGCAGTGTAAGAAAGAAAGGGGAAGCAAAATGAGATCATACAAATCTACAAATCAGCTAATGTTGCTGACCAACTTCTGCAGAAACACACAGGGGGATGTAGTAAAAGGTATTCCAGCTCATAAAAAAAATCCCTCACAGGTTTAGCAACAAATATGCTGGGTGGGTAGATGAACATTTTCAAGTTCACATGAAATTGTAAGCTGTAATAGACGATTTGTCCATGGTGTACCCAACTTCCTGCCCAATGACCATAGGACCATTATTGATGAATGCTTGGGATCCTTGTCTTGACCCAAACAGTTACCTTCAGAGAAAATAAAATGGCGTGGTTGGTTGCACTGTTGCCTTGCAGCAAGAAGGTCCTAGGTTAGACTCCCAAAGTCCAAAAATATAACTGTTAGCTTAATTGGTCTCTCTACAATGCCCTTTTGTGTGACCGAGTGTGTGCATGGTTGTTTGTCCTGTCTGTGTCTGTGTTGCCCTGTGAAGGACTGGTGACCCGTCCAGGGTGTATCCTGCCTCCCGGCATTGACTGCTGGAGATAGGTACCCGCTTCTCTGCGACCCACTATGGAAAAAGTTGTAGAAAATGATTGACTGACTGCAAAAACCCCAATGTCAGTGTCCAAAGAGAAGCCAATTTTACAAGATTTTAGAATGAGACGGCGCTGACCAAAGGCTTTTTTGCAGCCAGTGGTACTGGTGCATTAAACAAAGTGGATTAAATAGGGAAGAAAGACTATCGCCTGGTTCTTTGTCTTCTAACAAAATCAACAGGTCGATGGTTGAAACTTACCATTAATGTAAGTTTTAAAAGAGGCTATTACTTAAACTAGGATTTTGAATTCCCCCACTTAGAAAAACAACTGTAGTTTTCTTGGCATATACATTTTAACTTGCATCTAAATACTGTTTTTCTCTTCAGAAAAGCAACATCCATCCATCCATCCATCCATCCACTGTCTATCCTTGCAGTGTAAGAGGAGGGATGGTGCCTATCTCCAGTGGTCTTAGGCGACAGGCGTGGTACACCTTGGACCGGTCGCCAGTCCCTCACAGGGCAACACAGAGACACACATGACAAAAACCACACACACATCCACACTCATTCCTAAAGTCAATTTAGAGGTTAACCTAATGGTTATATTTAGGCTTTGGGAGGAAGCCAATGTCTGAGGTTTGAGCCAGGGACCTGATTGCTGTGAGGAAACAGTGCTAACCACTGTGCCACCATGTAGACCAAAAAAAGAAACGCAGTCATACTAAAAGGTAATTAAGATATTTTTACTAACCTGTCAAATTTTTCTATCAGATCAAATGACACCAATCCATTCTGCTGGTTCCTGATGACAATTTTATCTAGAACTGTCCACTGTTTGTCTCTTGAGCCAAGAAGAATCAGCAGCTCATTGGACTTCTCATTAGCCATCACACCGGCACCAAAGAGTCTGATGGAGACATAAAACGCAAACCATCTCAGCAACAAAACTAAGAAAAAGGCCAGGTTGTTTTCGATTTTTAAAGATGATTTGGTGTTTCTTATACCTTTGACCCACCTTACTTTATCTGAGGGAAGTAGAGAATTAGGAGCCCTAATCTGGTGTTCTTGGATTTGTTTTCTCCTTGTTTCCTCCCTTTTATCAGGATTTAGTGGACATGGAAGCATGACTGTAAGGGGTCTCCTAAGTGGCTGTGACTTTGGGTGGGTAAGGTGGAGCAGCGGGCTGGCAGACACCACCAACTCGTAGGCATCATTCCTGGACTTCACGGCAGCCAGAAGGATGGCGTCCACCGGCTGGACCTGAAGCAGATGAGTAAACATCTGTTTGGCAGGATTTGGATGGAGACACTGAGTGATATGAGGACATGTTTTTCCCGACGCTTTAATTTCGCCGACAGCAGGTTGTTTATTCAAAGCGAGCTGAGCAAAGTGGGAGCTGATGTTTCTTGATGTGAGATCAAGCAGCAAACTGCTGGAGTGAAGTCAGTTCAGAAATGTTTGGACTCGCATGTACATTCAAATGCACCATGCAGCTGTTCATATTTTCTTTCTACACAGCAAATATCTGTGACGGCATACCTCTGTGAATAACAAGCTGCCTGTCTCTTTCACTCTAGTCCTCATTTGCCTTTTGATGACAATAATAAAACTTATTTCTTTTAACTTTCAAAATTCTTTTACCCATATTTGAACATTCTGTTTATCGCATAATAAATGTAATTGTGGCCTCCCACTCTATGAAAGCATTTCTAAAGATCTGGTGACCAACTTGTTCTCTCCTTACCATTGTTTGGACCATTACTGGAGCAGTGAAGGATCCTGGAAGGTAGTTCAGGCAGATCCGAGGGTCCATGGGGAGTTTTAGTGACAACCCCCTCTTGGAAACATTGTACGTTTCTCTTTTTAGACATGAAACCACAGCAAATATGCCCAAGGAGTACACTTTCACCTCTGCAAAACAACCCTGAAAAGTATATGAAAATACACCTTTAGTAATGAGGATTTCCTTATTGCATCAAATAGCAAGACAAAGCAAAGAAAGTTAAGGTCAACTGCTGTGGAAAAACTACAATATACGTACAATGTGTAACTTCAGTGTAAAGGCATATTGTTTTGTATGCATTTTAGAAATACCTTTCAACCAACTTGCATATGCAAGTGTTTACAAATGTCAGAAAATATCCTTTTCAAAACTAAGTTTGTGTTAAACTGAGTTTTTTAGAAGTGTGATTATTTGGAGTTGTTTCTTTCAGTCACTTTTCAGTACCTACTGTTTATCATCTGAATCAGCTCAGTTTAAAAAAGTATTGTGGTTCTTCCAATCAGCATTTTTTAAACATTTAAACCACTGTCTCTTTTGCGCATTAGAGGGTTGACATAAAAGTCTATTCTAAATTCAGTGGTGATCTGTAGCTCCTTACCAGTAACGCTCATTGTGAAATAAACTATATACATTATGTAAAGTTACACACCTACAAAATAGTGTCATTTCTGATATTGTTTTCACAAATTTAGTTTCAAAAATTTAACTGAGGAGGCCACAATTGCAGGTCACCAACCAGATGCACCCTTAATTTGAGAAAGTCTGATGTTGTAGATCAGTAATGAGTGAAGCTAAGAATCTTGTCATAAAACCCAAAGCGAACTGCTAATTGTTATTTTATGCCGATGAGTTGTGGATATTGATTAGTTCATCTAAAGAATTGTTGCATATAAATAAACAAGAAGTACATTTTATAGGAATCACTGAAAGGCAGTTGAAACCAGATGAATAAATAATCTGTGTGAAAAGACACATTATCGGTTTTTTTTTCTCATTGTATTATCTTGTTTAAAGTCAGGATTACCAAAATCATTTCAATTTGCTAAATGCCAGAATAATAAAATTGAGCATGTACTTCTATGGAATACTGGCATCTCATTTGCTACTTTATTCTTTGTGTATTTATTTGTATTTACGTGTTCAAAATAAACAATCATATGATCAATCCTGAAAAAAAATCAGGAGATATCAGCCATAATATCAGAAAATTAATTGCGGACCTCAACAAGTCTGGTTCATCCATTAAACTATACAGGAAGGAGACTGGTTCTGTGTCACAGAATTGAGAATGTGTTTCAGAACAAAATGTGCATATCAGCCCAGAACAAAAGAAAAAGACCTTGTGAAGATGGAGTCTCAAGCTGGTAAGAATGTCATCATCCAGACTGAAATGAGTCTTGTACTGACATGAGCTGAAAGGCCACTTACAGAGAAAAACAACATAAAAAGCCGATCTATAGAAAGCCTGCAACCCTGAGAAAAAAATCCCAACTGTGAAGTACAGGGGTGGGAGGACCATGCTGTGGGTGTTTTGCAGCAGGAGGGACTGGTGCATGCTACAATATAAATGACATAATGAGGAAAAAACATGGAAACATTCAAGCAACATCTCAAGATGACCTTAAAGTTAAAGTTTGGGCACAAATTGGTCTACTGAATATAAAATGGCATCCAGCATACTGCCAAATTATATAAAAAGAGGCTTAAGGACAAAAGAAATATGTTTTAGAGTGACCATAACAAAGCCCTGATCTTAGATCATTTGAGTCGAAAAGTTGTGTGTGAGCAAGGTGAACTACTGTTGTGAGCAAACTATTGTGAGTAGCTTGTGGAAGTATATCCAGAACCTTTTACACAAGTCGTGCAGTTTTGAGGCAATTATACCAAATACAAAGGAAATGTATGTTTCAACTCTAGATATTACAGAAAACAACACCTTTTGGCCTCCACGTGGTCCATCTGTTGTCACAGGGGTGATGTAGCTCTCTCTCTTCTCCTCATCAACAAACTTTACAGCCACCTCCCTGTGGCTGCTGCGATGCCGCAAACAGAAAGGCACAGCCACGGTTACAGGGAAGTGGAAGGTGTCTCCGGCCTGAACCTTTACACGAATCACTCTGCTGACGAGCTCTTCTGAGCCGCTCACCATCAGGCAGCTCAGAGCGTTGTCCACCTCACACCTCAGGCCATCAGCAGGTGCTCTGATAAAACACACATCTGTTGGTTTGTTGGAGTCGTCCATCTGACCTGTAAACCTAAGCATTGTTTTAGAACACATGAAAACAAGAGTATCACCATACTGCAGAAAACAGTTTTTAAGCACAACTTTTAATAAGAAATATTAAAAGTTTTTAATATTTAAAATGCGCAGTCATCTTTGGGCAACATTTTTGGCAACCATCCTGAGGGCTGTCCAAAACGCAACACCGCACACTTTCCCATATCAGCTTCTGCCAGACTTGGTCTGTCCCTCTGAACCGAATTGTTTGGCTTTTTGCACAAATGAAGCCACTGACCTGACAGTGAACTGTACAAAATATGTGCCTGTGCAAAACCCAGGCTGTGCGATAACGTGTTGCTGAGAGCTGTCTGAATCAAAAAGCAGAAGAAATGAGGGAGAAGCTCCAATTTACATCCAGACCAAAAGAAGCAAGCTACATGGTATTCTGAGAACAAGATGCTAAATGTTTTCTGTTGTCAGCATGTTCTTTTACTCTACAATTTTAAAAAAAGTATTTGATATAAAGACATCTGGAGCTGAATGCTTTTGCAACATAATACCGCTGATAAAGAAGCAAACCTTTATAAAATGCAACCAAGTAACTGACAAAAGTATCCACACCCTTTACACAGTTTTGCAATTTCACACCACAACCACAAACTTTGTGTTTTATGTAACAGAGCAATCCGAAGAGTGCTTAATGTCTTGGATGGCTGAGTATCTACAACAGCGTAACAGACCAATGCAAAGTAGTGCATAACTGTGCGGTGGACTGAAAATGAAATATCACATTGTTTACAAATAAAACATTTTAAAAGTGTGGCATGTATTTGTATTCAGCCCCTTTAGTCTGACGGAGTAAATAAAATCCAGCACAACCAAATGAACTGAGAAGTCACATAATTTCTTATCCCAGTATGAATCCAGCTGTTGTATGAAGCCCTCAGAGGTTTCTTAGAGAACGTTACTGAACAGACAAAGGAACACAGCAAACAGGTCAGGGAGAAAGTTGTGGAGATTTTTAAAGCAGTCTGCCACAAGCTATATATGGCACACAGCAATCGAAATAGAATCAAATTAGGGTGGGAAAAAAACTAAGGCCAGACCTGAAACAAATTGGGAGTCTATGGCCAGACTTAAAGGCTGATGCTCACAGGTGCTCCCCATCCAATCTGACTTATCTTAAGCTGTTTAATAAAAAAGAACGGTTATGAATTTCAGAACCGTAGATGTGCAAAGCTGAAGTTGTGTATGTGACAACATGTGGAGAAATTCAAGGGGTATGAATGCTTTTACAGGGTGCTTGGATTATAGCAATGATTTTGGCAGCTTAAAAGTATGAGTTAGTGTTGTACCCAAAATCACAGAACATAAGACCGAGTTGAGACCAAGACCTTTAGAAAGGTCCAAGGCCAAAGCAATGGGAGACCATTTTCAAGACCATTGCCTTAATGATAATAATGTAGTTGTTGTTGCGGGTAGTTTCACACTGAGTTGCAGTTGAAGGAAATAGGATGTTGTTGTAATGTTGACTGGTCAAGATTTAAAAAAATCTTTGGACAAGACCAAGTCGAAGACTTTGAAAATCTGGTCTCTAAACTGGTCTTAAAACCATGATTGGCACCTGGCACCACAAGACTAAAGAAAAGAACATTTTTCCATTTAAAAAAATACCTTGATGTGTCTTTTGATCCTCTAGTTCTTAACTAAGATGTTTCTGCCACGTTGCTCACAAGGTAATTTAAAGTGTGAATGCTTAGAAAATGTGGAAATGAATTGTATTTCATGTACTTGTTGCCATATTCTCAATAGGAAACTGGACACAGATAAGTTAGATTGAACACACTGTGATGATTGTGGCAGCTCACCTTACTGTTACCCATTTCTCTTCATTTCCCTTTTCAGTTTTATTCTCTCTGTCTTTCTCTTCTGCTTCCAGTAAACACGCCTGATAGTGAAAATCCCTCTTTTGACCTCTGATGTGGGGTTCCCCTTCAATGTCTTTCTCCTTCCCACAGTTTGAACTGTTGAATCCAGAGTCCAACATGTTCTTCTGATCAGAAACATCCTGAACTTCCTCTTTAAGCTCCAAACTAGATTCAGACTGAGGGTTCCTGATGTCTTCAGTTTGGCACGAACCATCCTTGTCTCTGGATTCCTGACGGACTGCAGCACCAGCTGACTCCTCGTGCACGGTTAACCGGAGCACTGCTGCATCCAACTTTGGAATGATTTTGGTGACTCTGTCCATGATGTTGTCCATGTCTTCTCCAACGCTTAGGAAAATGTCAACAACAGACACTGAACAGGACATAGCTTTACTCTCTGAAAAATCTGAAATGAAATAAAAACAATAAAATGACAACAGATTTACGGTAGAGTAAAAATGTGTCTATTGTGTCTCATTTTCCTTTCAGAGAGGACAGTGAGGAGGAAGAAATCCCATCCTCGTGGCAACAATAAGGCAACCAAATACTTTCAGGCTGTGTTTACAGCCATCGACAAGACTAGTGATAGAAGAAGGGACCAAATCAGCCCACAAAAACATAATTAATGGTTCAGCTATGTAACCAGAGGTAGACAACTTGGGGAACATACCTTAAATAACTAACAGATAAGGAACTATAATTCCTTATCTGTTAGGAACTAATAGATAAGGAACCATCTGTTAGGAACTAACAGGAGGGTGTTTAGGGAGTTGGGGGAGTCTATAATCAAAAATATCTCAATTAGAGATAAAAAGCAAACACACGGCCAACTTGGGAAGTGAAGTAACTACATGTCCTGTCTGAGAATAGCCTGCAGGAGAAGAGTCTAATTCAGAACAAAATTACATAAATATTCATGGAAATATGGGGATTAATTTGACTGAACAAGTGACATAACAAAAATACAGACATCAAAGGTGCAATCAATTATTTAAAAATAAATCAGTCATTACTAATTATTATGTACTTCAAGATTTATTATGCAACAACCCACTTGCAATTCCTGTTGTAGAGTTATCCTGATCTTCAACGGCCCCTTTTGGAAACGTTTCGATCTTGCCTGCACAATCTCTGATAACGTTTCTCCAATCTGTCAGCATCTCTGAATGAAACTCATTCAGCTCTTTCAGTACTTCCAAAATCTTCTCCTTCTGTCCTTTAATGACACTTCTTTCACCCATTTTCTCCTCTTTTTTGATTTCTTCTGGCCTGCACTTCCCTTCTCCTCTGCTCTGACATGCTGATCCACCGTGATGATTTCTGCAGTGCCTGATTCCTTGAGGACCTTTTTCCAAAGGGATGAGAAGTCTGTCCTCAGTGTTTGTGCCGAGAGGGCGTCTTGCTTTATTGATCTGACAACTTTCGGTCTGATTTTTATCCATGCTAAACTGAGAATCGACAAGAATGATAGACAGATGTTCTCATAGGGAGTGTTTCTTTTATTCTTCCCTTTCAATCTTTTTTCAGTTCGTGACTATAAGCCCAGTTGTGCTTGGTTTTGGTGCCACTGGAAGTGAATGTTGGCGTGTCCCTGGCTGTCGCAGCAGGAGCCAAAGCCACATTCAAGCTGCTACCAGCTGTAAAACGTGTTGCTAAGGTGACCCTCTAAAGGGCAGGACAGGGTTGGACTAAAGGGGAGCCACACAACAAAAACTTCACGAGAGGACAAACCTGTTTCTACTGTCATCTTCTACGTTTTTGGTCCTCGTTTTACTGCATGAGTGAGCAGAAAGGAAATGCAACCTGGAGCTGCTCTGGAATTCAGCTTAATTGTAGTCGTTAATGATTTTTCCTGAGTATTTTGATCCTAAATAATAGCAAAGTTGTTCGTTTACAAGGGATTCATTTGTGTTAAATGTTCTGTAAATTGTATCCTTAGAAGGTTTCATTGCAATGCCAAGGCTGGAGCTACCCGGTCACTCTGCCTGGCATTATTTTAGAGGTTTCCTGTGGAGTTTTAGGGTTTTGTGTCAGAACACACATAGTGCCTTGCAAACGTATTCAAAGCACTTGTTCAAACTTGTTCATGTTTTTTTCACATTATACCCACAAACTTTAATTTATTTTACCGGAATTTTATGAGATAAACCAACAGAAAACAGTGCATATCACTGAAGTGGAAAGAAAAGGATGTATGGCTTTCAGAATCAGAATCAGTATCAGCCTTAATGCCCAAGATGGTGTGCACAAACAAGGGCTTTGACTCTGGTTTCAAGAGCTCGCAGCAAACAGACATTAAGTATACATTATAAACTTTAGAGGAAATAAAATAAAGGGGATTTTTGGAACCAACTTTTGCTGCAAACAGAGCTACATATCTTTTTGGCTGTGACTCTACCAGCTTTGCACATCTATAGACTGAACTGTTTGTCCATTCTTTCACTGGGGCATTCTTCCACACAATTATGTTTTGCTCCAAGCCAGGGGTCTCCAACCTTCGGCTCCAGAACCTTTTTGGACATTCCACAATGGCTTTTAATAACTTTGGCAAAAAGAATCAACCAATATTTTAAAAAATAGATATAATAACAAATGCAGGTCATAAATATTTTTCATGAAATAATTGGATTACGTTTGCACAACAAAATGAAAAGTACCAGTGATGTTTTTTTTAAATCTTTTTTTTGGCTTTTATTTTTTAACCTGCTGGAAGGTCAACCTCATTCTCAAGTATTTTGCTGGATCTATCATTTTCTATTCCAGGTTTGCTGTGCATTCAACTCCATCCATCTTCCTATCAACGCTGTAATCCACCAGATTCCCCGTCTCAGCTGCAGAAAAGCATCCCTACAGCAGTAAGCTACCTACCACGTTTAGTGCCATGTGCATTCTTCATTTCTTCCACACAAAGTGGTTTGCATGTAAACCAAAAGGTTCTGATGCACATGTTTGATGTGTGGCCTACATGTCATGTGGCAATGGCCACATTTCTGGGAAGCCTGACTAATAGATCCACCTGAGCTACGGATATCTGCAGCTCCAGAGTTACAATATTACTCTTAGCTGCTTCTCTGATTAACCTTTATTTAAACTTCTTCACAACTTAAACCATGACCATCTGCTGCGTTCCATGGTCTTAATGATGATGTTTGTTCACTAACGTTCCCTAACAAACCTCTGAGGCCTTCACAGAATAATCGGATTTACACTGAGATTATTTTTCTGGGATTTTATTGGAGGGGTTTAAGGATAATGGCCGCCACGTTTCATGGCACGGTTTCCAGATTTTGTTTTGAGATTTTGAAAACCATGTATGATTTTTTTGTTTACTTCATCGTTATGCGCTTCTTTGTGCTTGTCACATAAACAAAAACACATTCAAATAAGCTGAATTTGGTGGTCGTAATTTACACAATGTAAGAAAAAGTTCAGGGATTATGAATATTTTTAATATTTTAAGTATTAGTGTGTACTCTGGAAATGTTTCTTCAGAGCAGACGTTTCACCAAAATGTATTTAAAGCGTTTAAAGACTCCATTGTGCACTAACAAATATTGTACTCCTGAATACTATGATATGCCACCATGCAAACTTTTGTTTAGTAGGTCTGCATGTAACAATATTAAATACAAGGTTTTTTTGAAGTTCATCAGTAAATTAAAATTAACTTTTACTTATGAACTTCCAACTTTGGTTAGTTTTATTGTTAGATATTCACAGGGCTGTATATATAGGATGTTATTAAGATCTTTTTCTGTAGTCCATAGAGCCTCCAGTACTTTGTCTCCATCATGTGGCTGATTCTGGACAAGTCACCAACTCCAGCTCCAATAATCCCTGATAGAACACAGCAACATTTAGTTTTACAGAAATTCAGGATGAAATGTGGCTCCACTGTGTTCTTTGATTTTTTTTAAACTTTTTTTATAAATGGTCAGCTTAGCAAGAGGGTTCGCTATACTGGGAAATATCTTAAAAACAGTGCTTTTATGCATCCAGTTTATTTTTAGATTTATCTAGGAACATTTAAAAATACTGATTAAAGACAAAGATGGTACACATATTTTCTGATCTGTTTAGATTGGATCAGGTTACCCTGAAATGTGCTGAGTTGTTATAATAGTGTGTAATGTAATTCAGGGAGTTGATGCCCAACCTTGGGGTCGAGTCCCCAGATTGATCCTCCCAGATCCTCTTCAGAAATTTAATAATTAACAAAAGTTATAATAGTAGGAGCATATTTATGTTATACATGTTAGAAGAGATAAAAAACAATACTTGGAAAATGATAAATGCAATTAACTGGCTGTTGCTGTTTATGTTGTCATTGTACCCCTGTTTAACTAACTCGCTGGTATACTCAACCAATAGTTGGGGACGGACCTTAAAATCCTCCATTAGCATCTCACCTCACAGTGGCGAATCTGTGATGCTGTCGGGCTGTTTCACTTCCAAAGGCCCTGGGAATCTTAGTGGAGTGCAGGGCTCAAGGCTGGATAGAGATCCATGTAAACATAGATCTCTATTCAGCCTTATATGTCACAGTTTGAGTTATGGATTATTGCTCTGATCGAGGATTTGGGCAGGTTTCTTCTGATCATTTTTGATGTATGAAGATCGGCATACATATGCCTTACTTCAGTAAAATGTACTCTTGTCTTTACAATTTTGTAGAGCAGCTAATAGAAATGGGCCTCGACATTGTGTAATATTTATACCTCAGCAAAACAGGAAGCCACTGATTGCTGATCAAGAAAAGTTCCTTGACAGTCTGAGAAACATAAAAAGCAAAGTATAAATAAATAAACATAACATGCTTCAGTTGCATTTTTTCTGTGGGATTTCATCCAAATTCTTTTTGAAGATGTAAAGGACTAAGATGTATCTATCTAAATGTTGTCTTTAAGACAGACTTTGCTTTCTGTGACTTGCTATAAAACATATTGTATATATTTATGGTATTGTCTGCATTCATATGTTCAAAATAAACTATACTTTGGTAATCACAGATTGTTGGGGGCATCAATCAGTGGAAAAATGTCCACATTAGAACAGTTTACAGAACATCCTAATTTGTTATTTAAATCTAAAATTTAAGGGACTTTGTCCAAGCTGATATCATTAAAAATCATCTTGATTAAATGAATTCGTTATAGGTTATTGATTGGCAATTGGTTATTACTCAACTGATTCAGACTTCCGATTTCTCTAAAGCTTTTACCTGATGTTTCTGATTTTGATCAATTTGGATTTCTCTGTAGAAACCTTCCTCTTCCAGCCATTTCCTGCTGTACATAAATTTTGTGTTCTGTTGTCTTTCCCATTTTGAAGAATGGATAGAAGAAATGTGTCCCTTTCTCAGGAAATCATGGATGACTGACAGCAAACACTGATCAATATAAAAAGAAAAGCATTTTTTGAATGTACTAAAAATTAATGTTGGATTTTCAATCTTTTTTCAGTGTGAGATTATGTCACTGGAATAAAAGCTTCATTCTTTTTAGGCTTTATACACATCTTTAATATGGGTACCAAGGAATGTGAAGGGTTTACATGGGAAATAGTTGTATTTCAACTAATAACGATCATTTATTTCTAGACAGAATGAAAGAACGAAAATAAAACATAATGTGTCAGTAAAACGTGCAGCCAGCTGCATTCCTGTCTATACTGAATCCACAACCTGGAGCACCAGGATCAAGCAGGGGCATGCCAGTATCCCCAGTAAAACTTCACACATTCCTGTGCACAACTCCAGGGCTCACCATTGTCTTTAATAACATCGGGTCCTTCTACCGGTGTTGGCTCAGAACCACATGCTGACGACAGCTTGACAGCTGGCAAATGTCACAACAAACACCACGGACTTTTTTTTTCTATTAGAAGTTAAGGGGGATGGTTCCCTGATGGGCGTGGAGCTCATTTTACTCAACGACGGAAACAGCCATAGAGTGACTTTCACACTCGGCTGAAATTCAAAGCCGCATTATTAGAAAAAGACTCGAGGGAAGTAAAGGTGAGCGGATAAAATGCCGGAAGTTTCCTTCTGTCTTTAAGTTACAGGTAAGCTTCACGAACCCAGCTGCACACGTAAGTCTGCCAGTGTTGCGTTTCTTTAAAGAGCGAATAAAGGTCGGGTTGAAATCACCACCTTAAGTAGAAGAGGATTATTTTTTTACGCACGCGTTAGAAGCGAGGACGTCAACAGTGATGTTTGTCACTAATTCCGAACCCGAGCGCGTTTAGCGTCTTTTTTATATGTTACCTTTGTTAGAAATGCGGTGTAAAGACCGTTTGTCCCAAAGTTAAAACACAGCACCGCTACACGTGTCTTGCTCAATGAAAACACTCCAATTAAACAACCCGAGCGCACCTCCTGGACTATTATTCTCACTAATAATCACTTTTACTTGAGTTTTAAGCAGCATAAAATATTAAGAGAACCGTTTTGAGAAGCTCTGAATGTTCCAGCGCGCCCGAGCTTATTGTGAACCATACACGGGCATTATTACTCTCAAACAAGGAAGAAAACACAAAGTGGACTTTGCTCAAAGGGATGCTCGTAAAGTAAGATGTAGTTTTGTGTTGGTGTGCATGCATGGACGTGCATACTGTGCGACTCACGCTTACCTGCAACTTTAGAGAGGGGGGGTCATAGCTGTTGCCTAGTGGGCGGAACAAACACGGACATAGTGTTGCTGAAACAAGAAAGTTCTGCTTTTGCTTCTTTGTCACACTTTAACGATTCAGATCGCCAAACGGAGTTTAAAATCAGAAAAGCCTTAGCAGGGTAAATACAAAATACAAATTTTGAATAATGATAAAAAAAAATAAAAGGTTCAAACTGTTCCTGTGTGAAAAAAGTAAGCATCCTTCTAGTGTTACTAGCGACATCTTCTGCCACCCAGATCAATAGAAAAGAGAAAGCAATTGAATAGAACCTGGTAGATAGCATGAAGAAGGCTATAAAATCTCAAAAAGCAACAGAAAATTGAAGAAACGTATAAGAAAACAAAGTCATTGACCTTTATCAATTTGGAGATGGTTACATCTCCAGGGAACCACACTGAGCTCTATTATCCAAAAGTGGAAAAAACATGTAGCTGTGTTGAACCTGCCAAGAAGTGGCCGGCCTACCAAAATGACCTCCAAGAGTGCATTAAAGACTCTTCCAGGAGGTCGCTAAAGAATCAAGAACGACAGCACGGCAGGCCTCACTTGTCTCGGTAAAGTTCAGTTTTCATTAGGGGTGTAATGGTAGACAAAAACCTCGGGTCTTTACATTTCTGATGTATTTCAAACAAGAAAAACAAACAAATGTATAGTTTGTACTTTATTTTAAAACAAAAAAATAATGTTCACATTTTCTGATAAAATCTGTTCTTTATCCGCATGTTCTAGCTTTTAAAACGTGGGCAGTATTAAACTGACTGAAAATTTGGTTTGATTTTGTCAATAAAAAAGATTATTATTCAACAATAAAACCACTTGCAAACAATCAGGGTTATTCTTTAGAAGTTTTGAAAAAGGGTTTGCCAACATGTGATTGCACAATATGTTTTTTAAATTACTTTTCAGTTGTTGTGATACGTAGTGTATACAGTGTTCAAGTTGTACTTGAATACGCCTTAGAAATGCACCCGTTAGGTAAAGCCGCGTGTGGAACAGATTCCCCTCAAACACAGTACCAGTGTGTGGTCGCATGCCTGCTGCTATAAAAACTCCAGTGGTGTTTGGAGCTGAAAGTATTTTTCTGGCAGCTGGTTTTAGAGTTTTTTTTCTCCTTTTGTACTGTTATGTTGACTTTTGGCTTGATGTCGTTTCAGTAAGTTATTAAGTCCAGTGGAGAACGAGCTACGTAAAATATTGCTGTTATCCACCGCTGATGCAGCGCTTTGGTTCAGTCCAAATTCTTCATCGTCACTGTGGTTGACTAATGTTCCCAAATAGCAGACATTAGCAGTGAGTCTTCAAACTCTGCTTTAAGTCTTGCTTTTCGAAGCTGCGAGCCCGAATTGAGAATTTGACAAGGCCTGCACCCAAGATTTTTGGTAAAAACACATGTACCATTACAGCCGTATTGTTCATGACCTTCTGGTGCATCTAACACAGCATGTCAGAGAAAGAACATCATAACAATCAAACATGGTGGTAGTGTGATGGTCAACATTTCAGAAAAAGCCTGTCCGACCTTTGTGACCTTAAGCTGCAAAACAATGATCCAAAATACACCTATATCTTTGTCCATATCTGACTAGCTACAAATAAATAACTTAATACTTGACTAAATAAATAAACTTTTCAGAGGGAACTAGTCAAAGTTAAAAGTTAAATCTGACTGAGATGCTGTGACATGCTCTTAAGCAGGCTGTTTAAACTAAAAAATCCTCCACTGTGGCAGAATAAAAACAATTCTGCAAAGAAGAGTGGGCTAAAGTGCATCCACAGTGTTGTAAATCACTCACTGCCAGTTATCACAAACACTTGATGGCAGCCGTTCCAGCCAAGAGGCTTAGGGGGTAATAACTTTTCACACATAACCAGGTAAGTTTTAGTAGATTTGTTTTTCCTTTAGTAAATCAAATCAATATTTAAAATAGCTTTTCTGTATATACTAGGGATAACTGTCTGATATGAAAAAGCTTTTGTGATCCCAAACATTTAAGTGTCACAATAAAGCAAAAACAGAAGAAATTTCTATCAAGACTTGTTGGGTTTCTGTAAGTTGCATATTTTGTTTTCGCTCATTACGTCTTCATACCCATTAGGCATGTGCAAACTTAGCTGATGGAGTTCTCTATTTCTCTCTCTTTCTCTCTGCAGTTGATCTGTGGGTTTGATTGCAAGTCAGTGTAGCAGATCAAACCTCCTCTGCCTGATCTTTATTGATGTTTGTGGTTTATTATGATCCACTGTGTAAGTGCTAAAAAACTAGGACCTGTGTGTCCCTCGCTGTTAGCATTGCTGCAATACTAGGCTGGACCTAAATCTATAGAGTTAAATTCAGCTTACTATGTCTCACACAGTCGTTTGTCCATCTTATTACACCTGCATCCATGTTGATAATATAGGTTTAAGATGGTGAAAATCTTCTTTTGCTGTCATAAGTAAACCAATTGGAAGTCAGTTTCTGTTCATCGTTTAAAACACCCTTTTATAGTGAATTCATGCACGCCTGAAGATAGCTTCTTGAAAGCAGAAGTAGCGCTTCAGGTCCCCTGTGAGTGGCAGCTCTGTAACCTAAAAGAGAAGTGGACACATGAAGCTGGTGTTTATGCGTCTTCCTGAGTTTCAAGTGTATGTGTGTAAAAGCTAGATAGTGGAAGAAAGCGGTTCTGCTGCACAATAGAGCTGGATTTTTAAAGTTTACTGGGGATAGGGTTGCAACAAAGAAGAAGAAAAGTGCTTCTTAATTCTGATAAAGTTTAGATTTTGATGTCAGCTGCTGTTTCATCAGAGCTGTTGCTGTTTCCTGCTACCTTTTTCAGAGGTGTTGTAAATTTAACTGGTTTGCCAACTGTACATTACTTGTACCTGACCTTATTTGTCATGGTTGCATAATTCTGAGCAAGACTTGAAAATATTTATTTCTGGTAAAAACTAAGCTACAGATAAAGGTCTTGTGACGACTTCTGACAGTCTGAACTAAGTGTGAAACTAACTTTGACAAGTAGTTTATTTTCTACCCTGTAAACATCATTTGCCCAAAGCCTAAATGTTGAGCTGCAACATTTTTTCTCTCTCTCTCTCTCTCTCTCATCAGTTTTGACTAGACATGTATGAGTTCTTCACAGTATGATAACCTTGAGTAATGATACCAGTTTTTCTTTGTATTAAATGATCTAGCCCTTATTTTAAGCAGCTTGCCAACCAGCTTGCAACCTGTCAGTTTTAAAACATTCATTCATCTTCTATACCGCTTCTTGCATACTGCTATATCTCCAGCAGTCTAAAGGCGAGAGGCAGAGTACAACCTGGACAGGTTGCCAATCCATCGTAGGGCAACACATAGACATACTGGACAAACAACTACGCACACACTCACTCTCACCTAAGGGCAATTTAGAGAGACCAATTACCCTAACAGTCATGTTTTGGACTGTGAGAGTAAGCCGGAGTACCCAGTGAGAACCCATGCATACACGGGGAGAACATGCAAACGCCATGCTGCAGAAAAAGCCTTCTTGCTGCAAGGCAACAGTGCTACCAACTGTGCCACCATGCAGTTTGAAAACAGAGCAGGATTATTAAGAGTGACGGGTACCGCTGACTCTCTATTTTTTAATAAATGGAAACTTTTTTTAAACAGCCAAATTTGTCTGCGTGGGAGAATTATAGGTGCTATCTTTATGCCAGCTGAGCAGCAACCGTGGGGGAGTAGTTTCCCTGTACAGCTAGAAAAAACTCTAGTCACTCAGGTACTTTCCTTATCATCCCATTTTTATATGGTATGGGGGAAACTTTTTAAAGGTTTTGACGCTGGTTAAAGCCTCGATACTGGCAACCAGCTATTGCTGAGTTCTTACTTGTCAGCACTGATTTAGGTAAATACCAATTTAACCATAAAAACTAATTTATTATGTGAAATAGGTTTTCTAATTTCTGGTTGAATTTAAATTGTGTCCATTAAAAATAAAATGTTTTCAGTGTGGCTGGAAAATCTGGACATATTCTCCTGGGCCCGTATGCACAAAGAATAAAAGTAACTCCTGGTGGAGTCATTTTAAAGGGGACTTATCATGCTGTTAAATTCTTCATTTTCACACTTAAATCATTCAGTTGTGGTCTATATAAAGTGGAACTGCAATGCTTTGGTCTGAAAACCTTGTTATTGTAGCTCCACAGGCTCCTCTTTTACCCCGGTTCTGAGGTGCGTCTGAGAGCAACTCGTTTTGGTGCCGTCTCTTTAAATGCTGCTGAGGCACTTCACACCCTGCCTCCCTACAGGTTAAGGTACCATCCACTTTGGCTCATTCGGCCATTATTGTAGTTTGATAAACAATTATCTAGCTCCACAGAAACAAGGCAAATGGCGAAAATGGTAATGTAATAATACTATTCAAAACACCCAATACGGTTCTGTCCTCATGGAGCTAAAAGCAGAACACAGCACTAACATAAGCAGAAGGCACGATGCTACTGATCAACAATGGCCAGGACATCAACACAATAAATTAATGTCTAAAGGAGAGTTTGTGGTCATTTTACCGTTATTTGCAGCTTACTGCTTTGCTTTGGCTGTCGTTTCCATAGACAGAAGGAACTGACCCCTTAATCAGAAGAAGTCTTTTAGTAAGTCCTTCTTGATACTAGCAGAGTTTACTGAAGACACTCATCCTTGAAGTGGGAAATAGGAATTTCCCCACTCATGTAGGAACATTTCCATGAAAATCAAAATTTAACCAAACACTTTGAAGATGTTCTGGTGCTGGAGGACAGCGTAATGAATTGTGTGGGTTAATACACCCAACAACTAAACATTTAGACTTTTCCTCTTGCAGCATCGGCATACTTGAGCTTGGACTACAAAATCACAGCGAGAAAGAAAAATGGCTGATGCACGAAATGGTCAGCTGGAAGTCCATGATGTTGTTTAGCTGTTCTGCAGCAAATACTGTGATGTAACAGTTCAAAACTCATAACAGAAAATAGAGAAAACTGAATGGATTGAAAAATTTTACCCAAGCAGAATACAACGATATCTACGCAGCACCTCGAGCACCAGCTTAATTAAATTTTTCTGCACTCCTACTTGGACTCTCCAAGTACACAACAAAATGCAATTGAGGACCAAAAAAGTGGATTTTGCATGATATGTACCCCTTAAGAAAAATCTTAGAATTACAGGAATCCAGCCCCTTAATAGTTGAGTAACTGAATATATAAACTTCTACAATTATTAATATAGAGATAAGATTAACCTCATCATCCCCCTGGGGGAATATTAAATAGTTTCAGTGGCAGGACAGATAAAAGGTCAACTTCTAGTAAGGTAATATTAGGAAGGATAAATAAATAATAATAATAATGAATCACCATGAATAAAAAGTGAACAAAATTTCAAACAATATAGTACAGAATTTTTTTAATATTTACAGACTGTAAAATACTTTCAAAAATAAAAATTTGGAAAATATTGTATATATATATATATATATATATATATATATATATATATATATATACACATATATATATATATATATATATATATATATATATATATATATATATATATACATATATATATATATATATATATATATATATATATACATATATATATATATATATATACATATATATATATATATATATACATATATATATATATATATATATATATATATATATATATATATATATATACATATATATATATATATATATATACATATATATATATATATATATATATATATACATATATATATATATATATATATATATATATATATATATATATATATATACATATATATATATATATAAGCTCACTTGTGTGCTGCAATCTCCTATTTAGCTTCTGAATGCAGCTAGTACCAGAGGTTCTTACATTCAAGATTGCACTCCCAAGTATGCCTGATTGTTTGCACCATGATCCCAGGACCAAATCTACCATTCCACACTCCTCTCTTCGCCTCCACCAGCTGTGCCAATAGCAGGCTTTTCTCCTATGTCCAGTTCAGTTTTCTCCACCTTTTATCTGTTGTGTTGGTTATTTTACCAAATTAAATCACTTTATACAAATAGGTAATCACAGTAAAATGCTGACAGGTGAGTGTCCACATTAATATGAAATAGATGAAGTAGGGAAATGACCAGCATGGCCAGTAAACGTTACAATAAGCAAGTCAAAATAATGAGCATGTAGATATTGTTCAAACATTTAGATTCTGTGTGACAGTTAATTTCATTTTGTCAAGTTTCATCAGCATAACTTACACATTTCTCAATCCTGTCAAAATTCTATGATCGGTTCATTTCTCTCTACTGATTACCAGGAGTGCATTTCGTTTATTTGTCTTTTGCAACAACCAATCACAGGTCTTAGAAGACAAGTGATTCAGATAAATCAACTAAATTGCTGCACAGAATTCCAGCTTGGAAAGTTTCCTTTGGGTTTCCCAGATGTTTTTTTTGTTGATTTAGATTAGATAAAATCATGTTCCCACAGAAATGACTTTTGCAATCATGCTGATATTTATCAGTCTATATTATTATATTAGCCTGTTTTGCTCATTTAGTTTGAAGGAAAATCCATTTAAGAAGAATTCCAGCTGGGAAAGTTGGACGTTTCCCACCAAACCTGGCCTAAAATCCAAAATGGCTGCTGCAGGTCTGCAACGGCCTGATAGCTGTGAACCAGTCATACTCATAATATTTTATTAATTTATTTCTGACCATGTTCTTATAGTTTTTGGAGTTCTTAAAATGCTGACTGATACATTGTCTTGTTATGCTAACAGTAGTTAGCCTCGTCACTAACAGTTACTAATTCCCACTGGATTTTTAAGTTGCAACTAGACTTTTGCAGTCATGCTAATAGTTATCGGTCTGCATTATTATATGATATTTGATCATTTAGTTTTAAGAAAAATCCCATTTGTTGTAGCTACATCTTTATTTAAATGGAAAACATTTCCAAGAAGCAACAAAAAATTTTGCGTCACACATCTGTTAATGTTTTTTGTTTGTCTCCACAGTGTGAAGGTGGACTCCTTGCTCTATATGTCTTACTAATTCTTCAGAAGAGGGACTAGAGCGCCATGTTGGAACCTCCACAACTCGGAGGCAGTATTGAGGAGTGGCTGTTAACCCTCCGTTTGCCGCAGTACGTCTCCTTTTTCCAAGAGGCCAGATTTCATGTTGTGGAAGACTGCAGGGGTCTCACAGATGAGCGACTCCTGGAACTTCAAGTGATACTAACCGGCCATCGTAAACGCATCCTTCGGAGTTTGGAGGCACTAGGGCTGAAGAAGGAGGGTGGAGAGAAAGGCAAAAGTGAGCACGAAAGTCAGGAGAGTGATGGAGATCAAAGGAAGCCACCACTGTACCCAAGACATATCTTCCTAAAGGACAGAAACAGGGGGGCATCCTATCAGCGCAACCAACCGAAGGAGAATAGGGAGTATAATTTGGAAGGGAGTCAGAGTTTGCCTGCAGGAGCAGGACTAGCACTAGATCCTGAGAAACTTCCAGATCGCTGCCATGTCATTCTACCTGTGCCTGCTTCACGTAACCTCCAGCTTATTCAGACATCTGTGTCCTCACGTACCAGTGTTCCTGCCTCTATGCTCTCGAGCAGCAGCAACGAATCCCTTCCTACCTCAGAAATATCATCTGATTGGGAAGTCTCTTCAGGAGAGCAGTGTCATTCCAACTTTGATTCCCTCCTCCCAGTACTTAGTGAAGACCAAGAGCATTTTGATGGTGAAATGGTTGAAAACTCAATTTATGAGGCACAACCAGCAGGTCCTAGACCTACCCGGTCCTACAGATTAAGGCACCGGCCTGTTCCTGAAATCCCCAGTGAAACTGCTATGCTGCCTCTGAACAGGTACTGCTTTCTCTTTACCATGTGCACAAACCCCCAAAAACATAGTATGAGTGGGACTGTTTATTGTTTTTCCAATGTTTGTTCCAAAAGAGCAATAATAGATGCTCAAAATTTGACTGAATGCAATTACAGCATAGCTGCAGTACTCAATCTAAGAGAGAGCGTAATTGGTCTTAAACCTAAACATTATCAGTTAGATTAATGGACCAAAAGTCTAACGAATACTTTTTACCATGACTGCAATAAATACCACAAAATATAGTAAAACGATTTTAAGTCCATATTTCCCATCCCTACTGGCTACCTGAGGGGATAGCCAAACTAAAATAAGCTTGATTGGCTTGTGATGCTTGTACTGCTTTTTTAATCATGTGATCAAGCAGAAAGATGTAATATTCTGGTGAACTGAAACCTGAAAAATGCTCTTACATTTCATGTGGCTTTGTTCTTTATTTTTGCTTTGGTCTCAAGTCAAGACAAATCAAGAAGAAAATATCTATTATAATTGTAGTAGCCAATATGTTATTTTAGCAGCAGTAAGAGTAGCTGTTGTTTTTGTGTTTCAAATATAAGTGATTTTTATCATGCTATGCAATCTAGTTTTACATTTTTGTGCAAATATCTAAAAACTTAGAGTTTAAATTTTTTTTTTTATTACCCAGACTTATCATACCATGAGAATCTGACACCTACCCATGCCTAGTTGTCAGTTTAGACAGTCATTCAAGCACTCCAAAACAGGACTGTGCGCATTATGAAACCACAATGACATTTCCTATGGCTGACCACTTAAAGCAAAGGTTTCACTGCTTGTGAACCAGGAGCTACTTCTCACACTCTACAGGGCTCAGGAGCTATTTTAAATCTTAAAGTTCATAACAGTTAAATCAGAAAATTAATTAGATTGCCCTCAGCTGTGAATGGGTGTGTGCATGGCTCCGTATCTCTGTGTTGCCCTGCGATGGACTGGTGACCTGTCCAGGGTGTACCTCGGCATCTCGTCCGTAGACCGCTTGAGATAGACACCAGCTCCCCGCAACCCCATATGGAAGAATCAGGCATAGAAAATAGATGGATGCATAGTTTAGATAGATTGTCATAAACAATCGCTGTTTTTGTCAAAGAGAAGTGTAGCAGGCATGGGCCGGTTATCAGTATCAAGGCACACTACAGGCCAGAGGTTTGAAAGCAAAGCCAGTAAAGGCAAACATTTTGAAGCAACTTCAAATTTCTGTTTATAATCCCTTTTTTTAAACAGTCACATTCTTTAGGTTTCGGGATGTAGTTACTGCATAATCAGAATCTGATTTAATTGATTATACACTATTTTTGTAAAGTTAACTCTAGGTATGCATTGATATTACCAGGCCATCACTGAACATGTTAACAAAGGGAAATAAAGGTTTTGTTTTAGGATTGAGAAGATTTCTAATGGTCACAACTTCAGTGCAAGAGTTGAAAACAAATCACAGTTTGCATGTCATATAGGCCATGCTGTTATTGAAGCCAGAGGATATTACTCTGAAAAAAACAGGCTTTGCAAGAAAAACCCCAAAACCTGACACCTGTAGTAAAAATGTATTCTAATATTACAAATTCTGCCCCCAACGTATTGCTGCAAGCTGCAAGTCAGCTGGCTAAAAGAAGCCTCCTTTACTATTTCTCTACCTATGAGAAGATCAGTTTGTGTCTTCATGGTTGGATATGACTAACAGTCATGGTGTTTAAACTTAAAGGCCATCATCATCACTAATAATGCAGTAACGCTGGTTTAATACCACAGTTGTTACAGTATGAACGGAATGTCTGTAAAGTAGCCAAATTCAGGCTATCGAACATCAGCTTGTTACTGTATATCTGTGTTACGTTAGAGAGAGCAAAGTAGCAAAAAAGGATTCAATTCTGCCCAAGAAAAATTTGACCACCACTACTACATTTAACAGCCGTTTCTTCTGTATTTGTTAAATACAGGGGTAGGACAATGAAACTGAAACACCTGTCATTTAATGTGGGAGGTTTCAAGGCTAAATTGGACCAGCCTGGTAGCCAGTCTTCATTGATTGCACATTGCACCAGTAAGAGCAGAGTGTGAAGGTTCAATTAGCAAGGTAAGAGCACAGTTTTGCTCAAAATATTGAAATGCACACAACATTATAGGTGACATACCAGAGTTCAAAAGAGGACATATTGTTGGTGCACGTCTTGCTGGCGGATCTGTGACCAAGACAGCAAGTCTTTGTGATGTATCAAGAGCCACGGTATCCAGGGTAATGTCAGCATACCACCAAGAAGGACGAACCACATCCAACAGGATTAACTGTGGACGCAAGAGGAAGCTGTCTGAAAGGGATGTTCGGGTGGTAATCCGGATTGTATCTAAAAAACATAAAACCACGGCTGCCCAAATCACGGCAGAAATAAATGTGCACCTCGAACTCTCCTGTTTCCACCAGAACTGTCCGTCGGGAGCTCCACAGGGTCAATATACACAGCCAGGCTGCTATAGCCAAACCTTTGGTCACTCATGCCAATGCCAAACGTCGGTTTCAATGGTGCAAGGAGCGCAAATCATGGGCTGTGGACAATGTGAAACGTGTGTTGTTCTCTGATTAGTCCACCTTTACTGTTTTCCCCACATCCGGGAGAGTTACGGTGTGGAGAAGCCCCAAAGAAGTGTACCACCCAGACTGTTGCATGCCCAGAGTGAAGCATGGGGGTGGATCAGTGATGGTTTGGGCTGCCATATCATGGCATTCCCTTGGCCCAATACTTGTGCTAGATGGGCACGTCACTGCCAAGGACTACCGAACCATTCTTGAGGACCATGTGCATCCAATATTTCAAACATTGTATCCTGAAGGCGGTGCCGTGTATCAGGATGACAATGCACCAATACACACAGCAAGACTGGTGAAAGATTGGTTTGATGAACATGAAAGTGAAGTTGAACATCTCCCATGGCCTGCACAGTCACCAGATCTAAATATTATTGAGCCACTTTGGGGTGTTTTGGAGGAGCGAGTCAGGAAACGTTTTCCTCCACCAGTATCACGTAGTGACCTGGCCACTATCCTGCAAGAAGAATGGCTTAAAATCCCTCTGACCACTGTGCAGGACTTGTATATGTCATTCCGAAGACGAATTGACGCTGTATTGGCTGCAAAAGGAGGCCCTACACCATACTAATAAATTATTGTTGTCTAAAACCAGGTGTTTCAGTTTCATTGTCCAACCCCTGTACATGCTTCGGATAACATTTGCATAAATTTTAAAGTACATATATTTTTGCAGTTGTAGGATCAAATGTTTTGTAAAAAAAAGAAGCAAAACTATGTCTTTTGTTCTCAAAAGTTATCGTATAGTTAGAATCTCTTACTGCTTGTTGTTGCAGCTTGGCTGTACATTTGTCCTGTGAACATGTTTGGCCATTAGCAAAACCAGAAACAGCATGCCAACACAAACACCTCAAATGAACAAGAAGTCATGGTGTTTGAAATCTGAGTATTACAGCTTCTATTGCTTCTACAGGCCCATGATACCTTGTAGTCACAGACCGAGGTAGCAATGTATTTTAGATGTTAAGCTAGATATTAGGCTAGTATTTGAGGGATCAAGTTTGGTCATGCAAACAGAAAGTGATCTGAAGTACATCAGAAAATCAACACCAAAATCTAATACAGAACAGCTAACAATAATAAAAGAAATTGGATCTTCATTATTGCACAATATGAGTTGTTTCTTTATAGTTTAACACTACCTATTCAGAACAGTAATTAGGCAAAAAACTATATATATTGCTATGGAAATTGTTTTTAAGATGAAAAACCTTTGTAAATATGCTATATCCAGAACTCCTCAAGTGGCGAAGCTTTAGCTTCACCGGGTTCAAATTCTTTAAAAAAGCTCCTATTAAGCTCCTTTTTTTATCTGATCATTAATCGATTAATTGAAAAAATAGTCGACAGGTTAATCGATTCGCAAGATAATCATTAGTTGCAGCACTAATACCCACAATCCTAATAACTTGTGCCACCCTTGGCAGCAGCAACTGCTATTGAGCATTTGTGATGACTGGCAATGTCTTTTACGTCCACCGTTCTTTATAAAATAGTTTTTAAACCATACTGGAGGGTTCTTGAGAATAAGCTACCTGTTTAGGGTGATGCCATACCGTCTCAATTGGATTTAGGTTCATACTTTGACTAGGCTTAAGTGTAACTAAAAGTAAAAAAAAATAGCAGAAATCTTTTAGGGGGTAATTACTTTTTCATGAAACTGTAAATAACCTTAAAGTAGGAAACATACATTTTCTTCATTGTTTTCAAACTTAAACCAACAGAGAATCGGATAATTATTATTATGTTTTCCACAGAACTGTATGCCCTTCACTCTGTACTTTATTTAGGCCTTTAAATTGTAAAACTTTCCACTTCTCTGAAGGTCTTTTATGCTTACATGGTGTTAACTATTTTTCCCACGTGCTGCACCGCTGGTTCTAATCCACTGATTCTGCTTCCTCCTCAGGAGTGCACAAACAACCAGCCATGAACAACTAACTGGCTCAGAGTGTCCCACCGGTGCAAACGGCATACAGAAAGGTACACACAGACTTTCGGCTACATCCCCTTTATCTCTGCTATGAATATTTCATACAGCAGTGGAGTCAGCGGTGCTGCTGTTTGCCCGAATGAAAGCGGGGAGAAGAGACGAGGGTAGAACGTGGGTGCGGTGGGGGTGTTCGGAGCCTGTGTCGCGGGAGAAGACAGCACCCTGGTTCCTAGCGCTCATCTCGCCGGGCATATTCTCTCTCATATCTTCTTCCTCGGGGGAGACCTTAGTCTGGATTCCTGTCGCGCAGCTCTCCAAAGTTTTTTAGAAGTTGTTTAACTTTGGTAACAACACACAAGCTTGTAGAGCAACCAGTGCACATATGTTTTTAAGTATTTTTCTTGCTGAATTTATCTGGCTTACCCAGGTATCCCCAGTCGGGGACGCACATGGTTTTCTAGATTATGATCATATAACAAAACAACTTTAAACATGTCAGCCTTTATGGGGCAGTATTTAACCATATTATATTATATTTAACCAACTATTTGTCATTATGCTGATAATTTTTCCCACTTAATCTGCCCTCTGGCTCTTATTTTTTTCCTTCTACCTTTTTTTTTATAGGTACCTTTTACTATAACTCTGTAGTCTCTTGGCGGGGCTTGTTTTGCCAACTTTTGTCCATGTGGAACAAATAGGAAGTGAGAATAGACAGAAATGCGAGACAGTGGAGTGGGTTGGGAGAGACGAGGACGAGATGGATGCAAAACAGGCTGAGAGAGACTGAGGAGCAGAAGAAGCCAAGGAGGTCCCAGAGCAGGGACATGGGGAGCTCGAGTCTCGACTACCAAGTAAAAATTCTCTTCACATCGAGGCAAGGCAAGGAAGATGTTATTTGACATACGATTCTTGTGGAGCACATTTGAAGAGGTTATTCCACAATGACGTGAGGATACATAAAAAAGTGCAGTGTTGTCTCAGAGAAGAAAATATTCAGTCAAAACGTGTTGCTGGAGGCTTGCAAGTATTTAGTTTTTACATCTTGTCCTTCCCCACCTCTGCAAAAATATTATATATATTCTGTTTAGTATTTCTCCAACAGCCCTGATGCCCTTCAGCCCAACATAAGTCCTTGCATATGAGTGGCCCACATACAGAATCCCAAAGGTGTGGCATTACATATGCAGCTTTGTTAAGGCTGTTTGCTAAAAATACTATTAATCTGTTTGTTGACTGGGTATGACCATGGTGCAAACATATCGTAAGAAAATCACACTAAACCCCTGTTTTCCAGGATTTAGAAAGAAAATTTACTATTTTTAAATCTGTGAGCATTTAGTGTTATTAGTTTTTTTTTTTAAGAGTATATGTAGCTTTTGTACTTTCAGTCAAATCATAGCATGTAAAATGCAAGAGAAAATGGGACTTACCTTCCTTCTTTTCTCTTAAGTCACACTGTCAAGATAATTTCATCCCATTTATTCTGATTCTTACCTGTACCACCATAGGTCTGTCAAACACAAGGTTAGAAATCTAAAATAAAATTTTCATTAATTTCAGGACTATCTGAAGTGCGTGTCTTGCATTTCCAAGCTGAAAGTCTACAAAAGATCAATAGTGATTGTTATTTCCAGAGATGATACAACGTTTGACTCTGAGGAAAAGTGATGATGATGTTGCTCTGTGTCAGATCTTTGCCAGGTGGATTTTTTTAGGAGATACAGGTCCTTCTCAAAATATTAGCATATTGTGATAAAGTTCATTATTTTCCATAATGTAATGATGAAAATTTAACATTCATATATTTTAGATTCATTGCACACTAACTGAAATATTTCAGGTCTTTTATTGTCTTAATACGGATGATTTTGGCATACAGCTCATGAAAACCCAAAATTCCTATCTCACAAAATTAGCATATCATTAAAAGGGTCTCTAAACGAGCTATGAACCTAATCATCTGAATCAACGAGTTAACTCTAAACACCTGCAAAAGATTCCTAAGGTCTTTAAAACCCCCAGCCTGGTTCATCACTCAAAACCCCAATCATGGGTAAGACTGCCGACCTGACTGCTGTCCAGAAGGCCACTATTGACACCCTCAAGCAAGAGGGTAAGACACAGAAAGAAATTTCTGAACGAATAGGCTGTTCCCAGAGTGCTGTATCAAGGCACCTCAGTGGGAAGTCTGTGGGAAGGAAAAAGTGTGGCAGAAAACGCTGCACAAAGAGAAGAGGTGACCGGACCCTGAGGAAGATTGTGGAGAAGGGCCGATTCCAGACCTCGGGGGACCTGCAGAAGCAGTGGACTGAGTCTGGAGTAGAAACATCCAGAGCCACCGTGCACAGGCGTGTGCAGGAAATGGGCTACAGGTGCCGCATTCCCCAGGTCAAGCCACTTTTGAACCAGAAACAGCGGCAGAAGCGCCTGACCTGGGCTACAGAGAAGCAGCACTGGACTGTTGCTCAGTGGTCCAAAGTACTTTTTTTGGATGAAAGCAAATTCTGCATGTCATTCGGAAATCAAGGTGCTAGAGTCTGGAGGAAGACTGGGGAGAAGGAAATGCCAAAATGCCAGAAGTCCAGTGTCAAGTACCCACAGTCAGTGATGGTCTGGGGTGCCGTGTCAGCTGCTGTTGTTGGTCCACTGTGTTTTATCAAGGGCAGGGTCAATGCAGCTAGCTATCAGGAGATTTTGGAGCATTTCATGCTTCCATCTGCTGAAAAGCTTTATGGAGATGAAGATTTCATTTTTCAGCACGACCTGGCACCTGCTCACAGTGCCAAAACCACTGGTAAATGGTTTACTGACCATGGTATCACTGTGCTCAATTGGCCTGCCAACTCTCCTGACTTGAACCCCATAGAGAATCTGTGGGATATTGTGAAAAGAACGTTGAGAGACTCAAGACCCAACACTCTGGATGAGCTAAAGGCCGCTATCGAAGCATCCTGGGCCTCCATAAGACCTCAGCAGTGCCACAGGCTGATTGCCTCCATGCCACGCCGCATTGAAGCAGTCATTTCTGCCAAAGGATTCCCGACCAAGTATTGAGTGCATAACTGTACATGATTATTTGAAGGTTGACGTTTTTTGTATTAAAAATACTTTTCTGTTATTGGTCGGATGAAATATGCTAATTTTGTGAGATAGGAATTTTGGGTTTTCATGAGCTGTATGCCAAAATCATCTGTATTAAGACAATAAAAGACCTGAAATATTTCAGTTAGTGTGCAATGAATCTAAAATATATGAATGTTAAATTTACATAATTGCATTATGGAAAATAATGAACTTTATCACAATATGCTAATATTTTGAGAAGGACCTGTATTTGATGATACTCAAAATTATTCTGGGGAAGCTTAGTAGGTGGTGCTAAAGGAAGAACAAAATGTAATAACTGAAAAGTTAATCAAAACAAAAGCAAATCTAAAAAATAAATACAATGGATGACTGGAATAAAAGTTGTAGGTTTTTAGTTCGAATTTGTTTTTGGTTTACTACTAGAGAAGCATACAGTAGGTGAATGAATGAGTGTGTGCATGGTTGTTTGTGTGTTGCCCTGTGATGGACTGGCGATCTGTCCAGGGTGTACCCTGCCTCTCGCCCATAGACTGCTGGAGATAGGCACCAGCTCCCCCGTGACCCACTATGGAATAAGCGGTAGAAAATGACTGACTGACTGACTGACTAGAGAAGCAATCAGGCCTTTCCTGATCGAGATCAGATTCTTTTTTTTTTTTTCCTTTGGTCTGACCATCTGGTTCAGATTTTGGTCTATTTCTATTTTGTTTTTTTTTTAGAATACAATGTGCTGATAGAGGTAGTACTGTTGAGTACATATGAATACTATTTAAAATTAAAGGTGTACATGATAAGCAATGTTTGTACATCTTCTTGTTTATTCGTAATTATTTTCTTTGTTAGATAATACACTATCAATGAAAAAAAAAACCCTCTTTGCCATCATTTATCAAAGAAAATACATGTTTAAATCTAGTAGAGACCCCTAAGGAAATATACCAGTAACATCATCCTAGCTCCTTTTGATGCAGATGAGCTGTGGCTCTACTCATAGCCGCCACCGGATGACGGTTCTTGTCCTTTCGGTCATGGCCAAAGGTGAGAGTTGGAACAGACTGAAATTACTCTGCCAGACAAAAATATGAATTGATCCTTTAAATATGGAAACAACTAAAATGAAACTGACTTCACAGCAAAACTAATTTCACCCATCCTAATGTAGCAGCACGTTGTGAATTCCACACTCTTGATTCCAATACACCTGCACTATTCAGAACTGGTGAACCACTATATGTTACACAAAAATCCTTTTAATTTTTATTAAATTTAGTTTTTCAATATTCTAGGATGCCAAGATATTAAACAATGTGACAGCAGCTATAACAGTGATAAAGTTTACAGCATTTTAAATGTATAACAGTAACATGTCCTGACTTGATACCTTCTTTCACATTTCTGGTGTTGTTCTCCTCTAAATTTAGCGAACCAATAAATTGTTTGTCTAATCTTATGACCTCCTCATTCAGCATGAGAGCGTCAGAAACAAGTGTTAATTAGAAAGTGACCTGCATCTCCCCGACTTAACTCATCATCTCACCAACTCCAAGCCTGATGATACCGTCGAGGTTACCCAGACTCCTGCTCAACAAAGTCTGGTCAGAAGCAGATAAAGAAGCCTCTGAGAGAAACAAAGGCACATGGCAGACACAAAGCCTCTGAGAGAACAGTAGAGGGGAATAGACAGCAATAGAGTGCAGTGGTGTCTGTTGGGGCTCTCAGAGGGACCCATGAGTAGCTTGAAGGTCGGCTGATAGAAGGTGATTGATGGTCGCTATCTGACCACCAAGCTTGTGTGTGGAGAGGGCTGCATTATTGCAGTGCAGTCCATTATCAAGCATTCTGACCTCTTTATACAACTTACAAAACTGAGTACATGCCCTTTATGCCCTTCTATCATGGCCAGGATAGTTGCTAAAAAAAAAAAAAAAAGGTTTCTGTTGGGTATTAAAAATATCAACATTTATGTGTCACTGTTTTCATTTGGCTCTCTTGCCTTTTATATCTTTGTTTGTCTCGAGGCATCTTTAAGTGTCTGAGGGTGTTTCAATCTTTGTAAAGCCTGAAAGCGTATCTGTCCATCCACCGATGTTTGTGTGTGTGTACGTCTGGCCCTGTGGCGACAACTTCTGGCCCTCACAGTCCTCAGGAGGGTGTAGTGTCATTTTTCACAGTGACAGGAAGCGGCCTACACACTGGTGCTCTGGGTCTCGAGACTAATAGTGTCTGGTTTGAGTCTCTCTCTCTTCTTCTTCTTTATCCTCGCTTTCCGCCGACCACAGTTCCTGGAGGAACAAAGGACGGAGAAAACAGTCTTGGCAGTGACTCTGTTCGTTTGAGACGGTCCGAGGAGGATCACACTCCTATTAGCGTACAGAAGAGGGCCGAGGCAGAGAGATAGGCACGCTGAGGCATTAAAAAAATTTAATTGGTTTGTGCCTGCGTGGTTCAAGGGCTGAGACATTTACTCAGATCAATGAGTTGGTTGAATGAAAAAGCCCTATAACATCTAAGTGATTTGAAATTCAACTGGAACAATGCGGTTATGCTGCTCACTTTCAAACCCCACGTTTTAAACCTTCACAGCATTTTTTGTTTTTAGTTCCAACACTTTGACAAAGCCACCTTTGTGTTGTTTCTGTCTCCTTTTTAGCTCCCCTTCAAAAGACCTTGACGCCCATCAACAGTGAAATATTCCTCTACAACAACCCCGGCTCAGCTCCGGTAAGATGGCTTGCACTCCCACTCGTGGACAAGTGACAGGCAGCTTTGCAAAGAGGAACGAGCGTTTCTCAGATCTTTAGCACTATCTCTGCTGTTTCAGCCACACTCGCACTGAACTTCCCTTTGCAGTTTTAATGATGTCACCGTGAGCAGAGAGGAAAATGTGCTTGTTTCAGTGTGCCCCCTGAGGTTAATTGAAATGTCACCCTGCTACTAAACTTAAAATAGTTTAGGGCACCAACTTGATAAGGGTGTCCTGCTGAAAGATGGACGCTATCTTTTTGTCCGATGCTAATCTCTGCTGCTCTCCGTAGGAAAAAGGGGCCAAAGATGGGTTGCAGACGGGCTTTAAGGCCCAGATAAAACAGAAGAAAAAGAGGTGTGTATGGTGATGTGATTCTGCTTCCACACAAGCGACAATTATAAAGTTGTCTTCCCTGCATCAAACATTGTAATGATGTTACAGTGCATTGTGGAGGTATTCACCCCCCTTGAGCTTTTCCACATTTCTTTCATTTAATAGCCATATGCTTCATGGTATTTCATCAAGATATTATTTGAAAGACCAACAATAAGTGATGTATATTTGTAAAATGAAAGAACAATGATCGACGGTTTTAAATTGTTTTTTTTTTATATCTGAATCTGAAAGGTGTGACATGCTTCTGTAAAATCCAGTAAAAACAAATTGCCCTCTAGAAGTTACCTAAAGAGTAAACTGAGCCCGCATGTACATTTCATACTAATACCAGCTGTCCACTAAAGGCCTTAGAGGTTTGTAAGAGAACATTAGTGAGCAAACAGCATCATGAAGCATCGCTAACTAACATATATGCCAAGCTTTGATAACAAGTTTTGATCATGTCAGGATATCCTCCAGAAACGGAAAGAATATGACAAAACTAAAAGCTTAACAGCACATGGCCGTCTGCCAAATCAGAGATGCAGCCAAGTGTGCTATTGTAACTCTGGAGGAGCTGCAGAGATCCACCTCTCAGGTGGGAGAATCTGTTGACAGGGTGATTTTCTACAAAACATGTAGGGGACACAGCAAATATTTGGAAAGAAATACTATGGTCAAATTGAATCAAATGTGACTTTCTGGTCTACATGCAAAACATCTGTGGTGGAAAACACTGCACATCCCCCTGGAGACTCCATCCCTATGGTAAAACATGGAGGTGGCAGCACCATGCTGTGGTAATAACTTTCCTCAGCAGGGACAGAGTTCATTGGAAGATGGATGGGGGAAAGGTAGAGGTTTACCTTTGTTCAACAAAAACCCTAAACAAATAGTTAGGTGACTTCTTTAGATAGTCTGTTGCTTTGGATTTTATTTAGGGGTATCAGAATAAAGAGGGGGTGAATACGAATGCATACCAGGCTAGTTTCTCAATAAAATACATTGTAGTTAGTCGTTTTTACATTTAAGAGTTCCAGTTATATTACTTGTGTAAGGGACTGTACATGATAATTAAAACATTAATTACCACCACATTTCTTAATAAAATAAGGAGATGTAATCAGGGATAATTAGGGTAGGCAAAATTCCAATTAATGATAGTATGGCTGCTTGAGTAGTGATCATTTTGACATTCTGGGAAACCCAACAACTGGCCTTGCAGAAATTTAGATGTGAAGTTTGGTATCGTATTCATTGAGGTGATTATCTTTGGTTAGTTTTGTTGAGCCGTAAACTGCCTGGATATCTTAAAGAAAAGCAGCCAGAGACACTAAACCTTTACACTTGACTATTTCAGCCTCTTTTGTCCATGAAACAAAGGTCAATATTACTAGTAGCTCTAATCCATTTTAAGTGTCATGATCAGGTTGTTTTCTAATTAGAGTTGTAACATTTCATACAGTGCAATAAAGGCAGGTAACATCAGTTTTATACAGCGTAATATAATTCACCATGTCATATTTTGTTGTGCAGAAAAAAGCCCAAGGAAAAACGGAGTCCTCCAACTCAGACTGTCCCAGACGGAGATGGATACTCGACCGTGGACATGTCTGCCAGCATGCTACCTCGGGCCAGTATGGACACAGCTTTTGCCTTGATCCCTGACACTGCCCCGGTTGGTTCAGTGACCCCTGGCCCAGAAAACGAGTCTATGATCATGGTGGAATGCGACCTCTATTCAGAGACTGTAAAGTCTCGAGGGACCGTCACAGAAAGCACACAGCCTGATATTTCTCCCTACGCTTGCTTCTATGGAGGTCCCAAACAACAAGTCCTCAAAGTGGGCTGGCTGGACAAGTTGTCACCTCAGGGGTGAGTTAGCCTACTAGTTTCTGCAGCTTCACCCACTCTTGTTCCGTAGGAAACAAGGAAGGATTTCGCTAGTTGACAATTTGCCCATTTTAATCTTCACTAGCTTTTTTTTTTATTTTAGCAACAGCAGATCCTTGGTATGAAAGTTTTTACACTAGAAAGAAGTTGCAGGAAAGTTAGCTGCATGTTATGCATATTTAAAAAATAAATTCAGTTGACACACAATAGGTATAAATAGCCCTTGAAAGGGAATAGTTTTCATTGACAGTATGAACACTTTAAAGTATACAAGCATGTGGGTTTTTCTTATAGCCTTAAGGAAATCTTTCAAAATTTGAAATTGGAATTGGCCAAAAAACCCCAACAACTGGTGCATTCATAGATTTAATAGGGGAAATTTGTTCATGGTTCTTCTCTTAGTTTATTTCTTAGGTTAATTTGCATCTAAAATGCCCTTGTCCTCAACACGTGTTAATGTGGTAGATATGATCTCTGGAGGCTTGCATTTTATGACCTATGCAAAATAAACCATACCTTTTTAGTGGAAAGTAGCCTGCATGCAGCTAATGATTTTTTATGTAGTCACTTAATCTTATTTTATCAGAGGTAAAATAGTATGCGTGTAGTCACGGGGTAATACTATTGCTTTCCTTTGCATGTTGATGATATTAGAAATTAGAGGTGCAATCAGGAAAACACGTAATTGTGATACTGGTGCTGAGTATTGTAAATGAGGTAAATTATGATTTGTCGACATTTTACTGTCTAATTTTTCTGTTACAGTTCACCCAACATTTCTTTAGCACCTTGGACACTAAGAATATACATAAGTTGTGAATCAATGGGAGACTATCCAACTAACTAATTGTATTATTGGCATACAGAATATGAATGCACCACACTAAAAATATGATATCCAATCATATATTGGATCCAAGCAGTCCTTTGAAATTGTGATATTGCAAAAACTGATGTTGCGATAACAACTGCGATTTCATATATTGTGCAGCTAGTTGAAGTCTACCTAAAATACCTCAAATGCTGGTGGAAAAATGCAAACTTGTCAGTTTATTTATTTCTCCCAATGCCTCTATAAGTCTCAGATGAATGAGTTTTCATCCTCCTCTGGGTCTCTTATACCCCATGTGTCTCGGTTCATTAAATAGGTTGATATGAGAAGCCACTCTATCATGTGCATGACTCTATTATTAGAGAAAGGCAGGAAGGAAGGAAGGTGGGAGTCAGCCTTGTGGTTTTGAGATGCAAGGTAGAGTTTGTTTGCTTTAAGACTGTTTGGCTTTCTTGGTAAAACTAGATTTCCTTTCGAGTCTTCTGGCAGTTCATACATCAATGTAACTGTGAGGCTGAGCTATCAATCATTTATTTGCTTCTTATAGTCTCCTTCAGCACCTGATTTGCATGGCTTTGGCAAACTGCCATTGGGCTGTTGAATATTCAGACTCAATGTGGCCATTTATTTTGATTAAGATAATTGACAGCTGTTGATACAACTCTTGACACTAATGGATCAGTGGCACTCATGATAAAATATGAGTACCTGTGTGGAGTAGATTAGCAGCTCACTGTCTTCACACCAATGGAGTTTATTTCACTTTTCATGATGCTCTGAGATCGGGTTTGGATTTTTCATTCACCTAACCTTTGCATCTCTCCTTGCAGAAATTGTGTTTTTCAAAGGAGATGGGTGAGATTTGATGGCGAGAGTCTGGCCTACTACAACAATGAAAAGGTAGGTGTGAGGAAAAACTAAAAAGGCTTAACACCCAAAAGTGCTGCTGAAATGTCTTCTCTAAAAATATTCAGACTTTCCTGCAGCTCTTTAAAAGCCTGTTTCCTCTCTAATTCTGTACCAAGTTCTTACGTGATCCCCTATATTTCTAATCCCCCTTATTGTCATCTTCATTAGCTTGACAGAGTTAGAAAAGGGGCAAGGACAGAGTAAGATGCGTGACGGGCCAACACTCTGTGCCTGCCCAACCTTACTGTAGAGTATACTGGTGTTGGCGCCTGACCAGCACTGCAGTGCAAAAGAATGACAAAACAGGAGACTCTCCTCTCTTAGTGCCTTCATCAGCATTTCTTCCCTGGCTGCACCCCTCTTTCATCCTCTCTCTGTGTGACAGTAGAGTTTGAAATTTGGCTCATGTCGAGTGACAAGTTAGTGATGAGTCAGAATGGCGTGAGAGCAGAGAGACTGCAAAGGAAGCTCTAGGTGTTGCAGGAGCAAGCTTAGTATGAACAGCATTGAAATTTAGAGAAAAATTAAAAATGAAGACAGTGTTGTAGTTATATCAGAATAGCAATAAAAACTTTAAATAATATCTACAACGTTTTGCAGAGTATTCATATCTCCTTGAACCTTTTCACCTGTTGACATGTTGCAACCACAAACCTAAATGTTATTTGAGATTTTATGTGACAGACCAAGAATAAAGGTGCAGATTTGTAATGTGGAATGAAAATGAAATGTGGTTTTCTAATGTGATGACCAAGCTTCTGCAGCACTCGGTGATTTGGAGAGGGAGGTAATGCCTACATTTGAATCAGGTGTGCTGGAGCAGGGAAACGTCTTAAGTCATGCAGATCTGTGGGCCCTGAGGGGTAGGATTAGAAACCACTGTTCTAAATGAAAAGGGTCTGAAGTACACCTGGGTGCAGTAACATTTAAAATGTAAAAAGGTGAATGGTGATGCCCAGCTTCAGTGTAATGTATTTATTGGAGGGAAATGCCCTTAAATTGGGCCCAGGATGTAGCTATGCCCCTAGTGGAGTGAGCCTGGAGACCATATGGTGTCTGGAGACCTTTACTTTTGTAGGCCAAAGCAATAGCCAGAGAGAGAGAGAGAGACTGTTTGGAAATGGGCTTGCCAGTGTGTGGCCTAGCCCTTGATGCAAATAACTGGTCCGGTCACTTAAACCAGTCCGGTCTTGTTTTGTCAATGTAGATGCGCAGTGCAGGGACTGGACACACTGTATGAAGCTGTTTGTCCTTTGATGTAGCAAATGGTGGGGAGGAAAAGACAACAGTTCAACAGGAGAACTCAACAGTGCTGGGTTCTTGAGAACAAATGCCTGCTTAGGCAGTAATGAGACCTTGAGTGTCAAGCAGCAAACTGAGTGCAATCCAGGTGAACTGAAATGGAACTGATATCACTAACCCATGTGGCAAAGGCTGAAACCAACTGTGGTGGTGCTGTAGCAAACTGGAGCTTGTATCCCTTGGCTAACTCTTGGCTTAAAACATATTCTGTTTTTCTCTTGTTCTCGGTGGAAGACACGTGTTTTCTCTCCCTCCCTTCCTGCTGATCCCTGCTTCTGCTTTTTGTCTGTATTTTTCTCAGAGCCTCGCTTTGCATATCCTCCAAACTTGTAAATCATGGATTTGGTCAGCTGGACTCTCAACGTAATTGATAAAAAACATTTTTGACGGGAAGACAGGGTAAAGGAGACCCTCTTGTCCAGACAGGACGTTCTTCTCTGGATACACAATGGATTCTTGGCAGCAGTGGAAGATTGTGTACCTGACTACGAGGTCGGTCGAGGACTTGGAAAATTTGTCCATATTTGGACTTTTGATAACAGGATTTCTGCTTTTTGGAGTTGGTGGTTACCTGGCTTATCGAGTGATTCGCAAAACGTGGGCGGCTGTTCAAAGCACTCCAAAGCTGGCTGCGATGTTAGATGGAGTCTGTAGAGCGTTCAAAACTCAGACTGAAATGTTAAGAGAGCAGAATCGCAAGGTGGACATGATTCTTGAACAAAATCGCAGCCTGGCAGCGGCTGGACTCAGAGGTTAAAGACATACCAGAAAAACCAGAAAAAAAAGGTGGTTGGAAATTCACAACTGCCTGAACCACAACATTTATTGTTTTTCTAAATCCGGCGCCCTAACGTGGCCATGGCAACTTCTGCTAACTAGCTATCGACAAAATATTTCTCCTGGATGTTATATAAACACGACGTTCTTCCCCAGCATTCCCCTACCAGCTGTGTGCTGATAGGACTATGTGGCCGATTAATAAAACTTCCACCTCTCTTCTTAAGGACGCTTCTATCAGTGTTGACAGTCTAATTCTTGCAAACACACTCAGACTTACATTCGCACCCTCAAGATTCCTTCGTACCCTTGCTAAATCTTTACCTATGTGTGTCCTTACCCCTGCTGAAGTTTTTTGTACTATTTCAGACTCTATTCTGCTTAGAATAGTCTGAAATATGATTTTTGTCCCCCCCCTCTCCTATCTTACTTTTACCTAAATGTGTGATTTCATTACGTTCCATAGATTTTCAGATTTCTCAGATGGATTACCAGTAAAAGCCAATTATTATTAGGATATGCACCAATGACCAGAGATTTTTAGATTTCTTAGAAGGATTCATAAACTTTTAGATTTCTTTGAAGGATTGAATTACAACAATTTCATACCAGTGAAAGCCAAACATTATTAGTATTTAAAAAATGTGGACCTACCAGTGACCCAGCTTCTCTACTTAGACTTCAGTGAGTGCCCATGACTGTTACTGTTTGAATGATGGGACCACAGCTGCCTCATACCAGCGACCTCAAGGATTAATATTATAATTTTTCTTCTAGCACAGGATGAATTCCTTACCACAGAGGACTTAATTAGCTAATTACCTCTATTAGAAAAATTGGATTAGAACCAGCTCTTACCAGTAAACCCCCAAGGATTATTAATGTCATTTGATTTGTTTTTCTGTGTTTGCTGTATCATTGTAATGTTTTTCCTCATGTACACTTTGAGTGCCTTGTTGCTGAAAAGATCTATATAAATAAACTTGACTTGACCCCATTGGTGTGAAGATGGTGAGCTTGGCTTGTCCTCACCACCCAGTCTGAGGCCCAACACACCTGCCAGCTCTGAATTCACATGGCCTATCCCTGGTGGGGAGAGATGCTTGTGCCCTGTGAAGTTCTCTGCTCCGGCTTTCTTCTGCTTTCTCCTATGCACTTATGTGGCTTTTGACGACCATGGTTAGAGCAATGGTGTGGTGCTCATCCCTCCTTTAGGCATCAGCGTCACAGGTGCTAGTGAAATGACTAGCGAAATGGAGCTTCTCAGGGATACACGGGGGAGAGTACCATTATAGTGAGATACCGAGCGAATTCTTGAAAAATAGACACTATCTGTGTTTAAGACACCGACAGTGCATATCACCCTTGGCACATCTTCTCCACAGGGAAACATGGTAGTGGCTGCATCATGCGATGCAGCCACTACCATGCAGAATAGGGATTCTCTGTCCCTGTTCTGCAGGGACAGAGAATCTATTCAGTGTTGATTATCAGAAGCATGGAGCTAAATACATGGCAGTTCTGAAGGATAACAATTAAATGGCTTGGCACTGGGGTTGAGGTTCACCTTCCAGCAGAACAACAACTATATACAAACAGCTGGAGTTACAATGGCATGCGTAGGCAAGAATAAGCTTTGCTTCAGCCTATTCCTTTTTTGGTAAACTGTGGGTTTGTTTATTGTTATATATTTTTTTCACCTTTGTTTGGTGTGGACAATTTACCAAAATAAAGTAAAGTAAAATGTTTAGATCACAGGTGTCAAACTCCAGTTCTCGAGGGCTGGCGTCCTGCAACTTTTAGGTGTGTCTTCGCTTCAACACGCCTTAATCAAACAATTAGGTCATTGGCTGGACTCTGCTAAAGACCTAATTGTTTGCATACTAAGGAGGTAATTCAGCCATTTGATTCAGGTGTGTTAGACCAGGGAAGCATCTAAAAGTTGCTGGACACCAACCGCCTGAGAACTGGAGTTTGACACTCCTGGTCTACATCAAAGCATGCTCATATATTAGAATGTTCCAATTGACATCCAATCGAAAATCTTTGGCAAGACTTGAAATTTGATGTTCACAAATGCTATCCATCGAATCTAAATAACATTGAGCTTTTTTGGAAAAATGTCAACTTCTGCATGTGCTGATATCCTAATGTTTATGGCTTAACATTGACTACTTCTGATGTGCATGGCAAATATCTGGTGAGGTGATTTCTCTAGTGCGACTTGCAGTCCTGAGAAACTACCATTAACACCAGACCAATGGGTTTCGGCTTGTAGGCTTTATCAGACCCCAAAAGGTATCTCTACGTATCGACTCATCTGTGCTGAATACAAATGCATGCCTCACTTTTCAGATTGGTATTTATAACAATTGTTAACGCCATGAACTATTGTCGTCCCCCTTCTCAGTTATGCACTAATTTGTGTTGATGTATCCTATAAAATCTCAATAAAACACTTTGAGGTTTATGGTTGTGATGTAAAAAAAAACATGAAAATGGTTCACTTATGCAATGCACTGTAAAAGCAGGTAATGTATTCACAGTTTCTTAAAAAAAGAAAAGCTTTCAGTTCCTAAAGGACGTTCAGGTCTCTCAAAATGTGCTTTACATCTTCGTTTTTGCTAATGATCGCTTGATGTGTTTTCCAGTAAGAACCCGCTTTTGTTTGCCTGTGTGGTTGCCCATGTGTGAATGCTGAAGTTGTGACCTCATACCCCTTCTTCCTGGGGCCAGCTTGTTTTTCACTACAGCAGCATTGCGCAGCATCACGATCAATGATGTGGGACCTGTCTAATGCCTGCTCGTTAATCACCTACTAATTATAGCTCTTTCGCTGCCTCTGCCCCCCCTGACTTTCCCCTCACTTTCTCTTTCCATTACATTTGTTGCTTTATTTATCAGGACATGCTTGGTCGACAACAAGGCAGGACTGGTGGAGGCCAGTGAGTCGGCGCTTTGGCTCTGTCAGCATAGTCGCTTCAGTGTTAAGAGTGATGAAAGTCTCTTTTTATGTATGTGTGTTTGTGTGTGTAGGGGAAAACAGGGTTTGTTGTTCAGATTTTTTTTGAAAGACTTCTAAAGCTCTGCATTGTGTTTCTGACCTCTAAGACATTGTAAGGCCTCATTATGTTTTCGGTCAACAGAAAGGGTTGAGTACAATCTCTCTGTTATCCCTGATGTTATCCCGGATTTGTGTGGCCAACCACAGCTCTGCACCAATTCTTGGCACCTTCAGCCACCTCCAGTGGTATGAGTGTGGTGGTAGGAAAAGACTGCAGGAAAATCTCTCAGAAGCATTTTACAGTGTGTCAGAAACAGAAATTGGAGTTTGCTGTTCATTCGCCCACAGTGCCGGCTACAGAAATTGCTAGTCAGCTCATGTACTCATATTGATGTCTTGTTGACTTTGGGCTACAGAACTCAGAATGAAGCCATTTATTGTTACATTACAAAAAAAACAAGCAAGCACCCACTGAGTGGAAATAGGCCCTCTCCTTCCTTGTCATTTACCAAATATCTTGTCAGACTTGATAAATGTGACACAACTTCACACTCAAAATGTTGAAACATTAAAACATTGTGGGTTGTATGTAAATCAAGACAAACTAACTAAATGAATATTGAAAAGCAAATTTAGGTCAAACTAAAACATTTTAGCTATGCATTGCACCTCTCTTTGCACCAGATACACTATGTCAGCTACGCTAACATATTCTAACGATCATGGTGGCAACACTTCTTATTTTTCAAGAAGCACACCACTTTTCATGTTTTTAAAATAGCTTATGATTGTGAGACAGTTTTATTAAATGTGTAATGAAATAGATGTTGAAAATTTTGAAAGATGATCTTTAAATATCAGAAACTGAAACTGGAGTTTGTAGTTGATTCATTTACAGTGCAGGCTACATAAATAACTGATGGATATGAAAGGTTTTCAAAAGCATCGGACAAATCAATACAGTCTGTTTTCTTAGGTGGATAATGAATAAGAAGGGGGGAAAGAAATCAGATTTTGCAACTTGTTCAAGATGTTATGAGATAAAACCTAGCATGGGCTTCTTCAGTTTCAGAGTACAATACCAAGTCAGCTAAATTCCTTGAATATACAGTTAAGTAGTATAGGGGATTGTTAATCAGTGTCAGCTGTTTTGGTGTTAATTAAATGAACACGGACACAATAAAGGCGCAACAATGAGACGGCGTCAAAAGCAGAAGTTGCACGGGCAGTCCAACTACACCAGGCACATTAATACCTACTATTGCCGGAAGGTTTGCTATGTCTTCCAGCACATCCTCAAGAGCATGGAAGAGATTCCAGGAGGCATTGGCGCTCTTTTCTCTTCACAGATGAGTGCAGGTTCACTCTGAGCTCATGTGACAGAGGTTACTGGAGAAGCTGCAGTGAATGTTATGCAGCCTGCAACATTGTTCAGCATGATCGGTTTGTTGGTGGGTCAGTGTTGGTCTAGGGAGGCATTTCCATGGAAGGACACACACACCTGTACAGGATAAACAATGGCACCCTGACTGCCATTAGGAATCAGGATGAAATCTTTGGTTCTGGGTTTATGCCTCATTTCTTCACTTTGTTCTTTATGCAGCAATAGATCCAAAAGACCTCTGTGGTCAGTTTGGTTGTGTCTTGAATTTTATTTTATTTTTTCAAAATTTTAACTGGAAAAACTGAAGTGAAAAATAAGTTAGAACAGCTACTTGATGATATTTTTGTATAAATTATCTTATAAGACATTTACAATAATATAACCATCTCTTAAAGGCTGAACATATTTAGATCAAATCTTAGTTTCACTTAGTTTTTGCTGAGTATATACAGGTATTTGGTACAACGGTGAAAACAAGTTTTAAACCTTTATAAAGGTAAAATGATTTTCTCCTAAAGGGGGAGAACATTATCAACCAAAAAATTATTTTGCTATTAAAACCAAGTGCAGATTTGTGGCTCAGGCTAAAATAATCAGCAGATAGGTTGTTCTACTGCCCAAGAAAACAAAACAAAAAAAAACACTCTTTTTTTGTTCTTTTCTTTCTCCAACTTTCAACACCCAAAAAGCTCTTCTGTAGTTTGTAATCCGCCAGGATCTGTCAGCCCCAGACAAAACTAATCACACTTAATCGCAGTCCCAGCTTGAAGGTCTCTGGCCGTTGTGATGTCATCATAGGGGTAGCCGAGGTGGCGTGGGAGAGTAGTGAGATTTTCGGTCTCACTTCTCCCTCTCTGCATCATTGCTTCCAATCCTTCTGATCAATCACGCCTTTCACCCTATTTCGTCAACTCAGGGATTGGCTTTGGAGAATGCTTTGGGCTTGAGATATAGTCTTCAGGGTCCTGGTGTACTGTCGTGTGTACGTCTCTGTGTGCGCTGAGGGAAAGTTGGGCTTTGGAGTAGTGGAGTAAGAAAGCGAAAATGGACGTGGGGGATAGGGATAAGGGTGTCCAGGAGGCCAAAGTGGTGATGAGGTTTTAAGATCAGGGATCAGGCTCTTCATATCAGTCTGTTGAGCTGTGTCTCTGAGGCCAAATAGTTTCTTACACAGCCAAATAAGCTTATTTGCTTCAGTACTACCTCCAGTATCTTCCCTACATCTCTGTTCTCTGGCTTTCCGTAACACAAAAAGTCATCCTAATCACAACTTTGTTGAACAAGAGAATATTTTCATGTTTAACAAAGATTGTCATAAATATTAAATAGTTGAATGTCTTTACACATTGCCAAGCATTTATTCAAAAACTAAAATGGTGCAGATTGCCTTCTCGGTTGCACATCTATGAAATCAAATGAGATCTACAACCGAAATCTGTAAAGGAATAATACAAATTGAAGATTTTAAGATGTATAGGTTAAATCAAACAATATCACATGCCAAATACTTTATTTATTTACTTAGTAATGTTGAAGTTACTTAAAAATGTCGGGAACATACTTTGGTCAAAATAGAATATTATTACATTACAGAGGTGCTTCTAAAGCTTGTTTGCAGCTGGTTTAGTATGACAACCCTCTTCTCTCTGTGTTGTGGACATATGGTTTTTGATTTACAAGGATTGTATTGGGACAAACTGCAAACATTTTTCAATGAAGAGTCACAAACCCATCCAGATTATTGACAAGAGCACCCATTTATGCCATCTACTCAAATGAAATACACTAACTAGCCTATATATTAGGCACGCCCTGCTAATACCGGATTGGACCCCCTTTCACATTCCGAATTGTCTTAAGTCTTTGTAGCATAGATTCAACAAGGTGTCTGAGACATTCCGCAAAGATTATTGTTCATATTGACTTAATAGCATCAACCACTGGGTGCAGACTTTTTGGCTGCACGCCGATGATGCTAATGTCTTGGTGCACCACATCCTGAAAGAGCTCATTTGGATTGAGATCCAGTAACTGTCGAGGCCATCGCAGTACAGTGAACTCATTCTCATGTTTAAGAAACTAGTTGGAGAGGATATGAGCTGTGGGACATGGTGCATTATTATGCTGGAAGTAGCCATGAGAAGATGGGTAGTACACTATAGTACTGTTGATTTTCTGTCATCATTTCAGCGTGGCCATTCTCATATGATTTCTGACATCAACAAGTCATTTTCATTCACACAATTGCCACAAAGCTGATAATATCTCTTTTTCTTTTTTGTGTAAGCCCATGAGATGGTTGTGTGTGAAAATTTGCAGTTTCTACTGCACCAACAGTCATGTTCAGAGTTCCTTTAAACCCTTTTTTCCCATTCTTATGCTGTTTGAAATTCAGAAAATAATTGAAATGCTTTGATGCAGGGTTGCTGCCCTGTGATTAGCTGAGTGCAACAATTTGGGTTATGAAGCAATTGAACAGGTGTACCCACTAGGGTGGCCAGTGACTGGTTTTGATATATAATACCAATTTCACATTATTGGGTATCAGCCTTTTGTTTTAATAGCTATGGAAGGCTTGATCTCATAGGATATAAATGCTTCTATATTACCTTCCTATGCATTTAACAATGTAGCATTAACAATTTAAACGTTAAGATTTCATTTTCAGATTGTCAGTTGATGGTTTGGTACGAAAATAAAAAAAAGAACAAAAAAAATTTTGGTTCAGCGCTTTGGTCATGACACAGCACAACACTTACTGTGAAGCACATACTTCAAAGACATGACAGGACTTAATGTTCTACAAAACCTACTTCATTTCCAAACACCCACTTATTGTGTTTTTTTCCGAAACACCAACATACATGGCAAGATTGGAAATAGCAGTTTTACTTTACTCTTTTAAACTTTATCTTCAACTTTATTGTCCCTATAGGGAAGTTTGCTTTGCTGCTTGGTGAAGACCAAAAAATTATCTTGGCATCAAAATCACCGAAATACACAATGTAAAAACCGTAGTCCAACGTGAAACAGCAACAACTGAACATTTCAATACGAGTCAAGACTAAAAAAGTGCAAGCAGCAAGAAACCGGGAGAAGAGTAAGGGAAATAAAGTGGTGAAAGCTAAAAAACAAGTAAATAATTCAAGAAAAGTTATCAGTTGTGACTGAAGTGCTTTCATTTTTGAAAAGCAACAATTATTCTTCCTGATGATAAAATTGTATACATTTTGATTATATGCCTTTTTGTAATTTCTTAATAAGAGTGTTGGTTGGTGCTTCTTTAGTTTTGACCCTATGACTGTGTCAGGTTCAGGTGACCTAAATTATGCCAAGCAGCCTCCTTCCAGCCAGCTGACCAGCAGTCCACAACAACAGGTAGTTTAAGGACAGTTCGATGTTACTCTATGCTACGTGCAACCTGAGAAATATCCAACCTTGATAAAACCTAAAACTTGTAATCAGGTCATTCCTTATTTTTTAGTCTGCTGCTATATATTTCTATTGTTTTACTGATTAATTTATGTATTGGCACTACTGTGATTCCATACTCACCAGGTGCCCTTACCATCTTAAATTTAATTCTAAGTTTTGACAGAATCCTGAGAAAAAGGGGTTTGGAGTCGTACCTTAAAACTGAATTTATTAGTTTAGAGACAGACCAAATCATATTTGCTATGAAAGAGGTCACAGAAGCCCCCCCCACCCCCCATTTGCAGTTCTTATTACCCGTCAGCTCCTGATTTTAGCTTTATGGTCCACAAAATAACTGTTTTGATTTATTTTCACTTCTCTTGACAGTTTTGTTTCATCTCATTGAGAGCTTACTGTGCGCGTCCGGCCCCAGCTCCACATGTCAGACAAAATTAGTGACTGGCTGATGCCTCCGGAGAATATAGAGCTGGGCATTTTTTTTCTTTTTACTGCTGCACACGGCAAATGACAACAGGAATAAAATGACATATGGTTATTGATGGACAGGAACACAACCCTGGTGGAATGAGAGCGAATGAACACTCGCCAGCATTGGAGGAGACAGTTTTTACTGTTTATAAGTTGGTGCCTTGTCTTAAAAAAAAAAAAAAAAGAAAAAATGTATTATTCTGCCATAAGTATAACTATTAAACAAAGCACTTGAATTTGGACATCAGATTGTGGCATCTAAATCTTGTAAACTAAACAATAAAGTCGTGAATTTGAGGTTTAAAGGTACTATTCAGTGGTTTGATTTTTCCCCAAACAATCTACACTGAAACTAAAAGGGAGTAATGAATCATGGATTTCCACAGGTTTTCACAAAAAAGCGTCTCTAAAATGCAAATTAAGGCAAAAGACGATTCTGCTTCTATGTGTATTTAGGTTTAGTGGCACAAGAATCCATCTAATCAGCCAACATTAGTACAGTAAATATGACTAGGTTGCTTTGATAGACTTTGAAATGGATTATAAAGCATTTCAGTAGTGAGGGGTTCAGCCTTGCATGTTTGAGGCAGATGACCCCCAAGCAATGAAACCAACTGTGATAATGACCGTCATTATCTTCACGTCATTAACTGGTGTGGATCTGTCCATATTTTTTAATTTTTAGGGTAGGTTTGCATGCATGTTCACAACTCATGAAATTATCAAATTCTCTATTCTGTTTTTACCACCTTGAGTATTTGCAGGATTCGTCAGTCTATGCAGTGTTGACTCCACTGTATCATTATAGCATAGCTAAACCTCTTCTCTGGTGTTTGCTGGAATGTTGTCGGTGGTTTAGGTTCTTTATAAGTCTGTCTGGCTGGCGGTTATTTTCAAAGGTAGGGGACAAATTTCCCGGAAGCCCTTGCAGTGTTCTTACATGTAATGGCACTAGAAAATATTCACATACTTTCACCTTTTCCACATTTTTACAGTACATACTTATTTTAAAATAGATTTGAGTGTTCCCCCCCCCCCAATATCTTTATATTGAATCCCATAATGACTGGGCTAAAACAGCTTTTGAAAAGCTGTAGATTAGTCACCCAGTTCCTGTTGCAGAACAACACCCCCTGCAGCCACCTGGTTTTGTCCTGATAATGATGTTATTTGGATTTTCTCAGAGAATTTTGGTTCTCCTGATCTGACAAGGTCTTAGATGTGTCTTGGCAAAATAAAATAAAAAACCTGCCATGTGTCTTTTAGTGAAAGGTTCCTTCAGTCTGGCCTTTCTACCAAGCCCTGATTGGTGAAATATACTAGCAATTATTGTCTTTTTAAATGGTTCTCCTATCTCCACAAGGGAGCAGCCACGTTGGTGACTGTCCTGTTGCTTCCAAACTCATTCAAGCCCAAAAAGTAGAGACCACAGAGCTTTTCAAGATGCTCACTACTGCATAGACTTAACTTTCTCTAGGTGTATTTAAGGTCCACAGACCTAGGACTTTATTGCTTGGTTTCTGCTCTGCACTGTCAACTGTGCAACCTCATATAGAGAAGCGTATTCCATTTCCAACTATGTCCGGTCAGTTGTTTGAATTTACAAATGAAGAAAACCATACTCATATCAGTTTCAGAAAAAGTCTTTGACGTATCAAAGCTGAAGACTTTTCTGGTTGCACTGTTTGGCTCGAATGTTTTGCTGCAGGTGTGCAGAATACAAGTCAGCAAATTTTAAAGAATTTGGTTAAAACATACAAATAAAGAGGAAAAACATGAAAAATACAAATAGATATACTCAAAAAATGCTTTTTTTAGTTGCCTTAAACTGAACGTAGCATAGATGGGTGGGAACTGGTTTTTAGGAAGGTAGATTTTTATTTTGAAAGAATAATTTACAACAAAATAAGAAAACGGGTAGAAAAACCATGACTTGTCTTCTGCATGTAACTAAATATATTTAAAGTGAGTTTTGAAGTGATTGGCTTCACAGACAAATTTGGCTAATGACTTTATAACAGCAGTCAGAAACAAATAACTGGTCTTTAGCTGTAAAAAGAATAAAAAGCGGTAATCAGGGTAAATTTAACATTTTATTAAAGATTGTTAGAATTTGAATTTAACTCTGAAAATAAACCTACCTAATAACTTATAGAATATTTATACCGACATTTAACCGATGGCTTAACCCCTTCAGATCCCACATCCACTGGAATGGACATAACATTTTCTGGGTCTAAACTAATAGAAAATCTGGGATGTTGTAATTTGAATTATGCTTGTTACAGATTGGCTTTTTGTTATCCATTGACATTGAAGTATAGCTTCCCCAACTTGAAATGAGTGAGCTTTTGGATTCAGACATGAAAAGAATGGCTCTAAAACTGGAGTAGAGGGAGCAGTAGATGGCAGTGATAACATTTAAAGCTATTTTGAAAGTATTTTCTATCATTGAAATGTAGGAGTTTTTTCAATTTTTTCCCAATGGACATCAGGAGTTGAGATATGCAGTACAGACCAAAAGTTAGGGCACACCTTCTCATTCAAAGAGTTTTCTTTATTTTTATGACTATGAATATTGTAGCTTCACACTGAAGGCATCAAAACAATGAATTAACACATGTGGGATTATATACTGAACAAAAAAGTGTGAAACAACTGAAAATATAGAATTTGTATTATGGCAGAAAATAGCAGCTAAGTAAAGAAAAACAAGTGGCCATCATTACTTTAAGAAATGAAGGTCGGTCTGTCCAAACAATTGGGAAAACTTTGAAAGTGTCCCCAAGTGCAGTCGCAAAAACCATCAAGCGCTACAAAGAAACTGGCTCACATGAGGACCGCCCCAGGAAAGGAAGACCAAGAGTCACTTCTGCTGCAGGCGATAAGTTCATCCGAGTCACCAGCCTCAGAAATCGCAGGTTAACAGCAGCTCAGATTAGAGAACAGGTCAATGCCACACAGAGTTCTAGCAGCAGATACATCTCTAGAACAACTGTTAAGAGGAGACTGTGTGAATCAGGCCTTCATGGTAAAATAGCTGCTAGGAAATCACTGCTGAGGACAGGCAACAAGCAGAAGAGACTTGTTTGGGCTAAAGAACACAAGGAGTGGACATTAGACCAGTGGAAATTTGTGCTTTGGTCTGATGAGTCCAAGTTTGAGATCTTTGGTTCTAACCACCGCGTCTTTGTGCAGCGCAGAAGAGGTGAACGGATGGACTCTACATGCCTGGTTCCCACCATGAAGCATGGAGGAGGAGGTGTGATGGTGTGGGGGTGCTTTGCTGGTGATACTGTTGAGGATTTATTCAAAGTTGAAGGCATACTGAACCAGCATGGCTACCACAGCATCTTGCACCGGCATGCTATTCCATCCGGTTTGTGTTTAGTTGGACCATCATTTATTTTTCAACAGGACAATGACCCCAAACACACCTCCAGGCTGTGTAAGGGCTATTTGACCAAGAAGGAGAGTGATGGGGTGCTGCGCCAGATGACCTGGCCTCCACAGTCACCGGACCTGAACCCAATCGAGATGGTTTGGGGTGAGCTGGACCACAGAGTGAAGGCAAAAGGGCCAACAAGTGCTAAGCATCTCTGGGAACTCCTTCAAGACTGTTGGAAAACCATTTCAGGTGACTACATCTTGAAGCTCATCAACAGAATGCCAAGAGTGTGCGAAGCAGTAATCAAAGCAAAAGGTGGCTACTTTGAAGAACCTAGAATATAAGACATATTTTCAGTTTTACACTTTTTTGTTCAGTATATAATTCCACATGTGTTAATTCATAGTTTTGATGCCTTCAGTGTGAAGATACAATATTCATAGTCATGAAAATAAAGAAAACTCTTTGAATAAGAAGGTTTGTCCAAACTTTTGGTCTGTACTGTATAAGGTAACACTGAATTATTCAGCATTACCATGCAAAGAAAAGAAGTACCTTTAAGCATTTTATAACAAAATTTTGTTTTCACAGCTAATTTATTAAATTTCTATTTAGTTTTTTTCCACAAGAGCTGTTTAGAGTATAAAGTCTCAGACCTTCTTGAACTGCTTGTAAAGGGGGCGTTATCTGAGCTTAAGTACTTTTTTTCAGAAAATGAGGCAGATGAGAGCAGAAATGAGATAGATGGTAAGTGGAGAAGGACAGACTAGTTCAGGACGTAAGGCCTCTATGCCTGAAGCGCTGTAGGACACGGCTGATCACATACCAAATTATGATGATAAGGTAGAGGCCACCAGATGGAAGAAGCTGTGCTCCAGGAGAAAAACATGTATTTTGTGACAAATGCAACATCCACCTGTGCTTTAAGCCACACCGAAACTGCTTCAAGGCTGCTAATGGAAAATGAGAGATTACATGAAAATACCCAACAAGCTGATGCTTTACCAGATGTTTAGTTACCTTATAATCGGTTGCTACATATTTACTATAATCAAAAGCACGGTAATGCATTTGAAAATTCCATGATACATTACTTAAGGTGAACAGGATTTATTAAAATTACATGAACCACAATCATACAGCTTTGATTGCCTAATTAGTTATTAGATGAAAAAGATTGTATGCTTATTTAGTCATGCCGTACATTGCAATGGACATAAAAAAACACCAATAAAAACATGAGTTGACAAAAATGTAATTTAATTTCTATGTTGAAGGGGAGTAAAAATTAGTTGAATACATTTTTTTTGCTCATTAAAAAATAATCTGGTCTGAAGGGGTTAGGCAAGTTAAATATAACTTAATAATTTTGTTACTCAAATGCTTTTAAAACTATGATTCCCATCTTCAACAACTAAAGGATGTTGTACACTTTATAGCAGTTCTTTCCAATTGCTTCATGGTAGTTTTGTCACAGTGTAAAAACGCCCAAATTCCAGAGCCAGAACTAAACATCACAGATTATATCCATGCAGCCAGCACATTTCTCAAAACAGAACAAAAAACAAAAACAAAATGGAGGCAAATTAACAAACAAATATGCAAACTTAGTACTTAACTAAATGTTATTTAAGATGGATTATTGAAAATCTGGTCATATTTAAGACTCTAAGGGCTAATTTATAACTTTTTAAGACCTTGTAGAAACCCTTTGGAATTGACACAAGGTGGTTATAAATGCAGGTAAATAAATCCTAAGAATACTTCAGACTTCAAACTTATGTCTTTAAATTTTCTCTCAGGTGGTGGTTAATAAAATTTAAGAGGCAATTGTTACCCCAAAAAGGGTGTAATTTTCTGCTTCAACCAGCTGGTGTCCTCGTACCTCCACTGCAAACCTGGGTCTTTGGAGACGCAACAGCTTAAACTCCATTTTGGCAGCAGCATCCTCCAATCTTTTTTTTTTCCTCAATGTTTTTATTTTTTTGCATTCCTCCCTGTTTTCTCCTCACGGTGCCCCTATTATTGTAGGCTTTAGCTCCATTGCTTTGCTTTAATTGTTTACTGAAGTTTACCAGTTTGCTTTTGAAAAGAGACATGCAACAGAGGCACTTTTATTTATTGAAAAGAAAAACAAGGATGAAAAAAAAACTGACCCAGCCCTGTGATGTGACAGATATACAGGTCCTTCTCAAAATATTAGCATATTGTGATAAAGTTCATTATTTTCCATAATGTAATGATAAAAATTTAACATTCATATATTTTAGATTCATTGCACACTAACTGAAATATTTCAGGTCTTTTATTGTCTTAATACGGATGATTTTGGCATACAGCTCATGAAAACCCAAAATTCCTATCTCACAAAATTAGCATATTTCATCCGACCAATAAAATAAAAGTGTTTTTAATACAAAAAACGTCAACCTTCAAATTATCATGTACATTTATGCACTCAATACTTGGTCGGGAATCCTTTTGCAGAAATGACTGCTTCAATGCGGCGTGGCATGGAGGCAATCAGCCTGTGGCACTGCTGAGGTCTTATGGAGGCCCAGGATGCTTTGATAGCGGCCTTTAGCTCATCCAGAGTGTTGGGTCTTGAGTCTCTCAACGTTCTCTTCACAATATCCCACAGATTCTCTATGGGGTTCAGGTCAGGAGAGTTGGCAGGCCAATTGAGCACAGTGATACCATGGTCAGTAAACCATTTACCAGTGGTTTTGGCACTGTGAGCAGGTGGCAGGTCTTGCTGAAAAATGAAATCTTCATCTCCATAAAGCTTTTCAGCAGATGGAAGCATGAAGTGCTCCAAAATCTCCTGATAGCTAGCTGCATTGACCCTGCCCTTGATAAAACACAGTGGACCAACACCAGCAGCTGACACGGCACCCCAGACCATCACTGACTGTGGGTACTTGACACTGGACTTCTGGCATTTTGGCATTTCCTTCTCTCCAGTCTTCCTCCAGACTCTGGCACCTTGATTTCCGAATGACATGCAGAATTTGCTTTCATCCGAAAAAAGTACTTTGGACCACTGAGCAACAGTCCAGTGCTGCTTCTCTGTAGCCCAGGTCTGGGGAATGCGGCACCTGTAGCCCATTTCCTGCACACGCCTGTGCTCGGTGGCTCTGGATGTTTGTACTCCAGACTCAGTCCACTGCTTCCGCAGGTCCCCCAAGGTCTGGAATCGGCCCTTCTCCACAATCTTCCTCAGGGTCCGGTCACCTCTTCTCGTTGTGCAGCGTTTTCTGCCACATTTTTCCTTCCCACAGACTTCCCACTGAGGTGCCTTGATACAGCACTCTGGGAACAGCCTATTCGTTCAGAAATTTCTTTCTGTGTCTTACCCTCTTGCTTGAGGGTGTCAATAGTGGCCTTCTGGACAGCAGTCAGGTCGGCAGTCTTACCCATGATTGGGGTTTTGAGTGATGAACCAGGCTGGGAGTTTTAAAGGCCTCAGGAATCTTTTGCAGGTGTTTAGAGTTAACTCGTTGATTCAGATGATTAGGTTCATAGCTCGTTTAGAGACCCTTTTAATGATATGCTAATTTTGTGAGATAGGAATTTTGGGTTTTCATGAGCTGTATGCCAAAATCATCCGTATTAAGACAATAAAAGACCTGAAATATTTCAGTTAGTGTGCAATGAATCTAAAATATATGAATGTTAAATTTTCATCATTACATTATGGAAAATAATGAACTTTATCACAATATGCTAATATTTTGAGAAGGACCTGTAGACAAATGTTGTGAGTGTAAAACACAAAATGCCAATTGAGCTGGAATGTAGATGCAAGAAGGAGGGATTTAAAGAGGTAGGAGGACAGAAGGAGGGGAATCAGGGGTACATGTGAGGTGATGAAGGGGTCTCGTTGCATCTCCTCTTGAGATCAGTTTGCAAGCAGAACTTATGAGTGGTAAGTCTCCAAGCTCCTCCTCGTCTTCCTCTTCCGGTTCTTCTTCTGCCGCTGCAGTATTTACAGGTTGCACAACAACCAATTAAACGAACTCTCTCCTTCGTGACCCCAAAACGAGACTTAAAACAATTAATTACTGTTAACCCATACTGGGGGTATACAGTAATTATCAGTGCACAACCGCAGAGATAATTCACACACACACACACACACACACTCTTTGTTTTCTCCTCTTCTTCACCTTCCTTTAACTTCTTTCTAAATTTAGGAGGAGGAAGAGACCGATACCATGGTGAAACTCCCAGGGAGAGAGGCATTCGAGGCTTCGGGTCGGTAATTAGGTTGAGCCACTTCTTGCCATTGTTAACATCCTGCTTTAATATGAGGAAGACCCCTACCTGACCCTCTTAGGCATCTTCATTTCTACATAATGTCTCTCTTTCCCACAAGTATCTTTTTTTTTTTTCTCGTGCGCCACTTTTAGATTCCCATTTCACTCAGTTTGTATTGTCTCTTCAGGATCTCTCTCAATGCTCTTTCCATTTTCTTTCTCTTACTTCTCTCCTTGGCCTTTTAACACAAACCTAATTCCTTTTTTTTCCTATTTCAAGCTCCCTTCATCTATGTGTACCCTCCCAACCACCCACTCTCCCTGAGTTACTGTGCCATTTGGTATATTTTTGGCCGTACTTTGATTTTTTTTCTTTGCAAACGTCAAGGTCACTAGCTTAATTAAGAATGGCAAGAGGGAGTCAGAAGTTCACCACCTCTTTCTTTTTTTAATTCATCCCTCCTTTCACTTGCTTTTTGCACTCTTTGCAGGATGTAACCCTTGGATAGGACAGTAGAGCAAACAGGCAGCATTGCCCATGCCAATCAACACAAAGCTTTTATTTTTTGCTTGCTGAGTATTAAAATTGAGGTCAATACTGCTGAAGAGCAACAGAGGGAATGAATGAGTCATGTCTCTTTTTTTTCTAACTTCGCAATGATAATGACATTATCAACGTGAATAATGCAATGTCTTTTATGACCTTTTTTCTGCTTTTGCTTTAAAGGCAAGCCAAGTGGTTTTCATATCAGTACAAAAGCGCAGTGTACTGTTCCTGAGTTTCTTCTGTCGCAAGAACCTTACAATTTGAGATCGTCTTGAATTTTCCACCTACTTTAAAGGAAGTTCAGTGCTATACTTGTCACATAAGGTTTTGAATGCTAATTTTGACGCCGGTACAATTCTGTCTCTACTTCTAGTAGGAGGCATATCATTAAGGTTTAATATTTTTCTTTCCTTTCTGTTTCACACCCACAATGACCCAGAACTTTAATTGCCATTATCATGGGGATTGTAAAGAGGGTCACAAAGCCTCTTGTGCAACATTTTGGTGCTACTTTGGGGAAAAACATGAGGGTAATAAAGTAATGCACACAATCAAACTCCTCTTTACCTGAACCCGTACGGTACGGTGATCCAAATCCCAGAACTGCGTGCGTCCCCGTTTTTATCTTTAACATCTGTGAAGTTTGTTTTTAGCCTCTAGATTTGTTTTATTGTGTCTCTTTGAATCTAAAATAACAACTTTATTATTATTATTTTTTTTTTTTTTTGTGGAAAGCTTTTTTTAATTTCTTGTATTCCACTAATTTGGAGTCATTTCCTGCTTCCATACTTCAAGTTTGGAATGTGAGGAGAAACGATCCCACTAATATTAATTCTACTTTGCTCTTTCACTCTGAATTGTGATGACACAAGTTTCCAGTTTATTATCCAGCAGTAATTAATTCTGCCTTTCTGAGGGCTTGGTGCCATTTATCAAAGTTGATGCTTGAACAAAAAATAGGAGTAGCTCTTTGTGAGAATAAATTAGATGCAACATTTGATGAGATTAATGAAAACAATGCGCTGATAAGAGGTAGTAATAGTGGGTTAACAAATGCAGATAATGACAGTAGGATGAATTTTGATACTAATTAGAGATGTACGAATATGAATTTGCAACAGATCTCAATTTGTTTTTTAAAGTATTGACCTGCCAGTACAGATTTTGGTTTTTCCATTTTTTCCTGTAAGGATGTTTGCAAAAAAACAGATTTTTTTCTGTCATCAATTACGCATATTGATGCAGATGTGACGTGTGAGAGAGGAGACTTTATAAAACCAAATCAAGACAGTTGGTTGTTACGGTTTTTACATCTTTATATCTTTAGCTTTTTATGTTGTGTTCTCTTTGTTCTAGAAAGCCAGATTTTCAGGCAGTAGGATAAACAAAAATGCCACTTGAAGTCAAGATCCCGACTGGGAAAGTGGGAGCTCACCAAGTAGCGTTGGGTTTTATCATCCAATCTGGTTGTATGTGTATAGAATGTAGTAAACATTGCTTGTATAAAATATTAGCAGTTTTAATGGTTTGTACATCATTAAACCAGTGACCACACATAACACTATAAAATGTCAACATTGCTTTTGTGTTCGATGCATAAAATGGATAAAAATATATTGGGTTGTATTGCTAACAGTAGGCAGTAAAGGTCTAATTTTCAGTCTAATTCACACAGTAACAACTTCCATACCATGTGGTAGTTGTTGTTGTTAATCAGAGAAAGATTAGATTTTTGAGTTTCGGATGGACCAGTCACTGGTCGGAGCTGATCAAGCTGGAAATCAGCCAATTCCCGTCCCCAGCTGATTTATCTGTGCTTCTCTACTAAAAGATAACACTTTAAACAAATTAATTTTGGTTTTCTTACTCTTGACATGTGATGGCACAAGTTTCTGGTTTGTATTTTTGCAACATCAGCAGCATTTTGACTTTTTTGGCTTGTCCAAGGGCCTAGTGCCATTTACTGAAGTTGATGCTTGAAAAAAGAACAGAGGTAGCCATTTATGCTAATGAATTTGACGCTGCATTTGATGAGATCTGGTCCTGCTTTGATGAGGATGTCTGTCTGTGCTGTTTTGAACTGCACTCAATCCCATTTAACTGTAATTCAAGTCAGATTTACATACCTATTGATGCAAACAATCCTATGGGGGAAAATAAGTCATTGGTTGTCTACAGAAGCAGATAATAGGAATAAGCGGGAATCCGATAAAAATATTTCCATGAATTTAGCGTGTGTGTGTGTGTTCGGAGCACTTATCATGTGTTTCTCTGTTTAGGAGATGTATTCCAAAGGTCTGATCCTGGTCAGCGCTATCAGACAGGTGAAAGGACTGGGCGACAACAAGTTCGAGGTTGTCACGGGCCTCCGGACCTTCACATTCCGGGCCGAGAAAGAAGGTAAAACAAGTCCCTGCTCTCTTTTTTTCAGGCATTTTTCAGTCGTTTTTTGGAGCCCCAATCTGTTCTTGCTGCTCGTCAGTCTGCCTCTGTCACTCTTGACTGTCTGATCTGCTGTCTACCCTTGTTTTTTCTACCTCTCTCCCCTGTTCTACATCCTCACTCTGTTTCCCAGAGTCACCTCACTTTCTAAATGCCTCTGTGGCAATCTTCTCTCTTTCCCTTATTTTTCCCATCTGTCTATAAATTCACTTCTCTCTTGCCCTCTCTCGCTTCAGCTTCCTTTTCCTGCAGCTCATTTCATAAGAGGTTTTACAGGACTCTGATTCCATCTTGCAAGGTATCACTTTGTGAAGCACTGGTTCTGTGTTTGGGGAAGATTTTCTGCTTTTCAAAGTGCATATGAAAAGATCAAAAACAATTTTATATCTTTGCGTTAGAGGAAAGATGAGGAGAGTGATTAGACCAAGAGTAAGGGCAGGGAATGACTAACGTGGCTATTCTTTTTGGAAACTTGAGCTCGGAAAAAAAGTTGTTGGAGGAACATTCACTCATTTACTCATCTATATTTATCTTGTTGGTTTTAGATTTCCATGGTAAGTCTAAGGGAAATAGTTCAGATTTTTGTAAGTAAGAATCTGTGACATTATTATCAGAAATATTATTTAGGACCTAACAGAACCTCTCTTTTAAGAAGTTCGAACCATCCCTTTAATCATTACAGGTCAGTATAAACAAAATTACCGAAATAGAAACAACCCCAAAGAGCCTCCAGAGGTGTGGGTTTTAGTCAAGGTAGTACAACAAGATTTGGACTCAGTTATTATGCAAATAAAAAAAGTTAAATACATTTTGTCCATTGGCTTTGCATTCTGTTTAAAATCAGAAATTGGAATTTTCCAGTTAAGCTTCAGGTTAGCAGCTGTCCTTATAGGAACGGTTTATTTGCTTCTCTAATATTTTTTTTCTTTTCAAATGTTTTACACACTCTTTTAATTAACCTGTTGCTACAGTATTTGAAAGCACAATATGCAGAGAAAACGGTAGTTATCTCAGTCTCTGAGCACATTAACTAGCAAATCACACTGGTTATCGAACCTGGAACTGGACCACAGTTAGGCTGGGTTTGATTACATTCCCAGATCCGACTTCAGAGGTAAATAAAAATTAGCATGTGTAGCCTCAAGCTCTTGTTTTTTATTCACTCTGCATGTCTTTTTTGAAAAGTTCACGATCAAACTAAATTGTGTTCTTTTGTGTACAACTGAAGGATTTTACAAAAAAGGCCAATCCATGACAAACGATGTAAACAAATGTGCAGAAATAGAATATTCAATGAAAAACTATGTATACCAATGTACAGTTGCTATTCTGACTTTTAAGACACCTCACCAATATGTGTTGTCATTAGCAGAACCTGGTTTGGCTTATGTATGGTGTGTTAAATGATTATAAAAAGATCAGATTTTTGAGTTTTCGACTGGCCAGTCACAAGGTTAGGGTGGATGAAGCTGAAAATTAGGCAGCTCCATGCATAAAGCTGAGGAAGCTTGAAGAAAACCCTGATGTTGTATTTTTCATTTCTTTCATTGAACCTTTAGGTCAAAGAGCTACTTTAAATGCAGAATACATGACATAACTTGGGGAAAAATTGGCTTTTGAATAATTAAATTTTTCTTTCTCTCATCCAAACCTGAATACCGTCTTAGCTTCTTGTGTCTCAGGTGAAAGCTCTGTGTCAGGGCCTTAATGAAAAAAGAAGAGAGATGCTTCCCACTCCATCTCCCATCAACCCCCTGCCTGTTCGATGGCAGTCTGTTAAGCAGCTCAGGTCAAACAGCTCATTCGCTAATCGACGACTTGTGTCTCGGGTCAGATATTGTCCGCCCTTTGATTCCCCTGAACTAGTGAAATTGGTTGAAATTGAGGTTCCCATAATGATGTCTCTGACAACCTTTGACTCGCCGTGTGGCACGTTGTGAATATGTGAGAAGAGAATGAGCTGAAAGAAGTGATTCATCCATGAGGTAGGCACATATTATTGACATAGTGAGAACTTTATGTATTTATTACAGAGCATTGGTTCTTGCACCTCACTGATCTGATTCAGTTCTATCATGCATGTAGCACATAAAGTTTCTATATTTACTCCTCAAACAGCACTTATCTTTTTGTGCCTGCTGACTGTGTATGAAGCACCAAAACATGATGATAAATCCACTGCACACACAGTGGTAAATATATTGGATTGTATCCCAGCTAGAGATCCTTTTTCATATTCTGATAAAGACTGGAGTAAAAAAGGATACTAATTATGTTCTTCAGATTTAGTCACAATGTTGATCTATAAGTTGAAAAGAGTACCCTCAAAGTGAATGGAAAAATTCAGTGCTCAGTGGCTCCAGAAAGTGTCTTCCTTTTGTTATAGCTAGCTGGGCGTTTTGGCAGCTGGCCCACATATCCTGTCACTGCAGCTCTTTTAATCGTGAATGGGTTATGGTTTAAAGTCTTTCCTTGAACTCCATTTGTTTGATGAAGAGAACTTTGAGCATAATATGCACATGAAAGGGCATCATTACTACTGCCGCACAACTCTTGCAAAGGAAACATGTTTTTACAGAAAGCTAAAAAAAATCCTTTGGGAAATTCACCTTTTTATTAAATAGCCTTTTTTGTTTAGAAAAAGCAAAATAATGAGTTGTGAACCAAATACTTGGAATTAAGAGTGCATTGGTTTGAATTTTTTTGGCCAGTTGTGAGTTTACATTTTTGGAAATGATAGAGTTTTACAGTTAAAATTCCTCTAAATTTGGATTAAGCCCCCTGTGAGTTGATCATTTTCATCAAATGATGTGACATCCTTCTGTTCCTAACACATTACCCATTCCATATCAGTATGGATACCCAGCATGATTTTTTTTCCCTATTTAAGCTGAAAAACTGATGCAACAGGCTAGTCACATTTGTTAAAATATCTTTGCAACAAGTCATAATGGTATTAAGGAGTATGAATGCCTGCCACGAGCTTGGTGACATGCCAGACAATGTCGGAACATGCTCCTTATGAGATGAAAGATGGTGCCCTGGGGAACTCCTCCCAGATCCTCACCAGGTTATCACTAAGCTCCTGGACAGTCCGAGGAGCAACCTGGTGGCGTTGGTTGGACCTAAACATGATGCCCCAGAGATGTTCTATTGGATTTATGTCAGGGGAGTGTGGAGGACATTCAGTGATATCAATGCCTTCATCCTCCAGGAGCTGCCTTCATACTCTCGCTACACAAGGTGGGGCAAGAGCCCCCAGGGATCCCCAAAGACGCCAGCGGGGGAGTCCCTACCTGGGCCGGAGGAGTCCAGGAGAAACTGGGCCTGCCAAGTGAAGTGAGACTATCGCCAGCTGCCCAGGATCCAGGGACCTGCCAAGCAGCAGCGGACTGCGGCAGGTGCACCCAGCCTTCAAATCTTCTACTATCCACCTGGGCATAACCCAAATTCCTTAACCACCCTCCCAACCCCAGACCCTGTTCTGCCCCACCTGTGCCCCCACAACCCCAGCCAACCAAGGCCTCTTCAATCCATGAACACGCCACACCAGCTTGGAGCAGCAGTAGGCCAGACAAGAGGGCACAGTGGTTGTCTAGTCCATGTTGCTAAGGAATATGAAATACTGAAATTTCTTTCCATAAATTTTTACATCTACTTGTCCAATAAAAAAAAAAAAAAGCAATATATTCAACAAGTCGAGCGCAGGGGATTTTTCCTTCTCCCTCTGTTGTTTTACTATCACTATATCGATGACAATCAGCCTTGTTTTTATCTGTTCATTAATTGTGGGTCGTTAGGGGAATTATTTACCACAGAGTCAGTTCACTGCCTATTGCCACACGTCGCATTCAGGCATCCTGACACAAGTTGGGAGTGATCTGGAGATCTCTGACCCCCTGGGAACAGTGGGAAGCCTCTCCTGCAGAAGTTGCCGCTACCACAAGGAGGAGAGCCTTGTGGAAAAATTGAGAAAGAAAAGTAAAGGAGATATGTTAGCCTCATCAGCTCATGCAACTTTAAAGAGGCCTGTTCGCCTGGTGCTGAAGAGTCATCAATCTTTAGGGAAGCTCATGAGGAAGGTGGAGACACTGGGAGACAGAAGGAAAGAGAAAGTGTAGGTTAATGTAATGACGTTAAGGAGCTGATGAAGTCAAAGTAAGAAGGAGGGGAAGTAAAATGATGGCGTGATGATCAGAGGAGTCCAAGAGGTCGAGAAGAAAGGATTGAGGGCAACGAGAAAGGGTTAAACCAGAGAATAACAGGAGGGAATAATGGTGGAGAGGCAGACATGCAATCTGTGTGAAAAAGAGACGGAGAGAGAGGTACAGGCAGCAATAGTGGTAAGAGATGAAAAGGGCAGAGTGAAGATGGAGAGAGGGAGGAGGGAGTGAATAATTGAAGGCCACCGGAGAGAGTGTGCACACAGCTGTCGGCTGATTCCCCACTTGGTCCGCAGGTGGCCTCTTCCCTCAGGTACTATCAGCTTAAGTGAGGAAAGATAGGAGGAAGAAAGAAGGAAGGATGGAAGGCTGGAATAGAGTGATGGTGAGCAGACTGGATCGAGAGGGAATGTCGGTGAGCTGCAGAGGGGTTTCAGACAAACATGCTTTATGACAAGATTTATTGTGTTATAAAGAAATAAATAGACAAGTGATTTGTATTCTGATGTCTTGGCATTTGCTTTTCCACAAGTGCTCGTACAACAATTTGGTTTAGTCTGACATGACAGGGAAGCGGGTCAGAGAGATGTAGAGAACGAGTAAATAAAAATAACACTGTTTGGGAGCGGGCCAGAGACTGAACACATCCAGAATTATAAGCTCCGGAGGACCTTTAGTTTGATTTTATCTGTACAGAGGTGTTTGAAAAATTGGAAACACTTAAGAATTCCTTCATGCATAAATTTGTACATTTTCCTGCAAAAGTACTTGCACTTGAAATTTTTCACATGATCACGTTTCAACTAAAAACTTAAGGGTATTCGAATTTATTCGAATCTTATTTTTATTCTTATAAGTGTGGAGTTTATTGTATTTATTCCGCTTTACTCTGATACCCCTAAATAAAATTCAGATCGAACAGCTTCCTTCACAAGTCACCTAATTAAGAAAAAGAGGAAACTTGTGTGTAATTAAATCTCAGTATAAGTCCAGTGGTTCTGTGAAGGATCTCAGAGATTTGTTAGAGAACATGAAGAACAAGCAGCAACATAAAGACCACGGAACATTCCAGACAGATAATGGAAAAACTTATGGAGTAGTTTAAAGCAATGTTAAGTTTAGAGTAGGTTATTTAGGTTGAAAGTGAGGCTGAAAAATTAGAAGATACTACTAATTTATTATCCGCTATCCACTTAGTGTATCAGTAACACTTGCAGGCAAACAAATCCAAATAATGGTGCTACCACCATCATGCCTGAGAGCTGGTACATAGTTGATCAGTTTGAAACCATTACATTGACTCCTCCAAACTTGCTTCTTGTCACTGTGGTTTAACAGACTCAATCTTCATCTCATCTGACCATAAAACCTTTTTTTTCCAGAAGGCACCTGGATTCATGAAGACCGCTGTAAAATTCCCTCAAACTTTGAGGTGTCTATTTTCGAGCAGGGCCTTCTTTTTTGTTGTTGTTGACATAGAAATCCTGTTCTTTCTCTACATTTTCTGGACAAATTAAGTCTGAATTTGGTTTGCAAGCAAAGGTTTTCTCCTCCCACGAAAGGTTGGCTTTATCTTTCTAATTGTACAGGCATGAATTCTAATATCAGTATCAAGAGCCTGCTGTAGGTTTCGTGATCACTTTTTGGGTTTTTTGCCTTCTTTTAGCATCTTGCAGTCTGCTTTTGAAGTGAAATTGGTAAAAACTGGGAATGTTAGCAGTCATTTTGATTGTCCACCACTTATATTATTATAACGAATATTTTTGTTGCAGTGGAATGGCCTTTTTCAAATTCTTTCCAGACCTCTGCAAATCCCTTACCAGGCTATAAACTGTTACAGTCTTCTTCCTGAGGACCACGGACAGCTCCTTAGATCTTAACATAGTGAGCAGCCTCTAACAATGAGAGGCATCCACAAATGCTGAGTTCTCATCATGGGCACCTGATGTTACATACCACATATTTTAGTCACTTTGAGTGGGAATAGATGTGTGGTGTTCCAATGTATTCTTTATGAGAAATAACAATTTTTAAATTATATTTTACATATTTATTTTCATTGATTTATATTACTTGAATTTCTCATTGTTGTTACATTTTATAATTATATGTTAGAAATCCATATAGGCTGTTGTAGGGTGTCCTATTTTTCATATGATTCTAGAGTTCTACTAAAGCAGAACAAAAAGAAATAAGCTAAACCCCTGCAACTACTGAAAGGTCAACAAACTATGTATTCTAACTGCATATGTAAGTTATTTAGCTGATATAAGTACAAATAGGCTATAAGGTAAAACTGGTTGTTATAGCTCATAATGCCAGCTGCATAGTAATCTGTGGCAAATATAAACACCCAACAATAAATACTATTGTGAATGTTTAATTCAATATTTTGTGTTTTGGCATGACTTGATTGAAATGAGAGAAAACAAAAGAACTGGACAAAACCATGTGCTTTGTTTATTCTTTTTCCACTTTTCTTTTTTATTACTGCTGATAGAGACTGTGTGGGTGGCTTCTAAGATCCCTGTTGAGCTCTGAGTGGACCTGACTCTCATCTCATCCACTTTCTGTGAGGATTATATGCCTCTCTCCTCGTCTCTCTTCGTGTAAAGTGGAAGAGTTTTTTTCAGATAGCTGGCTGCACATGCATATATCCTGTAATAGGTGCTGAAGTTGGATGAAGCCCTGTGCTTTATTTTTTATGCATGCAGAGGTGAGGGCAGAGTAAAAAAAACAGACAATTTTGGCAAGCAATGCTGGAATTTTATGTGCGTTTGAAGGGAGTCATACTCCCTAACATATGCAAAAAGGCATTGAAGTACACAGGTCAGATACACTCATGCAGGCGTAAGTTTCTCTTAATCCTCCCACCTTCCTTCCCGGCTCCATCCCTCCATCTGCAGTTAGACTGACATCTTGGTTAAAAACGAGAGATGAGTAGAAGGAGAAAAGAAGGAGGTTCTGAATAAATGAACAGGCAAATAAGTGAGTGCAGGGCAGGTAATGGACCTCAGAAAGCAAGGTAGGGACGAACAGTAAAGAGTAGTGATGTACAGAGCTGTCAATAATTGAGAAGGCTGTTCATTATTGATACGCCAGCACTTTGTGAATTCATAAGAACCTCATGGGCTGCTGGACCACAGACAAGTTCAGGTACAGGAAGCAGATGCACCATGTGGGTCCTTAGTTGGCTGGGAAGGCCCGCAGAGATGAGAAACTTCTCAGGATGTGTTTGCATCCAAAGTGAAGGAATAGACATTCTATGTGGCTAAAAAGTGACTAAGATCTACTATCTTGAAGGGTTGTGTTACAGACAAAACACTCACTCCGGTCACGTTTTAGTCAAATCAGAGAGGTTAAGTATTTATCTTTGTGCTTGTGTTTTAAGAACTGTCTTGTATATCACTGGATCTCAGACATATTAAGAAAAGTTTTCCAAGTACCAACATACTTCTAGACTTATTAAAACAACAGCAAACAAACAACAGCCTTCCTGTTCATTTGAAGAGCACCTGCCTAATAGTATTTTGGTTCCTCTTCTGCTCCCCCTACAGCCATCACCCATAAACACATGTGCTCCATTAGACCTCTAAAGGTCTGCTGTGGTATCTGGTGCTAAGATGTTAATAGAAGATCTTTTAGGTTCCTACAAAATCCGAGGTGGGGCGTTCATGGATCAGACCTTCCACAGATGGATTGGGTTGAGATCTATGGAATTTGGAGACCAGCATCTCAAACTCTTTGAGTGCCTAAAATCATTCCCGAAGCGTTTTGTCCTCGTGGCAAAGGACATTATTTTGTTAATAAAGATCATACCTATCAGGGAATATCGTTTCCATGAAAGGGTGTAAATGGTCTGAAACAATGCTCAGGTAGGTAGGTACGTGTCAAAAAGACATTAACATAGATGGCAAGATCCAGTGTTGCATGCCAGAACATTACCCAAAGCATCAAGTTACATCCACCAGTTTGCCTTCTTCCCATTGTGCATTATGGTGCAGTGTGTCCTCAGATATGCAATGCACAATAAATTGGCTATCTATGTGATGTAAAATAACAATGATTCATTAAACCAGGCCTCCTCTCTCCTTTTGCTCCGAAGGTCCAGTTCTAAAGCACATGTGCCCATTGTTGGCACTTGCAGTAGTGGGCAGGTTAAGCATGGACACCCTGACTGGTCTGCAGCTAAGCAGCCCCATACGCAGCAAACTCTAATGCACTGTGTATTTTGACACCTTTCTATCAGAACCAGCATTAACCTCTCCAAATTTCCTTCCCATTTTTGATAGATACCAAGCACTGCTGACCAGGAACACACTACTGTAACTATCTAGACAACAATCGTCTCCACCATTATGCAAGCCATAACATTACCTTAAGATGACATTTCTGTGTTAATTATTTTCTCTTGGTCTTAGGTTATATTTTAGTTTTTTTATTCTAAAGCTAAATTTTGTGTTTGTTTTATTCGTAAGCTAAAATAATTAATCAAAAATTAACAGAAATAAATGCAGTTCATCCAGAAAGTATTCACAGCGCTTCACTTTTTCTATATTTTCTTTTATGTTACAGTTTTATTGTGAACTGGATTAAATTCACTTTCTCCTTGAAAACCTAACACTCAACACCCCATAATGGTAACTTGATTTTTTTGGAGGGGGGAGGATATGTAAAACATAACTAGGAAATCAGTCATATACATTCATGTGTGTATTCACAGCCTTTTCCATGAAGCTCAAAATTGAGCTCACAAATAAATTACCTTTCCTATGATATTGTAACTTATTTCCTGAAAAATGGAAGCTATATCATGAATACTCCTGGTTATTTTACCAATCAAGGCCAGACGCAGTACATCTCCTGCAGTTGTAGAAAGGATGCACAGCATTACTTTATTCAGATTGAGTTCATCATGCAGATGATGAGATGTCAGTGTGCCTCCTTATCCTTACCAGTCCAGTACATATTGTTCCTTACTGGATTTATCTTCGCTTTGCGGTGCCTTGAAGGAGACACAGAGTTCCTGCCAGCTCTGGGCCTTCTGTTCTCAAAATAACCTGAAGGGGAAAAGTGAAATGACAGATTTTCTTTTCCATCAAGGAGATAATTAAGCTATAACTGAAACCATTATTCTCTTTATTCTTTACATGGATAGGCTTCAGCAGTGTGAATTGTTAACCTCTTAGATAGAATTTCTCAATTTTTCATGGACGGTAACCCTCCAGTTACTTTTGCTGATGTGCTTTTTTTTCTTAGATTTTTGGGGTACTAGTGGCTTTCATTTTGCAGTAAATAGACAGGAAATATGCAGAGAGAGAGGATGGGAAGACATGCAGCAAAGATCCCAGGGTCGGAAATCGAACTGCGGACATCTTTGCAGACTCAGCCTCTGGATACGATGTGCACGCTTTACCTCTACACCACACCACCCCTTGACATGATTTGTGCTTTTCAAAGAAATGGCACATAACGAACATAAGCGGAAGCCAAAAGCTGATAAACAATTACTCAAGCTAAAAGCATTTGTGTTTAAAACCGTTTGGAAAAATTTTAGACTTCTGTTCGTCTAGCTTTACCTTAGCTCATTGTGTAATTCCTGATAAGTGTCTATCATTCTGTACCAACACTGGCATTAGTTGATGGATCATGGCTCCATAGATGCATGGGTTTTGCATATAGCTCTGTTTACTTTTCAGAATCTTTAGAAACCTTCAAATGTCTGTTTTATTGGAATAAACATATGGAAAAGGTACATTCTTTTGATTTTTTCAAATTTGCAAGACTTTCCCAGCTGATCCCAGAGTTTGATATTACATTTGATTCTTGTTTTTCTGCCTTTGTGTTGAACACTTGCTTCTGTGGGCTCAGCTCTGGACCTGTGATGTTTGACTGTGTTTGCTCGTGTGTTTGCAATCCTTTGGTAATTCTTGTGTTTCCGCTTTGCCGGCTTTGATAGCTCAGTGTCTCGGGCGGTGGGGGAATGGGCTTTACAGTGTCGGCTTCATGTCTCCTTTTAAGTCTGTTTGAAAAGTTGTTGAGGAAGATGTCTGACAGGCACTTTTTAGTGTACATTGTTTGAATGTAAAACCCTGTCTGAAACATGATGCCTTACACTGTGTTGGTCCACTTAGCCTTTTTCAATTCTGTATTTTGTTTAAGGACAAAGAGAATTTTTGGAACCAAACTAAGCAAAGATCTGTATTAAATTCTGAGGGTTTAATAATTGTCACGCACACGGCTGTGAAAACGTATTTGTATGCTTACAGTTTTCTACTGTTTTGTTTTATTGCCAAACTTAAATGTTTCAAATCATCAAACAAATGATAATTTGTAAATACAAAAAAACTGTTTTCAAAGTATTTCATTTATCAATCATTCAACCTTTATTTCTAAAGCACTTTTTTCATACAAACATAAGTATAGGACAAGGTGCTTTGCAGAAATCATGGAAAATAAGGGGGCAATTCCTTTTTCAGATAGGGGTAGATTGGTTTTGATAGATTTTTTAAATACATTTTTATTCATCAAGATTGTTTTGTACATATGGACAACACAACATTCAAGCCTTATGAGGCACACTCTTCTCTGAGGAAGCAAGGCTCTCAGCTGAATGTATATTTATATACTTGCTAAAGAATCTGAGAAAGTTCTCTGAAATGTGTTCACTCTCTCTGTGACTTTGCTTACTTGTTTTCCATTTTGAGAGAAGTTTGTGATCTGCATTTTATTCAAATATAGTTTATTTGACCACATAAATGGTAAATGGACTGAACTTATATAGCGCCTTTCCAGTCCTACAGACCACTCAAAGCACTTTACACTAGAACCACATTCACCCAATTGCACTCACTAACGCTTACACATTCATACACCGATACGCAGATCAGTAGGCAACTTGAGGTTAAGTACCTTGCCCAGGGGCACATCGACATATGGCAAGAGGAAGCTGGAATTGAACCCACAACCTTCTGATTGCAAGACAACTACTCTTCCTACTGAGCCACAGTCACAGTTGCCTCCAATAAATTTAGATATTCATGTTTCAGTCTGAAATTCCCCACATCACATCTTGCTTTACGCCTCAGAATGTAAACAGATATCTATATCTTTAGTGAGATATTTACCACTTTCAGCTTTGTAGGATTCCTTTTCTAAGAGCCAACATCATTTTAGCAATTGTGCCTCATCCTGTGTTTCAATAACTTTTCTTTCAGGCTGGAGGTTTCTGTTTCACATTCAGTTGTGCTTCACCAGTCAAAGAACCAATATAAATCACTGAGGAAAATGTAAAAATGATGAACTAACAGTCTATTTCAAAGACTTTAGGAGATCCTGATCTTTCGATCTCTTTTTCTGTTTCTTCCTATTTTCTTAATTCCTTTCCCCTCTTGTATTCACTCTCACACATGTATCCTCATCCACCATCTGCTTCCCTTCTTCCTCTGCTTCTGTCTCTAACTTATACACATGTCCACAGGGGAGCGCCAGGAGTGGATGGTAACTCTTCAGACAGCCACGCGCACCCCCGCCAGCAGCTCCCAGAAGCACTCCGACAGCCTTCCCCACCTCTCCTCCACAAACAAGCGAGGCTTGCTGGAGCTCCGTGGTTACAAAGGAAGAGTGCTGGTGTCCCTGGTGGGGAGTAAAGTCAGGCTCTGCAAAACAGAACAGGTACTTCCAACACCATTGGGAGCTCCTCTGTACAGAATGACAGCTTCGTGTTTAAGATGATAAACCTTCTTGAAGTGGTGGTGGGAGATTTGGAGATTCTCGTGAATGTGTAATGCAGAAAGTAAATATATACCTATTTATGTGCAAGTGTGTGTTTCAAAATGTTTGGATCAATTATGAAATAATTGACGGTTGCAGAAAAAGCCTATGCTAGCACACAGAAAACACTGGTTTGCAACCTTGTTGCTCCTCCCCCCAGAATGCATCAGAGTGGAGACATTCTGATGCATGTTGTCCATGTCCCTACCACTCTAGATGTAAGAAAAAAATACAACATCCAGAAATACAAGTCTACGCTTGCAGATCAGACGTGTAGTCAGAGAAATAATTCAGACTCTTGGAGCATTTCCAGAATTTCTCTAATTACAAACATAAACTTTTATTATGATTTTTATGTCACAGTTCCATACAAAGTAGTGCTTAAATGTAAACTGGAAGTATAAGGATGCACGACTTAAAATCTAAAGGTGGCATGCATCTATATTTAGCTGCTTTATTTTGATACCTTTAAAAATAAATTTAGTTCAACTGATTCCACAAGTCGACTAATTTTTCTGCCTGTGTGTAATTGCTGGAGAACCTTAGCAACGTTGTGGAGAAGATCAAAACAGGGTTTGTTTATAAAACATTATCATACAGGATCTGTTAGAACATCTAACAGATCCTGTTCAATCCATGATCTGAAAATAGAAAATAATTGGCACAAGTACAAATTTACCAAGACATGGTCGTACACCTAAAGTGAAACCCTGGGCAAGGAAAGTATCAACCAGAGAAGCAATCAGGAGGCCCATGGTAACTCTGGAGGAGTTGCGGAGATTCACAGAACAGTGGCAAGAAGAGAGCCATTGTTCAAAGACAGTCATAAGAAGTCTCTTTTACAATTTACTCCAAGCCAAATAGGGGACATGGGAATTATGTGGGAGACAGTGCTCTGGTCAGATGAGACCAAAATGTAGCTTTTTGGTCTACATGCAAATTGCGACATGGAGTTTAAACGAAAATTCAACATGGAAGACTCACCACCTCCGTCATGTCCAATCACTCCTCACTGGCTGCTCTAATCAACGGCAGGTCCGCACTCCTTAGTCAATCATTTCCCAGGGCATCACTTTTAAAGACCCTCTGCATGGAAACACCGCTCTTCTGCTGTGCTTCGACCCTCCTCCACCCCTTCTCCACCATGGGCTCCCAACTCCTTCCATACCAAGGCCTACACCACCACCAGGACCGGATCCCAGGGGGGGAAGACGTACCTAATCATAATCCTAAGATGTTTATTCAAACCTTTAGGTCTCCCTCAGGGGTCCGAGCACCAAATAAATAATCTTTCATTAATAAATTATTTAACCGTCTTCTTGTCGTTTCTCCTTTATGTGAGTCTTCCCAGGTTGAAATGTGGTTGACAATCACAACTGCACACGTGAGTATGGTGTGCAGTGAAACACTTCATGCTGTGGTAAAGCTTTTCTTTAGAAGAGACAGTGAAATGGGTCAGAGTTGATGTGAAGATGAATAGAGCCAAATACAGGGCCATCCTGGAAGAAAACCTGTTGGGGCAGCAGAAGATGTGACTGGGGCAGATATTTACCTTCCAGCAAGACAATGGTCCTAAACGTACACCCGGAGCTACAACTGAATTATTTAGATCAAAGCATATTCCTGTGTTACGATGACCTAGTCAAAGTCCAGACCCTGATCCAGTTAAGAATATGTGTCAAGTTTTGGAAATTAATGTTTGCAGGCTCTCTCCAAACTCACTGAGCTTGAGCTACTTTGCAAAATAGAATGGGCAACATTCTCAGTCCTTACATGTGCAAAGCTGGTAGAGACGTACCCCAAAAACACTTGCAGCGAAAGATGCTAAAGCTCCTCTGAAGTATCAACTCAGTGTAGCTGAATACAAATGCAAGGCACTCAGATAAATATCTGTAAAATCTTTAATTATCATCTTTTTTTATTCCACTTTTACCGTCATGTGCTACTATTAATTGGCCTATCACATTGTTGTATCAAACATTGTTGTCGTAAAGTAGAACATGTGGAAACGTTTAAAGTGTTTAATTATTTTTCAATGACACTGTAGCTCTGATCATTTAAGGAAAAAAAAACAAGGGAATTCGAATCTTAAAAAGTATTTATTTAGATATTTCTTTACACTGGCCAGATACATCAATCCCTATTTAGGATGTTGTCATTTGTTTTGAAGTGTTATTGTTATATTCAGCATACCATATTTGTCAGTTTCCAAACCTGCATTTTTTGAATTTTGGCATCAAACACAATGGCACCAATGATTGATACATCAAGGAGATTAGGGAAAATCATTTTTGACTTTGTTCTGATTATTCGTCCTTTGGTTTATTTTTCCCTGTTTTCTTTTTTCTTTCTCCTCAAAACCTGTTGATACATCAAAAAGTATGTGGTCAGAAAACATACAACCCTACAACCAGCAACCTTTTAATTATTTGCAATTAGGGCTGTATCGAAACACTAAAATCATAGTTTGATACGTACTACAATTTTAAAGTCATGAATTAGTTTTTAGTTTGCTTCAATCAAAAGAAAAAAAAAAGAAAACCTGGCTGCTACAGAACTAACTAGAGATTGCAGTTTGTGAAAATTGCACTATTTGAAACAGAAACATTCTCTCCAACACAGATTGAAGGAAATATAGACACTTTTTCCATACTGGAAACAAACCGAAAGGGCTATGAGAAAGTAAAAACCATTTAGAAAATTAAGCTTTAAAATTTGCTCGCACTCATTACAAAATATGATATATTAAAAAAAATAATAATCACAACTTTCCTTCCTATTTAATAATTCACTATTACCAAAACAGATGGCTTGTTTTGCAGAAGCAAGAATGTGTATTTAAACCTCCAATTAAGGAAATGCAGTCAAGCATATGCAGAAGTTACATTTGGACTAAATTTGGAACAAACACAAACCACTACAAACCAGTAATCTGTATGGAAAAGATTAGGTTTGCAAGGAGCTTTTACTTTTGAAAGTCAACAAAAAGCACAGTGAAATAACATTGAGCGATGTGTTATCATGCAGTTGCTTGTCTGACAGTCACTCAAACAACTGAGTGAAGGTCACCAGATGGGATGCCTTGTAGAGGCATTAGAATGCATTTCTGTCCTTGATTTATCACATATTAATCTTCCACGAAAAGGGTTGAGTTTGTATTATTTCTTGCCATTATCCTCCACCATGTTTTAAAATTTAGAATAATTTAGTCCAAGTTTGACCCCTCTTCAGGTAAACCTGAAATTGGTCATACCCTCGTGGAAGACTTAGATTTAAAATTATTTTTATTTAACAAATAATTTTTTTTAATGGAAAATGAGACATGCATCTTTCAAAGTATATAAAAAGTAGAAACATTCAAGTGTATCACATTTATTTAAAATTTGCAATTTGTAATAAAAATGTTTTTTAACCATTGTCAAAAAAAGGAAAAAAAAAACAAACATATGCATCATTTGTCTTTGGTGTTGAAGTCTTTGAGGCTGCAAGACATCTATGCTCTAATCACGCTAATCTTTAGCTCCCTTCACATATTCTCTCAGATTTAAGTCTGGACTCTGGCTGGGCAGATTCAAAATTACTTCCAATGAGCTCAATAAAATAACTTTAGTTTCACAACACCAGATCTTATTAGACCTCTGGTTCACAACTTGACCAAAGTCTTGATGCATGCTTTTGAGAATCAGTATTTTAGGTCTGCATGGATATTAGGAAAACATGCGATATGCACTAATATAGGTAAATGAAATATTCAAAACATGTTAGTCTTTCTGCTTTGGGTTCATTGCAAACATGGACCCCAGATAACCAGCAGTTTATCTAGCTATTAGGAAATGGTGGTGGATCAGCAAGGTCCAATGATGCAGTCAAAACCACCTGGAGCTTAACACGCTCAAGACTGTTGAGATGACGGAGGACTTCTGAAGAACACGCCCCACATTCCTTCCCCTCACCATCCTCAACAACATTATGTCTGCTGTGGATCACTTCTGGTTCCTAGGAACCAGCTTTTCTCAGGACCTGAGATGGTCCTCACACATAGACACTGTTCAGAAGAAGACGTAGCAGAGACTGTACTTCCTTTGACAACTTAAGGAGTACAGCCTACCTCATTAGCTGCTGGTCATCTTCTGCACTGCCATCATTCAGTCTGTCCTGTGTTTGTCCATCACTGTGCGGTTTGGCTTAGCCACAAAACAGGACAGGACCAAACTGCAATGAACAATCAGGTCTAAAGAGGCTGACCATCCCTCCTTCCAGGACCTGTATAGGGCTAGGGTCAGGAAACGGGTTGCTAATGTCTCTACAGACCCCACACATTCTGTACACAGAGCTTTTTCTTTCAGGTCAGCACTACAGAGCCAGTTTCTGGACATCTGCTCTTCTGGCAATGAAATAAGTTGTAGTTTCTTAATGACTCTTCCACCTTACCACCTCTATGCCTTCAAAAGCTATTAACCCTGCATTAACTAATTGTGACCAAATATATTGCTGACCTTGAGAGCCATGAATGTATGGTAATTGGCTAACACTTACTTACTGCCGTTGAGGCAGTTCTTCATAGTATACATATTGCGAACAATGATATTGAGAGAACCATAAATGTACTCTGTAGTGAGCAGATTTAAAGCATATTTCTTTAATGTTTAATACAGATGCTGATCTAAGTGATTATGTTACACTGTTTTGTTTTTTTACTTGGAGCTTTTAGGCTGGACGTCTGACTCGTGACATTATTTTTAATATTGTTACTCACTGGGAACTTGGAAATATAAACTTTACTGTTTGACGGAACACCAGTTACCTAGAGTCCCATAATTACTGCAGTTACTTTTTGTGCTGATATTGAAATGATTCAAATTAATACACCCCTTCTATTGAAACGAGTCTAATCTTCTGATTAGCTGTAGAATGAAAAATAGGTATGAATTTCTTACCCATTGTTTCTCTTGAGACATTCTTATTTGATGTCAGTCCAATTAGGCACTGATAGTCCATGCTTATGTACATCTTCTCTGATTGTTGTCATCCAAGGAGCAAGACGAGATTGAAAGATACCTCACAGCACTGATACTGTTGCCTCACTCATATTTGTGTTCATATTTGATAATGCCACTTGTACTCAGCTCATTTCCATCCCTCCTTGGCACTCAATTCGTTTTGCTCGCTCTTGCAGTTTTGTTGTTTGACTTTCATTATTTTCTTCATTAGCGGGAACAAACATCTTTGTTAGAATTCTCTTTGGGGTATCCCTCCATGTCAGCTCATTTCCACTTCCTTGATCTGAGACGGCGGGAGAAGCGCAGGGAAAGTGGAGGTTCGGGGAGAGAATAAATTAATTGTATTATTTCAGCTTACAAGCTCAATCCACCACATAAATGCAGCCCCAGCAACGTGTTCTTGCAGAGCGAAAAGCAGGTGCCAAAAAGCAAGACAAGACGGCAAGACGACCGTGTCAGAAGAGGTAAAAAAAAAATGATGAAGTAAAGGGGATGGAGAAACCACTTCAGTGCAAAGGCTTGCATGAGTGAGAATCGAATGTTGGTGGTTTGTAAGAGACGGAGAGGGTGATGGAGAGCAAGAGCTCAGAAAGAGGAATACTGTTCCTCGTTCAAGATCAGTGAAGTGGAGTATTTAATCTAACATGATGAACGAGCTATTGGAAACATCATACCCCCGGCACCTCCCTCACCACCCCTACCCCATTTCTCATGGATCGTAAGCCCCGTGATGGAGCTGTGTTTAAGGTCATTTAAGCACCAAGGTAAAAGAATGTCAGCTAGGTGAAAAAAAAAAAAAAGGGCTCCAGACGCAATCACCTTTCACTTTCAGAAGGATTTCACAGTAGTGGACTCTAATATTAGCAAATAAGTAGAACATTTGTGTATTACCCCATATATCCCTTACGTCTTTTGTTGTATTTTCACTCGAAGATCGTTCACGAAGTAACGACTGATGTTTAAAATTTAAGTTTGCTACTAACTCTTTTCTTGTTTTGAAAAAAAAACATTTAACATGCAGTGGGAGTGTCTTATATGGAAATTATTTTTAGGTTAGAAGCTCTTAGCTGTTCATTAAATCTTTATTGTGTCAACTAGTATAATCACAAGGTTTAATAAAAAAAGAAAGTTGTTTAGAATTTCTAATGACAATAATAAGACAATATTCAGCAAATTATGATTTTTTTGGAGTGTCAACTTCCTTAACTGATACGTTAGTCAAACACAAGCTGTAATCACTGATTACTCAGAGGTAAAACATTTAACACATTCAGTTCACACAGAGCAATAATACATTTAGTTAAAGCTGTTGTGTTTCTTTTTAAACAGAAGCCTCGCATATTGGTACCAGCATTTCTCGGAGGACATATCAGGCTCCTTCAAGGCAACATTTTCACTTTTGTTCCATGTTGATATTTGTATTACAAGGTTGCTGGTCATTTCATCTCTATGCCATTTTGTATGTGGCAGATATGATTGTGCCCGATTTGTTTGAACACAGAAAGGAGCTGTTGGCCTTGAGATGTACTAACTATGCAACCATTCGTACATACTGGCACAAGTACCAGAGGGACTCATCATATACCGCTGTCTAATATGAAGATATATCAGGGTCCATTTCAGAACTGCTACAGCTTTCTTCAGCTGTATGGTACAGATAGTAAGGCTGCACTGCCTCTCCCCCAGTTATTGCTGCACATTGCCGGTCAGCTGGCTGAGGGAAGGCCACTACACTTTTTTTGTGCTTACAAATGTAAATTAGTATTTTTACAGTCACAAAGACACGGGCAGGTTGAAGGGTGAAAACTAACAGATCTCTATAATTTACTTATTTTATTGTAATGCAGTGTTAAAACTATGGTTTGCAAGCTTCAACCTGCACTTCTATTGAGAACCCAACTGCAGGCTGGCTAAGCGGTAAGCAGTACTAATTAAACAGTTAATATTAGTTTATGTTTGTTACACTATAAAGAGCAAAACAGTACAAAGGTGTAACTGTAAAACAAGTGCCAAATGTAATAATTTTATCAAAATAGTAAATTATGCAAGTAAGATCATTATGACTGTAATATTTGCTTTATTTTAGCTGAAATGGGAGGAATATGTTGATTTGATCAGAGCTCTCAATCTGTTATATTTCATAAAAACACTATGACTGTCATAGTTTTTTATTTTCTTTTACGTTTTTGTTCATTAAAGTAAAAACAAACCCTAAATTTAAATTTCCAAAGTATGACTCTCATTTGGAGGCGATGGAGTGGTTGGGATTGTGGTTTCCAACCACATTTCAACACTGGTGGTTGTTGCAGGTGAAAATGTTTGTCTTATTTCTATAGTGAAATATTTTCCCAGCAGAATTAGGTACAATAAAATTTTTGTCTTTAATGAACAAAACTCTGTGCTTTCATTTTAATTTTATAGTAGACAGAACCATAAACACCCAGAGACTTCAACTAAAAAACTCATAATCCTGCCTAGAAACATTTTATTCAAGAACGAGCCACCATTATATTGATCTTTTTGCTAAAAATAAACGAAAAATTCTCAAAAACGTCTGAAATAAAAATCAATCATCCAAAACATTTTGGAAATTGTAATTCCGTCTTTCAAAACTTTTCTTTTTTAATTAGAAATTATTGTTCTGCCACTGGTTTATGAGTTTTATTGTGAGAGTATAAATTATTTTAGCCACCATATTAATAGTACATAGTACATAGTGCATTCTTTTTTTTTAAATAAAATCAGGGTTTGAAAAATTGGATTTTATGTTTTTATTGTTTATATTGTAAATATATATATTTTTTATCTCATATCTTAAACTGTCTGTATCAACCTCCATTTTACTTGCCAAACCCTTGACTTCTTTGGTCTCTCTTGTTCTTTGCCGTATGTTTAAAATAAACCTAAAAAAGGACTTGCGTCTCCATGGGACACTTACTTTCATAAACTCAATTGTGCATCTTGCCCAACATGCTTTTAGTGCAGCTTGTGTGTTTAAATGGACCTGGAACTGGAGATAAAAGCAGAGGCCACCTCTGTTAGTTTCTTTTGTTTTGTTTTGCCATAATCCACTTTGAAATGTAAAGATGTAGAGTTTTTTGTTAACAGAACCAGAATGTAGTCCAGCTATAGTGTGCTACAGCTACATTTTCCAAGTACAGTGTGTCAAAGAAAACATTTGCCTGATTTTCTGTTTTAAATTTACTTTCTTGACACTTGTCACCAGGTTAAATTCCTGTCACTAATGCCTGAGCTTTGAGTCCCCAGTTGCAATAATCCAGATATATTTTTAAATAGATTGTTTTTCCTTTGTTTCTAAAAAAAATTGCTTCTGCACTCTCTGGCATTTCATCAGAAGCTGTTTATCCAATGCAATATTAGTAGTCATTTATTTATTTGGAAGATTACAAAACAGAGCAAAAATAAAGAAAATAATACACCCTTGTCACAAACCGTGTTTAAAGTCTCAATTCTTAGAAGCTTTATTTTTAAATCTGTGTTTGGATGTCAATGGGAGATGCAAATGCAGACGAGCGGCAGCCAAGCAAATCAAAGGTGTACCAAGTTCACCATTAGGTCTTTTCCCCCTCGATCTTCCTCTCACCCTTAGTCAGCGCCATGATTGCCACCTAACCCATGGCAACTGTAATTGGGAGTTATTTTTATCTCTTTCCTTTCTTTTCTCTCTACATCCTCTTTCCCTCTATCCTTGGTAAATTAATTGAAGGGAGCAAGAGGCCACCGCACACATTGGCTAGGCAACAAGTGGCGAATGCTGGACTGCCGCTAACACCCAGCTCTCTGATTGGCTATCTTAGATGGATCAGGGTCATTAGATATTGGTAAATGCATTGCCAATATGACACACACCTTCATGTTTTAGATCGCAGTAAATGCAAACTGTCAGATGTCTCTTGTTTGAATCACAATATAGAACCTAGATTGAACTGAGTGGTTACTTGCTGGAACAAGCTTCGAACGAGGGGCGCTTCACACACTGTCACGCAGCGCTCTCTCATTATCGCGTCATGCATCTTCAAGCCTCTGAACATGCTGAACTTAAAAGAGCAATAACTCTATGTAGTCATAATTGATAGGAGAAGGAGAGGCAAGTTTTGGCTACCCTGAAGCTCTCACATCAAAAGTTTCTTCTCAATTAAAACCTGAACATACAGTGAAGTCACCGCTTTCACACAAATTATCTTTGTTGAGCTCCTCTGTCATCCTTTTCTGAGATCAGAGTGTCTTAATTACCCGTAACGCTTCGTAAGATCCAAGGTTTGCTCATGAGTCAGTGCCATCGTCTTCTTTCGGTCTCGTTGGAACAATGATTTGGTTTTATTTTCCCACCAATTTTTTGAATTTGTTGGAAAATGTGTAATTGGGGCTAATGATGGTCAAATCAAGATTTCAAAAGCTCCCCAAATGAACCAGCCCACACAATATTAAAAAGATCAGCATTGAATCGTCGGCACTGTGCAAATATTTAAGCAAATGCCATCTTGTGTTGCAATCTGCAAAATCTGGCTGCTCTGCAAAGTTCGCAGCTAATTATTCTGCGAGTTGCTCTCCTACACACAAACACATGCTTCTCTTCCTTTCCGAGGCCGTGTGTGTTTCCAAAGATTCGCCCAATCAACAAAGATAGTGTCGATTCATTGGCATCTTTGTTTGATGTAATTAGCAGAGATTGTTTTTGCTGATGAACTGTCGGCACGTGAAAAGCACTTGTTTTAGAGATGCTATAATAGGTTCGCAGTTTGAGCTTTCTGTCTGAGCATTAACAATGACAAATCATTTGCCCCTTAAAGATTTCTTTTTTTGTTTTTAGCTCTTTTATCAAAAATGCTTATTATCAGGAAAGGATAACCTGCATCAATACAAAATGTAGTTTCTAAATTAGGACTTCATGAACTAAGAGAAAGAGCGTTCCAAACCAACCTGGCCCTATGTGAAAAAGTAATGGCCCTCTCAATTTCATTTCAGTGTATTTGTACAAAGAAATAAGCACAAAAAATTTACCCAAGTTACCCTACAGACTAGTTGTGCCTGATGTGAAAAGGCATCCAGAATTTAAATAATAATAATAATAATATCAACACAATTATTAAATATTGAAAAACACAAACATTGTTTTATAACTGAAAATGTATAAAACATGTGATTAATCAAGTTAAAGGTGAAGACTGCCTGAATTCCACTGATGTGAAGCTTTGCCTCTTTGTCTCTGTGTCACAGCTATGGACTGTAGTGTGCATTTGGCTCACTTGAGCGAGTGTGTTTTAGCTCCCTTTTGACTGTGGGTGCAGGGGTTGCTTTCTCCATCCCGTTTTTGTCTTTGTCAGAGCTTTAGTCTACAAAACAGTTCTAAACACATAGGAAGCTCACAGTCGAGTCAGAAAAGGTAGAGTTACACTTGAATTTACTAAAACAACTTTCTGTGTCAAACTCCTGTGTCGGGAATTGGTGTGAGAAAATATTGAGGCTGATAGCTCAAGTTGGTTTTGATTCCCCAGGTGCAACTTTGGCTTTCAAAGAGCTTTGCTGCTTTGCACAGTTATATGCACAAGGATATACTTTTCAGCTCAAAACCGCACAATAAAGTCCCTCTTTCCCTTTATCTCTTCATAACCCACACATGCGTCACATACAGATTCAGTTTGTACGTCACTGGGAGAAGAAAGGGTGCGCATATTTTCTCCAGGCCTCTGCATCACAAACCACTTTATATTCAGTTCTATTCACTGCAACAGACAGATACAAATACATTGAAAACAACATAGGATAAGAAATGACCCACCTGGGTTGGGGAATCTTTCTTTGTGTTAGCTCTTAGTCTTTCAAAGAGTTATGACTCCAACTTCATGACTGCCCTTCTTCCATAGAGAGTTTCTTTCTTGGACAAAATGAACTCATATGGTGTCTAATAAAGAATGCTAACACAGACAGTTTCACACGTGGTCTTAAATACATAAACAACAGAACTGGGTGCACTCTTTTGCAATATGAAATCAAATGTGAAATGATTGAAGAATATGTCTTCTCACATGAAAATAACACAGAGGTGTAGTGAGAAAAAAGTTAGGGGAAACAGCCATGCCCCTAAAGAAATGAAACTTTCTTGAAGAAAACTGTAATCACTAGGTTCAGAAAAATCATAAACTTTTTTTGAAAGAAAGCTGAAACTTATTGTTCTGAATTGAAATAAAATATTTGTATTTGAGATTAACTAGAGAGGAGGGCTCGCTGAGGAGTCTGGTGGTTTAGCCGCACAAAGGAGAGACCACTTCCTGAATGAGCACCTGAATTATTCACAAGACCTCTGTAATAGTGTCCTTTGAACAGATGCAACCAAAGTAGAGATGGTTATAATGTACAGCATCATGTTCAGGAAAGACATCTCATAATAACATGCTGGTGAGGGGGTAATGCTTTGTGCTTATTTTTGCAACTACAGGATAGGGGCGCGTTGCAAAAACTGAGTTAACCGGACGCCCTGTTTACCAAGCTGTAAAAGTGTCAAATATGTCAGAGAGCTAAATCTTAGCTGAAACTGGACAATCAACAGGACAGTGATTCCAAATATTGTCAATTAGAAGCTCTGTTATGGTGGACATTCCCTGTCCCTGCTGTGACAAGATAGAGAATAAAAAGGAAACAAAATTGGGAAAAAGGAAGGAAATTTCCAAAATAATTTTCAACAACAGGCCAATATTTCAACAGCAACTTTTTAAATTAACTATCTAATTTTTCTGTCTTTACTTAATTAATTGTGTAAATCTACCACATTTCCCCTAAAATATCACTGTACCTTATATGCCTAATAGTTTCCATCTGTGTGTTTCATTATTTTCCAGGACTTTCGAGCGGGGCTCGGTATATCTGAGGTGGAACTTACTGCTGCCAACATTAAAGAAGTGGACCGCAGAGGCTTTGAAGTCAGCACACCCTTCAAAACTTTCTGGTAGGTCTGCTCTGCCTTTGGTCACAAAATAACCCAGAGCAACATCTAAAGCACCAAAGGCCTCATTTGCCTCAATTTAGCATCACAGTTAATGTTTTAAAAATAAGAAAGAGAAAGACAGGCAAAAATTTAAAAAAGCCAAAAGAAGAACACAAATACCAAAATTGCATTTTCCAAAAACCATCATGATGATCCCCACAACAGGATAATATTCTGTTGACTGACTAAACATAACTTCCAAAAGGTTATAGTTTTATCTGGCATAAAATTGACACAACATTTCAGTAAATGAACATCATATCAAAAGTCAAACATTGTGGTGCTGGTGTCTTGGTCTGGGGCTGATTTGCTCCTTCAAGACCATGAGTTCTGTAGTCAGTCAGAAAATCCTGAAGTAGAATGTCCGACCATCTATGACCTAAAGCTGAAGTACATTTGCCGTATGAAAACTATCTGAAACAAGTACAGCTCTAAATGGCTAATCATAAACCCAACATGGAAGGTTTTGTAGTGGCCTAGTTAAAGCTTAAACCCAGAAGGACCCTGAATATGCTTAAAAACCCTCCAATCAGTCTGAGTTAAAATAATTCTGCAAAGATGATTGGGCCGAACTTCCTTCACAGTGATGTAGAAAACTCATTGCCAGTTAATGCAAACACTCAATGGTATGTTTAGGGGGAGTTTACTTGTAAAAATAGGGCCATGTTGGTTTGGATGAAATCATAATTTGAAAACTGTTTGAATTTTCTCAGGTTAATCGGCTTTTGCTTGTATGAAAATGAGTTTTTATTTGAAACTTAAAAGTATGACAAAAAAGTAAAACCTAAAAAATTTGTGAAATCCAGTCTATTGGATGTTAATGTTCTTGACAATCACACAGATGAATGTGAACAGTATGAATCTGGAGGAATAATTTTACACTTGTTTAAAATCTTGCAGTGTAAAGAACAGGTTGTCATAACATCCTTAATATGCTCTTTTCAGATCCGCCATCACATTCGGGAAATGTGCTTTTGTTGTAGCCTCTTAAAACTTCACACACTCAACATGAATTCAGTAGCTTCCTTTTTCATAAGCCTTTTGAAGTTAAAGCTTCAAAACTGAGAGAATGCAATTTTGTTCATTCTGTTCTTGTACATTTAAAGCTCCTTCAAACATGGGAGCAGAGCCAAAAAGACATGGATGTGTTGAAGATCCCCTCTCATACACAGCCTGCGGATAGTTAAAGTTTGGATTTGGTAGTAAGCGGGGTCATTTTCACTTTATTTCTTGAGAAAACTATGAATCAAAACTCTTTGTTTTCACAATTATAGTAAAGATTACATAAGTAACAAACCATTTTTCAAATAAATCTATAATCGGTGTGAAGTAAACCCATCCAGGTTTGAATTGTATTGTGGTTTTTATAATAATTGTATGATAATTATGGTGGCCTAAAATGGCAAACAAAAGATAAACTGGTGTTTACTGAGGAATTATCAAGTTCATGTTTAATTGGTCTAAAGAGTTTAGATTTAGAATGAGGAATTTTGTCAGACTGATATCTGACTATACATGATATTGTCAGGCCAGTATCACAAAAAAAAAGTGATTGAGGCCTTACAGGGACCTACAAACCTGATACCAACTTTAGCATTATTATCAGCTGACAGTTAATCCGTCTCAGTATTGTCAAAGTTCTATCTCCTAGATTTATTTTTTCTGTAGAGAATCCAAAATCTTTTAAAATGGTGGAGGCCTACTGTTGGAACTGAATGACGTGTCTTTATTAGCCAGTACCGTCAACAAAATATGGCAATTCAAGAGTAACTTAATTTCTTTAATAAAGAGTCTGAAAATGATGTGCAGTTGTAACAAGATGTTAACGCGGTTATTTTCTTACTGTCTGACATCAAATGAAAGTGGGTTTAGTGGGCCGCCTTGTTCTCACTCACCTTTTCAGCTCAACCAAGTTTAGAACTTTTTAGGATTTAGGATTAACAAAATAATTTTTATTGGTAATTGTCAGAATAATGAGAATGTTTTTAGAGAATTTATTGGTACTTTATTTTATTCAAAAGTGTACACACTTTAAGATATTTATGAAAGCCCAGATGATTTTTCCCAGATCCTTGAAGATGCCACATAGAACCTGTTCAGACAATTATATGCAACTACAAACACCATAGGAAATTCCAGCGCTCATATGGTTCAGGATAGAGACAGGTTCTCTGTTCCATTGATGAATGTGTTATGGTGCAAAATGTATATATCCACCTAGAACTGCAAGCTGAAAGTAGTACTTTATCGACATGGGCTCATATATCACTCGGAGAGGAAGAAGCTGTTACTCCAAAGGCAACATGAAAAGATAGATTACAGTTTGCAAGAGATTGGATTTGAAAGACATCTCATCTGGTCTGATCAAGCTAAAAATGTAAATGCTTGGCCATAATGATCAATGTTAAATTTGGAGAAATGGGGGCGTGGACGAGCAACAAATGGGTCTTTCAAGTAGATTCCAATTAACCTATCATACAACCAGATTAGTTAAAAAGGGGCTTTAGGGCAACAAAGTCAATGTTTTGGAGCAGCCATCACATCTTATGGTATGACAATTTGTTAATAGATCAGGGCAATTAGTTTGATTCCTCATCCAAAGCTTGCTGTACGTTTATTTTATTAGAAGCTAAGTTCTTGTTCCAAAACTAATTTGGCTACATCAGGAATTGCCCTTTCAATAAGTCACCTTTCTGCCCGCGCAACTCCACTTTATCGTTTGTTGTTTGTCTTTAACAGACCTGAATATGAACACAGGAACTCATTGATTTATTTCTAGAACCATCTGAGCAGAACGGGAGATTCCTTAAAAACCAATCCATGCACTAACAATGCAAGAAAAAGCCAAAAAAAAAAACCAAACCTCCATATGCTGTCCTTTTGAGGTGTAAAATGTAAAAATAATGAGCAGGCATGTCAAAAAGTTAAGACACTGCTGTGGTGAGACAAAAGAGAAAGTTTGCTTTTCCTTTATTGATCAGTTCTTCCTGTCAAATCTCTCACAGGAAGCATCTTGTGCAATCACCATGCCCCCACACCCAGCTTATCGATCAGCACGTTGTCCGCAGTACATGGGAGCTGTGTCCTGTACAAAAACCACTAATTATTGATTAGCGCAGTTTTTATAAAGCCTCCTCTGAGAGGTTTGTGGAGGTATCTCTGCCTCTGTAGAGCTCGGAGCCTTTCAGGTGACTCCAGTCCCCCAAGGGCCCACAATCAATGAGCACGCCGCCTGTTTGTGCTGTAATGGCCTATTTAGAATACAAGCGTGACAGCTACCCAGAAAAGGAAGCGCGGCTTGTTTGTGCGCGCTTGTTCACCGTTTCTCCTTTCTTTTTACCATGTGTAAAGATTTTTTTTTCCTTTGTCTTTTTCCGCCTGTTGTGTGTCCGATCGATCTATTTGTGGCAGCTACCGTAATCCTCCCATCATTTTGTTGCTTCGTTAACACACAGGTCGTAAATTTACCAGAAGAAAAAAAATAAAATAAAATAATCATAATTAGCTCGCTTCTGCAGAATAGTTTTGATAAGGTCATTGCTAAAAGGGTTTTACTCTGCGAGTGTGTTTGTGGATCCAATCGATTGGTGGCCCTGCGAGTGTTCTCCAACCTGCTCAAGGTGGGGATTAGTGAGAAACTCATCTAATCGCTCTAAGCTGCGGAGACTTACTTTGGCTTTTCCATTGTTTTGCAGCCTTTAAATGGACAAAGTGTTCTGTCTGAGGTGGGGGATGTGACATCCCACTTTTAGGATCAGAGTCAGAGGAAAGTTTCATAAACCAAAGACATTTAAGTTTAGACATAAAACATTTTTTTGGATCAGTTTTTTGGATCAGAAAAATGGTTGCTGTTGGCAAGACCAGGTTACTAATACACTTCTGATTTGTGTCCCAGCTTTAAAGATAAAGAGCAGCTTTTTGATATCAAAGTTTTCCTATCAGTGCATACGTTCACAAACATCTACATATGGATGCTCGGAAAAAGAAACGTTTGTATCAAATAGAACTGTTAGGAAGTGGCCTGCCTTTGCATTGAAGAATTTTTACTAAACACAATGGTGCCCTTAAGTTAGCAGTGGGAGTTATTATGTTTAGATAAATGAATAAAAAATGGAAAACTCAACATCTCAGTACCAACAGGAATGAGGAATTCAACAGGTTTTTCTAGGTTTTGGCCTGATGTGGTTATATTTACATTCAAATTGATTGCTTCAGCAAACTGGAAGGTCTCCCAAAATCTTTTACCACCTAAGCCATAAATGATCGGTATGAAATGGCTAATTGGTTTTCCTTCCTAAAATGTAAAAGCCACAGTTTTTAAGACTTGAGCATAATATGGGTTCACATTGTTAGTTTCCAGAGATTAACTGGCAACAAACATATGCAGTTATTTCCTATAAGCATATTTACTTTAAAACAGATGCCTCTTCCACCCATGTGTACATCTTTTTAAGGTAACACTACTGCCTTAAAGCAAACAATTGCAACAAGGTACAAAGGTTAGCATGTCTGTTGGTAAAATGATCAGCCTACTGCTGACTAGGTAATAGACATATACATAAACAGGTTTATTTATGTGGGCTAGCTGCTTGTCGGGCTCCTGTGACTTTTCAGAAAGGGTACCGGTAGAAAAAAACCTAATATTCTCCAGGGAACATATATGTACCTTAGAAGTGTTACCTCTTCCATCACTATTTACAATAACTGTGTTTTTGAAGCAAAAAACTGCGAGATGGATAAATTGACCAATTCACAAGCAAACATCAGCATGTCAAGCTACCAATGTCACTTTTTAAACAGGATAGGCCTCATATTCTGTGCACTTTAGAACTTATACCTTATCTACCACCGTGCACACCTTTTAAAAAGAATCACAGGATCGTTTTAGAAAGACCTACTGACCACCACTATTTGTTTTACACAATTTTAACTTATTGCTTCTGACTAAGATTGAGCCTTCAATAGCCTTAAATTGAAAATCATTTACACGAGAGCTATGAGAAATGCTAAAAATATTATGAAAGTAATTATAATAATAATGCATAGTTTAGCAATATTCTAGATGCATGAGCTAAAGTAGTTCTTTTTAAATAGAGAATATCACGAAAAGCACTAAAGGTATTCCCTAAATTGTGCACTGATACCTTCTTGTAGTAAAAGGGATTTATATGTCTAACTGGCTATTTGTCTGCATTCACTGAACTCTAAGATTACTCTCAGCTTTTATAGTGTCCTAGATAATTACTTCTTAAAGCTCTGTGCCCTCTCTTTGGTTTTGAGGCACACGTTGCTGTAGTTGAGCAGTCTTCTCCTGGGTAGAGGCCGGTGGGCACAAGGCGGCTGAACCCAATCAACCTATTGATCTTTGGGGGGTTGCTTGGGTGAGGCTGACCTGGTGCAAATCTCTGGCTCCAGGCAAAACCACCACCCCCACCTTCACTCTCTGGCCACCTCACACCAATAAACAGACTCCCTCCTTCCCCTTCACGTTCTTCGTCTTACTTTGCACCGGTGCCAGGTTACCATGAGGATCTGTGGTTTCATTTCTCCTCTAAGTGCTTCTTTCATTCAAGCTGGGGATACGTTTGGTTTCTTTCCTCTCAACTTCATGTTTCTGTCTGTTCTCTCTGTTTGTCTCTTTGTCTGCAGCAGCTATTTAAGCTGAGTCATCATGCACAGACTGCTTGCTACATATACATTTAGTCTTCAACTAGTCTTGAAAGCAACAAATTGAGTACCTCCTATGTTACTGTGCTTATTTATTTTCTTATCAGTTGGATTTAATGTTACTAGCCAAGCTTGAGCCAAATTAGTGCAACAGTTCTCATCTTGACTCACCTTTAATCTTGCAGTAGTATCCTCAAAGAAATAGGCTGCATTAGAACTATATAGATAGTTGAGTTGCATGGTGAGACAGATTGATTTACTTGCCCCCTTCCATCGCTTCTATCAATTTCACCCAATCTATTGCAATCACACAGAGACATCAACACTTAGCTCCTGCCTCCTGAAACTGCTCCAAAATACTGCATACATACACACTCACACCACCCTCCCCTTCACCCTGCCAGGCGCCACTGTGTTGTTTAATTACTGTCTCAAATCAAATCAATAACTGTGAGGTATGTGTTAGGGTCAGGGCCTAAAGAAAATAATTCATTGTTGCAGCTTTGTGGCGGAGTCTGAACGGGAGAAGGAGGAGTGGGTCGAGGCGATCAAAGAATCGATTGCGGAGACGCTCTACAACTACGAAGTGGCGGAGAAGATCTGGTTTAACGAGGCCAACAGGAGTTGTGCCGACTGTGGCATGTCGCAGCCGGAGTGGGCGTCGGTCAATCTGGGTGTGGTCATCTGCAAGAAGTGTGCAGGTAAGAGGCACATGTATGGTAAAATCTTTGAATATTTTATCTTTTAACTGCTGTTTGAGAGAGCAATCACTGTAAAACAGTGTTTTACAATATTAAAAAAAGTTTAAGGCGATCAATGAAGTTGGTAATTTAAACTATCTTTATCATCTTATATTAGTGATTAGTACAGTTAGAAGCTCTAATATTGCCACCTTCTTATTTATTATTGGAGAATGTAGCTCCTTACCATAATTTTGGGATTTCCAAATCCAGCTTGTTCCATGGCAGACAGAGGTTAAAAGCTTAAAATGATATAAAAGAGCAACTGTGCTGTACTCTGTCAGCCTTCCTGTTGTCTGCTGAAATTATTGCTCACCTTTCCTTTCACACAGTCTGAGTAAACCAAACATGTCTTGAGTTGTTATAGTAAATCTTCTTTTTTTTTTAAATGCCTGCTTACATCATTGTGCTTCCTCTGACATAATTTACTATAACACCCAGCAGAGACTGAAAGTAGCTCATTTTGAGTCTTCTTCACACCGAAGAGCGGTGTTGTGGGCCTGGCCTTGTACCACAAATGTTCAGTGCCTTTACTCATTAACAAAAAAAAAAAAAAAAGATCAAGTAATACATTTCTGACTGGCAAATTACTGATCAGGGTCATTCGAACATATTTCTGGCTTTGGTGAAAAGCCAACTTTTCAGTGCATTTCTAGGGCACTGTGAGTCACTCTGTGTATGAATGGTGCTATACAAATAAACGTGCTTTAACTGGGCTCTGTGGCTCATGTCAAAATAACATCAACATGGATATCCTACGGTTCCCCAACAGAACAATGCCCAAGGCATCATATGCCCCTGCTGGTTTGGCTTCTACCTACAGTGTACCCTAAAGCCATGTTTTCCTTAAGTAAACAGTTCATAGAAACTCAACAGCCCACATGAAGTTTAAGAAATTATCCTGGATTAAACCAAGAGGTGATACTCATCGTATGAAGTTTTGGTAATAGACACAAGTCAGTATGGGTTGCTGAGATGTTCTGTGTGCTTTGTCCCTTTCCATGTGGTGAAAACCATTTGCTTGAACATTAAGAAATTAGAGATTAGGAGCTTTAATACTTGCACGCATCACCTTAATGGACAGAGTGCTGACATGACGGCTAATATGTGGATTCTACCGCCAGCGATCATTGTAACAAGCTCAGTAGCCAGTGGTCATATTCCTAATACAAAACTAGTGTACATTTTGCTTAAAATTTATGATTTACTTTAGAGTCATTGTTAAATAATTTCACAAACATTCTGAGGTCAATCTGTATTCTGTTATTTAATAATAGACAATGGATATGTGTACACTACTATACAGTCAGGTGGTGAAAAACAAATGAAAAACATATGCTGGCTGCTGGTCCATATACTGATAAACAACATATAGTCCTGACAGTACAATAAAAGACGGGCTCTTATGTATAAATCCTCCTACGTATAACCTTAATGTAAACGCGTTCCTTTAAGTGAAGACCTCCCATCTCACCACCTCGTATTTTCAGTCCAACTGTTATAATAAGCAACAAAATAAATAGCTGCGATTGAAGGAGAGGGAAACTTCACAGTGCCTTCCACAATTATTGGCTAAGATGTGTGCAAAAGGCTTAAAATAAGTTGTAGTTGTTGAGACCTGGTGCTACTTTTCACTTCTTGCTGCACTTCTCAAACAGATGGTAATGTAGATTTCTTTGTTTTTTTTTACTGCTTGAAGGGGTAAGATAAACCTTCCTTCTTCAGCCTTGTTTGTCACAGTCGGGGTTGTTTTAAATTTTTTTAATTATTGCTCTGACTGACGGTTTGGGCAGGTTTAGATGAGTAGATATTGTTTTCTAGACTTTACCTAAATTATGAACATCAATGCACTATCTGCACTGTCTATCTTACAGGTTTACCAGGAGTGCCAATAATTGTGGATGGTGCTGTAAATGTCAATGCAATCATATTCATAGGGATTTTCTGAAAATATTGTGTAATGTGGTTCAAAAACTTATTGTTTTTTATTTTTTATTTTAAAATGGTTTCCATAAAACTTTAAACCCAAATATATATAGCAGCCTCTTTCAATACAAACAAGTTTCGTTGTAATTTTGACCGATGGGCCAAGTCTGAAAAACACAGTTTAAACTCTGTTTTAATGGGTAGCCATGTACATCATCATATTTGCAGAAAGAGTGACAAAGCTTTTTCGCTGTGTTTTACACTTGTTCCATGCTTTAGGAGTATTAAAAGCCTGAGGGGATGTTTTTTTTTTTTTTTTTACTGCAACTGCTTTTGAGGCCTGTAATTCTTGGACCTTGGCACTGATTATCTTAGTATTAGTTTCCCACTCATAAGTAGTACAAAACAAATTTCACAAATTTTGTCTCTGATGAGAAATGTCTCTTATAAATTGGTAGGGTGGAAACTTTCTAAGGTCCAGACCTTTTTCTTATGTATCACTGAATGTTTTTTTTTATAAAATTCTGATGCATCTCAGTAAATTAGACTATCTCTGAAAAATGATATTCTGAAATGTTGTGACAACTGTCATGTTTCCTGTGTTAAGTCACTTCTAAACCAGAGGTGTCAGAAGCATCTTAGCTGAGCTAAGGAGAAAAAGAAGTGGGCTGTTGCTCAGTGGTCCAAAGTCCTTTTTTTCAGATGAAAATAAGATTTGTGCTTATTTTGGAAATCAAGCTCCCAAACTCTGGAGGGCAAGTCAAGAGAAACAGAATCCAATTTGCTTAAAGTCCGGTGTGAGGTTTTCATATTCTATGATGATTTGGAGAACTGGTGTTGATCTACTGTGATTTATAAAGTCCAAATTAAAGATGTGCTCTTGTAGAGCTCTTCTAGCTCTACAGAATCAGAGTCACAAGGAAGATCAAAGCATTCCTTCCTGTCCAAAACAATCCTCTTCACGGGTTGCTGTTGTCTGCTCGCAGATACATGGTCTTAAAAATAAAAAAATAGTACAAATGTTCAGTTGTTCATGTTAGTTTGAGCCTCATTATTAATTTGACCCGATACGCCCAGATAGAAACTGTAGTAGCTTATGGTTTTATCCTGATTGTATCATAAATGTTCTCTGCTGGTTGCACAACAAAGGTCAGCGCAGCCATCAATCAGGAAATTTAGGAAAACTTCATGCTTCCCTCTGCTAGCAAGGTTTATGGAGACAAGCTGAAAGACCCTATTAAAGCAACCTGGGCCTAACATTTTAGCAGAGCCACAGGCTGATCTCCTCCATGCCAAGCCACACTAATGCAGGAAATCCTACAAAGAGAATACAGATCAGTGATTAAGTACATATACTGCACAGTACATGAACATACTTTGCAGTATGCCAACATTTCTCTGTAAAATAACCAAAAAAAACTTCCTCTTTTTAATGTAATTTTCTAATTGTCATATTCTAATTTTGGGTTTTGTTAGCTGTAACACATAATCATCACAATTAACAAAAATAAACACTTGAAATATATTTTTCTGTATGCAATAAATCTATGTACCTTTAGCTGTGTTGGTTGAAATTATTTGTTAAAAATACTAAAAAATAGTGTTGGCTGAAACAGTATGTTACTACTATATGACCTTGTCATTACAAAGTTCAGCCAAACGTATTTAAAAATAGGCTCAAAACATCCTACATAGGATGTAATGTGAATCTAAACTGAAATGAGCACAATGCTTGTGGTAAAAGGTGGTAAATAGGAATCAGAATCCAACACTGAAAAAACATTCAGGCTTGTACTCACCTATTCCCTGTATATGCGAGGTCTGAGGCCCATCCCATCCCAGTATGTAATCTGACCCTGGGGTGTTTTTGGGAATAAGATCCCAGGTGATAAGCCACTTATGGGAGTTGGTGCCTGGCCTTTGGGCTCCCTAATCTGTTTGGCAATGTTTGATAGTTCAGATGAAATGACAACAAAGATTACGCCATGTGGGAGAACTTGGGGGATCCCAGTCTGCTGCTTGACCTGCTAAACACAATTAGAGAGAGCAAGAGAGAGAGACTGAGTGGACACATCCTTCTTTCCACCTCCAGATTTCTCCCGGTCATACTTAATGTGATTCTTCACCTCGCCCGTGCATCAGATAGCCAACATCTTCTTTCAAACGCTTTTAAATGGTTTCATTTGCAGAGGTGTTTAATATTACAATTTGTCGACACGCTGAGAGCAAGAGGAGGAATATTTGCAGTTAAAGGGAGCAGTCCTGCTCTCCTGAAATTATTCTGGAGTCCATTTAAAATACCAATGCCTGCTCATGCTTTTAATTAGGCCTCTTAGACTTTATTGTTATGGACAAAAAGAGAGACACTGAACAAGAGGGAGAGGTAAGAAGTAATGAGAGACCTAATGGGAAAAAAATTATCCAACATTGACTTTCCCCTTTTGTGCAAAGACTGTGTGAAATTTAATGGTGTGTAAATTCACTCTTTGATATTGAAGAGTTTCATACTGGAGTATTTTGACCTAATATGCAGATTTAGGTTAAAATGAATTGTCATCTGTGATTATTTATGATGGTCATGGTGATGGTTTCTTCTTTAGAAGTAAAGTAAGCCTCAATTTTGTTAAATGGTTCTATTAATGTTATTCTTCTAAAACACGTTAAACTTACGTGTAAATGCTGTTCCTTTATCTTATTTATTTCCTTCAAAGTTTATATATTTATGCTTAATGTCTGTATGCTGTGAGCGCTTGAAACTAAAGTCAAATTCCTTGTTTGTGCACATAATCTTGGCCAACAAAGCTGATGCTGATTCTGCTTCTATTAGCACATCAGGTCTAAAATGTGGCTGTTAATTTGTAAAGCTTTAATCAGAAGAAAAGTGTGTCTGTAATATGACTAACACCTTCTATGTGTTTTCAAATGAACATTAGTCTGAGCAATGACAACCTTCAATACCAAAGGGCCAAACCAGTCCATTGCCGAAGTACACAATAAATTACACTGGACAGAGTTAAGTTGCAAACGATTTGTGCTTCACCTTGTTGCAGTACTTTATTTGGCTGCCAGGGTCAGTCAAATTTTAATGCACAATTCTTAAGCTTTTTAGTATTTTAAGAATTGTGATATGAATGTTTGCATCATCCTCTCTTACTCAAAAAAAGTATCTTTATTTTTAGCTCCATGCGCTGCCACCTTTTTATTTTGATGTATGGGTAATTTTTGATGTTTGGTAGATAACAATAGAGAAATTGCTCTAAGGAGCAGCTGCACGGCCAAATGCTGATAAGGCAATCAGCTGAATGGATTTTGTGGATGCAAAAAAAGGGATCGTGTTTGGAAACAGAGGGTTGCTAGGAGAAACCTTTAGCAGGATACAACTAAGCGCTGAACTGCAGGAAATAAGTACATCATTGCTTTTTTCCTGTTAATGTTCAGTCCTTCAATAACAGAATGGATTCTTTACAGGCATATAAATAAAAGTATCTTGTACACCTACATGTACAAGGGGAACTGTGTTTTGATTTTGACCGTCTCCATATCAGTTTCCAATATTAGCGGTATGGGTAGCTATCATCTTTCTGCCCAGACCACAAATCTGCTAGGATACAATTCCATGATAAAGCATTTTCCCCCTGACAATCTTTTTCTTAGTTTGCTTTGTCACACTTCAGATCAACAACCAAATTTGAAAAGTAAAGAACAACATGAGTAAGTGTAAAATGTAGTTTTCAAATGATTGTTTCATTTCTTTAGGGGATGAATTACGTCCTAAAGCTAATAATTGCTTGCCATCAAGTGTTTGCGATAACTTGCAGTGAGTTTTTTACAATGCCCTGGAGGAAGCATTCCGAGGTTGCCTTGTCAGTGTGCTTTGGAACATCTTCCTGTTGCATAACCCAGAAGAGAAAATATTCTTAACGTTAAGTTGACAAACTGATTGCTAGACATTCTTCTTCAGGGTTTTCTGCTAGAGAGCAGAATTCCTTGTTTGATCCATTAGGAAGCAGTAAAGCAGTCCCAGACTGTTTCGTCATGGCAGTGTATATCCTGTTGCTTCATATGTGACTTAAAATCTGAAGCAGAATCCATCGCAACTTGGCAACTGACAAGCTTTGTGAGGAGGTGTTGCTGACAGAAGAGTTGTTCACTTGGCTGACATACCCCCTATTTTTCTGAAACTTTTAAGTAGGGGCTAAGGGCTGCCTCACAGTTTCCTGACCTACCATAAGTAAATTTAACAAAATTGTTTAATTCTAGACACCTTAGACATTTTTGAAGGTAAAAATCTAAACATCGCCTTCCCATTTACGTCTGTCTTTAACTAAATATTGCTTGATTTTTCTTTGAAAACCCCCTTCCAGTCACCAAATTTGAACTTCCATCCTTGCGCTTTTCCTTTTTCTCCCCACTAATCAACAAAAGTGCTCCAGTTTCAATGGCATTAAAAAAGGAACGTCACACTGCTACTCTGCCATGTAAATTGGACAAACTTCTTCTATATCAGGAGGTAGATCATAAACATGTCTTCAGTTGATAGTTGCCAAAACAATGCAAAAATCCTGCGTTAACCCTTTGATAACTTAGCTCTAGCCCTCCAGGGAAATACCAGTTAAGTGCAAAAGACTGGAACATTATTCCATGAACTGTTTCTGGAATCACTAGGACATTTTTCAATAGGAGGCGAAATCCTTGGTGGGCCAAGAGATTTTTTTTTCTGTAAAAGCTGTCACGGAGTTCGATGTCTTCTTTGCATTGCTTTGGGTTCATGGGAAAGATGAAGACATTTACACTGAGCTTTTTATCCAGGGAGATCTCTCTGCTTACCCTGAGGCATGTGCATGCTTTTTTTCAGCTTCATTACCTTTACACAAGTGAAAATGGTCCTGCGGTGTTGCATGGCCCAGTGGATGGAGCATTGATGTTTCAGTGCAGCGGGCGTCATGAGTTAAATGGTTTTACCCCTTCACAGGTTGACGTGAAAAACATGACTCTTTAACCCTTATTTTTGGCTTTGAAACTGCAGAATTTGATACTCTGACGTTGGAATCTCCAGAAACCATTTGGTTCTGTTTAAATACATTAGCTGTTTAGCAAACTCCTAATTTTGTCCCATCTCTCCAGAGTAACTTTACATACAAGCTTAGCTTATGTTGCTACACCTCCACTAATATTTGGATATATGCTCCTTAGCAATCAGCACCTCAATCACACACTTTTTGTAGCCATCAATAAACTTCTGGCATAATTCTGGTTGGATGCTTGAGCACTCTTTTCAATTAAATCAGTTTGCTGGCACAGGCACAGTCCATGGATTTTTAAAAGTGTTGAGGTGGGGGCTTTGGGAAGGCCATTTTTAATATTACTTTAATCCATTCCATAACCAAATTTAATGTGTGTTTAGGATCAATTTTGGGTCTTGGAACACCTAAATCCAAATCCTGACGGACATCTTTTTTATGGCTATTTGAGGTTGACCATTACTTTTCTGTAATTAGCTTTGAAAAATATGTTGAAGATGGGACTTTCTTAGCCCATAGGTCCCATCTTAATGTAGCGTAGATTTTGAAATTCTGGCCTGGTAAGCCTGTTTCATCAACCCCATCCACCTTTCAACCACATTTAGACATCATTACACATCTATATGTAGGTGGCTTTTATACCACTTAATTTTCAACCGATATTTTCATGTATTTTTGTCCCCCAGCCCCGTTGAAAATTTATGGACTATACTTGAGCTGTGTCCATGCCTGGAATCTCTACCAATTATGCTGGAATTGGTGGTCGATTAGTCTACCAGAATCATACTGGAAGGTTGTTAATGGCTGCAAAAAGCATTCGGTTGGATTGTGACCCATTACAGGAGATTTAACCCCATTCAGTATTACTAAAGATGTTCATATAGAGACCCATCAGTTGTTCCATTCTGATGTGGCGCAAAAAAAAATTATATAACTTCTACTGTATGTGTTTTTAATGAAAATGTTTCATATTTTGTGTGATGATTGTGTATCTATGAAAATAATTACAATAACATTATTTTGTCAGTAATTATTTGTAGAAATTTACCATTGGGTTGCTTCATCTAGGCATCACCTCAGTCTAATAAAAGAAAGTAATGCCAATACTGAAGACTAGTTATCAAAAATGTCTCGCTGCTTAAATTGTGAAGTGACAAATAATTTGAAGTCTTTTTCAGTCTGTGCCATCCAGAACTGTGTCAAGATGTCCTGTCTCAGCTCACAGCCCCTCATTTTCATTCACAGCTGCTCTACTTCTGAATAGAAGACAGTGATGAGATCATGCCAAATCTAAATCTAAAATTATCCTCCGTTACTCACAGGACAATAATTCACAGTCACACATGCAGCATAAGTAATGTATTATGCATGTTTGCTCCGTCTTTGGCCACAAGCAACCCCAGAAGCTCCTCGCTCACCCAAATAAACAGGCCGGCCAACAAACACAATGAATTACTCATGATTCATTAGCAATTAATGGTCCTCGTTCTGTGCTTTCATTTCCAATTAGGGGAGCTGAGGGGACTAAATATATTGTGTTGTGAGTGAGAGAATGAGCTCCAAGTCATGCTCCGTTTTCTCCGTCTTGTAACTGCCTGTTTTTTGTTTACCCCATCACTGGCAGCATGTTTGTGCACACGGAGCAGATTGTTGTGCATATTTGAGTCTCAAAATTTTGTTTTTTTATGTAAACCTCTCAGCAACTAAAGCATAGCCTGACAGCACAATATTTTTCAATATATTTAACAGAAAAAAAGGTTTTATGAGTTTATCTGTCTGGTTGCATTAACAGTTGTGTGTTACCATTTTGCTAGGACAGCACCGCTCCCTTGGACCAAGTTTATCAAAGGTACGGAGCTTAAAGCTGGACTGCAGCATCTGGAGCAATGAACTTGTAGAGGTATTTACAATATGTTGTAAGTTGTGAAAATGAAGCTTTTGCTGCTATGTACTCAATTCCAAAAGCTGTTTTTCATTGCTATACAGTGGCTCTTAAAAGTCTACACACCACTTTAATGTTCTAGGGTTTGAGACCTAAATCTGACACAAACTATTTCCAATCCCTTTCAACTTTAATGGAGTATCTATTCTTGGGGGTGAGAAAGGGAATGGGTGAGATTGGTGTTGAGGGTATAAAAATGATGTGTTGACCCATTCGTATAAGTGTGCACACCACTAAGTAATAATAGTACCAAATAAATAATATCAAGTAATACTTTTTTGAAGAAACCTTTTGATTTCATTTCAGCATTCAGTCTTTTCTGTGTTTTCGATTACCTCACATCTTGACTTGACAATAATTGCCCACTCTGTCTTGTAAAAGTTCTCCTACTGTCAGATTGTTTAGACAGCTCTTGTCCAGAGCCCATTTCAGGTTAGTCACAGATTTCCTCTCAGATTTAGTTCTGGACTCTGGCTCGGCCACTCCAAAACTTTTTTTTTTCTCTCAGGAACTCATTCTTTTATTGATTTAGATGTGTGCATGGAGAAATTATAATGTAAAATAGTCCATCTCCAGATTTGTAACAGATACCTGAAGGTTTTTGCCAAAATGGACTGGTATTTGGAAATAGTTAAAAATTTCAACAACTTTGGAAAAAAAAGAAAAAAAAAGAAACACAATCTGGTTCCTGTAAAAACATTAATTCCAGAGCACAATGCTGCCACCATAACCTTTCACAGTGTCATTATTTTCGTAATAGATCATACAGAAGAACACAACTGAACACAACTGAATCAGTGAAAGGTGCTTATTTACAGCAAGTGGGTCTGGAACGTGAATGGGTGAATCGCCAACTGTATGGAAAGAGGGGGAAGAGAACTGGTGAGACAGGGAACCATTATGTTGCAAAAAAAATGAAAGGTAGCTTTTGTTATCAGGAGAATGGCTTACTAAACAAGAGCAGTCAGGTCGCCAGGGGTAGAAGGAGTCCAGATGGTTTTACTTGAGCTGTAGAATGAGTTCTGGTGAATTCAGGACTTAGTTCAATGTTCAGGTACTTGTGTTGGAAGGTGGACAGGGTACGCTTCTGCCTTGGTTCAGGAGACGGAGGAAAACAGGAAGCTGCCAGCTTGGTCCTTGGAAACAAACTCCAAACGAAATCCACCAAACGTAGGTAATCTTGATCGTCCAGAAACCTCTGGAACCGAAGTCAGTGTTCAACGAAGATAATCAAAAGATTCAGGTTTCTGCCTGCGAAGGAACATACACAAAGTCAGCTTCGAGACAAGGAATGAAGCATAGGTTAGTAGTGGCTGAGCTTGTTACCACTGTAGGCAAACACTCTGGCATCGAAGTGCGGGCAGCCTCCTGATTAAACACTCCTCCATGCAATCAGCAGATCAGTTGCACCTGTCACCCAGCACACCTGAGAAACTCCAGCACCATCTGAACACTGAAAACAAAGTTGCACACAAAACACAAACACACACTCTAACCCAGACCCCGACACACAGTGGGAACTAGGACTCATAAAAAAACCCATTCAGCTCTTCCAGTATTACTATTAGCCTTTTGGAAGCCTCCTTGTTCGCTATAATCCATATTTGTTTCAATTATTGATGACTGTCCACTCTAACCATAATGGCGTTAAATCTTTTGCATTGTTACGCTGACTTATTTTACCCTGATTATTGTAATCCTTTGTCCTTTCTAACTACATAACATAGAACACAAAGTAGCAAATGTAATAAAAAATCCTATTGGGACAGCTGAACCTTATTTCATGTGGATTCTCCGTAATTCATGACTAGAGAAGAAAGAATGCTGACATAAAATCAAAAGGTATTTTAATAACGATTTTGTTTAAAGGTGTGCACATCTAAGGGAAATTCTAATCAGGACCATCATCATGTGACTCTCCAATTAAGACACCAATTAAATTTTTCATCTTTAACACGTGTTAGATGCGTTAAATGTGGAAAACGTTTTTAAATTATTTTGCATCATATACATTTTTTAGGTCTCAAGACCTTGGGATTTTATCAGCAGTGTGTACATTTCTGAGAGCTACTGTGTAACAGATGACGTTTAACACAAATACAGAAAACACACAATTTTTGTGTCTAAATAAAGAGTTTACGTGCAGTTCTCATCTAAACATATTTCTTCTTCATCTTGCAGCTCTTCCTGGAGGTGGGGAACAAGAATGCTAACAGTTTCTGGGCTGCTAACCTGACTTTTGAAGAGGAACTCCACAGCGGGGCCACGGTGGAGGAGCGTGCCACGTTTATCCGCAGGAAGTACAGAGAGAGGAAGTACAGGAAGGTCCTGGAGGACTTTAATGACCTGAAGAAGCTCAATCGGGTAAGCACTCCATGGGAATGGAGCAAAAACAAAACTCCTGGCAGCAGATGTATGTTACTGTATGTGATTTCTGATGCTCTAGTTAACCCCATTCTTTTCATTAATTTGTACTTTTGAAAAAAAAAAAAAAAAACACCCCATGGTGAGTTTGCTTCATTTTTCCTTTTTTATTGTAAATCATTAGTTGATGGTGCCCACCCAAAAAACAGTTTACAAGTGTGCATGTCTCCATTGATATTACATAAGCTATAAAGTCCCCTCCAAAACAATAAAGATTTGTAAGAAACACTATATAAATTCCTCTTTCATTCCAGTAGCAGTAACACCACAATGCAAAATTGAGAAAAATCCAACCAAAACCAAAAGTTTGACATTACATTGATCTAGTAGTGCGGAGAAAGTTAGGAAATTGTAGTTTTAACTAAAATCAATGGCACAGCCAAACATTTCTTTAAATTTGATCCAACTTAATGCAACTGAGGCATTTTTGTTATTTAACCCTATTTCTTTTAAGTGTCCGCGAACTGCTGGGAGAAAAAACTCTTCAAAGCTCACACAGACAACTGCAGCAAAAAGTTGCATCTTGGTGTCACAATGTCTCTATAACAACCATTAGATGCTGTTTACATGGCAACCAGTTGTTTGGGAGGCATGCCAGGAAAAACCCTGGTGAGCCCTATTATCATAAACATAAATGTGGAATTTACCTAAAAAAACAAAACAAAAAAAACTCAGAGACTTCAAGTAGAACTGTGGGTGTTGGTCAGATGAAAAAGTGAAAAAAATTAAAAAGAATGTTCAGCAGCATACACCTGTAAGGATTATGATTACTGATTACTTAATATTTATTAAACATTATAATTAAAAATCATAATTCAGAAAAATAATTTCTTAACCAAAAATAATTACTTACAAATAGAAATCAGAGATGTCTTCTGATGTTGCGATTATGGGCTCAAAGCCCTTAATAAATACAATTAGTTATTTATTATTAATATTGATAATAATTAACCAAAACCAAGCTAAATGTCACTGTTTAATCAACCGGACAAAACACACGCACCCTGCTGATCGCATCTGCGCTGCGCGATTCAGCACACTTGAGCAACAAATCAAAACAGCTCAGCTCAGCATAAAACACTTTAATCAGTATTGCATGCAACAAGTTGATACCTTGGATTAACTACCGGTGATTCTAAATCACCTTAACTATGCCTCACCCTTCCCAGACCTCTAAATGTACCTACCCGATTTAAAAAAAAAAAAAAAAGAAATTACTTTGACTTTGATTTCTTCAAAAAACGGGGGGTAACGGGGGAATTTTTCCAATTAAAATATAATGCTAAAAAATCTTTTGAATCTTTTAAAGCTTTTTACATGTCTGCAGATAACTGCGAAGGGTACTGTTGGTCAAATGATCAGAGATCTTCTGAGTATGTCCATTTGTTTCTCATAATTTGTTTAAATGTATTCTTTAGTGGTCGTCAACTAAAACGTTGGTATCAAAACGTCTTCACGGTTCTATGGATAGCCCGCATGGCAGACGCTGGACAGAGACGACGTCAGTAATGTGTTGCCACAAGCCTGGCTGATAACATTTTGCTCCTTGTTGATGGAGATCCTGCTTTAAAACTTTCATTTTCTTTCTGTTTGTTACCTGTTTTATTATTTTAGCTAACATTGGCCAGCAAATATTCAGTTTTGATGCAATACTTTTTTTTTTTTTTTTTAGAGAGCAATCATTCTGCTGTTATAGTTTAACTTGTGGCTTTATAAAACTGGCCTATGGGTAAACTGCATTGGCCTGAAAAGGCCCATATTTTCTTGATTCTGTGACCATCAGTAACTCTGGACTTGATACTAAAGGTCCTAATAGGAAGTCTCATGCGTTCAAAGTGTAAGCATGTTGGTGCTGAGGCCTAACAGCTCAGCTTTTAGAAATATGGCTGCCTCTTTAAAAAAACAGAAGTCAGTACATTCATTTTCACCTGCCTCAGCATTTACACAGACCAACCCCGCTTGCATTGTTTTCTCCTGTAGACCGAGGCATAGAAATGTTGAGGGAAACAGGGCAATAAGCAAGAAAGTATGGGAAAGATTTACTGGCAAACCAAGTGTAAATGTGGATTAGGATCTGCGACAGAAATGCTTGGGTTAGTTGTTTTTTGAAGCTTCTGCAGGAATGTTTATGTGAGAAAGAGTGTGTGTGTGAACACGCATGCTGCCCCACTTCAGAAGTGTGAATTTGCTGTTCCAGAAGGAATTCCTCGCAGGGTGGAGCAGGAGAAAAGGTGTGACACACACTCAGAGTATGGCTGCTTCAAAGGGTCAGTCCTGTGGAGAACACTGTGTGTCAGAAGAGGAACAAACTGAAAGATGAAGTTAGAGAAACGGTGAAAATGTGTGGTTCTGTTTCCGTTCTCACCCCCTTTGCTGTCTTTTTAAATTGTTTATACTGATTTGTAAAGGATCAGTGTGTCGCAGTGGTAAATATAGGTTGAATCCTATTTTACCGCTTCTGCTCATTCTGTAGCAGTATCCCGTTGTTTTGCAAGTTCACTTTGGGTCTTCAAGGTGTTTAAATGCATTTTTAATGTGCATTGGGAAGAATGAACGCAGAGCCCCTATAAAGTGAGAATTTTCGGGAAATATTGGAATAAATGAGGTGTGAGCTATGCTAGTAAATACACTAACATATGTAGGCATTATCTCTGTATTAATATATTACCAACTATAAATTGTAGTTTGATTGTTCTGATCAATTCCATTGCGTACCATTTTAATTATTCTTTCCAGGCATAAAAGACGTAACGAATAGTTCTACATGTTAAAACTGAAAGCATTTTGACATTTACAACAACCGTTGGAATGTTTAGTTTTATGTGTACAGAATTATTGTTTGGTATGAATGTCAATTTTCTGAACAAACATGGAAAATAATTACCAGTCTTTTTATCTGTCAGAAACAGTGTATTATTTTGTTTGAGGGATGAGCCGTTTTTTTTGTCCCTGATGCTGATCATTATTTGAGGTTTAGCATTTGTTGAAACAGAGATTCAATTCGATACTACTTGAAAGCTAATAAAATCAATGCCATGTATATGCTTTAAAACCTTGTAGCCTTAAAGCCAAGTGTAATAACAAACATTTAATCAGAATTAGATGGCCTATATTGCTGTTGTTAATGTGTCCCACTCTCTAATGATGATCAGTACACTAACGTTCAGATAGCATTTTATCCTAAGAGGAATTTCTGATGTTAAGGCCTGTTTAGCTACTCCAGCACAGGGTTACCTAGATTAAGAAAGCTATAATGTTCTAGAAATGTCATGACAAACATGCATAGCTTTCTGTCTCTAAACATGTATCTGAAATGTTGAGCAATAAGTTAAAATGCTAGGCTAACGTAAGCATGTTTACTCTATCTTTTGATATAATTTGTTGACAATTACCCCTGATTGGATTCTCAGGATTGGATACGACATGAAAGTATGGGGGATCAAACGGCAATGCATGGGTCACAACTGGGGACACAAATTGTGGAAGGGGTGGATTGCTGCTTTAGAGCTTTTATTTATGTATTTTAAAAAGGGACAATGCACATTTATTAACATGAATCTAAATTTGCCAGATTTAGTGACTTGTTAAACTAAAAATACTGAAAAAATAAACTAAGCCTAAAAATAAAAAATAAAAACACATGGTAAATATGCAACTACCACTAATCCATTTGTTGATTATTTTATGTATTGTTATCAAAACCTGTTCACATGACATACATTTGTTTATCTGAAAGAAATTTGTTTCACAAAATATTATGCTGTTTTATATTTTATTTATTTAGGAGCATCCAGTTACACAGTGTAATATTTATGATTCCACTTTTTGACTTTAAATAAAGTACAAAGAGATTGAGGCTGATGTTAGGGTAACACTTTGGCAGCCATAACACTCAGACCTAACATATTTTTGCACTTACAATAAAAAAAAACTATCTTACTCATCTTAAAATTACCTTAGCAGTTAGGTAAAAAAGGAAAAAATGCACCACAAACAAGGACACGGAATCTAGTCTTACAGATTGCTCCACGTCTGTGTCACATTTACTTACTATATTCAAGCTTATAGTAAGTAAATGTGTCACATTTATTTACTATAAGCTTGAATATGAAACACTTAATGCTATATAAAAACCCGTTCCCTTTGGGAGTCTTCTGTGGAATGAAGACAATAACACAATATCTTCAATGACCTTCATGCAGTTTTAGTTGGTTTAGAAAAATTCACAGTTTAAGTTTTTCAGGCTCAAGGGTCACAGAATTCACAAAGAGAATCACTGATTAAAGATTCATTTAAAGTGCCTCTAACATCGAATTTTTATGATAAATCCAATTGCATTCATGGAAACATTGATAAAATAATTGAAAAAGTAAATTCACGCCACTGAAATGAACAGTTGTTGAGATATATGGTCATAAATCTCATTAAAAAGGCATTTCCAGACTGCTTATTTGCAATTTTGTTGCGCTCTTTTATGACATCAAAGGGGAACCCCGCATGTAAACTGACTGCTGCTACAATGGCTGACAACACAGACAGCAGCGCGGAATCTGATATTTCTTTAAATATATTTCAGTCACTGTCACAGAGAGAAACGCAGCAGTGTCAGGAGAAGAAATTCAGCTTTCATCTGATGGAAGAGCACAAGTGCTGCGATGTGCGGACGGCCATCTAATTTGACCAGAGATTATTTTTGCCGGATGCACAACTGGAGTCAATATGCACGAATCATAATGCAGCACCAGGAAACTGAACGAGCACAACATCCAGATTTTCAAAATAATTCACGGGTTACGCTGTTCATAACATAATACATAATTGGCTGTTAAAATCATGGTTCCTACACAGTCTGGGTAAGTATGGAATTTGATGTAAGCATTTTTTAGCTCTGAGTATATAGACAGAAAATAGCATTTGGAAAAGTATTGGTATTTTCAGACTTATTTCCCAATATTTTTATGTAAAAACTCCATCCATCCCTCCACCCAACCGCCCACCCCAGTGACACTGTTCTTCTTTTCCTCATTTCCTTTACCTATCTTCCTACCTATCTATCTGTGATTTTTCCAGGTTGTGTACGTAAAGTCTGACCATTAGAATTTTGTCATTAATTCACTGTGAACTGTCAGAGTGCAATAAGAAGATTGTGGTAAAGTCTGAAATTTTGACATGAGTATTATATAGACACACTCCAAAACATGCTTGCATACTCTCAAACCTTCATGTTTTTAATCCTTTTCTGCTCTAAATGTCAATTTTTCATGCCATTCTTTCTTAGTCTTTCTTAGTCTCTTGTTCACCGTTAGGAGCTCTTATCACATTGACCTCCACGAGTCTCTGCAGACCACATGACCTAGAGACGGGGTGTCAGAGGACCTTCTTATAACACTGTCCACACACACACACACTGTCTCTGGTGGCTACAGTAATTGCTATGACATGGAAGGTCATTTCCAGAGACAATACAGAATAAGGCCGGGCTGCATGGGACTGGTTTGCCAGGATCCGACCCCATCCTGTGTGTGAGCAAAAGAGATAAAGACAGAATTAATTTTGCTTGTTATTTCCTACTGATGAAGATGAATCAGTGTTAGCAGTAGCAGTGCACAGAGACTGAGATAAATGAAGCCGCGTTTGGAACACATGCACGCTTTAAACACCTTTATCTCCAAGAAGGGGCCCCTGTATGCGTGGGCTTTGGAGTCCTATTGATGGGGGGGGGACTTTTGTCTGCACGTCTATATGCATGGCCTCACCGTCCCCTCTTGCATTCAGACGGATATTGCTTGTTTGTGGCAGATCGATTCAGCCCACTGGCTCGGCCACAGGCACGATGAAAGGCAAAGTTGTTAGTTGAAATTCCACCATTTGCCTCTCGACTCTTCTGTTGATCTACTTTGTCACAGGTCATTGAGCACAATGTCACATCAATTGACTGCACAGATAGAAAGAGACAGACGGAGGCAGAAAATATCTTCCTGGATCAGACTGTATTGTTTTGCTCCTTTTTATCTGCTAATCTCAGCTCAATCAATGAGAGAAAAAGTAATAACTACATCAGAAAAGAAATAACTTCTTATAACAAACTATGTCTATGTGCCGAGACATTACGCCTACTGTGTGCTTATGTTCACTTGCTTTGATGCTCAGAAAATGTAAGAGTGTAAGAGTCGCTCAGGTAGAACAATTATAACATAGTGCAAATTATCAACTACAGTGGACTTTATGTGAATATGTCACATTTATGTGAACGAGTAATTCAAGACATGATTAATGACAGTGCTTCTGTAATACAAAACAAATACTCATCTTCCTTAAAGCCTGACCTTCATTTAGCTCTGAAAATCAGTCATTTTGAATAAAGCCTCTTGTAACTGTCATCTCTTGTTATTACAAAGGCTGTATTGCAGTTAAGTATCATAACTTCTAGTTATGATACTGTATGTAGGAATGCAATTTGGTGGTATAGTTACTCCTTGCAAAGGTATGATACTCCTTCAACTTCAACAACTTCAATACTTTGTAGAACCACCTTTCTCTGTATTTTCAGCTAGAGTTGTGTTGGGGTGTGTCTACCAGCTTTGCATGCCAAAAACAAACATTATTACTCATTCTTATTTGCAAAAAAGCTACTAATCAATGTTACTTGATTACTCAGCTGAGTTCTGTTACGGCTTAATAAAAAGAAATGCAACGGACCAAAACTCAAAATACCTTTGAGAATGTTTATCACATGTTGTCTATACCCATAGGTACATTAGGTAGTAGTTTCTATCTTGTTACTGGGTTTATCAGCCTAATTCCATGTGGTCTGCCAAGTGCACACTTTTACTTTCATGAAACAAATCAGCTCACACCCTGAGCACTGGATGATCTCAAAATACTTCTAGTATCCATAGTATGGGAGGTATATGTATTAACCAGCATTATTGGTTTACGTACTCTACCCTGGCTGTTTTCAGGTCGGAACTAGATTGTTGGAAAATCGTGACACTTGTCCAAAAGAAAATACTCCCTATTACTGCTCTTTGATTGTATTTTTAGGGTCATTGTCTTGCTGGAAGGGTGACCTAGGTCCTGGTCTTTTGTAGCCTCTAAGAGGTTTTCTATTCTGTATTTAGCATTGTCTATGTTCTTATTAACTTTGACCAGCTTCCCTGTTCCTGCTGAAGAAAAGCATTCCCACTGCATGATACTGGGACCATAGGGCTTGTGGTGATTCAACATTGCTCTGTGAGCTGTTCAAAGCTTGGAATATTGTTTTATAACCTAAGTGCTTTAAACTTTTCCACTACTCCCTTCCTGACCTTTCTGCTGTGTACCTGGGTCTTAATGCTGTTTTTCACCTGTGAGGCCTTTATAGGACAGCTGGATTTTTATTTGGATTAAATTACACACAGACTCCATTTACTAATTAGGTGACTTCTGAATACCAATTTTCTGCACTGGCCTTTTTATGGGTATCAGATTAAAGGTTGTGTCTATGCTAAACTTTTCAGTTTTTTTTCCATGTAAAATTAGCTTTTCCCTGTACTTCACAATGAAGAACAACTTAACTTTGTGTCACTCTATGGGATAATATCCCAATAAACTACTTTAATGTTTGTGGTTGTAATTCAACCACATGTGGAAAGATTCACAGCACTGCCACTATGAGGACATTTTTGTTTGTACAGTGAAAGGATTTGGGGACGATCTATCCACTTTCTAAAAATGCCTCTTTTGTGTTACATCTAAACCATATTTGGTTTATTTTCTCCCTTTTGAGTCAGTAAATTCATGCATTTTTTAGACAGCATTACCTATCAGTGTTGGTCGATGAAGAACATTCATATAATTTGCCTGATTGCTTTTCTTGATTTATTCGTCAGATTCATACTGCATACATTTTTCACACTTGGAAGGAATTTCACGTTTCATCCTCTGTTCCTTAATGTAGTCTGCTGCGTTCCTGTAGCTCACTTCATTGTTTTTCACATCATTATTCCCATATTTCTCTTCTTGGAAATTGTGTTTCATTATAGTTAAAATGGCCCATTTGTACTGTTCTTATTTGCTGTATTGCTTCTTTTTACAGGGATCAGAGCTTTAATGATTCCCATGGGCTGCATAAAGTTCAATCATATTTTAACTTCTCTTTTGAGATCAGCGCAGGGAACTCAATTCGAAACTTTATATGGTTTTCTGATGCCGCTTTATAGACTCTTTGTCCTCTGTCAACCAGGCGTTCCACCGTAGACTCACACAATAAAACTCGGGGCTATTCCACCTACACAGGAATGAGGCTTTACTTCCGTTTACATTGATTTTTAGCATTTCATTATCTGTGCAAGGATTTTTCTAAAGAGCTTTTTCAACAGCTTTTTCAAATTTCAACTAACCAACTAACCCACTAATAATAATTATATTATTGTATCAAGGTGGAAATTATTGGAAATAATAGTTGGTTTTTAATGGCAAAATGTAAGACCTTTTAAAGATCAGTCTTACAAATTTGATTAAGATGTAAACATATGAAATAAATTGAACTTTCTGCATATAGTTTTGTTTCACTGGATGCTTTGATCTGAAACTAGTGTCAATACCTCCAGAGGCCCTATATTTGATAAATTCTTCTCATCAATAATTCCTTATATGCAAACAGGCACTGTGTGCAGCTGTGGTGTCGTCCGACGTGCTGCAGACCATGGAGTTGGTGTTCAATGGGGCCGATGTTATGTGCGCCACTGGCGATCCGGACTACTCTACGCCGTACGTCTTGGCTCAGCGTGCTGGCCAGAAGCTGCAGATGGAGTTCCTGCATCAGAACAAACTTTCTGGTAGGTTGCTGTTTTCAAATTGTAATTGAAAGTCTTTAAAAGATGGATGGGTATGGGAGAAGGTAATAGGGTATGTATAAATGATAGCATTTCTACACTCGCCTACCTAATAAATATTGGAATTTCCAAAAATTGGTTTCTCTGACAAACCAGTGAATCCATTACACTGGTTTCATAACAAAGCATATGGTTAATAATATGTCCATTATTCTGCTTGTCCAGTTCTCCTTTATTCTGTCTGTCCGTCCGTATTTGAAGGTTTCTAATTATAGATCATGGGTGTTTAGCTCCACTCTTTATGGCAGGTGTTCCAACACAGCTGATTCAAATAGGCCAACTACCTCCTCGGCACGTCATAAAGTTCTGCAGAGGCCTGCTAATGAGCCATCATTTGATTCAGGTGTGTTGAACCAGAGAATTAACTAAAACATGCAGGATACTCGGCCTTGAGAAATGGCATTGGACACCCCTTATAGACTGTCACTGCAGAAATATCGGCCATTAATTCCTGGTAAACTTTAATATTTATACTTTAAAAATGAGCTGTTTAACAATTTAATTAATGGATGTGATGGAAATTCTTGCAGTAAGTGTTCCACAATGTATGACCTTTGGTTTACCTCACTCCAGTGAACATCTGTGTTAGAGGAGGAAGCTGTAAAAGCCATTGTCAGAAGTTTAATGGTTAAGGACATTTGTTACGGTGATGCCTCGGGGAGAGTAGATGGTTGTTCCTAGGTAACCTTCTCACCTCTGAACCCGAGAAGGGTCTGGGGTCGTAAAACACAGACTCTTTGAAGTTGAGATAACACTGTCATGTTCTGGTATAAATACTGTGTGTAAATGTTGTTCGGGGCTCTGTTTCACTGACTAACCTCAGTGTCAGGGTCTTCAAACGCTGAATGCCTTTGAATAAAACTTATAAAGACAAAGTCCGAATTTTCTCTTGTTATGAGTCAACTTCTACCCACTTTGATAAGAAAATTCCACAACATGGATTAATTCATTTGAGGTTTTGTGTAGCTTAGGATACAATCTGTGCTCTAGTTTTCCCTGAACTGATGCCATGAATAATGGCTCGACCAAGAGTTCTTGTTGCAGACAGGTTTTTCCAGGGACCATTTTCAACCCAGTGGAGATGCTGGGGCACAAAAACGCAGCTGGGGAACAGAATAGCTGATTTATTTTCCTGGGTGGACCTGGGAAAAAAAAATATATGTGGTGTTATGAAACTGTTAAAAAGACCTTGAAACTAAAAGGACAAGTTAGCCTTCTACAACTGCTGGTGGCACACACAGTCTGTATTCTTGATATGTTAACAAAGCAGTCATGTTTTAAACCTGTTCTCACTACTGTGCAGGTTGGTGCATTTAGGGCACCTTAGCTGGTGCTTTTTATGTTTCTTTGCCATGAATGCAAAATGAGGTCCATAAAAACCCACAAATTTGAAGCGAGGGAGTTTTAAGCTTAAAGGCCCATCTTACATGTTGCTGTCTCTGTCCTACCTTTCCCCCCGATGCTCCTTTGTATTACCCACCTCTTGTTCGGAAGGTGCGGCACAGACGTGGCTTCTTCCTGACGGGTGAGTTCTGTTTGTGCACTTCCACACAGGGCCCGATGATAAGAAAGTATCAGATTAAAGGAGGCTGGGGCCGGCTGGAAGACTTTCTCTGGGACTGTGTTTTACATAATGCATGCGGTGCATCTGTTTACACTCGCTGGCGCTGAGGCTGTTAGGGAGTCACTAATTGCTGGCATGGGTCACCTGGTCACCAAGAAGATGGCAATTATCGGAGGTGTGCTGGAAGACACACATGCAGAAAGAAGAAGAAACCAACTTGTATTCATGTGTATGAAAGTGTCCATATGAAATGTGTAACATACACACAGTCTGTGTGCTCATTATAAGTCTGGAAGTTGTTGGGCTTCATCGTTAACACACAGACAAATGTGGACCTAACCAGACTTTCTCTGTGGAGGCGGAAGTCCAACTAAACTAACATAGTGCAGCCGGGAAGCAGTAGCTGGGTCAAGAAAGCTAAATGTTAATCTCAAAGATTGAATCCACTGCTGGGCTACAGGGAGATGCTGCTTTAAGTGTAACTGCTAGTTAACCACTTTGCAAGTTGGGACTGAAAGAGTGATAACAAGGAAGCAACTCCTAAAATCGATGCCAACCCCAGGTCGTATGTCACATTATAGACAGATCTCTTCTTTACAGTAAAGATTTAAAGACCATGTGTCATAGTTTTTACAACTTCAGCTTATCAGATTTATATTCATCATCCAAATTGAGAAATATGTGATAGACATCGTGAAAGAAGCAAGCGCAAGGAAGCTGAGAAACACAGGCAAAACTTGCCAGAAAGTGATAACATTATGCCGATCTCCGGCATCAGTACATAACATTATGTCCACCAAACATAGAGTAGTAATGATGACAAAATCTGCATCTTTATATAAGATCAAGATTTATAAAGTGGTTTAGACAGAAATGAGCATGTTTGCTTACAAACATACCTGTATGGATACGTACATACATACATACCTACCTGCATCCGTAGTTAAACACAAAATTATTCATACCCCTGGCAGATTTCAATTTAAAAACTAGCAAAAACTTGCTTTGCGATGCAGGGTTATTATTCTTATGAAGTTGTAGAAGAAGTTTGGACATTCTGTAACTGGCATTGCTAACTGCAGCGGCATAGACTCACCCAGGAGCTACTGATGCCAGAAATAAGAAGGCAGAAGTTGTGCAGACTTTGTGCAGAAGCCAAAAAGTATTTTAGTTTATCCTGTTTATATCATATTTCTGATAATGAAATGTGATATATTTCATAAGGTTCATAATGTTAGATAATGTGATTATCTAAATGAATCCAGTTTAACTAAAACATTTCTAAGTTACCATCTCTATTATCAGAGTTGAACCAAAAGGTGTAACACATTATTTTTTTTCCATTTGGAGTTGGAGACCTGACTGAACAGATTTGTGTTTATTTCCAGTTAGTCTCATCATATTTTACATTGTAATTGTTGTCAGCTTACTTTAAATCCCATGCTGAGAGTCACTAGATGTTAGGTTAGTTAGGTTTCACTTTGAGGAGAAATATAGTGGTGTTTGGATGTGTTTGAGGCCTCTACTTGTCAATGGATTTCAAGACTGATGCCATATGTAGTAGATCAGAACACATCAATGGTAAAAATTACCCAAATTTATGCTTTCATTTTAAAAACATCTCCATTTGAACGGATGAGATGAGATTCAGCCCCTGTACTCTGCAGTGCAGTTGCTGGGAAAAGGCTGTTTAGTTTCACTGTACAAAGAAGTAGCAGTGCTGTGAGAAGATTACGCTTCCCAGAAAACACTGTCCAGATTCCCCCGTTGACATTTCTCCACTGTTTTTCTCGGACACATTGTCACATCAGATCCAGAGCTCTGGAAAGTGCCGTCTTCATTGTTCTTGTGCATGTGGGCCCCCTGAGCTTGCAGACAGACTTGTGAAATTTTTCATTAAACAGAAATTGAACTTTTTTCTTTTTTTTTCCCTTTCATTGGTGTTTGCAGCGTTATGTTTGGCAGGATCAGCGAACAACTCAATACCCACGTGATGCCATCCCAGCCGCACAGCTCTGTGTTGACAGAGAGAAGATAGAATGAAAGTAGACACACAGCAGCCAATATTGAGGACAAAACAGTGTTCAGACTTGTTCTGGAGTTTTAAAGAACTTCGCCTTGAGTTACAGCTGACTTTTTCAACCGGATAACAATTGCACACATGCTAGGTAATAAAGGACAGATATAGATATTTGAGTTGCTTGCAGTGGGGCATCGCTGTTTATGGCTGCGTGTTTGATTTTTTTCTCCATTTGGGTTTATCTTGTAACATGTTTTCACAGCAAGGGCTCACTTCAGGCCTTCTTTCAAACATCACATACATCCATTAACCAGATGCCATCTTAAAACAAAATGATGACATACATAGTCTTTTGCCAATTTCATGACCCCCTGGGACAGCAGAATAAGCCAGCACTAAACAATCAGACACCATGAAGAATTGCCGCTTTTCAACTAAACTCCAAATTGGGCTTGTATACGGGAAATATATCACCGCCGCCTGTCTTCTCAGTGTGAATCACACTCCCAGTTTGTAGGGGGGGGGGGAGTAAAAATAGGAAAAAGGCTCACCATGTCCCCTTGGATACAGTGAATAAAAAGAAGGCTGTCAGCCTGCTTATACCAGACCCACTCTGCAGCCCTTTCCCTCTGTAGCGGCTCATTTGTGACTCCAATGTTAGGACTTCCACCAGATACCGGAGCGTGGCCACTTCATTAGTTCCTTCCTTCTGCGTAAATGTGAGTGCAAGCACGCAGTCCTCGATGGGCCCCCTACCACCCGCCCACACCTGCTTGCCTTAAAGCACCCTGGGAGACGGTAGGAGCGTCTTCATTTGCATATTGCCATCCCAGATTCTATTTAAGAAAGGCAATTGCTGCTCTCTAAGGCTACTCGTCTTTGCATTGTAGGACCCCTGGGGGTAGTCTTAATGATGGGCTCTATCCCTTATTGTCAAAAACGTCCACTGTGGTGGTTTCTTATTTATTTTTACGTTATTTTTTTTAATTTCATTGTGTGCAATGTATTCCCATGTGCAGATATTTACAGGCCACATCAACTATATGAAAAAAAGAGTCCTATCTATACTATCTATATGTGTTGAGGCCACTTCCCATAGCTAATTTGCTGAAGTAAAGTACCATAGTTGTTGTTAAGTAATTAAGATCTATAAGTTCACAGTAATGCATTTTAGTTTTTTCTACCTCTGTTTTTCCTACACTAAATAACAGGCATTTCTGGATTAAATCTTATTGCTTAAACACTGTTAGATCTTGATAAGGGGCCGCACAGTGATGACGTTGTTAGCCTTTCAGTAAGAAGATCATAGGTTCAAAGCCTGGCCTGAGGTCTTTTTTAAATGGAGTCTGTATGTTCTCCTAAACTCGTGGGTTGTCTCTAGGTGCTCTGTCCTCCTCACACAGTCGAAAAACATGAGTGTTTGGTCAATTGGTCTCTCTACATTTCCACTTAGGTATGAGTGTGTGCATGGCTGTCTGTCCTGTGTGTTTCTCTGTTCCAGGTTGTACCCCAACCTTCGCCCAACGATAGGCAAGTATAGACAATGAATGGATGGATTTATATGGATTAGTGTACTAGTGAACACATATTGTTGCTACCAGATTTATGCATACTCACAAGCCACATACTTAAAGGTATTTGTTATTTTTATGTTATACACCAGTGGTGTTCATTGTAAGCCCTCAAACACATGCAGGACCGAGGCCCCTGAGGACCAGAATGGAGCATGTATAGAGCATATGTATAGACCAACATTGTAAGGTAGATAAAATGCCCAATCAACTTTACACCTAGAGCCACATTCACATTTGTGTTGCTGAGTCAAAGTTACACACACACACATTCATACACCCTTACAGAGATCAATAGGCAACTTGGGATCAAGTGCGTTGCCCAGGGGCACACAGAAATGTGGATCGAACCCACAAATTTTAGTGTGCAAGACAAAGAGTAGTTACCCTACCCACTGATCTACAGTTATTTAATAAAAATAAAAAAATGAAAACCAAACAAAAATTAGAATTGTCATGTCTATATGCACCATCCCATTTGCTATGAAGCCCTAAAAGGTTCTGGTGCAACAAATTACCTTCAAAGGTCACATAATTAATGAAATGAAGTCCACCTGTGTGCAATCTAAGTGTCACATGATGTGTTGGTATAAACACGCCTTTTCTGAAAGGCCCTAGAGGCTGCAGCACCACTAAACAAGAGGCGTCAGACCATGAAGACCAAAGACCTCTCCAAACAAGTCAGGGACAAAGTTGTGAAGAACACCACATCAGAGTGGGACTATAAAAAATTTCCAAATCTTTGATGTTCCCCCGGAGCACCATCAAATTCATCATCTTCAAATGGAAAGCTCATGGAACCACAACCAACTTTCCAAGAGAGGGCTGCTCACCAAGACTCACAGTTAAAAATAAGAAAGCACATTTTGACTTTGCCAAAAGGCATGTGGGCGACTCTCTAAATATATGGAGGAAGGTGCTCTCGTCAGATGAGACTGAAATGAAACCTTTTGTCCCTCGAACCATACTGCTAAAGCAACACTCAAATGGAAACGTGTTGAAATGGCCTAGTCAAAGTCCAGACCTCATTCCAATTGAGAAAATCTGTGGTTACACTTGAAAGATCGCTGTTCACAATCGAAAACCATCCAACATGAAGGAGCTGGAGCAGTTTTGCCTGGAGGAATGGGCAAAAATCCCAGTGGCAAAAAAAAAAAAAAAAAACATCTTCAAAGTTGGAGGCATGTTCTGTAAATGAAATGGTGCAAGCTCTGAATCTGAATCATGCTGTGGGGGTGCTTTTCTGTGAGATGGTCAGAGTTGATAAGATACGTGGAGCTAAATTCAGGGTTGTTAGACCTGTTAGAGGCCGTAAAAAACTTAAGACTGGCACAGAGCTTTACCTTTTAGCAGCTTTGTGACCCTTAATATTTAGCCAGAGCTACAAATGTATGTTTTAGACCTAAGCTGATCTGTTAGAATAGTCCAGTCAAAGACCAGACCTAAATCTAACTGAAAACATGTGGGAAGAGTAAAAGATTGATGTTCATAAATGCTCTCCATCCAGTCTGTTTGAGCTTGAGCTGTTTTCCAATGAAGAATGGGGAAAATCCTCTTTTTTTTTTAGATGTGCAACGCTGATAGAGACATACCCCAAAAGATATGCAACTGTCATTGCAGCAAAGGGTGGTTTTACAAACTATTGACTCAAAGAGGCTGAAATCAAATGCACACCACAGCTTTCATATTTGTATTTGTAAAAAACCATGTAATATGTCTTGTGTTGGTTCATTACATGAATTCAAATTAAATACTGCAAACATATTTTAGATGTAATATTGAGACAATTAAAAACACTCAATATGATGCCCCTTTTTCCAGTTCTTTTCTACCTGCCTTAAGCTGTTAGATAAATAGCTAAGTAGAAAGCAGTTAAAGGGTCAGGAGGTCACAAGCGTTTTTTAACTAAAATACAGATTTTAATTTAATAAGTGAGAATGTGAATATGTACACAGGCTAAAAAAGCCTAATAAGTATAGTAAATCAATTTCTTGCCATCTCATGCCCAAATTGTTGTTGTTACTCCTGGAACCTTCATTTCCTGCCTCTGCTGCGCATTATCTCTGCTCCTCCTGCCTGCGTTGTCTGTTTGTGTCATCGTTTACTGCATGTCTGCGTGTAAATGCAGGAGTGCGAACAAGCTCCTCTGATTACCCCCGCTGTCCACTGCCCGTCGGAGCCCGCTTTGTAACTCCAGCCGTGGGCGAGCAGATGGCTAATTGAGCACTCTGTCATGTCACCTCCCTTCACAAGGGAGTGAGCCAATCAGCACAGGCCAGACTCCTCCACCGCTGCCCCTGCAGACAACTAAGTCCCATCCTAACAAAGTCTAGCTGTCGGGGCCCAGAGGGGTTGTTAAGCATGCTCACAGTAAGAGGCTTGTTACAACTGATACAGCATCAAGCCACTGGCTTATTTACATTCTGTCAACCTGAGTGGTTGAACACTCACTTTGTTGCTGTTTTATTGTTAATAACCAAGGTCTAATTCTACAATGCTGTGAAAAACTATTTACCTCGTTTTAGTTTCTTCTGCTTTTGCTCTTTTGTCGTACTTGTTTCCTTAAATAAATAGCAGACAAGGATAATGCGAGTAAACTGTTTTAATAATTAAAAACTGTTTTTAAATGATTTCATTTCCAATGAAGAAGTTATCCAAGCCAACTTAGGCCTTTGTGAAAATGTAATTAAATGTGATTAACCACATTTGTTGTTGTTCAGTTTTACTAGCCATTCCCAGGCCTGCTTACTGCATGACCTGTAGAATTAAGAAGTCAACTAAATAGAACCTGTCTGTCAACATGAAGTGGGCTAAATGCTCTTAAATAGCAACACATCATCCTCTGATCTAAAGAAGTTTAACAAAAGAAAAATAAAGTTATTGAAATTTGTCAGACTGTGTTACATAGCCATTAATTAGGCTTTTGAACTATTATTTACAAATGGAGAAAACACAGCATAATAAATGAGTCATCCTGAAGGTAAAACATTTAAAGTACTGCAGGCCTCATTTCCTTCAGTTAATTTCAGTGTTCATGATTGAACAATAAGAAAAAACTGAGCAAAAATGGCATCCATGGGAAGAGTTCAAAGGTTCAAACTTTCTGACCAAAAACAACACAAAGCCTCATCTCACAATGCCACAAACATCCTAATGATCCCTAAGACTTGGTGGAATAGATTTAACAAGGTGTCCCATGTTGACATAATGGCAATACACAGTTGCTTCTTATCCATAATACAAATCTCCCTTTCCTCCACATCTTAAAAGTCCTCTAATGGACTGAGATCTGGTGACTGTGGAGGCCACTGGAGTGCACTGAGCTAATAATCAAACTCAAGAAACCAGTGGTGCATTATTCTTCTGATGGTTGGCATCAGTAGATGGGTGCATTCTAGTCATAAAGGGACCAACATGGTAATCAACAATACACAGGAAGGCTGTGGTGTTTACAGCGCTCACAGTGTACCAATAAAATATCGCTTACACTATTGCACCACCACCACCAGCCTGAACCGTTGATACAGCAGACGATGGATCTGTGTTTTCAAGTTGTTTACACCAAATTCTGACCCTACCATCTGAACGCTGCAGCTGAAATTGAGACTAATAAAACCAGATAATGTTTTTCCAATATGTTATTGTCCAGGTTGATCTACTTTTTATATTAAAGTGCTCTGTAAGTGAATATTTACCTGCTTTGATACATTTGAAATGACGCATTTGTATCGGTCTTACCCTAATTTCTTAGTGACATCAGTGCAAGACCACATAATGTTCTATAAATTATTATTATTTTTTAATATTAAAAATTGCATTGCAAAAAGTTGGGCTTCAAACTCTTATTGACATGTTTCTGAATCTAAATTCTGTAGTCATCAAGCATTCTTGTTGGTCATAATGATAACATGAAAGTAAATAAGTAGATTGTCTTTCATTAGATTATAGGCAAAATACATTCCCATTAGGTTCTCCGACCTGATCCATTTGCTTTTAATCATATATTTGGATCACATATTAGGAAGTGCTTTGCTGTAAGTTTGTTCATTTGATTGCTGTTAATAAATTTGACATAATGAATCCTCACACAGAACAAAGGACAAGAGCTGTCTTGACAAATGAAAATATTGTTTTTCTCCGCTGAATGTCATGTGGCCATGAGGCGGCTGAGGTGTCGTTGAGGGGTGGAAATGTCACTTTCAATCAAAACTGGTTTCAATTAGTTATTTTACCTTGCCTGATGAGAGAGCTGGAGGTGCTCAAGATAACATCTGCAAGATATTACCAAGGCTCTGGCAGAAAATTGGACTTCGGAATGAAAGCTAATTGAATTTGAGAACGATAAGGCTGGATGTGGGGAGCTCTTAAAGCTAGCAAGAATGGGTGAGTGGAGGGAGTTCAGATTAAGAGGGCAAGATGGGAAGGCTTCTTATTCTGATGGATACAGATGAGAGTAAGTCATTTTTAAAAGGTTGAGTGCATGGAGAAATGCTCTCTGAACATCCTATTTTTGCCTTTGCAAAAGTAGGACCATGTGACAATGTCATGACTTAATTAATTATAACCTTGTATGATCACCTTTATGCTTTTTGTGATTCTTGGGGTGGGGGCTCCAACTCAGTACAGGAATCCTGAATCTGGTGGGGATTTACTGTTTTCTTAAGGGTAAGTCAGGAGTTTGGAACATAAGACTGGTCTGCAAATTCAGTTCTTTTTTCTGTTGAAGGACAGTCATTTTGTATGAGCACATTATATGCATAACAGAGAGGAAATGTAAACATTTACTGCAAAGTTTCAAGATCAATAATTTTGAAAGGTCAACTTTAACCAAGGAGGTTATGTTTTTGTCTTCATTTCTGTCTGTCCATCTGTGTATTTACAAAATATCTCTGTTTACAAAAGTTATGAACAGATTTGGATGAAATTTCAGACTAGGTGCAAATTGAGACAAGGAACAGATTAGATTTTGGTGGTGATGCGAGTACCATGTGGATGCAGGATTTTTGTTTTGAGGGATTGTTTATCTTTACCAGACCATGATGCGACAACTTGAAATTCCCACATGGTTCGTCAGCCTGTCAGCAGCTGACATACTGTGGCCAGACGTCATACAGAGTATAGCTCATCATTATGGAACAAAAGCTGACTTGCGTCAGTGACCCTATTGCCTTGGCGGAGGTCTGCACTCCAAGTGCTTTCCTAGTATGTGTTTTAAAACTGTTCTTTAAATTCAGTTCAAATACAAATGAAAAAAATACTTTTAATGCCAAAGGTAAATTAAATCATGTTGTAGCTCATATTATACAGAGCCATCGTAAATGCTGATGGCTGTGGGTAGGAAGGATCTCCTGTAGCGGTTTGTCTTACAGCAGATCTGAAGAAGCCTCTGACTGAAAACACGTGAAATGGTTATATCGTAATATTTCAAGGAAAACTGGAGAAAACAGATCTTCATGCATGTTCAGATATATAGGTCCATGTAATTTTAGCGAAAAAGAATAAGGCCAAAGAACAAGTTTGGTAACTTTACCTGCTAGAAAAAAGCTTCTGTTATAGCACCTTCTGTCAGTTCTAGAGTTTTACAACATAAATGATTTATTCTTTGCCAGTTTGTAAAATGTTTTAAAGCTAACCCCAAGTTTACAAAACCACACACCACAGAGGTCAAAATGTCAACCCCTAGAAGATTTGAACCGAGTCATATTAACATTGCCTGTTGGAATCTATCATTCAGGTGGTCGGTCTGTCGGTCAATCACAAAGTGACTCATAGACAACAAAGTCAATTTATTAAAGTGTTCATCAAAAGTCCTGATCTCAGACCCAAAGGAAATTTGCGGGCCGAGCTGAAAAGGTGCATGAGAGCAAGTCTGTCTACAAACATTACTCAGCTACACCAGTTCTGCCTGGACAAATGGGACAAAATTCCAGCAAATTATTGTCAAGATCTTGTGGAAGGATGCCCAAAACATTTCACCCATGTCATACTGTTTAAAGGCAATTCTACCCAATAGTAAGGAAATGCATGTAAACTTCTGAATAAAAGAAAGTTGAAAGGAAATTAACAAAAAAATTTAAATCTGGCATTTATTAACAATTTTGGTAATCCTAATTGAGTTGAAGTAAGAAAAGTTCAGTCTGATTTAGTTTCAGACAGTGAGAAACAGAAAGTTTTTATACAGTCTAAGTGAATATCTGGCTTCAACTGTATAGCTGCAAAGATGTGATGGTAAGTTTGATGGTAAAAAGACGGGTTTCCTTTCACTGATTTTGTTTGCTACTGCTTTTAAGACATTGCTCCATATTTTTGTGGGTTAAACCTCTGTAAAAATTAAATGTTCAGAATAAATAACTTTTATTTCAATTTCTAAGAAAATCCTTTTGCATTTCTTTTTGTTTTCCATAAATTGAGACTAGGATATACTGAACATTATTATCAAAACTATCTAAAAGAAACAAAAGCATAAAATAAAAAACAATAATCCAGTCACATATCAATGAAATGCTAAAATGGAAATAAAAGGGATTAATCCAAAGTGATATTTTGAAACCAATTCATCACCTGCTAAATGTGTCTCCTTGTAGATTTCCCAAGACTGGACCAGTGTTCAGAGAACCCCTCTCTATCTGATGCGTCCCTCTTCATGGACGGCTTTCTCTACGTCTCTCCTGGCCCTGTTAAGATGATGCCGGATCGGCGTGGACGAGACGGTGAGTGCAAAAGGCATTTTTTTAACCCATGACAAGTCCAATCAATGCTTCAATCCATTTGTAAGCAATTTAAGCTGCAGGGTTGTCAGAGGTCTCCTCTAGTTAAGCGCTGGTTGATCAATCAATGTCAGTCTTTCAGCTGTCAAACTGCCAGTTGTTTAATCTGCACAGCCAACAGTAAAGTCAAAATGATCAATGGATCTGTCTTTGACATGAGTTCTGCATGGTGTTCTGGGAGGCCTTGTCTGACAACTGTATGTAAGACACCTCTATAGATGCCCAAGGTTAATTATGATCTGCTGAGAATAAGGGATCTAAACAGATTTAAAGTATTTGTTTTTGTTAAACACAACATCAAAAAGCACCCAAGACGATTTGCCAAGAACTTTGAAATTCTCCTCCTTTTGTCCCAGAAAGCAGTGTAAAACTTTTAATCAGGCTCCTCTTCCTACGCAGACTCCTCAGCTGCTTCTGTTGCTGCACCTCCTGCTTGTGCAATGCTCCCACATCTCCAAACAGCTGGAACATTTCTAGGACCCATGGGTAATTAGTAGAAGGAAGCGGCATTGGGCTCTCCCTCAGGGAAAAGTGGTTATTTAGAGGGTTGAGGAGTGGGATAAAGAATTGGAGGATGGAGGGTGAAGCAGTACCTGCCACTTGAACGAGCAGAGTCTCCTTTATATTGAGCCTGGTATCCATCTCTATTCCCATCACCCCACAGCCACTCAGCTCTTATTGGTGGTTGAACATGCTAGCTAATGAACAGAGCTGAGGTCTGGAAAATTGCCTTTTACAGGGACTGGGGATAAATTTTATCCAAGTATCTCTCGAAATCTAATTATCTGTGGTAATGAAATTCATTTTAGGCTCAATGTTTAAAAGGTAGTTCCAATTTATTGAAACTTTGCTCTTCATTTTACAGCTTTTAACCATAATGTGCTTTGTCTGGGAATTGTTTTACTGACAAAAGTATCAACGAAGTTTTCATATAAACAAATGTGGGTTTTTAAAATACATAATTTCAAATTGATCAAATATTACTTTGAATCCAATAAAATTGGGATCTTATGATTGACATGTATTGCGTAACAGTGAAGTGGAAGGAAAATGATACATGGTTTTCAAAAAATTTAACAAATACAAATCTGAAAAGTTTGTGTTTCGCCCTTTTTGAGTCAACACTTTGTAAAACCAACTTTCAATGCAGTTAGAGGATAGCGAGAGCTTCTTAGCATCCACTTTTCAAGTCTTGCTTTAGATTCTTAATTTTAATCAGACCTGGACTTTGACTGGGCCACTCTAACACATGAATATGCTTTTTTCTAAAACATTTAATTGTAGTTGTGGCTGTATGTTTAGGTTCATTGCCCTGCTGGAAGGTGAACCTCTACCTCAGCTTGAATCTTGTACAGCCTCCACAAGGCTTAGTTTCAGGAATGTTCTATATTTATCTCCATCTATCTTTCCATTAACTCTCACTTGCTGAAGAAAAACATTCCCACGGTTGCTGTGGGAACTGTTACTTGTTGTGGGGAAAGGCATTCCAACAGTATGCTGCTGCCACCAAACGTTTGAGTGTTTAGGGTGATGTCGAGTATGTTTTGCAAAATGGCCAAAAAGTTTAATTTTGCTCTCCTCTGACCACCGTCTTCCACATGTTTGCTATGCTCCCTAAATCGTTTATGGAAAGCCCCATAAATTACTTTTTATGTTTTTCTTCAAAGGGTTTTCTTCATCCCACTTGTCCATAGAGGCCAGATTTGTGGAATGTGTGACAATAGTTCTTTAAACAAATTCCTACAATTGAGTTGTTTATCTCTGCAGCTCCTCCAGAGTTGCCATCTAGACATGCAGGCTGCTTGCAAATAAAATTATCTACATGTCCACTGCTGGTCTGCAAGAGTAGACCATTCCATCTGGGTTCCTAACTTTTGTTTTTGAATTAATGTGTTTGAGACGACTTGCAAAGTCAGTCAGTCAGTCAGTTTCTACCGCTTATTCCAAAGTCTGCTTTGTTAAAGGGCATCCTGTTCACTGTTGTGCTTTTAGTACCTCCTGCATTTGGATGAAGGCCTATGAAGGTTCAACCTATAAAACCCTTTATCATTTCATGTATTATAGAAGACTTTTCTTTTGTGCACTACTGGCACTTTAACTCCAGTAGCTGCTGCTGAAAAATTCAGAGGGGTTGGAGTGGAAAAAAAACGTAACCTGTTCCAACTTCGTCAATGAAAAAGGGGAGCACAGCCGAGGCTGCGTGAGCACAGACGGATGAGGTATTTTTGAATGTACTACAGGATGCTGTTGGCTTTGCAGGCTAATGGTTTGATGGTCTACACATGTGGCTGAGTTGGTAATAATTCATAGAGCATGAATAGGACTTAATGAAAGCACTTTACTAATGTACCATAAGCTATTACTTTATTTTATTTGGAGACAACTCGGGCTAGTTTTTGGTGTATTTATAGTACAAACCATTCTGACAAAAAACTTTATAAATGCACTAAAGTAACGTGCAATTGATGTGGATGAGTAAAGCAATTATTTTTCTTGCCTTGTTTGTGGCAAAAAACATGTTGCACTGCTCTAAACACATTATTTTTTTAACTTTGACCCCAGCCGTTCAGTAGGTTGATTCTTGCTACAGTAAATCTCTCCCATCGGACAAGAAAAAGATCAGAATCACATTTAAAACTCCTTTTTGCATTTGCATCTGTTTGCTGCTGCGATGTTTGATGAGGTAAAGAGAGACAGCTTGAAATTCGCTGTCATACAGTGACAGGCACAGAGGAAATGGCATACAATTTCTGATTAGTTTAGTCTTTTTCTCATCAGCGATGCCCTGCCTTTGCCTGCAGCTGTAACAAACCCTCCTTCATGGAGACGCTGAGGGATGGAAGGCTTGTGGATAGAAGTCAAATTATGTTTTATTGAGCCCGTATGAACAATTTAGTTGCTTTTTTCACTTGCAAACTCTGAATCACGGTCTTCTGTAATGAGCCAAATTTTCTTTGTAGCATATATTCAAATTTACATTTTAAACTCAGAGTGGATTTTGTTCTGTTTTACATTGTCTTGTAAAAGTATTTATCATGCTTCAACCCTTTGCTGCACCTGCAACTCTACGTCTTTTTATGTATGTCTTTACCAGCTTTGCACATCTGGAGACTGAAATGTTTGTCCAGTCTTCTTTCAGAATCAGATTAAACTCAGATCGGATGGAGGTTGTCTGTAAGCATTAATCTTCAAGTCTTGCCACAGATTCCCAATTGGATTTAGGTCTTTACTTTGACTAGGCCATTGAAACACATGAATAGCTGCTTGCTTCCGTCTAAACTATTCCATTGAAGCTCTGGTTATATATTTAGGATCATTGTCCTGCTGGAAGGGAAACCTCTTTCACAATTTAATGTTTTCTGCAGCCTCTAATCAACTTTCCTTCCATTATTATCCTTTATCTAGATCCACCCATCTTCAATAAACTCTGATCAGCTTCCCTGTCCCAGCTCAAGAAAAATATTGCCACAGCATGATGCCGCCACAACCATGTTTCACCTTGGTGATGGTGTGTTCAGGGTGATGTGTAGTGTTAGTTTTCCACCACACATAATATTTTCATATTCTCCAGATAGCTGCTTTTTGGGTTTTATCTGACCACAGCACCTTTTTCCACATGTTAGGTGTCTCTCCTACATGGATTCTAGCAAACTTTAAATGTGACTTCTAATGGCTTTCCTTCAAAAATTGCTTTCTTCTGGCCACTAGTCCTTACACTGGCTCTCTGTATTTAAAAAAAATAGATCTTAAATGGTTATTTTAGTTTATTAATCACCAAAATACATTAAAGATTTGTTGTCATTGTAACAACCTTCCAGACCACTCGGGTCTTCTGGTTCAAGTCTGCTCTGCATCCCTAGAATCAGAACCAGACATGGAGAAGCAGCATTCAGAGCAATTAGGCTCCACTTATCTGGAATAAACTTCCAGAAAGCTGCAAAAATGCTGAATCCATGAGTTCTTTTAAATCTCATTTAAAAACTTGTTTGTTTAGAGTTGCTTTTGATTCTTCTGGTGAAACTATTAACTAAAACATCAATATTTCAGTCTGTAGTCCGTTTTTTTTTACTTTCCTTTATTATGCCACTGCAATGCACTTTTCTGAGTTTGCTTTTGTTTCTATCATACAAAGCAATTTGAATTGTCTTGTTGCTGAAATGTGCTTCACAAATAAACTTGAATTTCCTTGTGAGATCTGCAAAACTTGAGATAATCCTGCTTTAAACATCTCCACAGCTATATGCTAGACCTCTCTGCTGTTTGTGTGTTCTTTGGATTACATGGTGCTGTTTTTTCACTATTATTCTCAACAAACCTCTCAGGCCTTCATGGAACAGATGTATTCATAGTAGACTCTATTTACCAATTAGGTCACTTAATTGTATCTACGGGTATTAGAGTAAAGGGGCAAATGCCTCACTTTGAGATTTTTATCCTTTGAAAAATGGCAGAACATGTATCATTTTCCTCCCCCTGCACAGTTATGCCTGACTTTGTGTTGATCTATATGAAGCTTGTGGTAGTAAAATGATGAATGTGTATGTTAAGAGGTATACATAAAACATCCCTTCATTTTGGACTTTTAGGTAACTGAGTGAGTAGTGTTGTAGCCTTAAGTACATGACAGATAGTGGTTTCCTTTTTTGTTTCTTTACCATATCTTATGTCATATTTGTCCATCCCTCAATGTAATGAAGTAGGCTTTAATTCTGGCTCAGAAATGTTCTTCCGATCCCTCAGTCTTCCGATCTCCAGTTTGAGCCCCCTGACAAGCTGTCCACCACATGTCTTCATTGCAGATATTTTAGGCTGATGATGAGATAGGCAGAAGATTGTTGGAAGTGGCAGACGTGGGAGTAAAAAAAGAAAAAAAAAAACATAGGGCACAGCCTTTCTAATATTAAGTATGCTGATCTGGATGTTCGTGCCATGCTGATGGAAAGTTTAAGAAGACAGTAGGAAGAGTTTATATAATGATGAAAATATACAAAGTTATGATTTGGATCCAATGAACCTGTTCCTCTTTTACATTTGGAGCATTTAGTGTCTTTTGTTGAAAAATGGCCCTCCTTCCTTTGGAAAACTATGCATGGAGCTCTCTTGGCATACAAGCTAATTGGCCCGTTTTATCTGGTGGAGACATGTACCTCAGCTGGCATCTATGAGCACCCTCTCTTGTGGCTGGTTATGGACTCCCATGGAGTGTGGCTGGGCCACAGGGCCGCTGCTCTGTGTTATGTGTGTGTGTATGTAGGAGTGGGGGGGAACACCTGGCAATGGACGCAGCTGCCTGATTGTAAATCAAGCACTATTGTTCCCTCATATTAGGCTGGTTCTTGTGCAGAAACTACTGGTATCCCACCCGCTAAGAAAATAACGAGTCGAATAAAAAGGCGATAGGAGGATGCTCAAGATCAGCAGTTTTTCTGATGAAGCCAGGTTCCTGGTGGAATGTGTTGAAGGGATCTAAACCCATTAGCCGCCATGAAAGGAAGACACTTTTGCCAATACAATTTTAACTCTGTTTAAATGTTGTTTGATGGAGCTGTTTAAAACTCATTCAACTTTTCACATTTGCACTGCAGTCATTTGCTCCTGGAACAGCAGCTTTACACAGCACACTCTACATTTGTTGGTACCTTTGGTAAAGATGTCTAAAAACCTTTTAACTGAATTATTACATACCTCAGCATCTTTACTGTGCATGAGTCCTCATACAGCCTTGTCTGTCACAGTTTTAGTTGTCTTGTATGAACACGTTGAATTGAGTAGCCTCTTACTTGTAGCCGCTTACTGATTGATCAAGATCAACACACAGCTAGCATTCTATCATGACGTTCTCTGGTCTTTACCACTTCTGCTCTTCACCTTGCTGATCAGTCTGTCTGACATAGCAAAATAAATGTTACACTTGACCAACACACCCCAACGAAAGACGGCCCTTTGGTGACCCAGATCAGGTTTTCCAGTGTTCGCCAACACATGGGTAAACACAATGGCAGTTTAAAACATAGTGGTGGCCCTGTACTGGCCCAGAACAGTTTCAGTATGGGACAAACTGTACACCGACTGTCATATCTTCAGTGTTGGCCCATGAAAAGATATGATAAAACATTTACAAAAATTAGATACTGTATATCAGGCTGGCGATTGGTGCCAGTGTTGAAGCTTTTCTGTGCCAGAGGATGACTTGTGCACAGCCTTGTATCTTTAAGCATTTCTGGCTAGTTATAATGATGATTAGAAACTCAGAATACCAGAGTTGTCTTCAGTTTACTTCAACTGATGTATCGCAGCTGTAAAAAAAGAAGAAGGAACACAAAATTACAACATAGCACAAAACAAGAACTTCAACATCTTGTCTTGGAAATGATGGACATGCCATTTTTCTGCAAACCCATAGTGATTCAGGGGCACATTTGAAACCAAAGTGAAATGTATTTTCATCTATTCTGTCACCAAGACAGCACTATATCCTGCCAGACAGAACAGAGTGGTAATAGCTTTAAATACCACACTTTGTCTCTCTCCGTCTGTCCCACACTGGCACATTAAACCCCTACTTGCACAGTGGGTAAATCAAGACGATGCCTCTGCAGCTGCTGGAGTTATCTTTTTCTTCTAGTGAAGTGGGGTCAGTAAGAGGGTATTTTTTTTTTAAATGCCAAGTGAGAGAAAAAAATAATTTTGTTGCTTTTTCTGCTAAATCCTTCTCTAAATAACTTTTTTCTTCTAAACAGAACACAGAGATAAAATGAGAAACAGCTGTAAGAGCTGCAGCGTAAGGGTGAATAGAGCAAAAGTGACATCCTCCTTTTCCCCGTGTTTATCAAATCCTTTTTCTTTCTACATCCTGTTGTCGACACTTTCTTTTTTATTGGAACTATATCTGTTCCTTCAGAGGCATCACGCGCGGTTGGCAGAGGGAACGCACAATTAGCATATTCATAAGATGAATATGCTGGAAACTTTGGAGTTGCAAGCGACGGGGGGTGGTGGGGTGGTAAGCTGTTTGCGTGCAGGTGTTTGTTGCTGAACAAGACAAAAAAAACCAGATGGCATGGTGACTTTAAAAATCCAAAATTAAGTTTATTTTCATGAACTTCATGCTCATTGGCTGTATAAATCGCACAGTCAGGCAGTTATAAAACATAATATTGTGTATTTTTTTAGCCTTTCGGTTTAGATGATGTTTGTAGATTGAAAACTGCTTGTGTCTGTGTACTTGTGTCCTTATATGGTGTCTATATTGAAACGTATTGACATATGGATTTTAACAGCTAAAAGTTTGTAATCATAACTCCTGAACATTTTCCAGTGAATTTTTAAATTTGATTTAGGTTTAGGCCTCATTGGGCTATCCTTAAATTGGGATACAGATAGGGGTTTCCCCCTTTAACTTTCAATCAGCTTTACCTCAAAATTGTCATCCTTGTGTTTTTAAGATACTCTACATTCCACTGGTTTTGAATCAGAACTTTGTGGCTAATGGGATAACTATTAAAGGAAAACAAACTGTACAGTGCAGCAGGAGGTAATACATAGGAATCTGCTGGTTACCACTATCAAGGTACACTGGTTTCAAATAGTTTTCATTTTCATTTTTCATTACACAATATCTACGGTTTGAAGTTCTTCTAATGAGATGCCAGAGAAAGCACCCAGAGCAACTGGGGGGTTTTCTGGCTGAATGAAGTGCAGCGTAACGTAGTGTTGCCCTGTCCTCACATGTTGCTACGCATTGCTGGTCAGCTGACTACTGCACTTCTACAAAAACAATACATAAACATTTGGCTGGTTGTAAATATTCACATTTGCATAAAAGATGTACAGGCCTATTGTGGAAACTAAAGAAGTTCGACACATCACTTTTTTATGCAACATTGTTTCAAAAAATACAGTTAGCAAGCTATGAGGTGCATGTCTTTTAAGCAGCCAATTGCAGGGTAGATATATGAGCAGATAGCCCAACTAAATAATCAGCTAATATGTTTTTTTCACATCATACTAACAGAATAGAAATAAAGGTATGATATTATGCTCAATAAAGATGTAACAGCTATTATCCAAATTTAACAGATATATAAACCATATTTTTGAAAAAGTCCAAGTGTTAAGGTCTAGATAGTCATTATTAGAGCTGCAATAATGTAAATGATTTTAGCAACTCTAAAGAAATGATTATTTTCTGTTCTAAATAAAAGTTTCATCTAAGATATGTAATACACTGATTTGTTTTTAGTGTTGGTCTAAAAACATTTACCGATGGTTTGTTTCCATGACGTTTTCCTGTTGGTTGGTTACCAAACAGACAACAGGACCTTAGAGGTGAATCACAGAAATCGAGTGCAACATTAAATGACTTGTGCTTATAATGGTGGATTAAGAGCTGGCATAATGTAATTCAAGTAGACACTTAGAACTGCATGTTAGGGGAAGAATGAGCTCACTGTAACTACATAGTAGGCAACATTGGACCAATATACTGTATTTGCTTTATGATTCGCTTTTTTTCTTTTAGTTGCTTTTTTAAAAATTGGTATGTTCAATATGAATCGCTTTCCCAATTCACCTAACGCAGTGTTTAATATGTCTGAATTGGCGTTCTGTGTGTGTGTTTATGTTGCAGACATGGCACGGCGCTGGTGTACATTGGAGGGCGGCTCCCTGAGTTATTATGAGAACGAGCGAAGCCCCTCAGCCATCGGAAGGGTAGATGTCACCGAAGTGGTCAGCCTGGCTGTCAGTAACTCAGAAACTATGACTGGAGCAGGGTATGAACACACACTCAAACAAATATAAAAATGTGTCCAGAACCTACATGAATGTTCTTGTTTTAAGATAAGATTAGGCAACCTTATTTTTAACTGCTAGAGGGTCACCATTCAGTGTGGTTATGTACAAACCATGATGGGAATTTACTTTACACCCCCGCTACTATTTGGTTAAATGTTGCACCTCTTCTGTTCCTTTTCTGTCCATTAGTAACCTTCTGGAATAAGTCTGGCTGCATATTTAACCACTCTTCTTGGCAGAAGGTGTTCAGTGTAGTTTGATTGGTTTGTTTACTGGGACATACCAAGCTTTGAGGTCAGGACTTCTAAAAGATATTCCAGAAGGCAATTGTTTGCCTGATTTTTTTAGTTCTGAAACCGGGTCTGATGTGTATTTGGTATCACTGACCTGCTGGAACACCCCGATATGTCCCATTTTCAACCATTGAAATTAAATGAAGTGGAAGACTTTAGAAGACTCCTTCTTTATTATTCCTTCTACTCATGGAATGTACCAGTACTACTGGCTGTAAAAGTGATCCTTACCATGATGCTGCCATCACCATGCTTGAGTTGAGTAGGTTAGAAACCCTCAACTTGACTCTAAGTATTGTCATTGTGACCAAAATCCCATTATTTGTCTCTTCTAACCATAAAACCTTTTTTTTTTCATATGGACTGCCTTATATTTCAGTCAAACATGAATTCTAGACCGGTAGCTGACGTCTTGGTTGGGTCCCTTTCAATCCTAACCCTAGTTGGTGTAAAATGTTTTATGTTGGCAAAGAAAAACTATCAGCTGCAGTTAATTATGATAGTCATCACGTTTACCCAGAGGTTCATAGACTGAGATGAGCACAAGTAGTCCTTGTAGACGGCTGTGCTGACTTTGGACTTGATCAAACACCATAAGATGACATGGCTCTCCAAATAATTTTTGAATGTGAAAACAATAGGCCTCAAACCCTTTGGATTTTTTTTTTACCTTTGGGACCCTGATTTCAAAATGAATGAAGACACTTAGCAACAGTTCAGTCCTTTTTCTCCTTAGCCCAGCTAAAATGCTTCTGCAGTGGTTTAACATGAGGAATGTGACAGTTGTAACCCATCTCCTGGATAAATCCCTGTCTGATGGTTCTTGAAGCAGTGACTCAAGGTCCTCGCCTCATGAATTTCCCTGTCAATCAAAAAGGGATTCAGGCTCAGACAGATCATCCAATCATCATGGAGAAGCTAAAGGTCCGGGCCAGCCGAGGCCAGCCCACTGCCCCGTAGACCCCCAGAGACGCTGAGCATCCGATGGGCGGGACAAAGCCCAGCATTTTTGCTTTGCTATTGAACTCACTGTTTAAAGCTCTGTGAAGCTGCAGGAATAAGTTAGAGTAAAGCCGCGTCGTTACCAGTGATAAGATGATTAGATGATTCTGATAAGATGATAAGATGATTCTGAACAAACGTTGAACGCGTTGTAGCGCATATTTAGTCAATGACATGTACACACAACAGTATATATTTGAACACTTATTTTTTGACATTTTAGGGGAAGCTGAGCTTCCCTTGCAGTCTTAGAGCAATCGCCACTGACCTGAAATGTATTTAGTATTTAGAAGCATCTGTACATTTATATTTGAAAAGCTTTGTTTACGCCTCTCTTACTTTGTCACAAGAGCTGCAAAGTAAGCCTAAACCTCTCAGTGATTCATGTATTTTATTTACTCTATAACAATGACCTGTAGATATAATGCCAGCCTGCTTTGACATCCAGTAAACATGCAGATGCTTGTAAACGCAGTCTTCTGCGTTGCTTCCACTTCATGTTGCATGCGTCTTGTTAATGCAATCTCAGATTGGGCATCGCTCACTTTACCACAACCACCGGGACTTTATGAGAGCTGATCGTCACTTCACTTTGGTGGTGATGCGGACGGTGGCAGCGCAGCTCTAACTGGCACTTTCCATTGTGCATTTTACTGCCACTGCCTCCCCCTATCAGGTCCCTTGCTTCTGCAGCTAGATTATGATTTAGTTTAAAAGTTGCTCCGACAGCAAACTTTCTCTTTATTTCATCTGGAGGTGACACGAATGCGAAGGAGAAACAGATGCCTCGAACGTTTTCTGATCGCAGGTTTCTCTCTCCCACTGGATAGCTTTGTGTGTGTGTGTCTGGGCGTGGGTGTATGTGTCTGTGTGTGTGGGTGTGCTGTATATCTAAAGCAACTACTCCGATAATGGCCTATGATTAAAGCGGAAGCTAACTCTTTAATGATAGCAGCAGATGTTGAGAGGAGTGAACAATGTGTTTGTTTGTAAAAGCTATCTGTGCTGCCATAAGAGGCACATCTGGCTCGGTAACACAACGACCTGCATAATGAGCTAAACGCCACTTACGAGGCAGCGCGCGTGTACACGCTCGCCACAAAGCGGCCACTACACTTTCACAACTCACTGCATACATCCCAGTTACAGGTCACAGCTTCACCCCAAGCTGGAAAGAAGGGATGGGGCTATTTTTTCCTTTGCTGCTAACGCTCTTAATTGTATCCCTAGATTAAACTTGGCCCCGCTCCCTCTCAGTTTCCCTCTGTTTCCTCCACACGGCCCGCCTTGGCTCAAAGAGAACAGGAACGTCTCAACCTTTCGACTGTCTGCCGCTGCTTATAAATATTGATGTATGCAGATGACACACTCCCACCAGCAGCCTATCAGCATGCTGCAGGAGGCTGTTGGAGTCGTTTCCATTAAACGCAGCGTTTTGGGGTAATTTCACCGTGGCCGAGGACACTGTGAGACACAGAAGGATGGAGGAGAGGCATACGTTTGCTCAAGCTGCATGAATATTACACAGCCACTCCTAGGAAATGAATGCAAAATGAGTGTGTCGGTTCATGATAAGTTTAAGTCTTCTTTTTTTTGACTGGGCTGCTTGTTTTAGGGGGAGTATTTGCACTTTCAAAGAAACCCAAAATCCATCTATTTTTATTCTTTTAACTTTTCAAGCTTTTTTCACCCTTTTGCGCTATTTTATCCTCTGTCGGTCCTTCTGTTTTACAGTTTCCTTCTCTTCCACTGACTTTATTACTACATTTCATTAACTGCTGAAGCGAGTATAAAAGGGACTTTGTGAGATGATACATTTTTGTGCAAATTTCTAGAGCCGTCCTTCAGGTCTTTATATTTTGTTTTCCATGAAGAAGCCAAATCTTCTTCAATATGGATTTAAAAAAAAAGAAATTTGGATCAGTATTTCTGTAGGCTTTTTTGTGTCATAGTGTGTTGTAGAAAATGGCTCTGAGGAATTCTGGACCAGAGGAACAGGGGCCAGGCGGAGCCTCGCAGAACAGAACAAAGATTAGGACTGGGCAATATGGAAAAAAAAATTTAATTTAAATTTTAAAAGTTTAACATTCTGCTGCTCCTGTGTGTTGCACTGGTTCGGGTGGTAAAACAAATTGTTGGTATTCCTCAACATAATTTGCAGTGTGCTTTACTTTTAGACTTTTTTTTGTCTAACTTTAAATAGCCAAAATATCTCGACACTACTAAACTGCTCGGACCCTACTTGTCAACAATGTTGTTCGCTGGGTCTTACATCTTTTCTTCTTTCGGGACCCAAGTTTTCTTTCTATTTTTCAGTGATTTCCTACCTGTTACCTGAAGGTAGAGGCAGCTGCACAAATATTAGCCGTTAGCTGCTACTGTGCTGTCTGCATCAACGTAACTTTGTGTGGCTCTATTCCAGCCACACAATTGGTCCAGCGCGGAGCAACTCCTATTATCATTGGCTTTTTGTCTTGTCTGTACATTGAAGGTCGACCCTTTCTCATGTTTCTATCGAGGACAAATTATGTCGAGGTATATATTGCTATCGTTTTATTGCCCAGCTCTAACAAAGACAAACCAAGATTGACTTAAAATAACAAAATGACCACTATTTGGTCATCTGGCTCATAGCACATTTCAATACAATATCAGTTTTTGGTGTGCAGTAAAAATGTACAGAACAACTTGTTCTTGTGCTTCATGAACTTCATGAGAGCTTTTCTTGAACATCAAAAGTTCATCATTTAATGGCTTGTATTTCAGCTGTTTTTTTTCTAGCTCTCTTTTATACACCAAGAGCTGTCTGTATCTGGGCACAAGACAGAGCCAGGAAGGGTTACCTTGCAGGCCCGTCATTTAGCTCCTCGCCATCACCTCATTGCTGCTTAGCAGCTACCGGGAAGAATGCTGTGATAAAACACCGTTTATACCCACCTTTCGAAGCTGACATGATTTTAGAAAGCTTTATCGTTAGCAGTCACACGGGGTCCATAGGGTGAAAGGAAGCGGGAACAGACTCAGCGCATGCCCAGATGTTAATGAAAGGGCCGATACGGTCATAAAAAATTAGCATATCGGTCTAATTACGGCGTAACGGTGACAACTTTCAGCATAGCAGCCCACTATGCTGATATGCGCTGCCGAGAATCATGGGATCAGGTAACATGACGCAAGCTGCAGTGGCATATAAAGGTTCTCTTTCATTGTGAAAACACAGATTTGTTAGTTCCAAATAAGTTAATATGGGTTTGCAAGCTCTACACATGAAAATAGCCAGCGATTGTTAAAAATCGGACAAGTATGTATCTGTGACTTAGTTACTGTGTCAAACAGAAAATTGAAATGCAACTAAAGTACAGGCAGAAGCTCTGTTGTTAACATTTGGCTTTGTCTGACAGGTTTAAAGGGGAGTAAGATAGAATAAAAGATAAATAGCTAATTTCTGAATATAGCTAAATAAAAGCCATTTAGTTCATCATGGAGATGAATCCTTTCAAACAGAAAGTGGCCTTTAGTGTTTCTGGCTCCCTGCTCACATTCCTCTGCTCTTCAGCTCACTCTCTCTTCCCTTTTCTCTTGTACCTATTCCTCTGCCAATACCACCCCCTGGGACTCGCATTATTTAGTGTTCATCTCTCATCCTCTGTGTCCTTTCTTTACCATAGCATTTGCCAAGTACAACAATGTACTCTTCCGCTCTCTCCCTGTGGGACCTCCACTAACAAGCATCTGCACACCTGCCAGTTCAGAGGCAGGAGGAGGCGTGGAGCAGTAGGAACGAAGAGAAGGCAGTGGTGGTGGGAAGTGGGGAGGGGGGCACATGAGGGCAAACACCCATGTCTTGCCTATTCCCTCGACACCTGTGAGATGAAAATGACTCGTTGTTGCCTTGACCCCATGCGACATGTCGCCTTGAACACCCGTCGCTGCAACATTTAAAGGCTCCGCAGTAGAAATGTAACGACCGCTTGGAATCCTGTTTGCAGGCCATTAAGTTAGTGATACTCTGACCTGTGACACATTTATTGATAGACAGAAGCAGAGGTGTTTCAGAGTGGAGGCAAACACAACAGGATGTGAAAAGACTGAGAATAATGGTGTTTTTTTTTAACAAAGTTTTGCCTGGTGTTTATGGCTGTGGGTGAATGGCTTTGGATCTAGTGCTGTTCTCTTCTATTTTCCTTCGAGATAGTAAATAGTATCCATTTTGTGGATAAATGATTGAATCTTCTTTTACATGTTTAACCCGATAAATTCATATCTCACAAAAGTACAAGTAAAGCTTTTAATTTCACAACAGTTTTTAGATTTTGCCATTCCTTTATTACTTTTGCTTTTCTTTGTTGTCAAGATTTTATAGAGTTCCCTGTAAAAGGGCATGTGTGAATATCAGTTTTCAACTCGTGCCACAGATTCTCAATTGGATTTGGTTTTGGACTTTGATTAGGCCATTCTAAAACATGTATATGCTTTGATCTAAACCTGTAATATCAAACGTTGTTGGGCTGAATGTACTCAGGGCCAAAAATGTTTTTTAATTCTTACACTTTTGCCTTATTAAAAGACAGGCATAACATTTTTTTTCTTAGTCTAGAAAAAAATTGTATTCTGATCTCAGCATCAAAAAGAGGTTTTAGATCACTGTTTTTGAAAACAGTTGCCGTTTTTAGTCCTGATTTTTGAATTCGTGCACCCAAGTCTGCTTTTAACTAGATATTCCTGGGTTGGTTGGTTTTGTAAAAATATGGTTATTGAAGGATGCATACTCGTCTTATACCTAACAATATTCATTTTAAGATTTATTTTTATTGGTGAAATTCTTGCATTAAGAAATGTCAATAAATGTGTCTCTGTATCAAACACCTGCACTGTATTTTTCTTCTTTCCCTCTGAAAGATAAACCCCCTACGAGGTCCCATGTGTCTTTTGCAGCCTATAACAGGTTTTTCACCAGAAGGGCCTTTTATTTGGCCCCATCATCATCGTTGACCACCTTCTCTGTCCACGTTAAAGAACAGCATCCACAAAGCGTGATGCTGTCACCACCATGCTTCACCATTGTGATGGTTTTTAAGGATGATGTGGAGTGTTGGTTTTTCTGTGTATTATTTTGCACACTCTTTGTAAGCCAAAAACGCTTTGGTCTATTCAAAATTCTTCAACAAAAATTGCTTTTGACAAACTGGACTTTATATGGCGAGCTGTAAAAAATGTTTTTAATTGTGCCACAGTTCCATGAAAGTTGGACAGTTGCACTGTCAACGATTTCTCCTACCTGAACTGTGGATTTCTGCAGCTCATCCAAACTTATCAGGGGCCTCTGAGTTTCTTCTCTGTCGTCCAATCTATCATTTTAGGTGGAAGACCATGTTTGTTGAGGTTTGCAGTTGTCATATTCCCTCCATTGTTGGATGATGCATTAAGATATGCGCAACCTTTTAATAGGCGTGGCCCAAGAGCAGGTTATTAGCATGTGCTTTAGTGTTTCACATCAACAGATTCCCTGCTTGTGATACATTTGTTGACTACCAGTAAATAAGAATGAATTAATTTTACAGCTCCTATCCCGTCTGTTTGCTCCCACCAATGTGCAGATTAACAAGTAGATTCTGAAATGTTTCGGTAAAAATGCTCGGGAACAATAACATAAATAAAGTGCAGGGCATATATCTTTGTTTAATGTTTGCAAATGTGGATAGTTTGAGATGCATTGCTGTACATGAACCCTTTCTTACATGTAGAACCCCCTGAAAGTTGACCTTTGTATCCAGCAGGGCTTTGTTTATCATTGAGCTGTACCTGCGAACAGAGCGAGCCCTGACTGTAGGAGCTGAGACGCAGGATACGCAGCATGACTGGATCCAGGCACTGACAAAGGTGACACCGTTCGAGCAGAGCACTCCCACACATGCCGCATGCATTTCCATCCTTCTCCTATAAGTTTGTTTTTCACCTAAAGTTTAAACAAAGAAGTTCTGTGAATGTACTACAGTTTTTTGTTTCTTTTCATTCATGCTGCAATGCTTCTTTCAGTAAGACAAGTGGTTTTACCATCTTCCCTCCCATTGCCCCTGTATAAATATCCCCTCTGTAGCCTCTATTATCTTTCCAGTCTTAGACAACTTAGTTGCTGGTTGGGAGAGGCATTTCAGCATCACTAATTATGCCTCTCCCTCTGCAGAATAGGCTGATGTTTCAGTTTAAAGCCAGAGAACATAGTGCAAATATTTTTGTAACTGAAGAGAAACTATTATAAATGTATAAATTCAATATGTTTGCACTTTCTTTGCACCTGATTTGGAGGTCCAGAAGAAGTATTTTCATCAACACATGTTATCCACAGTGCTTCGTCCCGTCTAAGGTCGAGGGACTGGTGCAGAAAGACAGCAAACTGATTGGCAGACTCCAATACAAGGAAGGCCATGACCTGTATCACTGGAGGACAGGCTGGTTCGTGCTGGGAGGCTCCACACTGCACTTCAGCTCTGGAGATGAGGAGGGAGAGGAGGAAGTCCTTCATCTCAAACAACTGCAAGAACTTAGTAAGCATCTTACTGATTTGTTTAGAGGTTGGGGCTTTCTTTTGTTAGTATTTTGTATTTTCACTATGAAAGACTGAGGAAGCAGCTCTGCTAAACAAAGTGAGTTTCCTGGTCAGAAACTCAACATTTGAGTTCTGCTTATACCAAATACAGAAACCTCCACCAGCGTACTGGATAGTTGTGTTTTCAGGACCTTTTCAAACAAACTCTACTTGCGTTGTGGTTTTTTACCTGTACCATGATAACATTACTTTTAAAATACTGATGGAGATCTTTAGAGACCGGCTTTTAATGGAAGGTAAGATTTGGTGGGCTTTCCTGGAGCACGATAGACTCCAATGCAAATCAACCCTTAAAAAGAACTATTTCAAAGTCAAGACAATATTGTTGTGAGTATTGTTAAATGATATCATTTAGCATATAATTGCAGAATCACAAAGCCTTTATAGTCTAATCTCCACTAGTTCCTTCACATCTGTTTTGCATATCTCTGTAACGGTATTTTTAATTGAACAGAATTTACAATGAAGTTGATTTGGTGTTTGTATTTATTTCTGCTGTTGTCAGACAGCAAAAGCACGTTAAAAGCACTAAAAGGTTGGTCCTCAGTTTTTGTGAAATCCTGATTTTAGTACCACAAAAACAAATTCCACACATTAACTTTTTTTGTTTTCAGTTATATATATGTGCCTTGATCAGAAAGAAAATTTATGAACAACAGAATGAAGATGGGAATTGCCATATGTGTGTGAAACACTGACTGTTTCACACAACCAGATACTGTTTCTAGGAAAAATACAGCATATTGTTCTTATCTTTCTTTTTTCTTTATTGGAAATCTTTCAGTTCACAGCAACCAGTCACTCCTAAATGGAACAGGGTTTAATGTTGCCACAAAGACCTGCTCTCAGTTTAAAAAAACGAATTCTCTAACATCATGGTTGATGTTTCAACATTTTTTGTATCTGGCTAACATTCATCCTACATCCTAAAAAAAGTAGGTTAAACACGAGCTTGACTTTTTAAATATTGCTTTTGCATTGTGTCTGATGTTGTACATCTGACGTTGCATTAGTCCACTTTAAATCTCATATCTTAGAAGACTTTTTTTGTCTTTTCTGTTATACAGAACTTTAAACCTGAAGGAGAGCATGCATATTATTACCATGGAAATGCATGCACTGTAGATGAATGAAGAAATATACTACAATATGCTTTAAATGAACTATTTCACTGTAGTTCTGGCCGTATGTTAGTTGTCCGTCCGCTTTTGCAGCCTCCAAATGTTGTCCCTGCATCTCCACACCATAATACCACCTCCACCATAATTTACCTTGTTGATGTTGTATTCAGAGTGATGTGAATTTTCCTCCACTCATAGTGTTTGCATGTAGGGCTTTCTTACAACAATTACTTTCTTCTATAAACACCAGATCTGTGACTAATAGTTTGCTGAGAACTTGAAGATCAAAGCATTGATGGGAGTTATTTTTATTTATTTGTGATTTAAGAAAGCTTTTGTAGATGCAGTGTTTATATGCCGCTGCACATCAAATTCTCCATTAGGTATTTAAAAACTTTCCTGTAACAAGTTAATCTGGATCGTTACTAAAGAGAAGAGAACAATGAAGAGTCTTAGACATGTATATGAGAATATTCTCTATTTAAAAAACAAAAAGAGGTAAGTAAAGGCATATATTATGCAACAAACCTACAAAGAATCGTTTGTCAAAATGGTTTTCCATTTCTTTAGTTTCTTGAGCATCTTTTTAGAAATAACTGTCTGTAATTGTGCTAGTTTTGTAAGTGCTGTTTGTCCAAATTACCGCTGAACATGAGTTATGTCTTCTCATCAGCATGGAAGGCTTTAAAGTTCACACGAGCTTTGGCAGATGATGAAGATTTTGGAACATTTCAATTGATTGCACCAGCGTGACACGCGAACAGAAGGAGGGGAGAATCAATAGATCTTTTTAATCTACTTACAGCTCGGCATGGATCAAATCGCGCAAAGTGCCGCCCCATCTTCTCACCTGGGGCGGGATAAAGAACTGCAGCGGTGTTCATTTTTATTCCTGGCTTTCACAAACCATATTTGTCACAGCCAAAGACCCCCCGGAGCCAGAAGAGGGCCGTGTTCTGTCAGGGGTATGTTGGGTTTTGAAGCGCTGAAAAAGGATCGCTTCAGGATTTGTGGTCTATGACATGGGATTAACTGTTATTTTCTCTAAAGAGACACCACCACATGAAAGGTGTCCCTGTGTAGCACTGAGGGATTTAATAAAAACACTTTTCAATTAAAGTCACAAAAGGTTGCTTCACTCCAGAATTCATCAGTGGTTTATATTTTTGTTACATACACTGTGATCATTCTTATGTGGCATCAGGCTGTTTCAAATATAATCACTTTATTCAGTTATAATGTGAAATGTTTTCTTTCTTAGCTCTAATCTGGAGTACGTTGATCTATAATTTACATGGTTTAGGAGAATTCATTCGTAAGTAGTAATTCTATTTAAATTCGACTTTATCCAATAATGCATTTAACTACTAATTTCATCTTATGTTAATATTAAGTGATTTTTGTTTTGTTTTGTATTTTGTTCAGTTTTTAAGGTTATAAAGTAACCAAAGAATCAAGGTAAATGAGAAAAATAGACAGATTATAGCTGGATAATCATTTGTCACAGTGCGGAAATCTACTCTCCAACCCGTTACATTAAAGAAGGGAAATACTTTTAAACATGGTAAGAACAATAGCTTTTAAATGCCTCTCTGGATGTATAGTATCTCAAAGCAAAAGCCAAAGTACAAAAAGTGCTTTATTCTAAAAATGCAGGTAAATCAGAGGCAGAAGAATGTCATCTTTCACATTTTACAGTCAAATTTCATTGTGTCCACACTGAAGTCCACCTAAATTAATACTTTTTTTTTGGTTAGTTAATTATGTTTACAGAGCTAAATACTTAAATGTTTCAAAATATCAAATGAATTTCGACACAGGACACAAATAACTTGAGTAAATCCAAAAAGCAATAGTGAAATTATAATTTCATTTATAAAGAGTAAAAAGATCATAAATCATAACCAACCTGCTTCCATTTGAAAATGTACTCACCCCCATTGCTACTGTTATTTATATTTTTGGAAAGTTATGATCAATTTCATCAGCCACCCTCAGGCCTGATTCCAACCTGACATGTAGATTAAAGAAACTTCTTAAAAAGAACCTGTCTGACGCCATGAAGTAGGCTAAAAGATCAGTGATCATTGATATCCATCAGTCTGGTAAAAGTTACGAAAACATTTGTGAACCTTCCCAGGAGGGGTCACCCTACCAAAATTACTCCGGGAGCGCATAAGCTCATGCAGTAAATCACAAGATCATAAAGAACATAATCGAAAGCACTGCGGACCTCACCTGCCTCAGATAAGGTCAGTGTTCAGAAGTTAACAGAGAAAAAGAGATGGGACAAAAATGACTTTAATAAGAGTTCCAGGGTGAAAACTAAAAAGAAAACAAGGGCCAAAAAATCTTGATGATCTCTTAACCTTTTTGGGAAAATATTCAGTCGCCTGACAGGAGAAAAGTGGAACATTTTGAAAGGTATGGCTCCTCCTAGATCTGGTGAGAAGCAACATATTAGAAAAATAACATCATACTACATGCTTCATTCTTTTCACCGATTCTTTTCACTGATCATACGTGAGCTATAAGGCCCACACTGCTTCTACAATTACCGGTGGTATTTGTTGCAGTTGGGTAGGCATCTGCAAGCTCCCTGATGGGGCAGCTTGCTTTCCCTCAAGCAGTAATACCCCAATGTAGATTGAGAAGAAAAGGTATTTCTGACAGTTTTTATGGATTTACATCAAGCTCATCTACTTCTTGACCGATAATTTTAATTTTGTGGGGGAAAAAAAAACCTCCAGAACACACAGATGTCATTAGTGTTTACAAAAACTGTGGTTACTTCTCTTCCCTTCTGAATGATTATGTAGAAAAATATGTTTTTTTTAACAAAACATTGAACCATGTTCACAAATCCAGTTAGAGCCATTCCTTGTTTCCTAATATAAAAACATCGGCCGACCAGAAGCATTTATTCCCACAATAACAAAGCTTTGAAAAAAAAACCCAGCTTTGAACGTTTATAATTTGGCAAAAAGAACATCCATAAAATATATTCTTTGGTGAGAACAAGGCCCCAGACTTTATCACGCTAACAGATTAACAAACACATTTCCACTGAGCTTCTAGTTGGATGAATGAGGATTTCTGTATGTTTGTTCAAATAGCTATGACAAGTGTTTTGCATTTTACCTGATAAGACTGCTAATAAAACTCCCTCAAGTCGATTTGTTAAGTTCTTGGCTTCTCGTTATTTGGATCAAAATAAAACACGGTGCCCTTGAAAATGTGCCAGAAACAAAAACAGACTTTATGGGATTTATTGTTTTTGTTTTTTTGTTTTGCTTTCTGGATCAACATCAACTGGCCTATACAGAAGCCTTGTCAATCAAAGGGAGACAGTTGCCTTTTGTACAATTAACTTAAAATAAAGGCTACTGCATATTTACACTCGACATTGTTGATTTTTTTTAAAGTTTTTTTTTTATTATGCACTGCATATGAATTTATCCAGAATACATAACATCCACCCAAGTGCACAAAAGCTTATATTTTTAAAGGTAATTACAGGATGAAGGTAGTTACTAAGGCAGCAATCAGTCTCATAAAATCAGTGGTTTGCTAAGATGAAGTCGAGGATAATCTTTTCTGTATGTTTCATCTTTCTATCCATTACTGGAGCACAATCAGTGATTGAGAATGATGAAAGTGCCAGATGTTGTTGCTAGGAGATATGAGCAGAGCCTCGTCTCCTTTTTTTTGTACTTTCTCTGTTGTGTGCGATTGTTACCATGATCCAAGCTGCTGTTTGAAGCCCCCGAAGAGATTATGGCTGTGCTTTAGAGTCCCTCAGCACAGTTTCTCTTGCTCCCTTATTCCAATTTCAAAAGACTGATTGAGAAGATGAAGAATGTCAGTAACTCTGTCTGTTTTGCTGATGGGTTCAATACTACTAACAAGGCAATCTGTTTGCATTCAGGCGTTTTTTATTGTGACAATTGTGAATAATTAATGCTTTTCTTTGTGCCCTGCTTCCTATTCATGTTTAAATCTGCCATCAGTATGAAAGTGGGAGAATGGAAGTATTCATGTGTCCCATTAGTATAAAGAAAATCTTTAAATCTAAAAGAAAGCATTTACCATTTCTCTCTCCATTCACTAGCTGTCTTTTCCTTTTCATTTCCCTGCATGTTTATTAATTTTTGATAAATTCCAATTGAACCTTTGACTCACACATTAACATCCCTGTCTCGTAGTAAAGCAGTAAATTTGATTGCTTACCTTGTAAAATGTAATTTGTCAACCCTATATATTATAATTTAATACAGTAGCATAATTTTACACCAAACAATTATGAAGAATCCAACCCAGGTCCAAAGTTGCTTTATTTGTACCCCTTGGTTGATTGGTTTTTCGGTGGTTCAAAATACACTTACACACTGGAAAAGATAAACGTCTTAACATAACCTGAACCCAATGTGATTAAATGCATTATTGGGATTCAGAGCATGCATGAGTCACACCTCAAATTAGATTTTCAATTTATTGTACAACCTTCTAAATATTTTATTGATCATAGAGTAATGGATCGTATGCATCCAGGTTGTGCTGGACATTTTGTATCTAATCTACTAGTTTTAAAATGTTGACATGAATAGGGCCTGCTCCTGTTGAAATAAGTCTTGTATTCTTAAAGCTAAGTTTGTCTAGTCATACTATTTTTTTTCTAATCAACAAAGCTATAAGAATGAGTGTTGCAGTGATATGACTTGACTACACAATCTGACATAAAAAAGGCACAGTCTTATAAAATATGAGATAAACTGAATGCTGATCAGTTTCATTCTACATTTCTCTTTTTGTTGCTGTAATATGTAATCATGGTGAGAAGATGTGATACCAGAGATCAGATCAATAGTTGTCTCAGAGCAGGTTTTCTTAATATGAGTCTTATTTGCTTACTGCACACCTTTACTATGCTTCAAAGTCCGGTCAGATATCTACCAAAAGACTTTCAAAAGAGAACAGTAACCAAGAGGTGGTCAGATAAAACACAGAAAATAACCTTATCATTAGCATTGTTTTCTTCCTCTAAGAGTTCCATCCGAAAAAATTTTATATTTTTGGAGACCTTGTCGGAATAGTGAACCACAGGTTGCGTTACAGTGAAAAAAGACCCCTAAAATGATTAGATAAAGAGCTAAAAACTTTATATGATGCATTTGGTTTAGAATGAATTGTTTTCATATTTATTACTGTATTGTGGTTCCAACCACTTATGTGGTCTGAAAGTTAACCTAAAATCTTATTAATAATAATAATAATAGTAATACCAGTTACAATACCATTACAAAATGGACATATTACACTGACTTTTTACGTTTTATTCCAATCTATATTCTTTCCTCCTGCATTGTGATTTCTTTTCAAATCCCATAATCCACCACTTTAATGTCTCTTTTTGTAACAATCAGTTGTATGTAATGCTTTTCCGCTGTGTGTCTGTTGTACTTCAGTATGTTGTCAGTTTTTCTTCTTGGCTTGCAATAGAAACTTTATCTGGATTTTTATCAGTGTTAAAATTCCTAAGAACATTTTACAAATTTTAAGTAAACATAAACAACATGAAACACAACAAATATTTCCAGCTTCTTGGTGACTTTGCCCTCAGATGAGGACTTAATGTATAAATTGATCAAAAACAATTCTTAGTAATAGTCCTTTAATGCATCGTCCTCTTGGTTTAAGCAAAATGTTTAAAGCTTTATTGCTTTTATGGAGATTTTACTGCTTCAAATACCAAGCCTAAACTGCCCCCACCAAACTTGCTGCCCTTTGTCTTCACAGCTGTCTCCACCCATACCGAGGGCGAGGACAAGATCCAAGTCCTTCTGATGGTGGAAAGTGGGAGGTATGAATTTGTTAAACGAATAGTTGATTAGCATTGTATTTATCATTCAGCAACAGTATATGCTTTAGTCAGTGTTGTTAGCTTTAACTTTGCTTTTTTGTCTTGTTAGTCCAGATGCACTTACTGTAGCCATCTGTGGTAATTAAAGCCATGTCTGAGATAAAGAGAGTCGAGCTGAGATGGTAACATGATGCAGCAGAACTTTTCTGACTCCTTTTAAGAATAATGTGACAAGACTTTGTCCTGACGCCACTAATTGCAGTTTGTTTTTGTGTTTTTGGTCAGACCTTGTGGGAAGACAGCACTTGTTTATAGACACGTGTTGCGTAGAAGCGCTTTTGGATTCCTTTAATTTCGTCTGCTGTTTGCTAAATGATTCAGAAGTGCTTTTCCGAATGTGTGAACCACAGGTGACCGTCAGTCATGCTTTTAGCTGATAATATTATCTTTTCAGCAGAACGCTCTATGTCCACGGCTTCAACAGGATGGACTTTTCTCTGTGGCACTCAGCAATCACGCTGGCTGCTGCCACAGATGGCAGAGCACTGGGTGATCAGCAGCTGACCAAAAACGGCATTCCCATTATAGTCGACAGCTGCATTGCTTTTGTCACTCAGTATGGTGAGTTGGCACATTTTTACCTGCAAAAACCCGAGTCTGGAAAAGTAAGTTCTGTGTGACTAATATTCAGTTTTCCTCCTTGAGAGGCTGATTCATCCAATGGAGATGAGATTTTCATGCTTTTTAATGTTGTCTGTTACAATGTGGTGACATTACCCTAAACGCCTTTGCGTGGTATTTTTAGAAATGTCAAAAATGCGGCCCACTTTTCAGTGCGCTTACTGTGGAACTGCTCCCTACTAAATGTACAGTTCCATGCAAAAGTGTCCGTAACAACTTCAAACTTTAATTTATTTTACTGGGATTTTAGAGAATAGACCAAAACAATTTAGTGCCTAATTGTGAAGTGGATGGAGAAGGGTACAATGCTTTGTTCAACCACCTTTCATTGCTGTTACTTCTGCAGGTCGTTTTGTATTTACCACCTTTAAACATCTAGAGGCTAAAATGGTTGCCCATTCTGCTTTGCAAAGTAGCTCAAACCATGTAAGACTGGATAGGGAGCATCTGTGAGCAGCAGTTTTTTGTTGTTGCCGCAGATCCTCAATGTGATTTAAGTGTCGACTTTAACTGGGGCATTATAATGAATAGACTTTAGTTTAAACCATTTCATAAAAGCTATATCTAAATGTTAAGAGTCGTTGCTCTCCTGAAAAGCTGAAACCCACCCCAGTCTCCAGTCTTTTGCAGCCTCTACTAGATTTTATTTTAGTGTTACCCTGTATTTAACTCCATCTAACTTCCCAATAATTTTCACCAGCTTCCCTATACCTACTAAAGAAAAACATCCCCACAACATAATCCTGCAATAACCAAGATTGTGTGTTCAGGGTGATGTTAAGTGTTAATTACTGTTCTTTTGGTCTAATGTGAAGAGAGCATCTTCTTTGAAAATATTTGCTGTGTCTCCTACATGTCTTGCAACAAACTAGGGAATCTTATGGCTTTATTTCAACTAAGGAACTTTGCCACTCTGCTGAAGTAAACAACTCCCACAGCATTTTATTGTCACCACCGTGTTTTTGTCAAGACAATGTGTTGTTCCGGATCTTGTTTAGGGATATCAGAGAAAAGGGGATTGAATATAAGGAAATGCCACACTGTTTAAAATCCTGTATACATTTCCTCCCTCTTCAAACTTTCGCACTACTTTGTGTTGGTCAGTCATAAAATCCCACTTCAGTATGTTTCCAATGAAGTATGTGGTCGAAACATGACAAAATGTGAAAAAAGCTCAAGGGTGTCAATACTTTTGTAGCACTGTAGTCATAAATTCCTGTGGTTAACACAGACGAGTGCCTCCTTGGCTATGCTTGGAAGATGTAAAACGGGTGCATGGATCTGTGAAATGACATAGAAGGCTAAAATACCTTACCCCAACATTTTTATCCTACTCGCTGCATTTTATGTGCCTATGTAGTTTTATAATCCAACATCCTAAAGCAGCCATAAGGTGGTTCAAGGTTAATCAGGACTCTGCTAGATTCTTAATAACACATCCTTCATGCAGGCTTGTGCCAGGAGGGGGTCTACCAGACTCCTGGGGACCCTGCCCGAGTGTCCCTCCTACTGGAGGAGTTCACCCGTGATGCGCGTAATGTGAAGCTGAGGAACAAGGAGCATCAGCTGGAAAATGTGACAGACACCCTGAAGAGCTTCTTATCCCAGACAGAGGACGCCCTACTGACCAAGGAGCTCTATCCATACTGGGTGTCAGCTCTGGGTATGTGAGGGGACTGGTAGTAATGGGCGAGATTCTAAACTAAAAAAAAAAAAAAAAGAAACAAAATTATCTCTGAAAATGATTAAATATTTTAGTTTTGCAGCATATAGTTTTAAACTAATATACAATTCTGATCAGAAATGTGCATACACAACATGGATGTCATTAATGATTTAGTTGAATTGTCCTTTTTTTCAGTGTGGAATCATACAACACACAACCTTAGTGATATCTCAAAACAACAATTAGGTGCACAAGTCTGAATTATCATAGATTTTCTCTAATGCCAAACATACAGGCATTATATATATATATATATATATATATATTTATACATAAACATTCCACTAAAATTTGGACGAAGTATAACTTAGCAAGTTATACCTCATCCACATGCGTTTTGTAGTCATCTGAAAGCTTGTGGTTGTTTAACCACTCGTATTGGCAGAAATGGTAGAATTAATTTAAACTGGGTTGTTTCCCGGGTTCTTAGCATAGTCCACACATCGTCAATATAGTCTGCTTCTTTATTTCCAAAACTAGTTCAGCTTTGTGTTTGGGACCATTGTCCTATTAGCCAACTGTGTCTCAGTGGAGAGAGTAGTGATCTTGCAATCCGAAAGCTGTGAGTTTTATTCCAGATTCCTTCTGTCATGGTTGTGTTGCCCAATTTGATGTTTGTGTATGTGGCTCTAGTTTAAAGTGTTTTGAGCGGTCACTGTGACTAGATGCTATATAAATTTAGTCCCTTTACCATTTGTGCTCAAGTTCCATCCATCGACCTGTTAAAATGAGACAAATTAGAAGACTTTAAAGATTTTTGTTTTTAAAGACAAGATGTCATCGTCTGTTGTTGCATGTATTTTGCTTGTTTGTACTGCTTTTGGTAAGTTTTACCATAAATGTCAACCCTCCAATGGTGTATGATCACCAAACTTGGCTGGACATTGGACATCTTGGATAAATCTCCCCAACCTGCAGCCTCTGTGTCGGGCCCCCTGGACAATGGCTAAGGACGCGGACCTGCCGGTTCCTGCCAGGATTGGCCTAATTATATTGCTAGCAAACAAAACTTTTATTGTTAGGGATTTCTTTTTATCTCAAGGTTTTGATTTTTTTCTATTTGCAACAGAATCTGGGACAGGAGAAACAGGTGAGTCCAGCGTTTTAAATGAACTTTTACCGCAGGATTGCTCTTATTTTAATTCTCCAGGGCTTTTGGGTAGAGGACAAGGAATAGTGACTGTTTTTAAAAGCTGTTTTAACTGTAAACACTTGTCTCCATCCTCATTCATCAGCTTTGAGCTCAGCCTGTTTGAACTTGGCAGTTCCCACAATGTGCTGTGTGCGGTGGTTTATCATCCTCCAAGTATATTAAGAACTAAATAAATGAGTTTTCTAACCTTTTTTCGGTAGTATGGCAGCTTTCTTGTTGTAGGTGATTTTAAAATTTATGTGTGTTGTCCTGTTTTACCTATATCTCAGTTCTTTGCAAACCTCGTACATAGACACACACTTAAATTGGTTTTATTTTACGGTTTACCTATTGTTAATCTAGTGATTAGGGATCCATTGTTTTCTAACCACATAAATGTTTTATTTGACATTAACCTGTCTTCCACTAAAGCTAAACCCAATCCTGCGCTCTGTTGTGTTTTTAACCCTTCCACTGCTGGTTAGTTTTCATCTGTTTTTAAATCTGAACCTTGCCTTCCCAGAGACTGTGTGCATCAAAGCGGAGGATCTCACCTTGTGGTTTTACTCCACCTGCAAAACAGTTTTAGAATTCTCTGGCTCCATTAAAAATCATGCATTTTAGAACCATGTCTGAGCCCTGGTGAAATGATGACACTGAGGAGAAAGTATTTCAGAGCTGAGTGCAGAAGGAAAACTGATGATTTATAGGTGTTGTTTCATTTATATTCAAGGACTGCTGGTGTCATTACCAATAAACTGAGAAAGACACTAAGAGAAAATACCTGTCTAAAATGATTGTATCATATGATCACAATCCTTGTTTTATTTAAAACCACAGATTTCTTTCTTAATGCCCCCACACAGACTGTATTTAACCTCCGTCTTCTGCAAGTTTTTGAACCTTTTTTATTGAGAAAGCCACTTCCACAAGGGCCCAGATCTCACCTTCAGCTCCTGACCTCTCAGTCTCTGTGCCTGGCTCTGCCATTTTTGACAACTTTCAACCTGTGACTCTGTCGTCTCTGCAGGAGGTGGTTAGTCATTTAGAGCCAGCAGGTTCTCTAAATGATCCTATTTCTCCTCGATTATTTAAGTAGATATTCCTCACTGTAGAGCTTTCGGTCCTTGCTCTTATGCGTATCAGTCCGTCTTCTGGTGTGGTCCTTAAAAATGCAGCTGTCCAGGCTTTGGTTAAGACACCCACTTTTGAGCCCTCTGTTCTTGCTAATTACAGGCCAATTTCAAAACTGCCATTCCTTTCAAAAATCCTTGAGAAGTTAGTCTACAACCAATTAATGGGATACTTGAAAGAACAGAACATTTTAGAGGTTTTACATTCTGGTTTTAAACTTTACACAGTATAGAATCAGCCCTTTTCAAAGTTTTTAGCAACAGAGTCTGGTGACTGTGTATATTATATTTTAATACATGACCGTAGGATTGTACTTTCTCGTTTGGAGCAATGGGTGGGGCATCAGCGCTACAACTCTAGACTGATTTAGGTCCTACTCAGCCAAGCATACTTTCCGTCTCCGGTTTGGTGACCATGTGTCTTCTTCTGTTCCTATCTTGTGTGGTGTCCCATAGGGCTCTGTTTTTCCATTCGGCTGGTAATGTGTGGATTACTGTTTCAACATTCAGCTGAGAAGACTTTGGCTTTTTTTAGCCTGCTGCCTCAAATGTAAAAAAAGACTAAACAACTGCTCTGATGTAGTTTTCTAACTATGCTCCAGCATCCACTTTGACCCCTAGGTTTATAACAGTTGGCCTTATCTACCAAGCCAAGGAATCCACATCTACATAGCACTTCAGTCTTTTTCTCATTCAACTTTAAAATGTTCAGAGCCATCCTGGCTTTTATGTCATCCAGACAATAAATCAGAGTTAGAAGAAGGAGAATTTGATTTGTTTTTCTATAGTGGGACATACTGTATGTCTGGGTATCATCTGTGTAACAGCCCTTCAGCAGGATTCTGACACCATCATACACAGCATGTTTCAGTTTACAGAAGGGCTAAACCTTGATGCAGGGGTGTGTTAAGTTTACACCCCTGCCCCTGTGCCTCAAATTGCCCCTGTGCCATTTGGGGCCCTTAAATTGATATTGTGCAAATTAAGATAAGATAAAACTTTATTGTTCACTGAGGTGAAAATTTTCCTTTGATTCTCTGCACATAAAATACGTTCACACAGTGACGTTTTCAAATTCAATTCATATTTGGTCTCTCAGAACAGGCAGTGATGCAGATGGACACTGTTTAACAGTTTTGAGGGTGGAAATTTTACTAGGGTTGCACTGATATGACAATTTGGACTGATATCGATTTATTAAAATTCCTTTTTTGGCCAATAAACAGAATTATTTCCTTACCCTTTCAACACCGTAAAGAAAAGACCACACATATTGCATGTTTAGTTTATTGTTGAACAGGTAAAAATAAAGAAATGTAGATACATGTTTGCATTTTAATTGAAAATAATGGGGCAAGAAGTTTGGACAATAATGCCTTGCTGGTTGCTGTGTTAGGCAATAATGCCAAACACACTTAAAAACTAAATTTAGAGAACAAAAAGCTTCCTAAACGGCTATAGTGTCAGTTTGATTTGAAAATTGGTGGACTATGATCGAAAGCTGTGTCTGGGCCAGACAACTACTGATTTAAAATGAACTCTACCAACTCTGAAGATAGAAAAGTTGTCAAATATTCAACCAGATTAATGCCAGAAGCGTTTCGGCTACAAAAAGCATGCAGTCAAAGTGCAGCTTCTTACAAGACTATTAAACAAACATCAGTGGGGCTGTATGTATATATTTGAACCTATAGTATAATTTCTGCCCTGTGGAGATTATGGAACATTCACAATAAATTGAAACTTGTGCAGTCCAGTCACAGGAGATGTTGTTTAATTATTCCACCCAAAAATAAGACTAGTCCAAATGCACAATTGAAAGCCCATTATTATTATTATACTTTTTCCCATGTTTCTGTGTGGTTTTACAGATGAGAAGGAGGAGAAGCGGAGGGTAAAGAAATATTTGACTTTCATACAGAGTTTGCCAAAAATCTACAGGTCAACCCTTCAAGCCTTGCTACAACATCTGTACAGGTATGTGCACTCAAACATTATATGCACATTTAAATTTACAATTATTGTAGTGTGTATTTTCTACTGGAAATAGAACTAATGGCACCTAAAACTTTATGGTAAGTCGTTTTAAACAAGGGGATAGTGTGCAAAATATTCAGAGAAGCAACAGTCATTTCTTAAAATCCTTAGAAGTAGAAAATAATTTCCCTGCAGAAACATATTCCCTAGCCCATAATGACCCTGTCTCTTATTTTGCACTGTTCAAGACATCTTTGTACTGCACTCTTCAGGGAAAAAAAAGGTGTTTAGTCTTACTCCATACTTAAAAACATAGGATCTTTCTAAATTTGTTAGTGAGAGATGAATTTATTTAAAGACTTTTTACAAATCTTTAACAAGGTTGATCTGATTCTGATTCTGAGAAATTGGCCTTTTATATGTATAAGAAGAAAATGGTAGCAAAACAGAGTTTTATACAATGTTTTTACACTGGTCATTATTTTATTGTTTTATACTTTCAAAAGGTCTTTCAATGTTTTTCTTTTTTCTAGATATATTCTGACCCTAAAGACTTGGAGATGCACGATCCTTTCAAAATACGACATGTTAAAACTATATTGTTTTTTTTTATGGTTGTCAAAGATTCAAATAAAAACGGGAGCAAATTGTGCTTTTATGAAAGTCATCTGATACCAATGTGTTTTAAAGATTCCATTTAAAATGGTTAATAGTGTGTTATGTGTTTATAACACGGTGCAACCCTTCATTATTTAGATTTTGGTCCAAATCAAATACAGTATATGTCACTTTAAGTGTCTGAAAAGAAATCAGAATAGCATTCTTATGAAAATGGTCAGGGACTGGATTTGTCAACAACATACTATAAAAGTATAAAAATTATTTAAAAAGCCTGAGGAGTGATGGATCAAAGCCACTCTTCCAGCAGCTTTCTTTTCCATCCTGTCAAAATTGTACAAGCACTGCATTTGCACCAGGATGTGTTCTCACATCTCCCCTTGAGAACGCACAACTTCCCTTTGTCTCTCAGCAACTATATGCACAATTTGGAGGTGTGCCATAATGGTGCTGATATGCAGCCACCACAATAATGAACCACCACAGTCTCACCATGGATGATTTGTTCATAGACCTTTAATCTTGCTGTGCGATCCTTTTCCAATGTGAGAATGAGAAAAAAAAGGCTGTATACAAGAAAGTTTGAGCATTCATAACTATTTAAAAAGTTTTTTTTAGCAAAACTGGTTAAGGTTTCTCTTAAAATGCATAAATGACTAATTTCGAGCCATCCTACCCAAATAGCCCTTGAGTTGCCATTTGTCTGCTGCTATTTTATTTATCGTCCCTTCTTTTTTGCAAACAAGTTCTGCCCTGATTTGTGTAATCCTACTTTTGTTATGTTTTTCCTTTCACCAATCTTTTCAAAACATAGTCATAAATACTGTAAAGTGGATATGCTGTCAGGTTCTTCAAAAATACAAGCTTAATGTGAAAAGACCACTTATCCCTAAAGAAACTGTGTCCTTGGGTTAAAAACGCTGAATAAATTCCCTGTAGTTTGGACAATTTGCCCATATTTTCCATCTTGGACAGATTGTGTCTCACATTATTAAAAACACAGGTATTTAGCAAGCATGTTGCAGAACTCCTCAGTAAGAGTGGCTCTGTTTAAAGATCGGTAGGAGTTATTTTTTTATCATTAAAGTTATTTCTCTCAGTTTTTTTTTCTTGAATTTCTGAAATTTCGGTCCTCATTCAGTTCATAGCTTTAAATATACAGAACATTTAGCTTCATTATTAATCTTAACAGTGAGAAACAGTTGGTTGGTATTAATTAAAACAATACCAATTAGTTTTAAACAAACTAAACATCTAAACATTGGATACACAGTTTTAGAGAAAGCCATATTCAGCATAACAGCACAAAGCTGTTCTTCCACCTCTAATTGGATTAAGACATGAACACACTGCTGTCCTCATGTCTTACTGATGCTCACATCACACACCTTTCCCTCAGATACCTGTACTGGCTTGTTGTCACTTAGCCGTTAATTATATGGGCTTCTTCAAGAATCCCTAATTGGCCCAAAGCAAATTTTATTCAATTTTGTGTATGCTGTAAAGATGTAAGCTGTTGGTGCTGAGCTTTCTGTGGCTGTGTTTTTGCATTTAGGTTGTTTTTTCTAAGCACTTTTCCTTTTTCCGCTTCAGGATTCAGCAGTGCTCGCACCTCAACGGAATGCCGAGTGAAAAAATAGCCGCCGTCTTCTCCTCCTGCCTGTTCCAGACTCAAGGACAGACTCCACAGGAAATAAGTGTGGTTCGTGACCTAATCAGCAACTATGTTGTGCTTTTTAGTGTAAGTCAAAAATGGGTTGTTATTCAATAAAAATGTTTTGCAATTTTAAGCTGTTGATGGTGGTAAAATAAAACCGGTTTAGAAATCTCATCAAAGCTTCCAGAAAGCTGAATTTTAGTTGCTGACTTGATATGGGTCTTCCTCCTGGGAAGTTAGGTAACATCCGACTTTTCATTGCATAAACACGTTGCATAACTTTAAAAAAAAATTCCTGCTATTTTGCAATGTGTCCTATGTATCTACCAAGTGTATTCTCCACAGACAGCCTGCATACATTACATTTTTCCCAAAAAATAATGTATTATGAAAATATAATTGGGAAAAGAAACAGAAGCAGGTCAGCTGGAACAAAATACTGATAATAAAATCAGACTCAAAGGATCTTTTTCAAGACAACTTATGGCTTCATGGCTATACATGTTTGGATGAATTTATTTCACAAATATATAACTTAAACAAAGAAGGGATAACAGAACAGCCCTACTTGTTTGTATTCCAGCTATTAATACTTTGCACAATCTACCTTTGCCAACAGGACATCTGTTAATCGTCTTCTATAACATTTGAGAAGATTTGACTTTACAGAAAGATAAATCCTTGATCCTCATTCCGCTTTGTACAATCTCTTTAACTCACCATGGGTCCTCTCTTAGGCTCTCTTCTCTAGGATTTAGGTATGGAACTGAGATGGCCAGTTAATTTTGTGTGTGGCTAAAACCTTCATTCAGAGGTGGATCTGCTGGTGTTGTTTTGCATTACCCAAGTGAGCTAGAGCTTACGGTGATGGCTTGACATTCTCCTGCCCGTCAAGTAGCAGCATTTATGATTCTATTAATTAAGGGAAGTCGTTCAGGCCCTGAAGGAGCAAATCGGCCCCAGACTATCGCTCTATAACTACCATGTTTGACTGACAGTATGATCTTTTCATGAAATGCGGTTTGTTTTTAGACAAGCTAGAGTTATGACTTTATTTGCACTTCAGCCATCTGGGGAGCAGAACTGTTGCCACATCCCTAAAACGGGCTTGACTTTTTGCTGATGTGTAAGATGAACGATTGAGGCTTTGCAGGATCCCGCTTACCCTTGCTGAGCTGTGTGGCTTACGGGATATACAACACGGAGCAGCTGCTAATTCTCCTGTGGAGCTCCCCGATCTTTCTCTTGTTGAGATGTACCAGGAGAAGCATTTGCCCAAAATTGGTTTGAGACACTACAGTTTGCATGACAAATAGCCATTAAGCTCAGAGTGAATGTGACATAAAAAGAACGGAGACGTCTCAGTAATTAAAGCTTCGGGTTTGTGCGGGATGTCGTCGGCAGGCTCTATTATCAGGTCCAAACACACACGATGAATTTGAAAGTCCCCCTCCCCTTCTGCCATCTTCTCCGCCATTTCTATGACTCTAACAAATTGAATTGTTCTTTGAAAGTGATAATGAAGTTTAAGAAAAAAAAAAAAGTTGGAAAAAGAAATGTAATTTCCCCAACAGACCTTTATGAAAGCAGACTATTCACTTGGAGCTGAGCGGTATCAAACATTCACAGCCAACTTTTACTTCAGAAATGACTTTTAGAAGGCTTTCCTAAATGACCTGTTTCTGCTGCTATAGTTTTAACTCCTTCTCTGGGTTAGACCTGGTCTTCTGTTCTATATTTACTGTGCCTTGCAAAGGTTCACAACCCTTGAACTGTTTCATATTGTGTCACTATTTTTGTTAGTTTTTTGCTGGGGAAGGGTATGGTTTCCTTTTAAGATTATTTTTGGAAAACCACAAAACAAACTTGTAAAGTGTTGTGTACAATTGCATTCAGCCCCAAAAAGTCTCTTGTGGTATGTCTCAGTTTTTCTCAACTACCAACGGAAATAGCTCAGTCAGACTGGATGGAAAGTATCAGTTCTCAAATCGTGTCTCAGTGTCCCAATTGGATTTTTCACTGGACTTTGACTGGGCTATTCTAACACATGAGCATGCTTTTTTTTCAACCACTTGTCTGCTTCCGCCTCTCTGCCTGCTCAGACACTTTTCTCCTAAGCTCCCTGCTTGCTTGCATTCTTTTACTCCTAACTTTTTATCTTTTAGCCAAAATTACGGAAATATTGGACTAAAACTACTTCTAACCAGCAACTCCCGAGGATTATTATTATTTTTATTTTATTTTTTTCTAAAGGATTTTGATGTTTTTATAATCGAACTCGAAAGCAGGACAAGTTGACGCCAGCTAATCAGCACAAAATGCCTCCCTTCACCACAGAGGACTTGAACAAAATTTTACAGAAATTGGCTGTTTTGGAGATGAAAATCCATCGACTAGAAGTAAATGTGGAGGTGAATATGGGGTACAGCGATGATTCAACTCTGCCTGTGATCCCAAACAATGACAGCCAGCTCAACAACTCAGCCGGCAATCAGAACACTGAGAATAAACCTACCGGCAGACCCCCCTGGTATGTTTTAGGCGCATGCCAAAAAAATCAAGGTGGACGACTCACTGAAAGAGCTCAGCAATTAAATAAATTAGAATGGCCAAAATTACAGAGAAATGTCCCCATTTCCCCTGGGAAAAGGAGACTTAGACAGCGAGCTGCTGTCAAAACAACTGATAGGAGTGAGACAGCTGGAAATAATGGAATTCCCCTCCAAAACAGATTTGCCCGACTACAGAATGAAAACCAGCAAAATGATTAATCTTCTGAGAACAATAAAAGGTTTGAGATCAACCTCCATTCTAAACAGTCTTCTCCTAAGCTGCCAGAGAAAAAGCGCCCCACCAGACCAATAACCCTAATAGTGGGCAACACAGCTCTGGATGGGATTAAAAACTTCTGCAACAAGAAAAACACAGAAGTTATGATTGGTACCACTAACGTGTTGACCAATATCTCAGAATATTCTAGCAATCACAGAAAAGCGCCCGTCTCTAGAAAACCTTATTATACACTGTGCAGCCATGGATGACGTGGCTAAGAAAAAATCAGAAGGACTGAAGGAGGATTTCACTCGATTTTCTGTGGAGATGAGATTTTTGTGAGACTTTAATAGCTTTTGGGAAAAATGACAACTCTTTAAGCAAGATGGTTTCTGTTTGAACAAGCCCGGAGCCAGACGTCTCACATCTAATCTCTTCTATTCAGTAAATAATCCACCAGCAGCTTCGACCTTCAGCAGAGAACATGGAGTATCAACAACAATGATAACGCTGCCTCCAGCAGAAACAATCAGCCAGTTGGCTGAGAAAGAGAGGTCATCACAAAAGGTGTCCCCGTCGAAATCCACAGGAGAGGTGGACCCCCCGGTATACCCCCCTCACCCAAAACCCAGACCCAGACCGACTCCCCCGGTAAACCCCCTCACCCCAGACCCCGAACCACACCGCACAGAACTCTCCCATCTCCCCATTGAGCCCGCTTTGTGCTTTACTGGATTCTGATAACATGAAAGGAGCTCTTAAAATCGGGACCCGAATGACTCTGACATCTTCTCCATTCAACACCCCCCGTGGCCGAGGCCCTGCTACCGAACCAACATCTTCCAAATGCTGCAGAGCCCCACCACTTCCTAATCTATCTCCTCCTAATCAGGACCTTCAAATCACTTCTCTGTGATACAGTCTGGGCCCCAGTGGTAACTCTTTCAGAAATGAGAATGTCCAGGAAAAACTTGGGCCCCTAATAGGAGATAGTTGTAAAATTTCTGTGCTTATACGTGACAGAAAGAGCAAAACCAAAAGGATAAGAGACAGTAATAAACAATCAAAACAAGCCATAAACTGTCAGGTACAACCAGACAAAGAGTTAATATCAGCAACTAAATCATATAAACTGGCGTTATTGAACATTAGAGCTCTGTCAGGAAAATAATTTTTTATAAATGACTTCATTACTGACCACGACCTTGATGTTATGTTTTTAACAGAAACATGATTACATGAATTTAGTGAAGCTCCCATTCTGATAGAGTCAACGCCTCCGAACTACAATTTTCTTTGTTAGAGCAGACAGCAAAGAAAAGGTGGAGGGGTGGTGCATCTTTAAGGACGATGCTGCTGAAACCTTTAACCAGATTTACTCTTCTACCTCCACTTTGCCCTGTAACACTGTAGATGAGCTGGTAGAAAACTTTCATTCTAAAATCTCGGACATCATTGATTCAATTGGTCCAATTAAAGTGAAAGTCGTTTCTGGGAAGAAAATGTCTCTGTGGAGAAGTGCTCCACCAGTCAGAACTGAAAAAAAGGAGTGTCGAAAAGCTGAACGCAGGTGGTGAAAGACTGAACTCCAGGTTCACTATATTATCTATAAAGAGAGACTATACAGATATAACCTACAACTGAAAAATGCAAGGGAGTCTTTCTTTTCTGAGATCATCAGCAAAAACATTAACAATGCTCGTGCATTATTTGCCACGGTCAACAGGTTAACAAACTCTCCTGTAACTATAGCATCTGAACCAGGGCCTGCAATGAATTTGCTAAATTCTTTACTGAAAAAACCCATGAACCCATTCAAGTGCTGGGTAAATGCTTAGAAGAAATCAATGCATGGATGTGCCAAAATGTTCTTCAGCTGAATCAAAACAAAACTGAAGTAATAATCTTTGGAACAAAGGAAGAGTGTTTAAAAGTTAGAACACAGCTTCAGTTAATACAGCTAGAAACCACCAGTCAGGCTCAAAACCTGGGTGTAGTGATGGACTCAGACCTGAATCTTCAGAGACACATAAAGGTAGTAACTAGGTCGGCCTTCTAACACCTAAAGAACATCTCCAGGATTAAAGTACTAATGTCTCGGCAGAACCTTGAAAAACTAATTCTTGTGTTCATCTTTAGTAGAATTGATTACTGCAACGGTGTCTTCACAGGTCGGCCTAAAAAGTCGATCAGACAGCTGCAGTTGATCCAAATCGCTGCTGCCCGCGTCCTCACTAGAACTAAGAAAGTGGAGCACATCACCCCGGTTCCAAAGTCCTTACACTGGCTCCCTGTAGCTCAGAGAATAGACTTTAAAATACTTCTGTTAGTCTATAAATCACTGAATGGCGTAGCACCAAAATACATTACAGACTTGTTGTCAGTGTATCAACCACCCAGACCTCTCATGTCTTCTGGCTCAAATCTACTCTGCACACCCAGAACCAGAACCAAACATGGAGAAGCAGCTTTTAGTTCTTATGTTCCACTAATCTGGAATAAACTCCCAGAAAACTGTAAAAGCGCCAAAAACCTAAATTGCTTTAAATCAAGATTAAAAACCTATTTGTTTTGAGTGGCCTTTGACTATGCCATCTAAACATTATTAGTTATGTTTTCAGTCCAATTTTCCTTTCATTTTCTTATCCATCATTCTATTCTCTTTATTTTATTATTTTTTTTAAATTACCTCTGTTGTTCGATGTTCTGTATCATTGTAACGTTTTTCCGTATGTACAGCACCTTGAGTGCCTTGTTGCTGAAAAGCCCTATATAAATGAACTTGACTTGACTTGACACTTCTTTCTAGTGCCAACATAATGTTGAAGGTTGGTGCCAAGTCTTTTGCAGACTCTAAGAGGTTTTATTCCACAATTGCCGTGTAATTGGCTTCATCCACCTTCTCATCAACTCTGACTAGCTGTCCTGCTCATGAAAACACTCCACAGCATGATTCTGCCATCACAGTGTTTCACAATGCAGATGGTGTGTTCAGGGTGATGTGCATTGTTCGTTTTTGCCGCAGTTTGTGTGTTGTAAACAAAGTATCTTTTTTTGGCAGAGTGCTAACTAATGGTTCTCATGTCAAAGGATTCTTCCACCTGAGCTGTTGTTCTTTGCAACTGCTCCAGAATTACTGTGGACCTCTTGCGTGCTTCCCTTTCAGTTTATTGATTGAACTGTACTCTGTGAGATATTCAATGATTTGGATAATGTTTTATAACATAACTCTGCTTTAAACTTCTCAACAGCTTTATTCCTGATTTCCATACTGTTCTTTGTCCTTCGAAATGCTTTACTTCTGTGACTGTCAAGGAACACCTGTATTTATGCTGAGAAAGCAAGCGGACTCTGTTTACAGTTTACGTAGGTGTCTTCTGAAGGCAATTGGGTGTATTGTATTTTATTTAGGTGTGTGAGAATAAAAGGGGGGCTGATGACAAATGTACACCACAGTTTCCAACTTAGTCAAAGTCCAGAGTTCATTGTAACAGATTTGTAAACCCTGTCTCATTTTGCCTTAGCTTCACACATATACACTACTTTGTATTGATTTATCACATTGAAATCCAAATAATGTGCAACGTCAGACTGACTTCATGCTTCCAGAAAGCAAGTACAGGTGTCTTAAATGTGGGTTTTTTGGTATCCATTTGTGAGCTTTGATGGGTTTCTGTGTTGTCTCAAACAGGTCAATGAAGACCAGGTACAACAGATGGAGACAGAAAATAGCTTCATCACACGCTGGAATGAAAAGAAGGACTCAACAGTAAGCTGACCCACACAGCCCTGATAGAATTCCGTGTTCTGATTCTGCAAGAGCCGCTTGTGTGTGTGTGCACATATATTTGCCTGTATGCATCAGGGGACTCAAGCATAGGCTTCGTTTTCCTGTTGTTTTTTTCTAGCAGAAAGGAACAGGGGAGGCAGAGGGAGCAGAAGCTGGGATTTTGTTCTCGTTGACCTTTACAGCAGGTACTTTATGCCTGAATGATGGAAAAAACCCTCTTAGTTTAGATAAGTTGGTGGAAAATTAAATCCCGTGGTGCAGCCGTTGCTGTAAACAGAAAATAGTTCTTTATGAAGGCTTTCTGCCCCCACAATCTTCTCTCCAACGTGTCTGTTCTGTTTCATAGCATGTCAGGCCTGAGGGCTACTCAGAGGAAAGCTTGTCCAGGTAAAACTGCACAAGCTCAGAAGAATGTTCAAGCTTTTTGTTTTAATATAAGGTTTTAAAAATGTAAAGTTACTTCTCTGTCTGACATTGATCATTCACACTTACTCTAACAAGGGAGACTTCGGGAAATGCAAAAGTTGTATCATCTACATTAAGTGAATGCAGGTTGGTACCTTTAATTTAGGAATGAATTAGCATTCTAAAGCCTCGGAGTAATTTAATGCTGCAGTAATTATCTTTACTTTTTCCCAGTCACTTTTAATCACTTGCTGGCTTTGTTTCTAGCTGCTGTGTCGATTGATGTTGAGGAGCCTTCGTGTGTTGGTAAACAGTTAAAAACAGGGTTCTCACACATTTAAAACGTTCCGGTTTGTAATATCAGTATTAACCAAGATAATAAAAGTCTAGAAAAATGTTTGTATTTCTAGATTTAATGCCTTTATGTCTATATGTTCAATTTCTTTCTTTCTTTCTTTCTTTCTTTTTCTGTCTTTCTTTCTTTCTTTGTCTGTCTGTCTGTCTGTCTGTCTGTCTGTCTGTCTGTCCTTGCTTCCTTTCTTACTTGGGTCATTTATTTTACCGTGGTTTCTTTTATTTCTTTCCCACTGTCCTTTATTTTTTCTTTCCCACATTCTTCTGGTCCTGACATGTTTATCGTTCCTTCAGTCCTTCATTTTTTTTTTTATTTCCTTTCTGTTTCTGTTGTGCTCCATTCATGGCAACTTCCTTTCTTCCTTTCTTTTTGTTTCTTGCATAGTTCTTATGTAAATCCTGTCCAACATAAGGATCTGCTATGAAGTCATGTAAAACACTTCTTGTTTATATTTTAAAACAAATAGAAAGGAATGATAACACCACAGAGATCATTTCTCCCCCATGCTGTCACATTTTAATGATGGGAACTCCTTTCAGTTAACCAGTTCTTTAGGCTCAGAAAAGAGCCGGCTGTTTCAGCTCCCCATTAGCTTTTGAAATTTTTGTTGTTGGAATTAATTTATTGCCCACTAAAATGTAAATTGAATTATTAAATTAAAATGTAGCAAGACCAGTATGCCAGGAAACATAGAATCTCCGTTTCAGAGTTAAACTCCAACATAAACTCAGCCTCTCATGTTGTTTCAGCGCTGGCCACACCCATTGTCAAATAGGCAATGTGTATAACTGCCGACCCTCCACCTCTCTGCTAGTACATGAGATGATGACACATATTGACCAATCACATACGCCTTGAGGGGTAAAAAGTAAGAGAGAGAAAGAGCGAGAGAAGTGGGGAAAAAAAATCCTTCGACATAAAGCGGCTCCTGTTGTTCACTTCAAAGAGCTGGCTGTAAGAGCCATTTTGTTTTCAACCGTCACATCACTAGAACAGATCCCAGACTGATACTATGCATTTGTGTACAAATTGACTTTGGTAAAAACATTTTCTATATTTATATTTACATCAAAAGATTAAAAAAAGCCTTTATTTTCCACCAAATTTATATATTTAAATTGAAAATGTATGTACATTAAAAGCAGATTCTTTGTTTGTGTGCACAAACGTTTCCCATAAAATCTAGAAAAGATGGAATTTTGACATCAATCATTAGTAGGAACCCTGTAAAAGCCACTAACTGAAATGGCTTTTTTCCCATTCTTCTATTTCCCTGTAGACCATCTCCTCACCACTCTCTGTGTCTGAAACCATGATAAGAGTTTTTGAAAATGTAATTTGCCACCCACAGATTAATAAAGGTTGGATAAAGTGGTTATGCATTCTTTTCGGTTTATTTATAGTGTGTCTGAAGCTTATATAAGCTGTCACATAAAACAGAACTTATGTTGGCCTTTTAATCACTGATTTACTAAGCTGTAGGTTTTTTCTGACAGAGAACAATAAAGGATAAAAATTAGTTTTCTTTTTTTTTTCTTTTTATTGCATCTTTAATTGGAGCCATTAGCAGGGTTGGCATTTTATGAGATGCCCTCAAATCTCCATTATTGCCGCTTTGTCTCCTAAAGATAAAATAATGAATGAATGAATGAATTAGAGAGCTCTTATATTTCAACAAATGCTATAAAATCATATATTAAAATATATTAAATCTGTGTTTATCTTGTGTTTTATTAAGAATATTCAGCACAACAATGTAAAACATGTAAGAAACAGGACACTGTATGCATGTAAGGCACTTATGACTACCAATGAGTCAAAGACAATAGTGACTTTCCAGTTTTAAAGTCTTGATGTAAAGTCATGCACTGGAGATGATTATGCATGCTCTCATTTCCTATTTAGATAGTTGTGATGCAATCTTCTCTTGTCATTTTTCCTCCTAAGTTTGTATAAAACTCTGCAGCAAGAATCTTACTTTAAACTCATAAAACACACATGATTTTTGTTTTAATATCTCATCATTGTTAACGTGGTTTCATCATCTAGTGATTTGCATGGTCAAACTCCTGAGTAAATTTCTGACTTGTTGAAGCCTCACTGTGGCTAAGTAGAGCCATGCGGATGAGGAGGGTACGAGAGGTTTTAAACAATCTCCACTGCTGACTGGGTGACTGAACTGTGGCAGTTTTTAAGTGTAACATTATTCTTCTGGCAATATTGTTTTATTTTATTATTTATACACACATCTGTTCCAGGTGTATCGTTTAATGTAAAGGACACTGTATAGCTTTATTAATAACCTAAGATACTTTTGTAAAATATTTTTCAGCCAAATGATATTAGTGCAGGGAAAAATGTCAGATTATTCAAGTAAACTGTGAATAGTGTTGGGTTTATGATTATTGATTGAATAATCTTGATCAATAATTATAATTACAAATCATAATCTGACAAAATCAATTTCTTAACCATAAATCCTCATTTACGAATCGAGACCAGAGATGTTTCTGGTGTTGTAATTGTGGCTCAACGCCTCTGACAATTACAACCGTTAAATACTCCGTAATAATTAATAACTATTGCCGGAGATGTCACTGTTTAATCGACCGTTTCTGCCGAAACGTGTGGAACTTGAACCTTATTTTGACTGACACATCACTTTTTGCACACAATGAAACACCAAACGCTCTCTCTTTATCTATGTGAATATTTATTAATTTTCACCTACTCAACATGCAAAATTCTACAAACACAGGGGTAACACATCTAAATAAGCAAAATCAACAAACGGTAGTGGGTATGTATTGAGTCAACCAGCAGTTTATGGCACTACAGACGAAGGGAGTGGAGGATATGAGTGGTGGCGAGTGGTGGGGGTTGGAGCACAGCTCCAACTGTCCTTATGGTCTTCTGATCATAAAACTTCCCCCTAACTCCTGACCACAAAGGATTGATAACTTTTGGCAGCAAGCTAGCACAGTGAGATTGAAGACAAAGGTAAAATGGAGAATTTTACCATGAGGTCGTTTTAACAGTCCAGTCTTGCAACGCACCCGCGTTCAGATAGTAAACACAAACAGCTCAGGGGAACACGGCGGATCCCGATATTACATAACCCATCAAAGTTTCAACAAGCAAGGTTACATGCACATATTATTCAGAACACATGAGATCCTAACCAGCGATTCTGATCGCTTCTACAACCTCTGACCCTGCCCAGGCCTTCTAATAAAGAAATAAAAGATGGGTTTTACTTGTGTCGTCTTCTTCCAAGTGAGGGGATTCGAGCGAGGAAAAATGGGGTTAAGTTAATGTGCGTCCACAATTAACTTCAGGGGAGCGGTCAGTCTTTGTCCTTTGGTCTTCTTGACAAAAAGGAAAAATATGATCTGACCATCAAAGTCGACTTGAAAATAAAGCGGTTCGTCTCTCCGAAACTCCGTGTCTCCAGTTACGTGTTAACTCACGTCTTCGATCGGCAAAGTGAAATCTCTGGCCTTCTTAGTCCAAAAGCTTCAGTTATGAATGGTTCGTTGTCCAACGAGAGAGAATGAATGAAACTCTGCACAGAGCTCTTCTCTTAAATGACGCGCTTCAATCGCCAGACCGGTTTCTAGCAGAAGGCAAGTTTTCAAACATGAGCGCCTCCTATATAGCACCCTGTGACATCAGACTGGGGACGCCCAGTCATATCAGTCGCAATGCTCGATGGGATATGTAGGAGCGGGCTGTCCTGGGTACAAAATGGCCGATGCCATTGGAGGGGCACAGTGACAGCGACGTCCAGATAATCCAATACTCAGCAAACAAGTGGTCCAACAATAGATAAATATCCAAAATATTGTTTGGGGAAAAAAAAAAGTGTTTGTAGTGAACTACAAATCTGGATGATTGTTTCACTCGTCATCTAAATGTTCCTTCTTCAGATTTCGTGTTGTACGCACCATACTTTTCCCTCCCCCATACAATGTGGTTCTTTCAGATGCTTTCACTGCTTTTTAACTTCGGATCTAACTTGGCAAGAGACATTTTTTGACTTCTTGCTACAGAAATGCTGCAAAAAAGAAATGCTGCAAAAAAGTCGCCATCAAATTCTCTTTTAGAAAAAAAAAAAAAGAGTATAAACCAAATACTCCTGAGACATTAAATCACTTTTATTCTTGGCTTAGTCATCTCTACCAGTCTACAGCTGTTGGAATTGCTCAGTTAGGCTGTACTTAAGCCCAGCTGCACTTTCAGCTAAGTGCTTACATGCCAAGCCTCAGTTTTCATTCACTGTTATTGTAGCAATAGAGAAATAGAAGAGCAGTCATGTGCTGTGTTGATTCATTGCAGTTGTCTAAATATTGAGGCTGTACCACCAATTAGGAGGACCATCTGGGCAATATGTCTAGCAATTTGCTACCTTTTAGGACTTTGTGGGAGGTAAATATGAAAGGCTGTATTTGCCACGTTGCAGATTTATTTGTTTTTTTACATTTTTTGTCAGACTTAAATTTTCCAAATGAAAAAAGTATCCAATCAAACACAGCCCTGTGTGAATAAGTAATTTTCCAGTTCCATTTTTTTCTCCCACACTTGTATTAATTCAGCCACATTGGAGGCTGTTTAACTATGAACTGCCTGTTTAAGGTTATGCTACAGCAGCTTAATCAGATTTACATCCAGACTTTGACTAGGCCACTCCAAAATCTTCATTTTCTTTTTATATTTGTTTTTTTGAGACATCTGGAGATAAATGTGCTGGTGTGGTTTGCCGCATTGTACTGCTGCATTATCCAAGTGTGGTTAAGATGAAATTTATGAACAGATGGCCAGAAATGGTCCTTTAGGATTTTTGGGGGTAAAATTCATGGTTTCATCAGTTAGGGCAAATCATCCAGGGCCTGAAGCAACAAAGCAGCTCCAGACCATGGCGCTAACACAACCATGTTCGATTCAATGGCATTGTATTGTCCCACCAGTCCACAGGATGTTTTCCCAAAAGCCCTGGGAATCGTGAAGATGTTTTTTGTGGTTCCTTTTTGTCAGCACTGGTTTTAGCCTTGGAACTCCCCAATGGAGGCAAGAGAGGCTTCAGTGCTTTAGATATTTTTCCTGGTTCTTTTGTGAGCTCCTGGATGAGTCGATTAAGCACTTTTGGAGTAACTTTGAACGGTCAGCAGCTCCTGGGTAAATTCACCATTATTTTTTCACTTTGTGGATAATGGCTCTCACTGTGGTTTGAGTGAGTCCTAAAGCCCCCCATTTGGCTATATATAGTCCTTTCCCGACTGATAGATGTCAATAACTTGGTTTATCATCTGTTCTTGGCGTTCTTTTGATTGGGGAATGATTTTTCATGTCTTATAGTCTGCTTTATGCTATGAGGCGGTTTCGGTTCAAAGGATTTCTTGATTCTATAGTTCAGGCAAGAATCAGGGCTGGGTGTTGCCACTGAAAGAAAACCATGGTTTAACAAGGGGGCCAGGTTGGTTTGGTTGGTCGCTTTTGCTTTTTTGCAATAATAAATGAAATTATCACTTAATCTCTGCTTTTAGTATTCAGTAGTCTTTGATAACAATTCATTCAATGTCCTAACACACAAGTTAAATAAACAAGCAAAAACTGAAAAAATCTGTAAGGGAGTGGCAAGGATGTATCCTTGAGAGGACAGGATATCTAGGCGTACAGTGGGGAGTAAGTGAATAAGTGACATAATGAGGTGCAACGCAGTGTCATGCCTTTTAAGCTAGTACTGACTCTCCAAAATTGATATCCTGCATTCACAACCAGCACAAGCAGAGCTTTAATTAACTAGAAAAATGCCTTAATTCTGTCCAATTTTCTTCAGTCAAAGCTCCACAGATTCAACGGATCTCCTGCCTTCATACAAAAGTGAATAGAAGGAGGTAAAGAGAGAACAGAGCGTAACAATGTGGCTTCATATCCGCCTGTGACATTTTCACAATTACAGCTTTTTGCTCCATTGGTTTAAATGGCTCTAATTTCTGAGTCATTTTTGGGCCACAGGAGTCAGAAGAGGCCCTATCCCTCTTATTATAAGACAGCTCAAGCCATTAATGGACCTCGATCCACCTGCCCATTGAAATGACAAAGAAGAGCTAACTGTAATTTCAAGGTAGGAAAGGAAAATGGAACCCCTTCATGCTCACTTAGTTTTCCATTTTCTAGAGAGCGAGATTTCCAAAGTCTTTCTTGAAAATTCAGAATCCTTGTCCTGAAAAAAGCTTTATTAAATCTGACTTTAATTAGAAGGAATTTCATAAAATTCCTTCCTTTTCATGAAATTCAATTTCATCAAATTATGCTTAAGATCCTGTACAGTATTGGGCCAGTTCTGTGCAGGGCTATGTGTGGATGGAAACTGGCACTGCACTTCACCCTGAACACACCATTTCCAAAGTGAAACATGGTGGTGGCAGCATCATGCTTTTGTTCAGGAGGGAAGCCGTCCTGAGTTCACTGGAAGATAGACGGCGCTAAATACGAGTAAATCTTCTAAGACCAGTTAGAGGCTGCAGAAGACTTGAGACTGGGGTGTATGATGATAGTAACCCTAAACAGACAGCCAGAGCTACAATAAATGTTTTACTTCACAGCATGTTCATGTGTTAGATTTGTCCAAAAAACCCAGACCTAAATCTAATTCAAAATCTTTGGTCAGATTCGAAAAAAATGTATAGAGGTGCTCTATATGCAATCTGACCAAGCTTCAGCTGCACTGACAGACAGTAAAAATGTATTAAAGCAAAGCATATTTTTTTATGTGTTGAAAAAACAAGTTATAGGTATTTGTGAGAAAACATGTATTTTAAAGGATATATTGATGGCAGGGATGAGGGATATAATGATATTAGATTGTGTTCATGATGAATTAAAGCAGAGAGAGATTGTGGAATCGTCTACTGGGTACATTTGTTCTCTGTTTTTGCTCAGATTCTCCGGTTTCATTAGCCTCTTTCTAAGCTTCATAGACCAACTTGAATATGGCAGTGTAAGGAATATGATTATTGATTAATTAATATTTACCAAAAATCATAATTAAAAATCATAATTCAGGAAAATATTTTTAACCAATAATCATCACTTACAAATAGAAATCAGAGATGTCCTCTGGTGTTCTGATTATGGCCTCAAAGATCTTAATAATTACAATTAGTTATTTATCATTAATAATTGATAATTATTAACCCAAACCACTAATTGTCACTGTTTATTTAATTGCTTCACCGAAGGTGGGGGAACTTTGAGCCTATTTTTGACAGATAAATCACTCTTGTACGAAAGAAACACAAACGCTTCTCTTAAATGTATATGTGAAGATTTATTGAAGCCATATAGCCCTGATATAATTACTATTCTGGTCCAAAAACTTTCACCTAACTAACAAGCACTATTCTACACAAAGGGGATAAAAATGACTACCTAACAATAATAATAAAAGAAAAATATATGCGCAATGAGTGTCTATGAAGATCAAACCAACAGTTTTATGGATGAAATGTGAACTTTGGGTTAACTTGGAAAGAGAAGCCCTCCTGGTGTGCTGATCTCACGATTGCGGCGATCAGCTGGTAGACAGTGGGCCCTTAGCCACTAGGGCTGATTGTCCCAAAGGGTCATAAAACTCTGAGGCAGAAACTCAATGGAAAAACTCTAGTAATAAAACTGGAACAAAGGAGTGGTCAAGCGAGGCCCAGACCGCAATTGCTTTGAATGAAAAAGTCCAACTTTTAACTCCTGGCTGATTAGGGATCAGCCGGACAAAACATGAACACACATGATTCAGCAGCACTTGCACAGCAAATCAAACACAGCTCAGCATAAAACACTTCAATCAGTATTGCATGCAACAAGTTGATACCTTGAATTAACTACAGGTGATTCTAAATCACCTTAACTATGCCTCATCCTGCCCAGACTTCTAAATGCACTTATCCGATTTAATATAAAAAAGAACGAGATTACCTTGACGTTAATTTCTTCTCTCCACTAGTTGAGGATGGGTCAGGTCTGATGAAAAACGAGGTGGGGGGGGGCGATCATGCGTCCATGATCAACAAAAAAAAAAAAAAAATTGAAAACTCATCAGTCTAAAACGGGGAAAAATAAATGGAAATGTTTAGTTGACTGAATCAACAAAGAGGAAACCCATCTTCTTGGAAATAAAACCTCTGTGGGTTTTTCACCTGCGCCGGGTGTCGGCGGGGTCTTCAATCAGTATATGTATCTTCTGATCTTCTTGACAGATTTTCAGCTTTCAAGCTTGTCCGGGAATGGTCATGTGAAGAAAACGTTTGCCTGCGAGCTTTTGTCTCTCCAGATATGCGCCTCCGATGCGTTGTCCTATGAGACACGCTGGAAATGGCAACAAAAGTTTATTTTCCGTGGGTTTTCTAATCGTGGGTGACGTCAGAGCTGCGACGTATGTTGAGCTGCGCATGTTGAACTGCCCGACCAAAATGGATGACCCCAACTGCAGGAATGAAACAATGCCTGTTTTTAATGATTAATAGTTCATATTAGGGAGGTTTAGGTGGGTTCATGTCATTCTCAGACAAACCGGTGTTAGTGCTTCCAGTTACAACTATTCTCAACTAATCTACTTTCCTTTAAATTTTTATTTAGATTTTCATTTTTTATTCGAAATTCTTGCACTTTCTCTTACAAAAAGACAATATTATAGTTGTTTTTTGCAAAAAAAAGGCCTATTGTTTTGTCACTGGACACATTTGCTTTGTCACTGGACATATTTCCCTCAGTTTTAACTTAACTGATGCTCTCCACATGCTTCTTTGTCTGTTGGCATGTCTGAATGCTGTATTCTCCCGTTGAACAGGAGCTGGCTGCAGTAGCATTTTCCTTCTATCTTAACTATTTCTCTCTTCTCTAGTTTGAAGTTTACCACTTTGGAGCTGAAATTCTGTACAAACAAGAACAATGTAAAATTTGTTTTTCACTTGACTGATGCAGTTTCTTTTCCTCCTTACTCTCCAGTTCTGTCCAGCAGGGGATTTGATCTTCGAGGTGTACCTGGAAAGACGAGAGCCAGAGCAATGTTGTTTAATAAAGGTGAGAGTGTGTCTTATGCATAGGCTGCTGCTTTCTGGATGCTCTGAAGTAAGGGGGGACGTGCAAGAGCAAGAGGAGAGGGAGGTTGTTCGGGGTGAAAAGGTTGGGTTGAACAAGAAATGGAGGTTGATAGAACAAGGCTGAGACATCTGTGGTTTAACCTGGTGGGATTACTTCCAATGAAATGAATCAAAAGCCAACTAATCAAATAAATCTGTTTAAATTGTGCAAGTAATTGCATGTTCCAAGTGGTGCAGGCAGCTGAAGGTCACATACTCTCACTATTCTAAGTTTGCTGCAATCCTTAAGAGGGTTTAGGTTAAGATAAAACTTAGAGTGGCAACGTTCTCACTGTTGAGACAGGTATACTTTTGCCTCACTGTCACAATAAATAACTATGTATAGATTTATGTTTTTTTCAGGATATTTTCTCCATGTGACTATTTCTTCTTTATTTTGCGTATTCCTTATGGTAGCTCACTCCAGGTATGCGATCTTCAGAACTTGTAGAAACCGCGCTGAGTATGAGAAATGGCACTTTTGAGGCAGACGACTTGTGGACCACCTTTGAAGTCATCGAGAATGGAGAACTAGGTATGCAATATCTTCTGTTATTTTCCCAAATGCTTATTAATATCAATCTGATAATGCAATTCAGGTTAGATTATTTTGAGGATGCATGGGATGGCATGACTTGTCAAATGCGTTTGTATGTTTAAGTTGTTGAGAATAAGGGTACATTCACATTGCTGGATCGGTAAATTTGAGAAAAGTCACACCTTTCATTGGCCTGCTTTGTTTTCACACAGAGATTTTTTTAGACCGGGCTAAACAATTTTATGCAGTTCCAATGGATTGTTTTGGGGGCAGTATTGCTCCAGTGTTGCACTGATTGAGAAGAAGAAAATCCATCTCATCGGGGTTACTGTTACTATTTTGGTGCTCAATTGTAGTTGTGTGCCTGCACCTCTTTGCTACTCGCCGTAGCCCCAAGAGACATTTCTAAAGTCTTTTGTCTTGGGAATTGGGCAATTACCATGTTTCTACTCTTCTTCTTTTGCACTGCTTATACATCACCTCTCTTTCTGCTTTTGGTACACTGGGACCCAGCAAGCACTCACGCTGCAAGCGATCCACTCCAGGTCAGAAATTATGCTGTTCATTTAGAGGCAAGAAGAAACAACATATTTTAACTCAAGGCACTTCACAATGAATTCATTAATACAATAATAAAATCCAATTATAAAGTCGGATCAAGATCAAATTATGTACCGTCCAATTCAAACCTAATTATAAAACATTTAACTCTACAAATAAAAATTGCAAAATAACTTGTCTCAAATAGCCACTTATATTTCCCTAGCATTGTTTGGCTGACAGCAGACCTTTTGTATATATCAGTTTAAAGAGAGCAGGGTAACGTAGAAACAGAATGCCCTTCTTAGGTGGTAAACACTGGAAATATTTTCTTTTAAGCCCTTTTCAACTTTACACTGACAAACAATGGCAGTCACAGTTTACATTGCTGCAAAAACAAATTTACTACTTACAGATTTCTTCATTTGTTTGCTTTATTGTCACACATTTTATTACCAGTCAAAGCTGACAAAATACCAAGACAGTTTTTAAATTATGGTTTTATGTATTAAAGGGAAAAAAAATCTATCAAACCTAATATGGCCCCATATAGGTAATGGTATTAACCACATTTTTGGAAAGCTGCGTTCAATTTCACTAGCCATAGCTAGGCTGGATTACTGCATGACCTTTTAGAATAATGAACCATTTTAAATGCAATCTGTCTGACACAATAAAGTGGGCTATGTCAAACATCAACACATTATGCTTGTTTCAAAAAGAAAATTCAAGAACAGAGGAGAAACAAAGTCATTGACAACAAAGTCTATCAGTCTGAAACTGGTTACAAAGCCATTTCTAAGGCTTTGGAATATAAAAATGGCTGGTGTAACTTTTCTTCACAAATGGAGAAAACATGGAACAGTGTTTAACCTTCCCAGGAGTGGCTGGCTGACAAAATTAACCCCACACAGCACCAATGACTCATTCACAAGGTCTCAAAAGAGCCCAGAACCAACATCTAAAGAATTTGCCTCAGTTAAGGTCAGTGTTCAGGATTCAATACTTAGAAAAAACTGGGAAAAAAAGTAATCCATGTGAGAGTTCCAAGGCCAAAACCACTGCTGACCAAAAAGAAAACAATGATAAATCTAACTTTTCTCAAAAAAATATCTTGATGATCCTCAAGACTTTACATTCGGCATAAAACTTAGGTGTTTTAGAAAAACAACATTGTACTGACAATTAAACATAGTGGTGGTTTGATGGTTTGGGACTGCTTTGCTGTAAACAACTTAATGGCTGCACAACCAGTTCTTAGGTTCAGTTTTCCACATAAGGTCAGGTTGGCTTAGATAGATTTGTTTCCCTTAATAAATTAAACAATGATTTGCAAACTGCATTTTGTGTTTAGTCAGATTATGTTTGTCTGATATTAAAATTTGTTTCATTGAGACATTTGAGTTTGAAAAGACAAGTCCATTTTTCAGGCCACTGTATGTGCAGGTTTGTGTCACATGTCTGTCTAAAGTTCTCTGTCATCTGTCAGTATCCACTCTTGCACAGGCTTTTTACATCAACACATCAGACAAAATGTTCTCATTGCACTCTTATAATAGACTGTTCATTCACAGCTGTTTTTCAATAGCCTAATTTGCTAAAATATAATTACTACAAACACATTCATGATTAATTTTGTCATGTCCTGCTGTTTTCTTGCACAAAACCCTACATTAACTTTTTTTTTGTCTGCAAACCCAGGCTAAGGAAGCTTAGTCAACACTAAAATATATTGTCAGGGACAGCAGGCTTTCCTCCGTCTTGAATAATTAAGGCTTTTACAGGACCATGCTTAATTTATTAACTAATTAATTTTAAAACATTTGGAATAACGTTTAGAAGGCTGTTACATTACTTAGAAAATCTCTTTTGATAATTCTGAAGACTTCATCTTTAAAAACTCAGATTCCTGCTTTTGTGGATGAAGTTTGCTTTTTTGGGGGGCGATCGTTCCCTCTATTGATGGATACTGTGTAGCTAGAAGGATTTTTGCTAATACATTTTTCCTTTTGGACATCTTTTATGATGCATAACCATGGCAACGAGCCAGACTCTTGACATCTACAGAAATACTCGGATAACTCTGTAGTTGTGGTGTTTATCAGAGATGGACAGGAAGCTGAGTACAGCTGGTGGACTGCTTTGTGGCCTGGTGTAGAACAGAGGTGTATGAGATATGGCCCCCGGGCCAAACCTGGCCCACCAGGAAGTCCAACCTGTACCACGGTTATTTGTAAAAACAATTATGCAGTTATGCAGTTCCAAATCAGTCCACTGGATGTTACACTATTTTAGTAAGAGTTGAAGAGAGCTTCAAGGCACAGAACTGAACAGTAGATGGCAGCAGCATGCCATTTATGCAACCAGCCGCCAGTATTAAGAGAGAAAGACGGATGAGAATGATAAAGAAGTTTTCCCTTTATTAAAACCAATTGTACTGCTCTTTTGCAACCTTCATTATCCAAAATGTTGCTGTCAAAAAGGAGAAAAGTGGACATGGAGTGTAGAGTTTTCCAAGAAAAATGGAAAACGAGCATGTTTGGTGTGTTCACAGCAAGTGTCAGTCATGAAAAATTTGGAGCCACTATGAGACGCATCATGGCCAAAAATGGCCAAAAATGGCCAAAAATATAACAACTTGCAAGGTTGCCAGAGACCAGAGAAAATAAATGAATTGTTAGTAGGTCTGAGAAGATAGCAGTCTGTTTTAAACATAGGCGAGACGTAAGTGATGCAGCCGTGGAAGCTAACTAACTTATTGCCAATGGAATGGCATTGGCATCAAAACCATTCACCGAGGGTGAGTTTGTGAAAACATGCATGCTGAAGGCTCCAGAAATTGTGTGCCCTGAGAAGCGACAGGCTTTTGACAACATAAGCCTTACAAGAAACACTGTGGCCTATCGGACTTCTGAACTTTCTGAACACTTTGCAGATTTGGACTGCAAGTGAAACACGAAGTCAAGTGATGTATTGCATTTTCGGTTGCAATTGAGGAAAGCACAGACATTACATATGTGGCTCAACTGGCAGTATTTATTTGTGGTGTAAATGAGACTTTGGCGGTCACCAAGGAGTTTAAAGAGTTAGTACCTCTGACAGACACAACTACAGCAGATTAAATTTTCAACTCGTTGGGGCACTGAAGAGAGTTGGACTGAACTGTAGCCACACTTTTAGCTTGGCTACAGATGGCGCGCTATCAGTGATCAGAAAAAAGCAGTTGTTGGACCTAAATTCAGAGAGAAAGTACAAGCCGTAAATGTATTGTATTTTGTAATTATATTGTAAATGTATGTATACATTTATGCATATGTATAAATGTATGCAACAGGAGGCACTGTGATGTAAGTCCTTTCAAATGGGTCATGTCATGTTTGTGGTTGTCAGAACTCTTAATTTTATCCGATCCAGAGGTCTGAATCATTGCCAGTTTGACATCCTCCTCAATGATAAAAACATTCCTTTCGGCCTGCCATACCACACTGAGGTCCGGTGGTTAAGCAAAGGTGCCGTGCTAAAGTGTTCTTTGATTTACGAGAGGAAATGGGAGAGTTAATGGAGAAAAGGGACAAACCAATATTGGAATTTCAGTCCGCAGAATGGCTGTAGGATCTTGCATTTATGGTGGATATTACAGAGCACTTAGATATTCTGAACAAAATGTTGCAAGGCCGTAAAAAAGTTATCACACAGTGTTATGACAGCATCCGAGCATTTAAGTTAAAGCTGAGGCTGTGGGAGACAGCTGTCAAATGGTGATCCTGTTCATTTTCCTCATCTGAGAGACGTGCGTGCGATCAGTGTTGCTGCGGACATGGATCACTACGTAGACAAAATAACAGGATTGCTACGCCAGTTTCAGGTCTTAGGTGAGGTTGATACAGTGTTTGCAGTGGTTTGTTCAGCGTTCACAGTCAAGGCTTCTGAACTGTCTGTAGACATCCAACTTAAAATAATAATCTTGCAGTGTGATTCAGATTTAGAGGACAAATTTGCCTCAGCAGGCTTGGACACATTTTATCAATATCTCTTGCCTGGGTACCCCAAATGGGGGGTTTTCACTGACGTCACTGAAGTCGCAACCTCACTTCGAGTCCACCATCTTGGCTCTCTCCGTATCGCTTCATGCTTTTCACAATATTGCAACACTGCATATTTTTTCGACCATGGATAAGTATCTAGAGTCGTTACAGTACAGCCTCCTGATAAGGCCACGATATTATTACAATATATGTAACAGGATATTTCTTTACCTGTCACAAAATGTGCACTGCACACTTAGGTATGAGTGAGGTTCAAGACATCCAGATTCCTCTGCCCTGGATATTCGATTCAGCCACAGTAGTCAGAGTTGTGTACTCAGTGTTTTGTTTTCTCTCACTGATTTTCTATCACGGCTGGCAGAAGATAGAATGAACGTTGGTCTTGACTACCACGTGCAGCACAACCCACAATTAAGCAAGTTTTCCCCATAGTTAAATTGAGTGGTCCAGAGTTTTGCTTTACTGATCACGCTAAAACGGTGAAAACAGGCTGCAGCTCCCATCCAAGATGGCGATCGCGAATTGCAGTCATGTGACTATGACGTCATTTGAAAACCCCCCACTGACAGCCCTTGCTGCAAAGACTTTGTGCATGTAGGGAACTACATACCTGTGTAAACAAGATTTTTCTGTAATGAGCATCAATAAAACAAAGCTACACTCAAGGCTCACACACAAGCATTTGAATGACACTTTTGAAATTGGCTGCTTCTCAGGATTTGATGCTTGATATTGATACACTTGTGAAGGCTAAAATATGCCAAGATTCTGGCACAAAATAAAATTTAACTAAGTCTACTTCATCTAAAATGCTGCACAACATTTGCACCATAAAGATGACAGTTCTATAAAAATGAATAGTTAATGTGAAAATATTTGATGAGCACTGTGCAAAAATCTATGTCAGCAGCTTCAGTAAAAAACTGTATGGTTTGGTGAAACTTGCTTATGCATAGGCAAAGTTTTGTGTTTTTATGTATACATTTCCTTAGCACAGGAATAACTTAACCACCTGCCTAATTGTCGTTGGTTTGATTCAGTTGAAATTGTCAAGATTTCCACACACTGGTGGAAATGTGTTTTAATGATTTCTAGATCTTGACAGGTTATTTTATTCATAATGTAAGTACTTGATTGCTCAGTTTTGGATACTTATGACTAAATGTTTCTTGCAGATCCCCTGTGATCTGTAAGTTATACTGCACATGTATTAATGATAAACTGATTCACAGTATTGTTGAATCTGCACCGAACAATGCAAGAAATTTGAAATTCTGTGACGTTTTCCAGAGAATTAGTTCAATAAATGTGAACATTAAAGAATTTGCTTGTACTTATTTACAATAATTTTAAGTTATTTTGCTATAATTTTACTGGTCCTGCCCATTTGAGATTGGATTGAGGCATATGTCGCCCCTGAACCAAAATGAGTTTGATACGCCTGATGTAGAAACAATCATCTCATCTTGAACGTGAATAAAACTAAGGAGATGATTGTAGATTTCAAGAGAAACAAGAATAGGTCAAACATTATATCCATCATGGGAGAAAAAGGGGAGGTGGTGGAGGAGTATAAAGACCTCTGTGTTCACCTGGACCACAAACTGGAGTGGAGATGCAACTGTGAAGCCGTCTACAAGAAGGGTCAGACCTCGGCGGCCTGATCCCCGGATGCTTAGACTGGCTCTAGGTACGTGGAATGTCACCCCACTGGGGGGGGGGAAGGAGCCTGAGCTTGTGTGGGTGGTTGAGAGATATCGACTAGAAATAGTCGGGCTCACCTCCACGCACGGCGTGGGCTCTGGGACCCATCTCCTCGAGAGTGGCTGGACTCGGTTTTACTCTGGAATGGCCCACGGGGAGAGGCAGCGGGCTTGGGTGGGTTTGCTTGTTGCCTGCCAGCTCAGCCGTCTCGTGTTGGGGTTTACCCCAGTGGATGAGAGGGTCGCATCCCTGTCGTTTCGGCCTACGGGCCGGGCGTTAGTGCGGAGTACCCGGCCTTCTTGGCTTCCCTGTCGGGGGTGCTGCATGGTGCCCCTCTCCGGGACTCCATTATTCTGCTGGGGTACTTCAACGCCTACGTGGGAAACGACAGTGACACCTGGAGAGGCGTGATTGGGAGGAATGGCCTCCCTGATCTGAATCCGAGTGGTGTTTCATTATTGGACTTCTGTGCTAGTCACGGATTGTCCATAATGAACACCATGTTCAAGCATAAGGGTGTCCATCAGTGCACTTGGCACCAGGACACCCTAGGCAGAAGGTCGATGATCAACTTTGTTGTTGTATGGTCAGACCTTCGGCCGCATGTTTTGGACACTCTGGTGAAGAGAGGGGCTGAGCTGTCCACTAATCACCACGTGGTGGTGAGTTGGATCTGCTGGAAGAGGAGAAAGCCAGACAGACTTGGCAGGCCCAAGCACGTAGTGATGGTCTGCTGGGAACGTCTGGCAGAGCCCTCAGCCATGGATGTATTTAACTCCCACCTGCGGGAGAGCTTTGACCATATTCCGGGGGATGTTGGAGACCTAGAATCCGAGTGGACCATGTTCTCCGCATCTATTGTCGATGCTGCTGCCCGTAGCTGCAGCCGTAAGGTCTCCGGTGCCTGTCGCGGCGGCAATCCCCGAACCCGGTGGTGGACACCGGCAGTAAGGGACACTGTCAAGCTGAAGAAGGAGTCCTATCAACTGTGGTTGGCTTGTGGGACTCCTGAGGCAGCTAGCAGGTACAATGAGGCCAAGCATGCTGCAGCCCGGTCTGTGGCCATGGAGAAGGACTACCGGTTGGGCTCGAACCGATTCTGGCAAACCGTCCGGCGCCTCAGGAGGGGGAATCAGTGCAGCCTCCCACAGTGGGGTTGGGAGGCTGCTGACCTCGACTGAGGACATTATTGGGGGGTGGAAGGAGTACTTTGAGGATCTCCTCAATCCTGGCATCATGCATTCCCTGGTGGAAACAGAGGCTGGGGACTCGGGGTTAGACTCTTTCATCACCCAGGCTGAAGTCACCGAGGTGGTTAAAAAGCTCCCCAGTGGCAGGGCTTCAGGGGTGGATGAGATCCACCCTGAGTACCTCAAGTCTCTGGATGTTGTGGGGCTGTCATGGTTGACACGCCTCTTCAACACTGCATGACGGTCAGGGACAGTGCCTCTGGACTGGCAGACTGGGGTGGTGGTCCCCCTTCATAAGAAGGGTGACCAGAGGGTGTTTTCCAACTACAGGGGGATCACACTCCTCAGCCTCCCTGGTAAGGCCTACACCAGGGTATTGGAGAGGAGAGTCCGGCCGATAGTCAGTCCTCGGCTTCAGGAGGAGCAGTGTGGTTTTCGTCCCGGCCGAGGAACACTGGACCAGCTCTATACCCTCTACAGGGTACTCAAGGGTTCATGGGAGTTTTCCCAACCGGTCCACATGTGTTTTGTGGAGTTGGAGAAGACATTCGTCTGTGTCCCTCGTGGTGCCCTGTGGGGGGTTCTCCAAGAGTATGGAATTGGGGGCCCTTTATTAGGGGCCATCCGGTCTCTGTACAAGCAGGTGTTTGGTCCGCATTGCCGGCACTGAGTCTGAGCGGTTCCCGGTGCATGTTGGACTCCGGCAGGGCTGCCCTTTGTCACTGGTCACTGCTCCTGTTCATAACTTTTATGGACAGGATTTCTAGGCGCAGCCAACGGCTCGAGGGGGTCTGTTTTGGGGACCAGTAGATTTCATCTCTTCTTTTTGTTGATGACGTGGTCCTGCTGGGCCCTTCTTGCCAAGACCTACAGCATGCGCTGGGGCGGTTCACAGCCAAGTGTGAAGCGGCTGGGATGAAGATCAGCTCTTCCAAGTCTGAGGCCGTGGTACTCGACCGGAAAAGGGTGGCTTGCCCTCTTCAGATTGGAGGGGAGTTCCTGCCTCAAGTGGAGGAGTTCAAGTATCTCGGGGTCTTGTTCACAAGTGAGGGAAAAATGGAGCGAGAGATTGACAGACGTATCGATGTGGGTGCCGCAGTAATGGGGGCACTGTGCCGGTCCGTTGTGGTGAAGAGAGAGTTGAGCCGGAAAGCGAAGTAGTAGTAGAGCCACTGCTCCTCCACATCGAGAGGACCCACTTGAGGTGGCTCGGGCATCTATATCGGATGCCCCCTTGACGCCTTCCTCGGGAGGTGTTCCAAGCACGTCCCACCGGGAGGAGGCCCAGGGGACGGCCCAGGACACGCTGGAGGGACTATGTCTCTCGGCTGGCCTAGGAACTCCTTGGGCTCCCCCCGGAGGAGCTGGAGGAGGTGTCTAGGGAGAGGGACGTCTGGGCGTCTCTGCTAAGTCTGCTGCCCCCGCGACCTGGTCCGGGGTAAAGCGGAACACGACAAGTACGAGTATGTGTGTGTATGTGTGTGTGTGTGTATATATATATATATATATATATATATATATATGTGTGTGTGTGTGTGTAGACTCTGTAATAAGGATTTAATTACATAGGTACAGTTATAGTATAAACTGGATGATTATTACATGGGAGATATATAAGAGGTGTAAATATTTATAATGTAGACATTTTTAATATCCTAATCTGATCACGCGTTATAGGTGAATTTTAAAAGCCTTGACTTACTGGTGTTATTTTAAGTTTGTTTATTATTCTTATTTTTTTATTCTTATTTTTTCTGTTAACATGATTAAAATAAAGATTTTCCATTCATAACTGTGGTTGTCTTTACAGATAAGTCATAAAGACTTATATATGCTGTTGTTGCTGTTTGTTTAATTTCCTTTCTTCTTATTTCAATAAATCTTTTGTCCATCCATCCATCCCTCCCTCCCTCCAAATCCTTCGGTTACTATATTTAAACAACTAATTCAATGTTTCTCAGTTAAAATCTTGAAACCTTAATAGCAAAAGCCCTTGCTTTAAACTTTTTCCTGTGGTCTGCTTTGTATCCAATTAATGTCACATTACTATTTATGGCTGGCATTTTGTTGCAGGCCTCATGGCGAACAACAGACCCTCATTTGTTGGCCTTGCGACTAGGAGATTATGCTATCTCTTTAATGAACCAGTGTCTGTGAATGTGGCGGCACACTGAGAAATTATCCAAGCATCATTGGTCTGATGATATGCACATTAATTAATCATCATTGCCATCATATGTCATAGATTACCTTCATCTTTCCTGCATGATCAGCCTAGAGAGCTGACCTGCCTCATCTCACATTAATAGGCAATGACAGCTCCTTGTGCTTCACACTTCACCATTTGATCAACGAAGAGAGCCAAGCAAAGAGGAAAGTCATCTTGGTCGCAAAGCTGCTTAGCTCACCCATCCCCCGTGCACTTTTCATCAGTTCACTTGGAGTTTACACCTCGCTCTCATGTTTATTTTTCTTCTCGCAAAGTTCCAGAGGACATGCCGTCCTCTTCTAACAGCGAAAGGTGTGTTGAATACTAAATGTATATATTTATATATTTGCTGATAGTTCCGAATATTTTCCACGCCAAACCAGCATTTCCGAGGAAGAGTAAACAGTCGAGCTATTGTGAAGGCTACAGTGTGACAGGTTTCTGCACGTAAAATCACAAAGAAGTGAGAGGGAGTGCATTAATTAGTCATTTTGGTGAATAGATTCAGATAAACACAGTTAACAAGAACAAAAAGAAGAAAACAAAGGGGTCGGGGTGGGTTCGGGGGTGGGGGTAATTCTTGTTGGTAAAAGAGGAACTAATTCCATGGCCTGGGTCTGCAAAGATTCCAGCTCTGAGATAAGCTCTGTTTTATTAATAAGTTATGCCACTGTGGCTCTTTTCACCTCCTTTGGTTATGAAAAACATGGGGGTGTAGAAATGGAAGCATCAGAGCAGAGGAGGTAGTACACAAATTATCTGCTTTTTTTGGCTGACAGCATGCACCCTGTTCGCCAATTAGGAGGAGATAATAGGTCTATTTTTCACATGAGTGTGTTTTTATAATCAGGTCCTGATATTCTGTAGATAATTTAAACTGCTCTTTAATGACAATGGGAGAAACAACGAGATCATAATGTTGTTATTTGGTTTACATGCGTTTGTCTTGGGTGTGACGCCATGCATGTCAAATTCAGGCAAGGCCAGAAGACAGAATGGCGTTTTTGCTGTTTTTTTTAATGTTTTTATCTTTTAAGGTTCACTCCCACATTTACCTTTTTAACAACTTACCTCCCCAATAACACAAGGTCTGTTATTTTTTTTTCAACAGAGCGGCCGCTGCACCACAGTGAAAAGATTCTTGAGCAGGTGTTGGAGTGGAGTACCTTGGACTGCCCAAGCTCTGCTTTTCTTGTTATAAAGAAATTTGCAGGGGCCAAAAGAATGGCCGGAGGCAAAGGTAGAGTATGCTATAAATGAAGCCCAGACAGTGAAGCTCAAAGGTAGATGAAGAGATGCTCTTGTACACACATGTAGGCATTATTCATTGTAACACCACAGAAGGACTGTGGTTTAGTTTTTATTATCAGCAATACATTACAAAATTCTAAGATCAAATTTTAAGATCCAATGTTTACATAATTCTTGAGTTTTTGCACCATAACAAATTAAGTGTTTTGGCACAGTACTCTGAAATCTGTTGGTAAAAGGAAAAATTAACATATGGCAAAATATAATAAATATGCATTGGAATTGTGTTGCTAATTTGGATAAACTACTTACAGTTAGCATCATCTTTGTCATTAGCTAAAGGTAAAAATAATGTGTGCAAATATGAACTTGTGAAAAATTTGGTTAAGATTATTACTATACAGACTTAAATGTTTAACAAACTAAATGAATACATATCAATAAACATAATATTCTTCAGCTATAACTTGTTAACAAATCAATTCCAACCCATTTCCAATGAAGTTGGAACGTTGTGTAAAACGTCAATAAAAACAGAATACAATGATCTTCAAATCCTGTTCAACCATTATGCAAGTAAATACACTACAAAGACTACATATTTAATGTTCAAAGTGATGAACTTTGTTTTGTTGTTTTTCTTTTTGGAAATATTTGAAAAGCTTCATCTTTAACAGATAATGAAATGATGCACTTTGGTGTGTGTGTTTTTTTTTATTTGAAGTTAGATTTTCAAATGTCGAGAAGTGGGTGGTGTAGGCGTTAAGTGCACCACCATGTGCAGAGGCTCGGTCTCGCTGTCCTGGGTTTGAGCCCCGGATCTGGCGACCTTTGCCGAATCTCTTCCCCCTCCCCCCTTTCCCCTCTTTCCTCTAGTGCTGCAAAAATAATTTAGCATGTTTCCAACATTGTTTTCTACAGACCCGAGACAGTTTATAAAAAGCGACTATCTGAAGTTCAACGATGGATCCTCCAAGCTGCTGTCAGGTCACAAATTCCAGGACAAGTACATCGTGCTTCGTTCAGAGAAGCTGCTTCTTTACAGGGACATCAAAGTAAATAGCCCTTATTTCACCTTCCTCGAGTAAAGACTTTTAAACATTTGTGCTTTTTCTTGCTTGCAAATACTAGTCATTTAGAGGACCAATGAGGATTGACATCCCAAGGAAATCTAAATAAAGGGAAAAAACAAGAGTTATAATGGAGCATACATCACTGCAACCTAATAGAGCCAAACACCCAGTCTCTTTGACATCTTGTGTTTCAGTTTCATATATCCCTGAGCATACTGTGAAGCTTTTAGACTTTTAAATTAGAGAGAAAAATAAAACATACTGATGTCAGCAGGCTCCATATTTCTTTCTGTCATTTTTTTTAACAAAAAGAAAGAATGCAGAATATGCAGGAGAGGACCAGCAGGATCGAGTTCCCCAGAGAGCCTTTCTTCTCAGCATAGTTCTGTAGTTGAAACATGGGATTCGTAAAGGAGTGTGAAGAAATGTTAATAATTGATGGAGGGGCTGCCTGTTAAGTGGCAACAGCGGGTGTGGGTTGGGTGGGGGATTGTGGGGGGTGGATAGGTAGGAGGCAAAATAAGTAGGATATATATATACAGGTCCTTCTCAAAATATTAGCATATTGTGATAAAGTTAATTATTTTCCATAATGTCATGATGAAAATTTAACATTCATATATTTTAGATTCATTGCACACTAACTGAAATATTTCAGGTCTTTTATTGTCTTAATACGGATGATTTTGGCATACAGCTCATGAAAACCCAAAATTCCTATCTCACAAAATTAGAATATTTCATCCGACCAATAAAAGAAAAGTGTTTTTAATACAAGAAACGTCAACCTTCAAATAATCATGTACAGTTATGCACTCAATACTTGGTTGGGAATCCTTTTGCAGAAATGACTGCTTCAATGCAGTGTGGCATGGAGGCAATCAGCCTGTGGCACTGCTGAGGTCTTATAGAGGCCCAGGATGCTTCGATAACGGCCTTTAGCTCATCCAGAGTGTTGGGTCTTGAGTCTCTCAACGTTCTCTTCACAATATCCCACAGATTCTCTATGGGGTTCAGGTCAGGAGAGTTGGCAGGCCAATTGAGCACAGTGATACCATGGTCAGTAAACCATTTACCAGTGGTTTTGGCACTGTGAGCAGGTGCCAGGTCGTGCTGAAAAATGAAATCTTCATCTCCATAAAGCTTTTCAGCAGATGGAAGCATGAAGTGCTCCAAAATCTCCTGATAGCTAGCTGCATTGACCCTGCCCTTGATAAAACACAGTGGACCAACACCAGCAGCTGACACGGCACCCCAGACCATCACTGACTGTGGGTACTTGACACTGGACTTCTGGCATTTTGGCATTTCCTTCTCCCCAGTCTTCCTTCAGACTCTGGCACCTTGATTTCCAAATGACATGCAGAATTTGCTTTCATCCGAAAAAAGTACTTTGGACCACTGAGCAACAGTCCAGTGCTGCTTCTCTGTAGCCCAGGTCAGGCGCTTCTGCCGCTGTTTCTGGTTCAAAAGTGGCTTGACCTGGGGAATGTGGCACCTGTAGCCCATTTCCTGCACACGCCTGTGCACGGTGGCTCTGGATGTTTCTACACCAGACTCAGTCCACTGCTTCCGCAGGTCCCCCAAGGTCTGGAATCGGCCCTTCTCCACAATCTTCCTCAGGGTCCGGTCACCTCTTCTCGTGCAGCGTTTTCTGCCACTCTTTTTCCTTCCCAAAGACTTCCCACTGAGGTGCCTTGATACAGCACTCTGGGAACAGCCTATTCGTTCAGAAATGTCTTTCTGTGTCTTACCCTCTTGCTTGAGGGTGTCAATAGTGGCCTTCTGGACAGCAGTCAGTTCGGCAGTCTTACACATGATTGGGGTTTTGAGTGATGAACCAGGCTGGGAGTTTTAAAGGCCTCAGGAATCTTTTGCAGGTGTTTAGAGTTAACTCGTTGATTCAGATGATTAGGTTCATAGCTCGTTTAGAGACCCTTTTAATGATATGCTAATTTTGTGAGATAGGAATTTTGGGTTTTCATGAGCTGTATGCCAAAATCATCCGTATTAAGACAATAAAAGACCTGAAATATTTCAGTTAGTGTGCAATGAATCTAAAATATATGAATGTTAAATTTTCATCATGACATTATGGAAAATAATGAACTTTATCACAATATGCTAATATTTTGAGAAGGACCTGTATATACAGTACAGACCAAGAGTTATCTTTATTTTCATGACTATGAATATTGTAGCTTCACACTGAAGGCATCAAAACTGAATTAACAAATGTGGAATTATACACTGAACAAAAAAGTGTGAAACAACTGAAAATATGTCTTATATTCTAGGTTAATCAAAGTAGCCACCTTTTGCTTTGATTACTGCTCCGCACACTCTTGGCATTCTGTTGATGAGCTTCAAGAGGTAGTCACCTGAAATGGTTTTCCAACAGTCTTGAAGGAGTTCCCAGAGATGTTTAGTACTTGTTGGCCCTTTTGCCTTCACTATGCGGTCCAGCTCACCCCAAACCATCTCGATTGGGTTCAGGTCCGGTGACTGTGGAAGCCAGGTCATCTGGCGCAGCACCCCATCACTCTCTTTCTTGGTCAAATAGCCATTACACAGCCTGGAGGTGTGTTTGGGGTCATTGTCCTGTTGAAAAATAAATGATGGTCCAACTAAACGCAAACCGGATGGAATAGCATGCCGCTGCAAGATGCTGTGGTAGCCATGCTGGTTCAGTATGCCTTCAATTTTGAATAAATCCCCAACAGTGTCACCAGCAAAGCACCCCCACACCATCACACCTCCTCCTCCATGCTTCATGGTGGAAACCAGGCATGTAGAGTCCATCCGTTCACCTCTTCTGCACCACACAAAGACATGGTGGTTGGAACCAAAGATCTCAAACTTGGACTCATCAGACCAAAGCACAGATTTCCACTGGTCTAATGTCCACTCCTTGTGTTCTTTAGCCCAAACAAGTCTCTTCTGCTTGTTGCCTGTCCTCAGCAGTGGTTTCCTAGCAGCTATTTTACCATGAAGGCCTGATTCACACAGTCTCCTCTTAATATTTGTTCTAGAGATGTGTCTGCTGCTAGAACTCTGTGTGGCATTGACCTGTTCTCTAATCTGAGCTGCTGTTAATCTGCGATTTCTGAGGCTGGTGACTCGGATGAACTTATCGGCCGCAGCAGAGGTGACTCTTGGTCTTCCTTTCTTGGGGCGGTCCTCATGTGAGCCAGTTTCTTTGTAGCGCTTGATGGTTTTTGCGACTGCACTTGGGGATACTTTCAAAGTTTTCCCAATTGTTCGGACTGACTGACCTTCATTTCTTAAAGTAATGATGGCCACTCATTTTTCTTTACTTAGCTGCTTTTTTCTTGCCATAATACAAATTCTAACAGTCTATTCAGTAGGACTATCAGCTGTGTACTGTATCCACCTCCTGCACAACACAACTGATGGTCCCAACCCCATTTAAAAGGCTTGAAATCCCACTTATTAAACCTGACAGGGCACACCTGTGAAGTGAAAACCATTTCAGGTGACTACCTCTTGAAGCTCATCAACAGAATGCCAAGAGTGTGCGGAGCAATAATCAAAGCAAAAGGTGGCTACTTTGAATAACCTAGAATATAAGACATATTTTCAGTTGTTTCACACTTTTTTGTTCAGTATATAATTCCACATGTGTTAATTCATAGTTTTGATGCCTTCAGAATGAAGCTACAATATTCATAGTCATGGGAATAAAGAAAACTCTTTGAATGGGAAGGTGTGTCCAAACGTTTGGTCTGTACTGTATATATATATATATATATATATCCTACTCATACACTGCTCAAAAAAATAAAGTGAACACTTAACACAATATAACTCCAAGTAAATCAAACTTCTGTGAAATCAAACTGTCCACTTAGGAAGCAACACTGATTGACAATCAATTTCACAGCTGTTGTACAAATGGAATAGACAACAGGGGGAAATCTTTGGCGATTATCAAGACACACTCAATAAAGGAGTGGTTCTGCAGATGGGGACCACAGATAACTTCTCAATACCTATGATTTCTGCCTGATGTTTTGGTCACTTTTGAATGTTGGTGGTGCTTTCACACTCGTGGTAGCATGAGACGGACTCTACAACCCACACAAGTGGCTCAGGTAGTGCAGCTAATCCAGGATGGCACATCAATGCGAGCTGTGACAAGAAGGTTTGCTGTGTCTGTCAGCGTAGTGTCAGGCCAGTACACCAGGAAACGTGGAGGAGGCCGTAGGAGGGCAACAACCCAGCAGCAGGACTGCTACCTCCACCTTTGTGCAAGGAGGAACAGGAGGAGCACTGCCAGAGCCCTGCAAAATGACCTCCAGCAGGCCACAAATGTGCATGTGTCTGCACAAACGGTTAGAAACCAACTCCATGAGGATGGTATGAGGGCCCGACGTCCACAAATGGGGGTTGTGCTCACAGCCCAACACCGTGCAGGATGCTTGGCATTTGCCAGAGAACACCAGGATTGGCAAATTCACCACTTGGGCCCTGTGCTCTTCACAGATGAAAGCAGGTTCACACTGAGCACATGTGACAGACGTGACAGAGTCTGGAGACACCGTGGAGACCGATCTGCTGCCTGCAACATCCTTCAGCATGACCGGTTTGGCAGTGGGTCAGTAATGGTGTGGGGTGGCATTTTGGAGGGCCGCACAGCCCTCCATGTGCTCGCCAGAGGTAGCCTGACTGCCATTATGTACCGAGATGAGATCCTCAGACCCCTTGTGAGACCATATGCTGGTGCGGTTGGCCCTGTGTTCCTCCTAATTCAGGACAATGCTAGACCTCATGTGGCTGGCGTTTGTCAGCAGTTCCTGCAAGATGAAGACATTGAAACTATGGACTGGCCCGCCCGTTCCCCAGACCTGAATCCAATTGAGCACATCTGGGACATCATGTCTCGCTCCATCCACCAACATCACGTTGCACCACCGACTGTCCAGGAGTTGACGGATGCTTTAGTCCAGGTCTGTTAGGAGATCCCTCAGGAGACCATCCGCCGTCTCATCAGGAGCATGCCCAGGCATTGTAGGGAGGTCATACAGACACGTGGAGGCCACACACAATACTGAGCCTCATTTTGACTTGTTTTAAGGACATTACATCAAAGTTGGATCAGCCTGTAGTGTGTTTTTCCACTTTAATTTTGTGTGTGACTCCAAATCCAGGCCTCCATTGGTTCATAAATTAGATTTCCATTGATGATTTTTGTGTGATTTTGTTGTCAGCACATTCAACTTTGTACAGAACAAAGTATTCAATGAGAATATTTCATTCATTCAGACCTAGGATGTGTTATTTGAGTGTTCCCTTTATTGTTTGAGCTGTGTATATACATGTGTGTGTGAGGGGTGGTCCTTGCTCTGCGAGCTTCTCTAAATATGAAGTTGCAGATGAATGTGGCTAATTACTGCATAACTACAAGGTAAATTGTAAGTGTTACTGCAATTTAATTGATATTTCTTGGCCTCTGCATTTACTGCCAGATCTGTATTAGTGCAAATTATGCTGAATGAAACGGAGACCGGGATGTGGGTTTTGATGTTTAGGTGTCAGACGCAAGCTATAACTTTTAGAACTTTTGTTTGATCTGCTCTCCTTCACTTTGTTCTTTGGCAGTTGGAGGATTGAGTTTGCTGGTAATGATTCAAACTGATTGCTGCCTTTTCTGTGATTGTTATTTGGTTATTTTAGTTTATCTTATCATGTTTTCTCTTTGCATACATTTTTATTGCCAAAATATTCAGCTGTGTCTTCTTTTTCTTGTCTTTTTTTGTGCAGAACACTAAAGCGGAGAAAGAGATTCAGTTGAAGATGGTAAAATGTTACCTGGGCCTGAAGAAAAAGCTCAAACCTCCAACCAAGTAAACAGTAAAAACAGTCTACAAATAGCTAGATAATATGAAAAAGACACAATATAATCTAAGCTGCATCTGTTGCATTGTATGTTCACTCTTATTTTATACTTGTGAGGTGAACTGGTACAACTAAAGTGGAACAACTTTGACAGAAATCCAAATAAATCCTGAATTTATTATAGAGATACAAAATTTAATTAAAAAGTTTGCAAATGAGAAAGCTGTGAGCAAATAAGTTCTTTAATGTGAAACTGGCTATATATAACCTACATGAAAGAATTGTTGTCATATTGTTGATGTATTCAAGTGCTGGCCACATTTATTGGCCCCATGTTTGGATCATTATAAAAGCTCAAAGTTAGTTTCATTTGACTAAAGCTCACAGTTCCAGTTAATGTCTCAGTTGAGTTTGGTAAATTGTTAACATTTATGATAGTAGGACAAAAAAGTGTTTTATTTCTGGTGTTGCTGTCTAACAGCCTGTTCGCATCTAATGGTTCCTTAAAGATTTTGGTGACCCCGAGATGCCACTGTTTTGCTGGCTGATGAGGATGATGAGGGTTGAAACTGAATTCAACCCTCATCATCCTCTTTATCGTTTATGGTTGCAAGATAAAAATGGATCCTTGTCCAGTCTTGTGGTCAGGTTGAAAAACATGTTTTATAGTTGGCGGCTAATGATTGATTAATTTATCAAAGTGTTGCATACCATGGTATGATACCCAGCCCACATAGGCTTACCAGACACTACGACTGCACAAAAGGGAACACCAAGATGGCCACCGAAAAAGAATGACAAAATATTTACAAAAACTAAATTACATAACAAACCTGCATTATAGAGAATACAAAACAAACAAAAAGAGGCCAACCCAACATATTGGCATCAGTTACCCAGAACAAATCAGGATTTTTCTGTTGCATCTCCTTAAAAACATTGTTCTCAGATCATAATATGGAGGGTATAAAATTAAATATAAAATTAAATTTATCCAGAACCACATTAAGTTCACATGCAACGCATAAATGTTCTTAAGGATCTGGCCACTAGTACCAGTTCTTAACTGACACACAGTGACCTTTGTCTGTGAACTCGGTCCCACTTAAAAATCTTCCTGCTCAGTCTTTCCTCTGCAATGTGAACAAGATGATTCCATAACCTGGCAATTTCACATCTTTGTTTTATAAGGCAAGGCGCCCAATCCATATCCCCTAACACAACTCGCCCCCCAAAAACACCTCATAGTTCCGTAGAGGACAGCATTATTACTGGGTGCATTTTCAAAACTCCACCCCTCTGCAGCATACCATAATCAGACCATAATTGATTGAACTCATCATTCCAATAAGGTTGTTTTAACCTATAAGGTTTCTTCACCATTATGTTTTTAACCATGGCAGTTACATCAATTTTTTTATACACCAGGTCACAAAATTGCAATCAATATTTTCTTGTGTAAGCTCCCATTTTTCAAGTTTATCTCTTATTTCCAAGAGTTTTGACACATTACAGATGACAGAAAATCAGCTGGAGCATTCTGTCTACTACCCCCATCAATAATGACCATAGCTTCAGATCCAGTCATTTCTACTAAATCAAAAGGTGTTTAACATCACCATGTGGTGTCACAATATAATCAGCAACTTCTTTACCCCTTACAGAAATAGGTAAAATATCATGCTGCATGCTTAATCTTCTTAAGCTTCTTTTAAAAAAATCAATAAAGGCTTTCCTATTTTTATTTAAACCTTTATCCAAAATAGTTGTAGAAAAATCAACTGATTCAACAAAATCTTTCAAATCTGAAATACAAAGTCCCTACAAATATATACAAAATCGACCTTGGCAGAATAAAAGCGTTTCAGTTAAACAAATAAAATCCAGACCCAGGGAGTGTAATAACAGTTTTTCTAGAGCACAGTTTGAAGATGTCCATCCATTAACAATCCAGTGAACCAGCAGCAAATTTTCAAACTTTACAGACAGAGCAGAACCTCCTCAAGATGCGGTTCCTTAACCACTCCTGACTTACGTCCAACTGCTCGGGTCTGCTCCACTGCGACAGGTTTGGGAACCGGGTCACAAACCAAGTCGTTGATAAAAACATCTTTCACTCTTGACATCAAATCCTCCTCTTTATCTTGTGGTAACCCCCTTATCACAACCGAAACGTCTTCATCAAACAGCTTCCTCTGTGTGACCCTTCCAGCAAGCTTTCAATACAACAATGTTGTTGTTAAAATGGAAAAATATTTATTTTTTATTTATTTTCCACTAGCTGGAAATACTAATTATATTTGGACTATGTTAACATCATTAAGACTTTCAAATGATTTGGATTTTTGGCAAGTAATATTTTTATCGCAACATTCACTAAGGTTATTGCTTATTTTTCTAATATGGTGCAGCCCTAACTGACACAAAATATAAGTGTTTATTCTATAAAATAAGTTGCAGACACAAGTTTCAGTGATACTGTTTAGTGAAAAGCTATAAAACAGTTTAAATAATCATTGGTGTGATTTCATGTGAAGTAAATTATCCAATGTAAATATTTGTAGCACCTTTTAATTACCTTGGTTCCAAAAAAAAAAAAAAACACATTGTGTGTACGGAAAACAAAAGAGCATAAATAAAACACCTATCTATAGTGAAAAATGGTACAAACAAAACATGTTGAACCTGTAAGCTTATGTCTTCTCATAAGAATCCATGCCAGCAACACCGATTAAAAAGTTCTAACAGAGCCATCAAAAGCATAGTAAAACTGTGTGAGGTTCAAAAGAACATTTCACAAATAATTAGGAATATTTGCAGCGCGTCAGTTACGAGAGTTGGAATGAAATGAACATCCAAGAGAAGGAGAGTCCTTCTGAAGTAATGCTCTGTTCACCACAAAAGACTTGGAGTCAGTTTCTTGTTGTGAAATAGCAAATATCTTGAAGGTTTTATCTTCCACAGACAGCACGTCTTTTTAAACAATTGTGAGCAAATTAAAATTCTAGATGTACAGTGAACACAATGAGAGAAATGAGAGCATTCATGAACAGTATTAATATTTTCTGAGAACCCAGAACATAATAATGTTGTTTTTTTTTTAATCTAATGAAGTTGAATTGAATATGGTCAAATTAAACACTGTTCTATTTAAGCATGAATGGCTGCTGTGAAATTAAAAGGTTTTAGACCAAAAGCTATTTCATGTGGGGAAGTATCACCACAATTTCCTGTCAAGGACACAGTATGGGTGTCTGTTGCTTAGAAACCAAGCAGCCAGTCTTTTATACACACATCTCTGTGCTCCTGTCTTTAATCCACCACTTCTAACTTTTCTAAATAAAGCCATAATTAACAGCAATGATTTTCTTTTCATTGATTTGCATGAGTTAAGGTGTTTTCTTTACATTTGTTGTGCCTAAATGCAATCAGGATTTTGTTAAAGTAGATCAAGTACTTTAAACATGAATGCAATGAAAAATAGTGTTAATGTATGTTTAAGTGGATATGTTGGACCTTTTCTTGACTTTGTGTCAACAAAAAGAAAAAATACATTGAACAAATGAGAAAAGCGTTCAGACAAAATTAGCTAAAAGAGAAATATTTTTGTAGTGAAAGTTTCTTATTGATGTTTTAGGCTGGTGACTGTAAATTAGCCCAATTTTATTCTTGGTAGTTTGAACACCCTCAAAATCTAGTAATATGCTCCAATTGTTTATTGCACTAAATATTTTGCCATTTGGCATTCTGTTCTTTGTGCAGTAACAGTTTGGAGTATAACAAGGTATTAGCTGGGAAATTACTTAGGTTATCTGCTCAAGCAGAGCCTGCTGTCAGCTGTTTAATAGATATACTGCTCATAGCTTGCCAAATATAGTTTTAAAACAGTGTCATGAATAATATTGATTAGTCAGTTTCCATACCATGACTGGGCATTTGAGCCTTCTTCTTTTAGCCAGCTGGCCAGCGGTGCACAGGAGCAAACAATGTTTAAACTGTGTACAACTTTTTGAAACCTTGATATAAACCTTTACACCAGAAACTGACCCATTCCTCTTGTAAAGGGTCAAGAATGCACTGCAGCTTTTACTGCATTTCAATCATCATAGATTTGAAAGGAGATATTTATATACACTGTATAAAAAGAAATGTTTTTTCAAATTTTTTTCTCGCTGTCAGACATTTAATCAAACTAAGCCTTTCTGGTTTTAGGTCTCCCAGGATTACTTAAAATTGTTGTATTTGCTAAACACCACAAACATAGGTGATTCATTCTTTAGAGAATGTTTTTCTTTTTTTCAGATTCAAAGCTTACATCAGTCAGTCAGTCATTTTCTATACCGCCTCTTTAATAATGGGTCGTGGGGAAGCTGGAGCCTATCTCCAGCAGTCTATGGGCGGGAGGCGTGGTACACTCTGGACAGGTCACCAGTCCATCGCAAAGCAGCTCACAAACAACCATGCACACACTCGTTCACACACCTAAGGGCAATTTAGAGGAACCAATTAACCTAACAGGCATGTCTTTGGACTGTGGGAGGAAGCAGGAGGACCTGGAGAGAACCCACGCAGGCACGGGGAGAACATGCAAACTCCATGCAGAAAGACCCCCGGCCGGGAGTCAAACTCAAAGCTTACATGTATTTTAGTATTTACTTACTAGAATTACCTTTTAAATTGTATGACTTGAGTTGATGGTTTTGTTAACCGCATATGAGCTTCTCATAACAGTTTACTGAAATTTTGGACATTTCCTCCTGACCGAAATGCTGTAACTGAGACAGGTTTGTAGGCTGCTTAGCTTGGACGCACCATTTCATATCCATCTAAAGAGTTTTCAAAAGGACTACGAGTCTTTAACCTTCTGGCTGTCTTTTAATGTTGCATTAGTCCTTCTTACACAATATTCTTTCCACATGATGCCATCTATTTTGGGAAGTGCACAAGTCCCTCCTGGAACAGAACATCTCCATAACTATACTTCATAGTGAGGATGGTATTCACAGGTTTGCAAGCATCCGCCTTCTTTCTTTCAAATGCAATGATTGCAATTATGGCAAAAACACTCCAGTTGATGTTTCATTAGACCAGCAGAGATGTTTCTAAAAATTAAAGTCTATCTTTGAGTGCATTTGCAATCTCCAATCTGGCTTTTTGCATGTTCATTTTTTTGGAGTAACGGCTTCTCCCTTTTCTTATTAGAGGACAATATTATTTGTATATTTGTATAGCACAGTAAGCATAGTAAGTTTATTTGTATAGCACATTTCAAGAACAAGACAATTCAAAGTACTTTACGTGATAAAAACATAAAAAAAACACTTATAAAGTATGTTGTAGTGGCATAATAAGGGAATGTACGTAAAAGTTGGAAAACATTGAAAATGATGAATAGTTTAAATAGAATAATCAAAAGCAACTCTAAGCAAAAGGGGTTTTAACCTTAATTTAGGGGACCTCTGTGATTCAGCATTTTTGCAGTTTCTGGAAGTTTGTTCCAGATTAGTGAGGCATAACATCTGAATGCGCTTCTCCATGTTTGGTTCTGATTCTTAAGAGGAGACTTAAACCAGAGCAGCTGAGTGGTCCGGGAGTTTGTTACAAGTCTTTAATGTTTTAGTGCTAAGCCGTTCAGTGATTCATAAACTAACAAAAGTATTTTAAATTATATTCTCTGAGATACAGGGAGTCATTGTGGGGACCTGAGAATAGGGGTGATGTATTCTACTTTCTTAGTTTTAGTGAGGACATAGGTAGCAGCGTTCAAGATCAGCTGCCTGATGTTTTAGGCAGACCTGTGAAGTAATCAGTTTCACTAAAGATAAACACATGGATGAGTTTTTCAAAATCTGCTTGGACAGTAGTCCTTTAATCCTGGAAATGTTCTTCAGGTGTTAGAAGGTTGACTTGGCAATTTTCTTAATGTGCCTCTGAAGGTTCAGGTCTGAGACCATCACTACACCCAGACCTGATCAGTGGTTTCTAGCTGTGATAACTGAAGCTGTGTGACTCTTGATCGCTCCTCCTTTGGTCCAAAAATAATTACCTCAGTCTTGTTTTTATTCAACCGAAGAAAATTATGGCACATCCACGCATTGATTTGTTCTATGCATTCTTAGTCACCTGGTGACATTGTAATGTTGAGCTGGGGTTGGCATGTAGAGGTTAAATGAGTATTATTATGCGGATGACATTAAACACCTTAACAAGGGGAGACTCGGTACTGTTGTGAGCATGGAAACCTGACTGAAAGACGTCAAAGCAACTGGTCATTGTTAAGAAGGTACTGAACAGTTGAAACACAGCTTTTTCAGTAACATTACTGATGAATGGAAGATTTGAGATGAGCCTGTAATTTTGCAATAGCATCTTGGTTTTATAATCAAATTCCAGGAGTTAAATCACCTTAAAAATTTCCTTGAATCAGTGACAAAAGAATATTTTTCAAAAGAATAGTTGACACAAAACAGTTGTAAATATGCCCTTAAATTCCTAAATATTTTTCAACAAAATGGTCAGATGTCTTAGCTTCTGGCTTTGGTTGTCAACAGCCACATTCACCTTTTACTTACACTATAGTCTCCCTATTTTTCATGGGAAACCTGGATAAGTGGTAGATATGAGGACTCATTATCACTAGAAAAAGTATTGCACATATTCTATGCAAATCCTTTCTTCCGCTGTGGAAAATTATTTCGTTTTCATTTAGGCTGACCACTATCCCGCTTTAACAGTATATACTGTGTGCCACTTATTTGTCATTACTCCTCCTCTTTCTGGCATCGCACCAAGTGTTGCCACCTAATGGGATATATAGGACACCCCTGACTAGAGTTTATTTTAACCTGTTGTGAAAATGATTTTCCACATTTGTTTTTCAGCAAATGCAAATTATTAAATTTGCCTGTTATTGTACTTAATGATATGTTTTAAAGCTGCAACAGTTCCCACTGTTGAATAAGAGGGAATTTTTAGGAAGCCAAGCAACACATCTCACATTATTTATAATTCCTCATAATTTTCTTCATGTCACAATTTTCTGAGTCAGGGGAAGTGTGAAAAATGAGTCCAGCAAGTAATTGTCGACACTCTTCAGTGCTTCATGGGAGAAAAAAACTGGATAACAGGGAAGGACTGGGAAGCAAAGAGGGACAGACAAGAGAGAATGATGCAGCGTGGTATCATAAATGTACTGTTGAGTGGGCTGTGTGAGAGGTATTACGGTGAATAAAGAAATAAAGAGAGTGCTGAGGAAAATGGAGAGAGTTATGGTAAGAGGGTGAGGAGAGGCGGCGCTTCAATACCTCGTTAGGGAGTGTTCTGTCTGTGAGCAGCCTACTGCGAAGTTGGATCGGCTGCCCTAGCTCACAGGAGTGGTGCCGCAGGCTCTCAATGTCTGCCCCTCAGTTTTGGCTTTGTTCCCACCCACCTACTCATTGCTCATTTTCATTTACAGCTGTGAAGGTTTCAAAAGCACAGGAATGTGGTCTTTTATGCCCAAACTGCCTGTGTGCAGATTAAACCACAATGGAACACACAGTAAGAAGCTTTTATAATACCAGTGTAAAAATAGATACATTATTAAAATGATACTTAATTTGGTATATAACTCAAAGATAACTTTAAATAATTATGGGTGTGATGACACTCACACTGTTGGGTTCATGGAAAATGATACAAGGTTTAAACAATTTATTTGGGTTTTTGTTTTCACTATGAGAAAAAAGGTTTCAAAAATCACACAAAAAAATTGTACCTAGTGTATAATATTCAATTCCATGGTTGACCAATCCATATAGTGCAGTTTCTATGCTTGTCCAATTCTTAGGAGGTGTTCATGCCAAAAAAAAAAAACATTGAAAATACTCGCTTTTTGTGTTTAATCTTTGTTCAGTATACAGTTTAAAAAAAAGTTAATGATTCAACAATATGAAAGAGACTGAGAAAAAATGTCCTGTGTGCTGATCACAAGGAATACAAGGGCCCATTTCACATTTTCCAAAAGCACCTCTTAATGATCTGATCTCCAAGACTAAAGGGCAAATATTCTGTGAACTGATGAAACAAAGGGGAACATTTTGGAAGGTGTGTGTCCTGTTACATCTGGCATAAAGCTTACACATCATTTTAGAAAAATATCAGCCAAACATGCTGGTGGTAGTGTGATGGTCTTGGCCTGCTTTGCCGCTTCAAGATCTGGACGACTTTCCATAATTGATGGAACCGTAAAGTCTGCTCTCTATCAGAAAATGCTGTGGGAGAATGTCTGGCCATCAGTTTGTGATGTTAAACCTCACATCCATGTGAGTTAATACATTTGGAGACACTGATCTTTTCACATATTGGCTTATAATTAAAGTCATTATTTGAAAATTACATTTTGTATTTACTAATACAAATTTTAATGTCAGTCAGTCAGTCATTTTCTACCGCTTATTCCATAGTGGGTCACGGGGAGCTGGTGCCTATCTCCAGCAGTCTACGGGCGAGAGGCAGGGTACACCCTGGACAGGTCGCCAGTCCATCGCAGGGCAACACACATACAACCATACACACACTCATTCATACACCTAAGGGCAATTTAGAGTTACCAATTAACCTAACAGGCATGTCTTTGGACTGTGGGAGGAAGCCGGAGTACCCGGTGAGAACCCACGCATGCACAGGGAGAACATGCAAACTCCATGCAGAAAGACCCTTGCCGGGAATCGAACCCAGGACCTTCTTGCTGCAAGGCAACAGTGCTACCAACTGTGCCACCGTGCAGCCCAAATTTTAATGTCTGGTATTAAAATTCGTGTGATTATCTTAAACATTTAAATGACAAAAAAAGCTTCTGTCAGTCTGCCCCGGGGCAGCTGTGGCTTTAATGTAGCTCACCACTGTCAGTGTGTGAATGTATGTATGAATGGGTGGATGACTGAATGTTGCGTAAAGCGCTTTGGAGTTGATAAAGTGTTATAAGAGTGCAGGCCATTTACCATTTACTACATCTCCAAACCACATTAACCATCATTCAACTTTTTAAAAATAGGTCTAGGCATTTAAATAGTTTACAAATTAAATAAATGTATTTCTGATTAATTATGATTAACAAAGCGATGTGGATAACTGTGACTAAAAACTGGAACAGCTTGAAGCATCTGACTTAAAGCATCCTATTGTACAGTGGACTTCATTTTTCATTCATTTTGTTCTTATATTTACCCTGACTTGTAAGATCACCTAATCTACAAATTATATACTATTACTTTCATATGATTCTTTAGGGCTTATTTAGGCAAGCAGCAAGTGCTCTGTGTATAGAGTTTAGAGGATATTGATGTCTGCTCATACATAAACATGTGTATTGGAATTTCAATAATTAATTGCACAGTTAAGAAGTGTTACATGTGCGTGTAAAGGTTATGACCTTTCTGTTATCTGTGCCATCTTCAAAAACCTCTCCTTAAATTCAATGATATAGAAATTCCTGAATCTGATACATGTCTCTTTTTTTTCCTTTTTACAGCTGGGGCTTCACGGTTTACACGGATAAACATCAGTGGTGAGTTATACAGAATCTTTTCAGTAAATGAACTTACAGTTGTGATTTTTACTGTTTCTGTGTAAATTTCCGGGAAACCAGAAAAACCTGGTGTTTCAGTTGGAGATTTCTTCATGATCTAAATGGGTTCATTAAGGGTGATATGAATCAGTTTGGTGATGGGAATGATGAAGGCAGAGCCTAGCAAATTATCAGTCGGAAATTCCATTCAATACAATATAAATCAAGTTTATAAAATCTTTTATTTTCATCACTTTTATGAGCTTTATTTTTCGACTTCCATTTTCTCCATTCTAATTGTTTATTATGTTTAGCTTCTTCCACCTCTTATTGTTGAACAGCACACACACAACGACAGAGGCTGCGAAGATTTATTATTTAGTCTTGAAAACAAAGCTTCAGAGACACAATTTTAGATTGTTGGTAGAGGCGGAGAATATGTGGTTTTTTTGAAATTTCTGTGAAGTTTCCTGAAAATGGACACGTTTACATGCCCATTGACATAACATGGCATTAAAAGGTCAGGAAAAGAAAATTGTAGGAAAAAACGTTTTGTGTCTCATAGTCAAAACACACCCCTCCTTCACCTGTTGCTGCACTCTGTCTGGGGCCTGACAGAGAGGTATTTTGCAGAGAAAATTTGTATAATTGAAAGGTTTTGGACTACCTCTGTATTGGATACAATATACATTTTTATCAATTTGTGAAAAAATTAGATTTTTTCCAGTCTTATATGATAGAATAAATAGAACATTTATTGGTATTAAAACAAAACTCTAATTTTCATTACAAGCCACCATGCAAAATCAAGTACTTTGTCACATTTCAGAAACATTATTAAATTCTGTATAAAGTATACCTCCACATCTGGGCGGTTGGGTTGATAAATTGATACGCAGGATGACTGCTAATGATAGTGAATCCTCCTCTTGCCAGGTCCATTTATGATAATACCTGAGGTGTCCCCTCTGAAGGCATAATGCACAGCGATATGTAGAAAATAGGTGAATATCTATGAGTGATGTGACCGCGTTTACCCCCCACAGGCACTTCTGCTGTGACAGGAGGGAGACACAGATCAGCTGGGTGGCAGACATCATCGCTCTGAAGGTAAAATAAAATGCAGCTGAAAACATGAAGTACAAGTTAGCTCTCCTCTAATGTAAAATCTTTGATAAAGCTCCTAAAAGCATAAATGTTATATCGTTAGATTTTCTCAAACCACAGACGTGTATTGAGAAAAATTGAAGATATTTGTTAACTTTTAAACAGTGTTTTGTCAAAACATCAAAGTTATGCAAATTGTAATTTTGCTTTAGTCAGGAAAATACACAGAAAGTGAAGGTTATTTTAATACCACATTCATTACAGCTGTCTTAGACAGAATATTGAGAGAGCCAACTTTGTTGGATTAGAAATAACCCCTCATTGGGATATAATCAGGGTTCTTTGCTGTCATACAACTCATTAAAAGTGGTAGCTCTTATTTTTTCTTTTCCTGATAAATGATGGAACTGGAAGGACGATTCATTAGTCCTTTATTATTGTCCATTCTGTTGACATTTGCTTTTATCCTTGGTTTTCTTCAACAGAAGGGGCTTCTTTGCAGCCCTTCCTGTCACAAGGATTTCATTTAAAAATCCTCTACTTACTTGCCGCCAGTATTTTGAGTGAGCTCTCCACTGGTGGCAGAGCTTTAACCCATAGATTCAACAGGTATCAGAAAGATTCTTCAGCGATTTTCGTTATATCTTACAATGATAGCATCACACGGTACCTGCACATCTGTTGGCTGCGAATTGATGATGTTAATCTTCTGTTGACCGACATACATCTCAGAGGTGCTCTTTTCAACTGTGGTCTGGATAATGAGAAGACCTTTGGAGTAACATGAACCCGTTGTCATGTTCAAGTAACCACTTTGAGATGATTTGAGCTCTGTGGCATGTTGCATCAATCTGCTTAAAGTAGGGCATCAGTCCCCCAGCATCCATCGTGGCAAAAGAGATCATACCCCAAAGATTAACGGCCCTTTGGTGACCCGGATCAGGTTTTCCAATGATGGCCCACACATGGGCCAGCACAACGGCAGCTTAAAACAATAGTGACCCTGTACTAGTTTAGAACAATTTTAGTACTGCCACCAAATGCCAGTCTAATATACAGTATCTCACAAAAGTGAGTACATCCCTCACATTTTTGTAAATATTTTATTATATCTTTTCATGGGACAACACTGAGGATTTGACACTTTTGATACTATGTAAAGTAGTCAGTGTACAGCTTGTGTAGCAGTATAAATTCAAACTCACTTTTGTTCCCAGGGTTTTAGAAATTAATGAATGTGTGTTAAGTTATTTTAAAGGGACAGTAAATTTACATTGTTATGCAAGCTGTATGCTGACTACTTTACATTGTATCAAAGTGTCACATTTTCAATGTTGGAAAACCTGATCTGGGCCACCGGGTTGAGCAGAACCAGGCCAGATCTCTTTTGCTATGGTGGGATTACATCACCCCCCACTAACCTGAACAGTTGAGACAAGGCAGGATGGATCCATCCTTTCATATTATTTACTCCAGATTCCTTCCCTACCATCTGAACGTTACATTTGAAATCAGTTAATTGAACCAGACAAAATATTTACAATCTGCTACTGACCAATTCTGTTGAGCCGGGGGAATTGTAGGTTCACTATCCTGTTTTTATCTGACAAAACATCTGACCCGCGCAATCCGCTGCTTTAGTCCATCTGCTTCAGTTTGATGTGTCATGCACTCAGAGACTGCATTTCCCATATATTGGTTGTAACAAGTGTTTATTTTAGCTACTGTCCACACAACTGCCACTCACTGGATTTGTTTTGGTCTTGTTAGTCATTTTTCTTTAAACCCAACAGATGGTTGGGCATGACCAACAGTTTCTGAAGTACTCACCATGTCTGGCATCAATATCCATCAATAACATTCAAAGTCATTTAGCTTCCCCTTCGTCGCCATTCTGATGAGCTGAATTTGAACTGAGTTTGAACTTTAGTAAGTTGTCTTCATCATGCATTAATGGCTAAATGCATTGAGTTGCTGAAATGTAATTGGCTATTTCCCCTATTTGTTTTAACAATAAACTCAACATATGTACCTAATAGGGTGGCAGATGAATAGATTTTGATACAGTAATTTCAGCTGGACTCTTTCACAGCTTCCCTCTAATTATTACAGCAAAATAACATGAGCTGATGGTTTTTGTCCCCTCCCAAATTAAATAGTTTAAGCCCAAAATTGTATTAATTAATATGCATCTGATCATTAAAGATAATTTAAGTAGAGTGTGAATTGTCATCGCACAAACTGAAGCTGAAAAATGTACAAAACGCAACATTCATGTTCCTTTGCCAAAGCTTTAGGCCATGGCTGTATGCTTCTCCTCTCCTATTTGGGTGAAAAATGCCCTTAATTACTCACAAAATAAATCAATTTTTAACTCTTATCAAAGTTATTAGAAGTAGTAGGTATAAATAAATAAATCATATGTTCCCCCAATAAGTCATTTCTGTAGTGCTGTCAGGCAGATTAAACACATAAAGCAGGGGGAGAACTGTAAAGTTTTTTGAGGTCACTCTACAATGACATAAATCAGTTTATGTGGAAGAGCTGTGAAAATAAGGTCAAGGCAAGTGTAACAATCACATTGTCGTGCTTAGCCCCCAGACAGAGCGCTGTGTTGTCACTGTCAACTGCTGACACAGCACATATGACATAAATAATGCAGGCCAAAACAAACACAAGCCGAGCTGCTATGGATGTCACATATTCTTGAAACATTTTTTTTCTCTCCTCTAACATTAATTTCCACCGTCCTTTTGTTTTTAATGTTGTTTTCTCCTTAAAATAAATACATGAGAATATTTTCTGGTGATTTTTAATATAAATAACTAAGGTGTTTTTTGTGCTCTCAGGACATTTAATCAGTATTGGCACTCCTTTATGGGAACCTGTCTCCGGTCACAGTGCTGTTTATCACGGGTACTTACTGTAAAAGCCTTTTAGTGCTTTAGTTTGGGTTAGCAAGTAAAAAGGGCAACACTGTCAGGGGAGATTGATCTAAAGGGAAAGACTATTTGTTTTGAAGGTGTTTATTTCAGTGCACTCTTTTCTTGCTCTCTGGAGACGCTTTTAGCTCTGCAACAGCTAAATCTATAGCAGACTGAAGCTGGCTAAAAGTATTAAGATTCTCCATCCTAAATCCTCTAAACATTAGGATTGTCGGCTTCCAGCAGAGAAGCTTTCTGGGAAGGACAGTGGACCTGTGTGAAGGCCAAAGAGAAATGTACGGACCAGAAACTATAACAGGGGGGTCCAGGTTCTCTTGATTTCCATTACCTGTTATCAAGCACCGTACTCCTACAGTTTCCATAGCAACCAGCGATGGAGGATCTCACTCTACAGTGAGGTGTAATGAGTGATGGTGGTGGTGAGGGCTGGCAGGAGGGTGTAAAGGGTCCATGGACAGGTCCTCACAGTGATGAATTGAGGATTTGTTAAGAAGGCACAGCTCTGTTGGTTTGAGGGGTTGCAGTGGTTTTCAGAGGAGAACGTTGTTAAAGTTGAGGTTTAGCCAGAGATCAGAACTCGGTTGAACTTCTGGTATAGAACACAAATCCATCCCTCATGCTTGAAGTACACGTCAATAAATTAGAACATAATTGAAAAGTAAAATTATTTCAGTAATTCAATTCAAAAAGTGAAACTCTTGCATTATATATGTTCATTACACACAGACTGATACATTTCACGCTTTTGTTTCTGGTAATTTTGATGAATATGGCTCACACCTCATGAAATCGTATTGTTTAGTTCCTTAGAAAATTAGATTTTAACATAAGATCAATAAAAAATAATGTATAACACAGAAATGTCTTGTTATAGCCTACACAGTCACGGGAAAGAGTGCTGACTTGACAGCAGTCCACCAGACAATGAGGGTGCAACAGGATAACCTTAGCCTTAAAATATTCATATTTGTATTAGGATATAACTTTATAAGGACATTGTTTTAACCCAGCCCAAAATCATAAACTATTCAGCAGAGTTACAAACTGTTCTTGATACAATAATCACCACTTACCTAAGTGGAAATACTGCATTCTTCAAACAGTAATGACATCAAAGGTTTATGGATGTCTCTGAATTACACTCAGAAGTAGTGTTAGCTGAAGCCTTTAGTGTTGCAGCTGTTAACGACTTTTCTGGTTCAAACTGGTTTACAAGCCATTTGTTCTCCTGGGTGTCTCCCTTGTTATCAGACTCAGAATCAGATAAGAAAACACTTTTCCTTTTTCTCTTTGACAGTAAAGACATAAAAATGGAAGTTAGGATTTGCAGTTTCTTATATTTACTCCTGAGAGGAGCTTTTTTTTCCACATCTATAGTCTGTATATCTGTAGTGTTTTTAAACAGTAAGTTCTAACCATAACATCTTTGTTTCTCAAAACAAATTTAAATTTCTTGGATTTTGATGTCGATCCTTATTTCTTTGAACTAAACTATAAAAAAATTTAGCTAATTATGAAACAGAAGAGAGCTTCAGCTAACATCTGCAAAGTGTAATGTAACAGTTCTGTTGCCACACGTTAGTAAATCCATGATTTCTAATAATTTGTCATGAGAATTCGCACCATTTAATGGCTCTGCAACAATTCCCAATTTTTTGCGCAGTGGGTGTCTGCAGATTTCTGTCTCTGTCAATATTTTACTCCCAAATACAAGTAACACGGGACCATGGTTGTGCTGCGTCTATTAAAACAGTATAAACTAAATATAAACGTAAGATAAACCAAGCAACTCTTGCCCCAACATCCAATGCCCAGCCATGGCTTCTTGCAGCTTCAATTCTCTATAATTTTCTAGACTAGAAGTAGAGCGGCAAAATATCAGGAAAATATTTTTTAATTATCATACTATTGCTGAAAGTTGTGATGTCTATATTGCTTAAAGTTAACCCGCATTTTAGTGATCCTAACAGTCCTTTCCGATATTGCACACACTGATATTGCTTTGGTGATTGTGATTTTGATTTATTGTACAGGTTTAACTACACGATAGATACTTACTTTTAGTTGTTGATTGTCAAAGCAGGTAAAAATCAACTCCCAGCAGTTACGAATTGACTTTTGCCTGGCAATAAACATCTCACAGTGGATATAAATTAGTAGACTGAGAAAAGTCAGGTGAGAACCCACAAAGCTTCACAATTGCGATGGTTTGAAATGATCACCACGTAAACTTAACTCATTGCTTCTTTTGGTTACTTTTAAAATTAACTTTATTTTTATTGAAGTTTGTGCTCTTTACTTTGTTTGTTTAGCATACCTCTGACTTCAGGCTTAGCAGTACCTCCAAAGAAACTGCAGATCTCAAAGTCTCCAAAGGAGGTGCTAAAACAGAAAGCAGCCTTGTTCCAACATACAACCACAGTTTCAGCACAGACGTAAGGCAATCACTTGAAGACTTAGTTTCTTTTGACTTTGTCAAATGTAATTTTATATTAAAGCTCCTAAGCTGCTTTCATTAGTGTGTTTCATTCTTATAAACTGTTTAGATTTTTTATGTATCATTACTTAGAAGTTGTTGTCTAAAAGATTTTAAAGGACAACTGTATCTTCCTTTTCCTGCAGCTGACTGATAGGAGGGTTTCTCTTGGAGACGTCGACTGGAGGACAACCGAAGTCCCTGGACGTCACCTCAAAACCAACACCGTACCCAAGTGTCGAAACCTATCTGAGGCAACAGAGGTGCCTCACCGTAGAACCTCCATGGACAATTGCATGTCTCCACGACTGCTACCTCCATCCGTGCCAAGACACATGAAGCCCACATCACTGAGTGTTTTACCTCAAACCGGCAATAAGATGCCTGGTAAAAAAGCTCTTCCAATTAGTGGGGGAGTTATGCCCCCTAACCTGCTTAATGAACTGAACTTGGTCTTCAGCAAGACTGGTCGCAAGAGCACTGAATGACAAAATAAAAAGAGAGATTGTTAGTTTATATATGAATGGTACAGTCTGAAAGAAGAGAATAAAGAAACATAAATGAAAGAACATACAGTTTAGATAGACAGAGTCATGCTGTTATTTTGCCGAGCACTGCTTTTGAACTCTGATATTAAAGGAGATGCTGGTGCACGAGGGATGAAGATAACAGGTGTGGGAAGCCATGGAGGTCATGACAGACCTTAGCTGCATATAGCAATGGCCAAAGCACTACACAGTGTGATATAAATGCCGATCTTTGAAACTGAAAGAAATTTAGAAAATCACGCCAGACTAAGTATCAAAGGTTAGCATCAATATGTTAAATTTCATTTCATGCTTGTGCTGTTTCTTTAAGAAGCGTGTTATAACTGTATAGTAGTAGTAGTATTAAGTATTTAAGAGCATTATAGTGTTTGTTTTATTGAAGACTATCTACTGGTGAAACAAATTCTTTTTAATATTTTGGTGGCAGATTCACAGCAAAATGTTTCTGTATATACAAGAAATAGTGTTTCTTATATTGAAATTTTACCACAGGTTTTACATATTCCTTGTGCATGTCTGCATATAAAATGGTAAAAGTTGAGCCTTTATTAGGTTCTTGTTTATATAAACACATGGTACAGCATGTGTGGTAGAAGGGAACTAAAGTCTTAAGTATATTTATATTTCATAGGTGACTTTTATATTGTAAGCTTTAATTATACAAGTAGAGGTGTTTTAACCACTTTAAACTGCCTGCCCTCAAATGTTATTTTAATGTACAGCATGAATATATTAATAAACTCAGAAAAATGCTCAGTGATGTTTTAGTGAACAATTTAATCTTTAATTATTACTTATTTCCATCTTAATAGTTTGTGCCTGTTTCAACTTCAATGATGTTCATGTAAATACTTTTAGCTTCATTTCAAACTACAGTATTTTGCACCTATAAATGTAAATGATTGACTACTATATTTGATAAAGATGTAATGGTGCATGTATTCATACCAAACCGACATGGTTCAAATGTTACAGTGTGGTTCATGTTGTAAGGCAACAAATACATTGTTCATATCTGGAAAAAGAAGGAGCACATTAGAGGGTGACACGGGAGTGGATTTTCTCTCCTGTCCCATCCCGCTCCCACAGAAAAAGGTCTTGTCCCATCCCAATCCCAGGCCAGCATAACGAAAAAAATCCTGTCCCGTCCCACTCCTGGTAAATTGACTCCCACTCCCATCCCGCTCCCATTCAGAACAACTCCCACTCCTGTGCCACTCCCATTTTTGTTTTCTTCATTTAGTCTTTTGGCAATTTCTTTGTTTGAAGGACCAGTTAGGTCCCTGTTTTTAGCTGTAGTAAAGGCCAGTTAAAGTAAAAAGAATAATAATGAAGAAATAATAAAATATCAAACAAGGAAACAGACCATGTCTATCTTAGTTGAATAAACAAAATGTACCTAGTTGTATTTTACTTATTTAGTAAGTGATCGTTTCCTTTGAACAATGACATCACTTTTATGTTTCAAGTTGCTGGAACGAAAGAAAAATGCACCTAGTAAGAGAACTGTACTTGTTGAACAAAAGGACAAAAAGGCATTACCTTCATAATTTAGAAACTGTAGCTCAATGGTTCACAGCCCTGGTCCTCAGGGACCCCTTCCCTGCAAGCTTTAGATGTGTGTCTGCTCCAGCTCACCTGATTCAAATTCTGACATGACCTCCTATACAGGCATCAAGAATGGAGGGTCAAACTGGACAAATTTAATACAATAAAATCATCATTAAATAAATAAATGTTGTGAATGTCCCATAAGTGAAGTAAATGTAACATGAAAGAAATGTAACATTAAATGTGCCATTAAATTAAAGGTACCATTTATTTATTTAATACATCATTAGAAACAATAAATGTACCATTATATCATGAAATGGACTATCATGCAATTAAATGTGCCACTGAATAATTAAGTATAATTTTAAAGATGACATGACATAATTAGTGGTACACTTAATATTTAATGATGTATTAAATAAATTGTAAAATTTATTGTTACATTCAATTTTTATACATATTTATTTAATATCTTCCCTTGATGAAGCCTTTCTATACGGAGCCCGCTAGGGGACAAGGAGGGACTTTTTCTTTTTGGTGTCCCCATGCAATACTTTTTGCGTTCTCACGCAATAGTCTTTGCGTTATTTCGCAATACTTTGTGGGATAGTTTCCAAACCAGATAACTGCAAAAATGAAACAAACACTACACCCGTTTTGAGATTTATTGAGTTTTATTTTGAAATCAGCCTTAAATAAAATTATCTTCAAATCAGACTAAAAGACAGTTTTTATCCACAAGCTGTCAAACAAACTACTGAACAATAATACTGCACGAAACCACATCTGTGACACTTTGTTTGCTTATTACTGCTGCATGATGCGTACTTTTGTTTGGTACGTCATTAGTGTTTTTGTTTTTATCGTGATTTGAACGGTTCTTCTTATACTAAGCATTTAATCGCATTGTTAAGCTGCATATGACAAATAAACCATATCAATGACATATCAGTGCTGTTTGTTTTATGAGCAGTTTGTCATCTGTGCAGCTGTTCCAAAATGCCGAACGCAAAAGTATTGCGTGGGGACGCAAAATAAATACATTTCCCCATGTCCCCTCACAGGCTTCCGTACCTTACCTCTTAAATCTTTAGAGCACATGCAGCAATTTTGTTGGTCAGATGAGACTTGACACATGTTGGTACTTTTGGTTTGATGAATGAAGAGATGCAGGGCTGATTCAATCCAGAATCTGTTTTACAAGTGTCCCTTAATCACTGGTGAACTTGATTACAACAAAACACGTTTTACAAGCAGCAGACCGCGTGTTAAAACCGCTACATTCAACTCTCCTGAAGTTCGGTAATATTTGCGACTTTCCTGTCAGCTCTATGAGTTTAATAGATAAGTCCTTATTTCTGACTTTACGTTACAAATCCAATTTTACCACGTCCAGTTCTCCACCTGCGTTTGCTCCCTCCATTCTGAACGCAGGTGGAAAACATCGATCAGAAGCACTGTTGGCTTGTGGGTCGTGTAGTTCGTTTGACTCGCATTATAGTATAGGCTTCTTGGAAAAAAAACTACACAATGGCGGCGTCAATTCAAGTTTTTTTTTCTTAAAGTTTAGAACAAAGTCTCAGTTTTACATTTCCAAAGACAATTGATCCTAGTTTATTTTCCCTCCTATTGGTTAGCTCCCGCTCCCGTCTGCTCCCGTTCATTTTTTATCTTGTACCGTCCCAATCACGTGATCTTTACTGATGCTGTCTCCCGTCGGGAATCCCGTGGGAATCCCGTGACCCGACTCCCGAAAAAATGTCAGCATCTAGAGCACATACGGTTTCACTGGTTTTTATAAAGACCCAACTCAGAAAATAAGTTAAGAAACATTCTAAGGTACTCCACACCAAAGGAATGCAAGATCCACATGCAGGATCCGGATTTCTTACTGGAAAAAGATTCGTGCTTCACTGCAGTGAGTATATAGAAAGCTAAAATGTTTGCATGAAAAACAAGCCAATTATAGCATGCTAGGCCTAGAATGGCTGTAACAAATGCCATGTTTGAGTACAAGATGGTTCACCAGTGTTTTTCGTGCCCACAAACCGTGGGCCAATGGTCAATGAACGATTTTGTAATCGTGTCATCAGAACTGCAATGTAATATCTTGGATACTCTGATAATGAGAGAGCCAGAGCTCTCAACTGAACCACCTGGAGAACTTTGATGCTGTCAAGCGGAGCAGGAAAGACCTTCAGGGCCTCTTCTCTCTGGGGACTCCTGAAACAGCTGACAAGTGGCCAGAAGGATGCAACTTTTCGAGAAATGGAAGCAAACAGCTGTCGAACGAATTCCAAGAAGTCATTATAGAGGACATTTGTTGGCCCAAGGTAAGTTTTGAAAAGCTGTCAGTTGCATAGGTTACTGTCAGTTAATACCTCACACACATTAAAATGATCCTTCTCTGTAAGGTAGTTGGGCTTAGCTTTTGAAGGTTTAGAGCTCCATCATCAAAGGGAACCTTGTAATCGAGCCACTGCTCCTCTGAGTCCAAAAGGAGCTGACTGAGGTGGTTCATCTGATCGGATGCCCCCTGGGCACCTCTCATTGGAGAATTTTGCAGACATAATCCCTCTGAGGGGGTACCCAAGGGAAGACGCAGAACCCAATGGAAGTATTATATATAGCCTCTGACCTGAGTACACTTTGGTATCCCCCAGAATGAGCAGGACAATACAACATTAGAACCTCTCACTAGCAAGTTTGTTTGTATTTCTAGTTTGGTATTGGAGAGGGCTATTTACTGTTTAAAAACAGAGAACATTTTTTTTAATATTTGTTGTACCAGACACTCATGAAAGCATGGTCCCAAAACTGAGATAAACATTGAACCTTTGATTTATTTGTACTTATAAACCTTTATTTAATATTTAATATCTTTCCGTTGTGTCTGCCTCCCTTTGGCCCACCATTGGGGTCCTATTCAGAAATATCTGTCAGGACTTATTTTCTATATAAGGTTCTGAGACAAGGAATTGCTTAATATATGTAAAATGTCTGCTTTGTTTGGTTTTAGAACTTTTGAAAGTACAAAACAATTGTAAAAGTAACAAATTAGACTTTTTACTATAGTTTTCATAGAGTGCAACTTTGATTTTTTTTCTTTTCAGACTTAAGTACCATCTTTGATACTGTTGGTCACATAAATCTCTTGCACATTCTAGAGTGATTTGTTGGTGTTAAGGTTCTGGCTCTTTATCAATAATGCTAATATCATTTAAGCAGAAAGTGTCTTGTCACGCTCAATTAATATATCCCCACACTCCTAATTGAGCTGTGGTGTATCTCTAGGATCTGTCCTTGCCCTCCTTTTGTTCTCTGTTTGCAAGATTTCTTATGTTCATCACTTACAAAATTATTGTGTGCCCTGTCACATCTCTGAGGATGACACTCAACTGTGCATGGCTTTAAACATACAGCTCCCAGCAGTGTAAATAATTGCATAGCTTGTCTTTCTGACATTAAATGGGAACATCCTGAGATTTTGAAATGTATTAATTTAGAGGTTTGTTCCATTTGGTCCCCTGAATTATTTGTATTAGTTTTAGCAGTGGCGGCCGGCCCATAGGGTGTGATGGGGCGCCACCCTCCCTAATAAAAGAGGGAAATGTAAAATATATTTTTACAAATTCTGTCATATATAGATATAGATATATATCTATATATACGTATATCTGTTTTACTTACTGAAGTGTGTCTCTACATAATATGAAATTTATATAAACTACATTTCCCACCTACTGATATTCATTCACCAGTGAATTTCCACAGACAGACTCGTATGTTTCTACAATGGGGCACTGTTCAGAGTGCCCCAGTGGTGCAGCCGAATAGCCAATTGTGGGGCAAAGGAATAAATATACGACCAATCAGTGTCGCAGAATTTCATGGCTTTGGGAAACTGAAAATATCGCCCCTCACAGGTAAAAAAAACAACGCTTGTGGGGCGCAGTCAATCAGAGGGATGATGGCGAACTTAACGAGTGAGGTGCAGCTTCCACTGAATTTGGTGAGATCCTTATTTATTTACCCGTTTCACAAGAAGTACAATGGAACAGAAAATCCAGGTTAAGGAGCTGGATCCTGACAAGCCTGACATTATATTCAACCAGCAGTCCAAGGAGAAAAGTTAAGTCTACAACCGGAGTTTTTGCAAGAGTTGGTTCAAACGCAAGTCGTGGCTGACTGGCTGTGAAATATCCTATGCACTTTTCTGTTTTCCCTGCAATCTTTTTAGAAGTAGCAAATGTGATTTAATGTGAACACAGTCAGGACAAACCGACTTGAAGCATCTCTTTGAGCGCATTAAGAAGAATGAACAATCAAGAGTTCATATGGAAAACTCTATCAAGCTAGCTGAGCTCGGAAAGATTAGCATAGCTAAGCTGGATGACGGACATCGAGTTGAGGTATGAAGACACAATGAAGAGGTTGATGGGAATCATATTTTATCTGAACTCTTTGACTTTATTAAAGTTTTGTGGTGTTTTTGAACCGGCATTGCGCCTGCATGATGAAAAGAATGCTGTTCAATTGTATTTGTCGTCTCACTGTTGATTCCATTTCATATATTGGAGTAGGTAGAGAAATGTATTGTTACATTAGGCCCACCAAGAATATTTTTCACCAGCCGCCACTGAGTTTTAGTCTATCATGTAATGCCAGCCAGGCTGCTAGAAGAAAGATGTCAGTCCGTTCGAAGTTTTTATGCTCAAGTCAGAAATGCTCTTTTAGTTCTATCTTGATACAATACCAAAAACCAGGATATTTTCTTTAACTGTTGACGTAAAACAAGTTATGGACACCTTTCCTCTGTCTCGCCTTAGCTATTATAATGCTGTCAATTCAGGAAAAGATTGAGACTCCCTCTTTTGCCTCCCTTCATCAGCTTCTTGTTTATTTTAAACTCTATTTTTTATTTATGTCCGAAATGACTAACTCTGAACACATCTCAGACCCACTTACCCTTCAGATCTACAGGTCCTTCTCAAAATATTAGCATATTGTGATTAAGTTCATTATTATTATAAAAACACTTTTCTTTTATTGGTCAGATGAAATATGCTAATTTTGTGAGATAGGAATTTTGGGTTTTCATGAGCTGTATGCCAAAATCACCCGTATTAAGACAATAAAATACCTGAAATATTTCAGTTAGTGTGCAATGAATCTAAAATATATGAATGTTAAATTTTCATCATGACATTATGGAAAATAATGAACTTTATCACAATATGCTAATATTTTGAGAAGGACCTGTATACTCAGCCTCCTGCTAGCTGTTCCCAGGTCACACTTTGTGACAAAAGAAGACTGGACTTTTCTTTTAGAGCCCTTATTTTACAAAGCTCCCTGTAAAGGGGAATGGGACACAAATCTTTTACTACCTTCAAAATCAAAGTCAAAGCTTGGCTCTTTTGACAGCCTTAGGCCTTGTCTGGCATTTATTGTTGTGGTGAACACTCAACAGACTAAAAACATGTTGCCCTTTTTTGAAAGGGCTATTTATAGTTTGCTGTGTAGTCTCATTCTGGCTAAGGTGCATCTTTCACAGTTTAACCCCAAGAATTCAACCTTTTTTTTCCTTGACATGTTCAGATTTGGTCAGAACAATGTAACTGCTGCCTGGAACAATCTGAAGACTGAAACTAACTCACTTTTTTATTGTCAACACACATTTTCTCTCTCGTAGTATCAAAGGCTGCATGAAGATCAAACAAGGATGAGACCATTTTACAGGAATTGATATTCAGATGAATACATTTTCACAACTTTATCAGAAAGGCTCCAAGCTGTGATTTCATCTGACGTCAAACAGAAATATTTTGAGGGAAGAACACTGTGATAAAATCACATGGACATTTTCTGCCACCCAGTTAATACTTTAAGTAGGTCTTTGTTATTCAGTCCCGGACACATTTATTGGCAGCCCTGCAAAAGCCTTAAAACAAATTAAATTCAAAATAGTTTTTTATCGCAGTAGCATAACCTCACACCAGAGAATGTAGAAAAATCTAACCTTTAATTTGAGTACACTTTTTTGGTAAGAAAAAAAAATCATGTTTAAAATTATTGTTTTTAACAGAATCACCTGTTGTGTAATTATTTAAACAATAAAAACAAAATGAAAATGTTAAAAATAATGCTTATGTGTACTGAGTGCCTGTCAGGTATTATTTAGTCAACTCAGAGGTAAGAACGATAGTCATAGTTACAGGTCCTTCTCAAAATATTAGCATATTGTGATAAAGTTCATTATTTTCCATAATGTAATGATGAAAATTTAACATTGATATATTTTAGATTCATTGCACACTAACTGAAATATTTCAGGTCTTTTATTGTCTTAATACGGATGATTTTGGCATACAGCTCATGAAAACCCAAAATTCCTATCTCACAAAATTAGCATATTATTAAAAGGGTCTCTAAACGAGCTATGAACCTAATCATCTGAATCAACGAGTTAACTCTAAACACCTGCAAAAGATTCCTGAGGCCTTTAAAACTCCCAGCGTGGTTCATCACTCATAACCCCAATCATGGGTAAGACTGCCAACCTGACTGCTGTCCAGAAGGCCACTATTGACACCCTCAAGCAAGAGGGTAAGACACAGAAAGAAATTTCTGAACGAAGAGGCTGTTCCCAGAGTGCTGTATCAAGGCACCTCAGTGGGAAGTCTGTGGGAAGGAAAAAGTGTGGCAGAAAACGCTGCACAACGAGAAGAGGTGACCGGACACTGAGGAAGATTGTGGAGAAGGGCCGATTCCAGACCTTGGGGGACCTGCGGAAGCAGTGGACTGAGTCTGGAGTAGAAACATCCAGAGCCACCATGCACAGGCGTGTGCAGGAAATGGGCTACAGGTGCTGCGTTCCCCAGGTCAAGTCACTTTTGAACCAGAAACAGCGGCAGAAGCGCCTGACCTGGGCTACAGAGAAGCAGCACTGGACTGTTGCTCAGTGGTCCAAAGTACTTTTTTCGGATGAAAGCTAATTCTGCATGTCATTCGGAAATCAAGGTGACAGAGTCTGGAGGAAGACTGGGGAGAAGGAAATGCCAAAATGCCAGAAGTCCAGTGTCAAGTACCCACAGTCAGTGATGGTCTGGGGTGCCGTGTCAGCTGCTGGTGTTGGTCTACTGTGTTTTATCAAGGGCAGGGTCAATGCAGCTAGCTATCAGGAGATTTTGGAGCACTTCATGCTTCCATCTGCTGAAAAGCTTTATGGAGATGAAGATTTCATTTTTCAGCACGACCTGGCACCTGCTCACAGTGCCAAAACCACTGGTAAATGGTTTACTGACCATGGTATCACTGTGCTCAATTGGCCTGCCAACTCTCCTGACCTGAACCCCATAGAGAATCTGTGGGATATTGTGAAGAGAACGTTGAGAGACTCAAGACCCAACACTCTGGATGAGCTAAAGGCCGCTATCGAAGCATCCTGGGCCTCCATAAGACCTCAGCAGTGCCACAGGCTGATTGCCTCCATGCCACGCCGCATTGAAGCAGTCATTTCTGCCAAAGGATTCCCAACCAAGTATTGAGTGCATAACTGTACATGATTATTTGAAGGTTGACGTTTTTTGTATTAAAAACACTTTTCTTTTATTGGTCGGAGGAAATATGTTAATTTTGTGAGATAGGAATTTTGGGTTTTCATGAGCTGTATGCCAAAATCATCCATATTAAGACAATAAAAGACCTGAAATATTTCAGTTAGTGTGCAATGAATCTAAAATATATTAATGTTAAATTTTCATCATGACATTATGGAAAATAATTAACTTTATCACAATATGCTAATATTTTGAGAAGGACCTGTACTTGCAGCAAGGGTAGCCCACTTTGCAGTGAAACTACAAAGTTTTTGACACCCTATCTCTTTATTTATATGCACAGTTCAACAGACAGTTCAGACAGGGTGTGTGTGTGTGAGAAAGAAAGGAGGCTGGTTCTCACGAAGATAACAATGATCTCACACACACAGGGAGGAAGGCATAGTGCAGGTGCCTTGCAACACAAAGTTTTTACATGAGTGATAACAAGTTTTTGCACCCATCCAACAGTCCCTCCTTTTATCACAAGTAAAAACATTTAATATAAAAACGAATAAGAAAAATACTCTGTATGAGCAGAAACCCACGGACGGTAAACAGATTATATTTTGTGGGAAATACTCATACGGTCCCGCCGCCCTCGGCAACCATTAAAAGTTAAATGTTGATTAATACTTGAAATCATAAAAATAAAAGAATAATACTTGAAATCATAAAAATAAAAGAATAATACTTGAAATCATAAAAATAAAAGAATAATACTTGAAATCATAAAAATAAAAGAATAATACTTGAAATCATAAAAATAAAAGAATTAAAAAATCTGCCCTGTTTATGTCATCATTGTACTTTTTCTCATTTCACTTAAGCAACAACTTCTTTCGATTTTCTGCTGTAAGGTCATTTTATGAAATACAATGTATGAGTACACTCAGGCTTTTGATGTGATTTATTTACAACATGTCATCATAATCGTCCCCTTCATTTTCGTGCATTTCTACCTGGTTCAGTGTTGCATATGCTACAGTGACTGACTGAGTTACTATTCTTTGTACCATGCATTTGCAACATGGGATAATACATATTGACAGGAGACACAGAAGGCCCATGCATGCTATTACTGCAACTAGGAGAACCTTAAAAAGATGTATCCATCCCCCTGTGAGCATCCAATCTAACCAAGAAGAGTTAGGATCTGGGTGGTCATGTGCCATGACATTTTGCAGATTCCGTAGGTTGTTTAATGCTCCCATTATGTTTGCAGAGTGTATATTATCTGGGATATATGTGCAACAGGTGTTATTCAATAGAATACAAACACCCCCCGTTGATGCTGTTAGAATATCCAAAGCCATGCGGTTCTGAATTATCATGGCTCGCATAGCGCTCATTTCTGTGTTTTGACCCTCTTCTACTATTATGGAGTTATTTAGAAACAATCCAAATCGATAACTTAAAGTTTCCACGCGCAGCATTAATTTGCCCACACCTAACCAGGGTAAGAGAGATAATAATGTTTTATCATCTTTAGACCAAAGTTTAAATTCATCTGGGACATTTGTTCCCCAAATGGGGTCATGTGGTTTAACATCTATTTCCCTTTTTGATCTCCTATGTGGTATAACTATAGTCTGCTTACTAAGTACCACAGTGTGATCTGATGTGAAAACTGGGGCACATACACCATACCAACTGGGTGGAAGTACATAAGCGTTATTATCACATAACCATGCCACCCCTTCTATCCAGTATGTGCCGTTTCCGGGATTATTCCTGTAAGTGTAGAAGTAGTTAAATTTCGTAGTATTCCCTACAAAATGAGTATGATTCCCTGTAATATTTTGTCTTATGCAGTGTCGATGGTTTCCGGGGTCTGTTACATATGCTTTGAATGGTTCTGATTTCCCTGTAATGTTGAGAGGTTGCCATTGTTTTCTGTCGCAAGTGCAGTTTTCTGGGTCACAACTGTAATTTAATCTCTGGTTACTGAAAGATTGGTCTGGCATAAGAAATAACTTTTTATTTGTATATCCTATCAGGCCCATTGATATGGCGCAACTTGTCTCGGTGAGGTTCATAGCTTTGACATATATGGTGGGGCCTTGGGAATGCACGGGCATTATAGAACACACATAACAATCAGTTTTATTTTGAGTTTTAGCTGTGTCATACACATAACGATACCAGTAATTTTGCAGAAATGGGTGTGTGTTATGTCCTTCCGTCAGTGGTCTGAGATGGGTCCCGTCTGATGTCCATCTCTTCTGGTTCGGTATCACCTCCTGTGGATCCTGCTTTAGATAGAGAAAGAGTCCTGCTACCAGAATTAAGCTCAGGCTTATCAGTCCTGTCCACATGTTACAGAGAGCCATTTTATAATTGGGCGCAGATCAGCTGTTTTCTTCACCGGTTTGAGACGCTGGGCCATATGGGTCTTCCAACTCCTTTGAACCCGGACTTCCTCTGCTACCCCGTCGGTTGGTTTGGCTCCTGTAATGGCAAAACTGGCTTACAGTGGCTTTTATGGATCCAGGAAGGCCTCTCTGCTATTTTCAGAGCTGTGGGCGTTGTCAGGAGTATTTGAAACGGCCCTTTCCACCGAGGAGTGCTCCAATCCTTCCGGTGGAGTGTCTTAATCAGGACCAGGTCTCCAGGCCTCAGGTTGTTCTTTGGGATAGGAGCAGAGATTATCGGCAGACCACTGGACATTTGTGTTTCTTTTGTCTGCAACATTTTATTCATCCACTCAGCTAATGAAGGTTCCTGTTGTGCTTTCTCTATTTCATTCATGTCAGAGGGCAGAGAAAACGGTCTGCCATGTACTATTTCTTTGAGAATACAAATTCACATCAGCAACTTGTTGTCACGTGATCTCAGACTCAGAATATAGTGGGTGGAGTTATACAATGATGTACAGTAGGTGGCAAATGGAGTAAGAACAGTTTGATTTGGAGTTATTCTCATCCATAATTTAACCAGGGATAGGCATTTGGGCCATGGCTTCCCTGTTTCTTCCATTGTTTTCCTTAATCTTTAACTGAAACCCTAATGCTTTAAAACTTAGTTCTATTACACTATTTACAAAATGAGTTCCATTATCTGACCTTATAATCTGTGGGATACCATATGTGGGGAAGAAATGTGTCACTAGGTTCATCTATTACAACTAGGCAATATTTCTTCCCCCGTGTTTGCAACAAATTATGCATGATCTGCAAAAATTCTTTGCATAGTCAGAAAAATTTATAGTGTAGCATTAATGCTTTACCAGATGTGACATATTCCCCCCTTGACACGTGGGTCTTCCCAATGTGTCACTGTAGCCGCTGTGTTGTATACATTTTTTGGGAGGATTGGTTTATCTTCTATCTGATAGATGTCATCTTTTCTCTGTGCTCCTCTCTTTAGCCAGACCTTTATTTCTGTCTTGGGTGCTGACTGTTGGGCGTCTTTCAGCACGTCTGTGTCTATAAATAGCAGATCTGACATTTTCTCTTTAATAGGTTGAAATGAGTTAGTTCTGTCCCTGATGGTTTTAAAACCTCTATTTTGCCAAATCTTAGCATGGTGATGTATTGATCCGAAAACATATTGGCTGTCTGTGTATATAGTAAGTATTTGTCCCTCATGTAATTCACATGCTCTTACTACAGCATATAACTCTGCAGTCTGGGCTGAGCATGTATTGGGCAGAGATTTAGCTTCTATTATCCTATCGATGGTTGTTACTGCATAACCAACTCTATTCTTTCCATATTCATCTTTAGATGCTGAGCCATCTACAAACACAACACATGAATCTGGTATAAGGGTTTGAGAAATGTCTTGTCTGGGTTTTGTGTCTTCTTCAACTTTTGCTTTATAAGAATGTGGTTTTCCATCTTCTGCAGTAGGTATTAGAGTACTTGGATTTAAAGGGCACATCTTTTTAGAGTTATGTTTGGCTGTGATAATAATAGCGATGTCAGTGTGATATGCCTTGCATGTAGCGTCAGGTGCTTCTCTTAATATTCCTGACTTCAACATATCTTGTATTACTGGCTTAGTACCTTCTTCAGCTTCTGGCTTTAAGGGGTATTGACGGACTAATGGCCTTTTTTCAGATATTAGTTTTAACCTTGTATGGTCGGAACCCCTTTATAAGCCCTACATCAGTTGATGATTGGGACCACAGTTCAGGTGGGACAGCAGCTAGGGCAGGATGCATGTTGCTCTCTTTGCTCTCAGCTAAGCTCTGTATTTGTCCCTCTGCCTCATCTAAATGTGTCCTTGGATGGACTTTGACTGTCCACGCCAGAATGAGCTTCCAGATTCCTGTATTAGGATCTACCTTTGACAGTGTCAGTGCTGTTCCTGCAGAGGTTTAAAGCCTCTGTTTTTCCAAATTCTTATTATTCTTTTTTATCATATTTTATAAAGTAAGTCCTTATTACATTTAAAAATGAGATCAATATTTTTGGTAGTTGCTATCATTATAAATAATGCTTGGTTTAGTTCTTATTAAAAATAAAAACTCACTCACTGATGAACACAAAAAATGAAGGGCATATTATATCTTATAATCTTAGTTTGTCTTACCCAGTTTTATAGATACAACATACAGTTTCAGTCAGCTTTGTATTTAGTTCAAGTAACTAAAGTTTGTTTCAATTAACTCAAATTTTCTCTATTTCAGTCCAGTCCAGTAATTCTGTTAAGGTTAATTTCATCTTATGTTAAGTTTGAGTGTAATTATATCATTTTGAACCTGACTGGAAAACGTCTAAACGTCTGTTAAAATCTTTTTGTTTTACCATAGAGAACTGACCTAATATTATTATGGTAATGTTGAGGACTCTAATTTTTACATAACATGAAACAGACATTTATTTCACAAAAACAGAAAGTCAAACACAGACATTTGGTCACATGAAAGATTAAATACCCTGTTTGTAAAATAATTGTGAAAAATTGAAGACAGATCTATGAGCTTTCTTATGGTTATCAGTATTTTCAATACAGGTAGAACCTTTGCCATCTTTATATGATTTTTCGAAAAAGATTCTGGAAACCTTATTAAGATATAAGTTTGGCAAAGATCATCAGAACATCAGACCTTTATTAGCGCTTTTAAGGTCCCTCAAAGATGCATTACAATGAAATCAGTCATTCCCATTCACACACATTCACACACTACTTACTTATTTCTCTGTCAGAGTAATTTTATTTGCAAAAATTTGAACATAATTTAACTTCTATTATTTTTAAAATGCACATTGTTTTCTCATAACCCCTTTTGTTTCCACAAGGTCTGTTTTGAACGCTTCAATTCTTTTTTTTTTATTCACCAACAATAAGGTGGTCTTAGTGGGTCCACCTTAAAGGTGTTGTCTGTTGGGTGTCATGTTATCATTGTCAGGTCAGTGAGGTTCATAAGTCAGTCAGAACCTTGGTCATTTGTTCTGTGCACATAATGTTTCATAGATTCAGGCTATGATTAGTCAGCAAAGCTTCCACCTATAGGAGAAAAATTGATTGTTAATGAATGAGCTGCATTTCCTAGGAACACCATCTTCCTCCTGGATGAGCATCACCTGTTGAAAAACTTTCATCATTGTTTGTTTCACATATTCAATCAGATCTTTATATTATACCAGTAGGTGAAGTTGTTAGTATCTCATGTAGATTGACATATACTGTTGCATTTGGAGAGGATCTCAGATTAAATAAACATAGTTAGAGCTTCAATCCAGGTTAATTTTGTGTCTGCAGACTTTAGCCAATTTTTCTTTTTTTTTTTTTTTTTACATAAAGAGCAAGATTCAAAACATTTTCAAAAGGCAGATTGTGGCAGAATGTAGACAAAACTGCTTATTGATTGACAAAATAACATTCAAGCACACAATCACCATATTAAAAGGCTCTACTTCTAGAGAATCACTAAACTTCTGGGGTCCGGTTTTGGCCCGCGGACCTTGAGTTTGACACATGCAGGGTAGAGTTACAATTATTTTTTCAGACCTTTCAGCAGAGACAGGCTTCTGCTGTTTGCAGAAGTTTTATCTTTGTTTTCAGGCAGCTGCATCTCTTTGTCAAGGTCGTTTCACAGAGCTGAAATTTAACTTCTCTCAAAGAGGAAAAATCAAGAATGCACACAATTTGAGCCAAATATGGAATTATTTCCCTGTAAAATGAATCTTTTGCATTTTATCATGATATTGTTGGTAGTATAACACCATAGAATGATTTTTAAAGCACCTGTTTCTCACTAATGCTTGCCTACAAAATCTTTTACTCTCAGATTACTTCTTTCACAACATTCTGTTCTCCCTTCTCTAGTCATTGTTCACTGGGTTGTCCAGTTGGACAGTTTCCATGTTGTCCACATTGTCACCTCCTCTTTTAACTTCTTTTACCACGTCCTCTAAAACCACCTCTTAGTCTTTATAATTTGGGGCTACCTTGGTATTCTAAACCGGGATGGGTGGCGGTCCGCCCCCCTTTATTTGTTTTCATTTAAGCTGAAAGTTTTTTTCTGTGCTTTTCTTAAGGCCTCAGTATTATGGCTATGTCAGTTAAAGGCTGCTCTTATTGTTTTATTTTTATTTTTTATTCATCTTTTTGTTTTAATCTGTTTATCAACTGTCTGCACTCAGGGACTGAGAGGTCCCCTTTGAAATTATAATCTGGCAAGGTTTTTATTGTCTCTTGAATCTTTTGAATGCATAATCTCCAGTTTAAGATCCCCGTGTAGTTTTAGGATTTCAGTGATAATTAAGTTACCTGAAAATCCGTATTTTTATGCCATCGTGTACATATTTCTGTTAAATCAGAGCTTTTTCTCTGTCCCTTCCCCATTGTTCTTTGTTATTTTTCTCTTTTTAGTTTTCATTATTTCTAATTTTAGATCCCCTTGTAATTTTAAGACATCCTTTGAATCTAATTTGCCCAAAAACCCATGTTTTTTATTTTTTATTCCATCTATGACAGATCATACCTGCTCCTTTTACATAGTTCTCCATAAACTTTACCTCCCCTTCTAAGTCAATTAGTTTACTTTGTTTCTTCCCCATTATGTTTTATGTTAGTTTAATTATAGTATAAATGTCCCAGATAAAAGGTCACTGGCATGAGACTTTAAGGAGAGGACATTAACACGCCCTTCTACTGCGACTAATTCGCAGCGGTGTTAATTTTCTGGAATGAAATCCGACCTGAATCTCCAAAGTCACCAGTACGTAGTTTTCATCTGGGCAAAAGAAAACACAGGACTAGCAGAATCCTGCTGATTCTATTAAAATGCTAAGTCCTCCATACACACACAACACAGTCACACAGTTAGTTTCAGGTATCTTGTAATTTTTCTAAGTTAACTTGGTGTTATTTTATGAGCTCAATTTACTCCGTTCTTTTTACTTTTATAGCGCTTATTCTATTCCCTCGCAGGGGAATAACCCTTAGTCGTTTTATTTGGCCCCCTTCTTGGCGGGGCCCTACCTTAATTTGTCACTATTCCTTTCACGGTGGAATAAAGCCATACCAATGCAGCGTCCTTACCGGCGACGCACTACCAACGACTATTAAGTACTTTTCTTCTTTTATTTATATAGCGCTTACTCTATTCCCTCGCAGGGGAATAATCCTCAGTCGTTTTCTTTAATCCCCTCCACGGCGGGATTGTGCCAAATTTGTCACTATTCCTTTCACGGTGGAATAAAACCATCCGAATGCAGCGTCCTTACCGGCGACGCACTACCAACGACTGTTAAGTACTTTTCCTATGAACTGTATTTTAAAACTGTCTCACCTCGGAGTTGACTTCTTGGTGACTCTCTGGACCCTGTGAGAGTCACCCCGCGCCGAGGAAGGCGATAACCCACTGGCCAGGTGTGAATTCACACACACCGGGACTTTCAGCCACTCCGGCTAATGGAGGCTGTGCCGCGGTGCTTCGCTCGACGTCAGGCCACTGTTAAAGCAAAGAGAAATAAGGTTATTGAATTAATCCGGCTCGAAGGACCAATAAATGTCAGGTATTATTTAGTCAACTCAGAGGTAAGAACAATACAGTCATAATTACTTGCAGCAAGGGTAGCCCACTTTGCAGTGAAACTACAAAGTTTTTGACACCCTATCTCTTTATTTATATGCACAGTTCAACAGACAGTTCAGACTGTTCAGTGTGTGTGTGAGAAAGAAAGGAGGCTGGTTCTCATGAAGATAACAATGATCTCACACACACAGGGAGGAAGGCATAGTGCAGGTGCCTTGCAACACAAAGTTTTTACATGAGTGATAACAAGTTTTTGCACCCATCCAACAGTGCCTATGTACAGGGGTTGGACAATGAAACTGAAACACCTGTCATTTTAGTGTGGGAGGTTTCATGGCTAAATTGGACCAGCCTGGTAGTCAGTCTTCATTGATTGCACATTGCACCAGTAAGAGCAGAGTGTGAAGGTTCAATTAGCAGGGTAAGAGCACAGTTTGGCTCAAAATATTGAAATGCACACAACATTATGGGTGACATACCAGAGTTCAAAAGAGGACAAATTGTTGGTGCACGTCTTGCTGGCGCATCTGTGACCAAGACAGCACGTCTTTGTGATGTATCAAGAGCCACCAGGGTAATGTCAGCATACCACCAAGAAGGACAAACCACATCCAACAGGATTAACTGTGGACACAAGAGGAAGCCGTCTGAAAGGGATGTTCGGGTGCTAACCCGGATTGTATCCAAAAAACATAAAACCACGGCTGCCCAAATCATGGCAGAATTAAATGTGCACCTCAACTCTCCTGTTTCCACCAGAACTGTTCTCTCTATTCTCTTCCTAGAAGCTACACCTGGCCGGGCTCTGTATTTACCTGTGACACCTTTCTGGAGAGGGGAATCGTCCGAGCTTCTGCTGGCAACAACTTAATGCTCACCCTGTACCGATGATACACATAGCCCTATCTTTTAGTGTTTAACCCTTTCTCTCTCCTAGACATGGCGATTGACTGAGCTTAACTGTAACTAATTATATGTGCTCTCTTTCAGACTCTAACCTTGAAAACTGGCTCAGAGTTTATCTGTTCTTTCTTTCTAGATGAAACGACTAAAGGAGCTACATCCATTAACATTTACTTTTCCTTCCCATAGAAAGTACTCCTGGATCAGTGCTTCTGTGTTCTTTTTGTGTCTCTGCTCTGTTCTCTCAAACCCCCAGTCGGTGGTGGCAGATGGCCGCTGACATTGAGCCTGGTTCTGCTGGAGGTTTCTTCCTGTTAAAAGGGAGTTTTTCCTCTCCACTGTCGCTACATGCATGCTCAGTATGACGGATTGCTGCAAAGTCAACGCCAGTGACTGTTCACTGTCTCTACATGCTCATCCAGGAGGAAGGAATGCTGCAAGTCACTGACTGGATGCAATCTGTTGGGTTTCCTTAGATAGAAAAATGTTTTATCCAATTTGAATAAATAACTAACTCCGATGGCACTGTTCAATGGTTGGGCTTAATTGGAATGTATGTACCTGACTGTTGTGAAGTGCCTTGAGACAACATGTGTTGTGAATTGGCTCTATATAAATAAAACTGAATTGAATTGAACTGTCTGTTGGGAGCTCCACAGGGTCAATATACAAGGCCTGGCTGCTATAGCCAAACCTTTGGTCACTCATGCCAATGCCAAACGTAGGTTTCAATGGTGCAAGGAGCGCAAATCTTGGGCTGTGGACAATGTGAAACATGTATTGTTCTCTGATGAGTCCACCTTTACGGTTTTCCCTACATCCGGGAGAATTATGGTGTGGAGAAGCCCCAAAGAAGCGTACCACCCAGACTGTTGCATGCCCAGAGTGAAGCATGGGGGCGGATCAGTGATGGTTTGGGCTGCCATATCATGGCATTCCCTTGGCCCAATACTTGTGCTAGATGGGCGCGTCACTGCCAAAGACTACCGAACCATTCTTGAGGACCATATGCATCCAATGGTTCAAACATTGTATCCTGAAGGCGGTGCACCAATACACACAGCAAGACTGGTGAAAGATGGGTTTGATGAACATGAAAGTGAAGTTGAACATCTCCCATGGCCTGCACAGTCACCTGATCTAAATATTATTGAGCCACTTTGGGGTGTTTTGGAGGAGCGAGTCAGGAAACGTTTTCCTCCACCAGTATCACGTAGTGACCTGGCCACTATCCTGCAAGAAGAATGGCTTAAAATCCCTCTGACCACTGTGCAGGACTTGTATATGTCATTCCCAAGATGAATTGATGCTGTATTGGCCGCAAAAGGAGGCCCTACACCATACTAATAAATTATTGTGGTCTAAAACCAGGTGTTTCAGTTTCATTGTCCAACCCCTGTATTTCAGATGCATAGTAACAGGACAGTAACAAAACAATTTTCTTCTGCAGTTAATGAATTAATATGATTTTAATTAAAAGTCTGATAAAGATCCAAAATATATGGTCAACTCAACAAAGAAATGATTTACCAAACATAAAAAGCTATCTTTTTCCATGACCATTTTCATTCTCAGACCTAAATTCTATGGTGAGCTGAAAACAATTGAACATAGAGGATCCAGGACTGCATGATTTAGAGATTGTTCAGTGAGGAATAGCCTAAGTGAGTGTAAAAAGTCACAGAACAAGTACCAAAGGGTAAATACTAAGTACTACGGCCACACTGACAGACATTAGTACAAAATAATTGGAGTTTGCAATTCAGATGGTACTGTATGACTGAAAGAAAAGTGCAGTTTAATATTGTGTTTCAGTTTTATACAGATATGGAACTTTCCAAGTTTCAAGTTGAGAAAATTAACATAACAGTCCACCTGAAGTCAAAATCTAGGTTGGGAAGTCTGGAGGACTCAGTACCCTGCTTTCAAAATCGAATGACAGCCTTGTACAGAATACTTGGTAATAACTGCACTAAGAAACCCTTCACGTTAATTCTAATGTTTTTGTTCAGATTTTCCACTCACTCCTTTATTAAACCTTAAACATTAATTTAGATTGCTCATACTAGTTAGTAGGGTTACTGATTACCAAATTCAAAAGTTGTGAACTTAGAACTGGAACATGTTTAGGTTGGATTTCATTTTATTCTTAGATCCAAGTTCCAATATCAGAGGGACACCAAGTACCCACCAGATGTGTTCCAGGTTCACTATTATCCTGTACCACTAGTGGTACTTGAGTACCACCATTGGTAATGTGGTACTGTGGTACCACAATTTGATAACTACATGATTAAAGCAGCAGACTGCCCAGTTGGCAAAAAGAAGTAGCAGCAAGGGTCCCAATAAGTGCGGCACTGATGATTTTGTTACCAATTGCGTTAGTGTGTGATCCCCCCCCACACACACACTGAATAAGTGTAGTTATTTTAATGAGTGACAACAATGCAGACTGTTGTTAAATCTTTTTAGACATTTTTCTTATTTAGGCCTGTTAATATTGTCTCTGCACCTTTTGAGACTCCCCAAAACCACATTCCTCCCTTTGTTGCCACAGAATTACAGATGGTTGAAGCTGTGGAGGTGTCAGCAGAGAGCAAAACAAGGGAGATAAAGCTTTTTTTTTGTCATTCTTCTTTCTCTTAAAGTAGCAGCCTTTTTTTTTCTAAAGCAACAAAATGCAACTACATAAAGTTCTAGTTGGAGATAATTACAGTTACTGATGGAGTTAGGATATGAATCTAAAAGAAAAATGAAAGCAGCCTTATGTGATAATAAAACATGTGGCAATTCAAAAGGTGATAAACATAATTGTTGTTTTCTGATAATTACAGACATTGCTTTCAGGTTTATTATGCATCATGATTGGATTTTTTTCCCATTTTCTCTGTTCAGTTGGTGAAATTGCTTTACGTGTAGTTTCTTTTTTTTTTTATGATGAATCTGCTCTTTCCGGGTTATTAAAAAATAGTAATTTAGTTTTTTTCGTTTTCATCCACCGGATTTTTTATTTATTAATACTCTCAGGGATTTTGCATTTTGCTTCCACCGTGACCTTGGCAAATCTAAAGTTCTGCATGATTGCTCACTTTATCTTTGAAAGGACCCTGTTGTCCTTGTGGGATTAATATGTAATTATAATGTCGATTTATTCACAAATTAAAGCAAAATCTGCTTCATTCAAGTAAAAATGAAAGAATAAACTAGATGTTTCAAGCCACAAGCCTCTGTTGAATAATGTATAGTGGTTGGAAAATGCACACACAAGTGATTGTCACAGGTTTCTCCATGAAAAATTCATATTTATTTTCATTATGCTTCATCCACCAGCTGCCTGTCCTCTGATTTATGCCCTTATATTCTAATCACAGAGCTTCATTAGTCCATTCAGTGTGCTAGTCCTTATTGTTTTGGCTTTGCAGCATATAAAGGAAATGTGTGTTTTTTGCACTCTCAAAAACAGTGATTGCATGGCTGTATTTGTTTCACTACAGGAGATTTTTCATTCATACTTAAGGTCTTATTCCAGGTGGGTTTCAGACATACAAGTAGTTAAAGAAGCTAATTTATTGCCATGTGTGATATTACACCTATATGTGCTGCTGAAGCTCACTGCTCAAGAGCATCCTATCTCGACGTCCTCTGTGTCCTTCCTGGTATAGTCATCTGAAGGTATATTTACCTCTGTCGTCCACTGTGTCTTTACCAGCCAGCCTTTTTCCCCATCCCTTCGAGGCCTGTGCTGTTCAGAGGTTACCATATGGTGGAAGGGAGTTCAAAAAAAGCATCCTGCAGAATCCCAAGTGTTTTCTAATAGGTGCTGACTTTGACCGCCATGTTACAAGTTTTCAGCTTGTGAGGCTTCAATGATAGAGATCAGTCAGTTTTTAATGCTGCGTTCAAGTATAGTTTTAATGTTCCCTCTACTCAAAACAGCAACCAAAGAAATAAGACAAAGAAATAGCTTGCAAAGCCATGGCATCATCTACTGGGTTTTCTCAGACTGTTTAAAAGTGTAATAATCTTAGGGTATGTAAACTGCTGAATTGGGAGGACTAATTTAAATAATTGTCCCTCTTATTATTCTCTCATTTAGCTAATACAAATAGTTTTGGTAATCCAAGCTCACCTAAAACAAGACACGTTAAATCTGATTTAATATCAATGAGAAAGCAATGTCTGTCTTTTTTGCACAGTGAATGCAAATATTTTGTATGAACAGCCTACAACTAAAAAGAGTAAAATTACTTTCAATATGACCTTCAGCAACAGATGGACATGCAGTTTGGTTTGGTGACCACAGCCCAAGATCTGATCCAATACTGACATCACTGTTAGTTCACATACCGATATTTCATCTGATTGGTCCTTGCTCTATTAGGGAGTGGTGGCCTAGGGGTTAAAGAGCAGGGCTTTTGCATCCTGGAGAGGCCACAAGTACCCTGGTTCAAACCCCACAACCTGCCACTCTGGGTCCCTGAGCAAGACACTTAGCCCCTGAATGCACCCTGGGCACCACACAATGGCAGACCACTGCTTCCTAAGGGACGGGTTAAATGCAGAAGACAATTTATTATTACTACCGGTTTTTAGCAGGGGTATCATGAAGGCAATATAGAACAACAGTAACTCAACAAGTACTGAAACTGGGTTTGCTGGGATTCCTTTGAGCAGGCAGTGCACAAATAAAGCAATGGTGGGAATGTTGTTACACAGGAACGTCAGCAGATAAACTGGTATTGACCGGGTGCATAAATCTGCTCTGATGTGCAGACAATCACCGCAAATGATCGCATTTGAGACATAAATCTGATTTACCTGCATGAGTGCAGCTTAAAAGTGTGCTCTGAGTCATCCAACACATGTATTGGAAAGGTGTACAGTAGCACAGTACCTGCGCTGCATACAGCTTTTACACAGACAGTAATGACAGCTAGATAGAGGGGAGGAGGAACAGGGGGATTAGAGAGAGAAGGAGAAAATGATACGCTGTTAAAAAAGAGAAAAGATGACAAGTCATTTCAAAAGAACAGACACCAAACCCCTGATTGGACGTGAGATGCTTCACAATTAAACCAGGAGGCTGTGCTTTTGAAAAACAAGCCATGTTGGGCCTAATCCTATGCAGTTTTGAAATGTGGAGCTTATTGATCAGCTCTCAGCCTTGTGGAAGTGTCCACTGAGGCTGCGATTTGATCTCTCTCTTCGTCTTTCCTGTTCACTCACTTTCCCTCTCTTGGTGCATAATAGAAACATCAAGGGCACAATTGGTAGGACACCGATGAGTGACAGGGCCTAACATGGCTCGAATACCACTTTCGACGTTTGGATTTTTTTTTCTGTCTACGTAGAAGGATGAACTTGTCCTCGTGCTGCCTTGCTGAAACAGCATGCAGCTAAAACCCATCCTTGGCAGTATAGGACTTTTCTTAGTTGCTCACCCATTTTTAGAAGCAGAATTTAAAAGAAAAATGCTAAGACATTATTTAGACTTAAAAACATGTAATCTGTCCTTATGGCTAATACACAGAGATGAAGCAATAATCTTTGCCTTTTCCCAGGCTACTGTAAATCAGTCAGTACAGTTCAGTCTGGCGCATTGGAATATAGCTGCACATTGAGCCATTGGCCCTGGTGATTTACATTTCCAGAAAGGGTAAGCCTTATATTAATGGGGCCGTCCATTTTCATAGCTATAAATAGCTCAGTGGATGAAGTCGGCCCACTGCTGGCAGCCTTTTAGCACTGATCCGCATATTGCGCTCTCTAATCTCAATTCTATTAATGTCTCGGGCAATATTTACGACACACAGACTCTTTTAGTCTGACACGGCTGTAAAGTATATGTTCAAACCAGCCAAGCTTTATCTAATTAAAAGCCTCTGCAATTGCATTTCAACTGGGACTGAGTCTTTAAAACCTCAATCAGTCCTTCTGGGTTGAAGAAAGGAGCAGGTCACTGCAGAGCTAATAAAGGAGGGAATGTTTAACATTCCAATTTAACCTTATGGGAGACAGAACAGGGCTATGCATCATTTTCAGATTTTTCTTCATTTTCAAAGTAAAGGAAATGTTACCATTAATAAAGAGTGACACCTTAACACTGTTTTGGTATCTATATGGACAAACACACAGATTCTCTGTTTAATAAATCTGCCTTTAAGTGATAGCACATTTTAACCATAAGAAATAAAAAAGATTTAAAAAATATGTTTTAAAGAATTGCAAAAAGAAAAGTAGACACATTCTGAGTGTAAAAATGTGTATAAAATGCAAAAAAGAACAGGAGGATAACAACATGGAAGTTAGCATAGACAACGTCCAGCCACAGAATTGGGGCACCTTGCATTGAATGATTAGACAATAAACTTCTCTTTATAGAATAATATAACAGTCAAATGTGAAGCCCTCTGTCCATCAGCTGAAGCTTAGATCAAATTGCATCATGCAAGATTTGAACCACTCTATCACAGTACCTGACTATCTCACCCACTTTATCAATTCATCAGTTAGTATTTCATGTCAAATATGCAAAACGTTTCAACACAAATGTACTCTTTTCATTGTGTTTGCTGCCATGGAACAAAAAATCCTGTATTTCTAGATTCTCAGTAGGAAACAAATGATGAAAGCCTGTCGTAATGATTTTTTCAGTATCTTCAGTACGGTTTAGGAGAGAAAGTAGCCTGGAGTTGACCCTGGTTGTGATGCGAACTCTGATCATTTCCATTTAGTAATCTGCTCTAGAGTCAGAACGAGATGCAAGGCCAAGCCAACTTCTTTACAGTGTCATCTATTTGGGTTTATTTATTTTACTCTCAAGGCTTAAGAAAGCACCAACAGAAACTAACAAAGGTATATAAAGACGGATTAGGAAAAATGTGCTGATTAGAATGGCAACAACTGCCTACGGGAGCGTTTATTCCAGCAAGAGCCACAGTGTTACGGGAGAGAGGAAAAATGCTGGATCGCGTCACTAACCTAAAACCCAGACCCTATGCATTTGCTTTCAGTTCATGTGTGGGACCTTGAAGACCCTATTAAAGCAGGCAGCCCTTCCCTGAAGTGGCCAGCAGTTGTCCACATTAGACACTCAGCAATTTCTTGTGCACTATGAAGCCCTGCAGCTCTCCAAACCACATCATACCAAGGACATGAAAATAGACTGGATGCCACTGGTTTGAATTAGGAGAACAAGCATAATTTGCTGCCTTATTCTGGTTCCATTAGTTTTTAAACCTTTTCTGATTTGGACAGTTCGTTTAAAAAAAACATCTAATGGTTTGTTCTCAAAGTTTCTAAAGAGTAGCATTGTTCAGAGACAAGTTTAAACAAATGTCACTTCCATTACTGAATGCTTTCACATGAACCTGTTCTTGTACAACAGTGGAATATTCATAGATTCTTCCCATAACTGTTTCCAAATTCCAACATGGCTACCTCTAGCCTAATAAACAATTTCTGTTGATTGTTGTTGTGTTTTTTACAATTGCAACCCGTCTCTTTATCTGGGCTTGGAACTAGCACAAGTACCTACAAGACACACTCTGCTGAGGTTGCTCAGGTTATTTAATTAACCTGAATCGGTCTGAATCTGATTATAGTGAGAAAGTTGCTAAGCTAAGAAAACTAATTTATATACCTCATTAAAAGTGGCATTGTATATGTCCAGTTTGTTCATCCAACTGCTGTGCATGTATTGTTAGTTTGAACACAACATACTTTTCAAAAGAATAAAAGTAAAACGATGGACTGTACATTTTATTGTTTTTAGGAATCTAAAATTACCAATCTGTGCAGAATGTCACATAGCGAAACACATCTAGTGAATAGATTAAATTACATTAAATTGAATTAGATCAAGGCTGCACGGTGGCGCAGTTGGTAGCACTGTTGCCTTGCAGCAAGAAGGTTCTGGGTTTGATTCCTGGCCAGGGGTCTTTCTGCATGGAGTTTGCATGTTCTCCCCATGCATGTGTGGGTTCTCACTGGGTACTCTGGCTTCCTCCCACAGTCCAAAGACATACCAGTTAGGTTAATTGGGCACTCTAAATTGCCCTTAGGTGTATGAATGAGTGTGTGCGTGGTTATGTGTTGCCCTGTGATGGACTGGTGACCTGTCCAGGGTGTACCCTGCCTCTCACCCATAGACTGCTGGAGATAGGCACCAGCTTCCCCATGACCCACTATGGAATAAGTGGTAGAAAAGGACTGAATTAGATTTGTTTTTAATTTCATTAAACAAAATATGCCAAGGTTTGCTCTGGTGAAGGACCAAAGCAGCAGCAGGACATCGGCAGGCACATGGTTGATATTTAGTTAACAAACATGAACTTACAGGACACGAAGGAAACACACTAACCAGGAATGACAACAGGGACTGCAACAGAGATACAACAGCTGACCTGACAGTGAGGGAACAGAACATACAGACTTAAATACAACAGAGATGTAGAGAGCTACATTGATAACAGGTGGGTGAAATTAACAAAAACACAAAACTGGTGCAGATCATGACAAATACCACAATGAAATTATGAGTGCTACTCCATGTAAGGTGCTTCAATAACATATTTAGTACACACAGCTATACATATAGTACAGCTACAATCTATACATTAACTGGGTCAAAACTAAATAAAATTTTTTTACCATAAGTTGTAAATAATTAGCAGCTCAATGAAAATTGAGCCAAAAAATTGGTCCCAATGTTAAACATTGTTGAATATCGGTTTTCTCTTTCAGGTTAAACCAGCAAAAATGAAAATGTAATTTTCTAGAAATGAGACTCATTTTTCCTTGATGCTGCTGTTTGGTCACCTCACCTTTTTCCACCTTAGCCAGTTATTTTACATTGTAAAATTACTACAGACAGGCAATTTTTTCGCCCTATGAATAAACTTTCTTCCTCTTTATTAGTACCTATTCAATGATTTCCAACTTTCTTAGGTCAAAGGAGAGATTACATTATCACTATTTGTTTTTATATACTGTCCATATATCTTTGTGCTTTGCTGTTGCATTTAAAGGTGATTTTGATGCAAAGAAAGTCACTCAGTTCCACTCCATTCTTCTCTTTTGGGAGTCGTTTCTATTTTCAGATCAGTACTAAAGCTTGGCGTTAGCAAAGAAAAGCAAACTGGGATGCACATAATCCTCTATGATCCTTACAGCATGATATTATATGAGAAAGTATACAGCCACACTGGCACATAATAAAACTAATGCTATTGACTGTCAATCTATTACTGTGTTTTCCGGGCTATTAGTCGTACTTTTTTTCATAGTTTGGTTCGTCCTACGAATTAAATTCAGATGTAACATATTTATCAAAATGTAAGATCTTTAAATGTTACTTCATACTGACTGACATGTACCCAACGCCTAAACATTACTGTCAACAACTGTAAGAGACAACTACGGTATATGCCACTCCTGTACCACTCCTGTACCACTGAAAAAATGAACTGAAACATTAACTTAAAGACAACTGAGAATACTGAACACAAACAAAATGCTCTCAAAACGAAAATCCTATTCTGCAGATTACAAATTGCAGGTAGTAAAATATGCAGCCAGAAACAATATTCGAGCAGCAGAAAGAACGTTGGGAGTGAATGAGAAACTTGTGAGGGACTGGCGAAAAACAGATGTTACTCTTACTGCAATGAGGAAAACAAAGAAACCTAATCACTGACTTAAAGCAAAGTTGCCACAGCTGGAGGAATGAGTCCACAGATGGGTGCTACAACAACATGTTGCCCATAGAGGCTGGTCAACAGTGCAGTTACGTCTCTATGCCCTTTTAGTTGCCAAGGAGATGCATATAAATCCAGCAGTCCTTGGATGGATCGACAAAGCATGGACTTTAGTTACAACCGAAGCATCCTGTCGGGATTCAGAAAGGCCAAAATAACTGGAACTGATGCTCGGTCTGACAACAGCCGAGCAGAAGAGGAGACGTCACTTCATCTACCTCTGGTGTTGGCGGAGTTATTCAGAAGTGACACCGAGGATAAGGAATTCAACGGATTCAGTGATGTGGATTGAGATCGGGAGCTTGGTGAACTTGCTTACCGGTAGCTTGCTTGTTGGACTCGCTGCCTTGTTATGTTAGGTTAACCTATTCAGCCTCCAGGGTATGTTTTTTATGCTATTGTGTAGCTGAATAACTAACTGTTAATGTGTTACATTAACAAACCGGACACCTACTCAGCCTGTTGTTCTGTGTGCAATGTGTAGTTGAATAACTTGCCTTTCCAGATTAAATATCTGTTCTTGGACTTGGATTTTGTGAAATAAATGTGATTTATAATCCAATGTGGTTTACAGTATATATGTTTTTTCCTCTTCATGATGCATGTTTTGAATGATGTGACTTATATTCTGGGGCCACCTACTAATATGGTAGTTCTTTCTTGGATGTTTTTTAGAGCCTAAATGCTAAATTATTGCCTTTATGGGTTTGTTTGAACTCATGCTACTATTTGACTGGATTGTATACAAATGACCTAGATGGCTTTGAAACGAATATAGACTGATTTGGATTCCATATAAGCGAATATGATTTGGGCCTGTTTGGTCCTATATCACTAAGGTGAATTTAATTGTTAAAATTGAGAAGAGTTTAAATTTCCCACTGCCAATATTATTCTTGACTCTATAAACAGAAGTGTTGTCCTTCAAGCACAAAAACTCATTTTGTTCATACTGTTTTTTTAAAGTGTTACCTTTGCAAAGTTAAGCCCATCATCTTCGTAGTGAAACTTAATTTTCTTTCTTTCTCTCTGTCAATAGTTATTGTGGCCATGTTCACACAAGTCAGTAAATTGTTAGTCTATGTAAGAAAAAAAAAATAGCTTGTCTTGAAGGAACAGTGGAAAAATAGAATGCAGTCCTACTCTGCTGAACACAATAGAGACTTTTGCGCCTCTCCTTTACGTATTCTTTTCCACAAATATTTAATTAGATTACATACAATCCAGAGCGTCCGTTCTTTTTGACTGTTGGAGGCCAATTTATTGTTTCCTGCATGTTTTGCATCGCATTCAGCATTATTTACCTCTTGAAATTAGTTTTTCCATCATGCCTTTGTTAAGAATTCAGCTTGTCTCAAAGCTTTTTCAGAATAAATAACTGCTGCGTATCTAAGGGCATGGCAACCAACAAGAATCACAGTAACTTTTAAGCTTTCTACATGCACATGATGAAGAAAAATCCCTTCTTTGTAATTTCATTTGAAACGCCTGTGAATTAGATCAAAGCACATATCACTTGACACACACAGACACATACACACACATCCCTGCATCTTTCCCTTGCCAGGCTAGTCTATTTTACCCCTGATGGTGAGATAATGACCCTCATCGGTGTGTGAGATTTCTGATTAGCGGAATGGCAACAATAGCTGCTAATTACCACCTGAAAGACAAAGCTGCAGCGATAGAAGTTTCTGTCAGCCCCGCGGTGCAGCAAAATGATGTGTCTGTGTTTCTGTGCGCACACCTGGGTGTGTGCTCCAAAGTGCAGCTTTGTTTATGTGCATGTGGTTGATTTCCCACAAGAGGATATAAAAAGAGATTGAGACAGAATGCGCCAAGGAGTAAGCTTCCTGGTGTTGAGGCAAAGCTAGGGAAAAAAACATAGAAGGGATGGGTGATAACAAAGGCAGTGATGATAGAGTGCTTCCAGCTCATCAACACTTTTTAAACCCACTACAGTTTTTTTCTTAAACAATCTTACCTTGACTTGTCTGAATCTGTGGACTAAGTTTGGACTAAGATAGAAAGAAAATCTGTTATCAGAGCAACGTCTTTGTTTGAAAACACAATTCTGTATAGCACTAAGCATCACAAGGAAATGTTTTTACTGTTGCTAGGCGATGTATAGCAGATCTGTGATAATTATTTGATTCAGTACAATCTGAAAAATTCTCAAAAAACAACACATTTTGCACCTACAAAAGCTCTTCTGCTGTAAATTCACATTTTTATTTTTTCGGGATAAGCTTCTTTCTGTGTACTGCTTCCTGGACACAGTCAGGGTTTATTGACTTTGATGTGTCTCCTGCTGCTCTGACTGGGGTCACACTGTGTCCTTCAGTGCGATTTGGCCCAATGAATATTTGATTCACCTTGATTACCTATTGCTTCGGTTCAATATGGCATGCATAATGAAGCACAATGCAACCACACCAAAAATTTGTCCTGACAGCCTTCCAAGGGAGGTGGCATGCACCTGCAGACCTTTGACGGTTACATGACACCAGCCACAGAATGGACACTCTACCTTTTTGATACATTGTCTTTTGCAGTTGCTTTCACTACCTTACCTCTTTAATTGATGTTAATTTTACCTAACCCACCTACAGAGCAAACATCTGGTGGTGATAACATTGTGTGAATTGATTCGGTCATCGAGTATTGGCAACAGACTTACTTACTTGCAAAAAGGAATACTTTGGGTTAGTTGTTTGCGCATTGTGTATGGTAGTTAACATTCAGCAACTACATCCACCTTTGGTCAATCTCTTACACTGCTTGTGCGAAACTGGAGAGGACACAGCTTGTGGTTTTCTTTTAACAATTCAGCAATCTCGCCTCTATTACAAAAATACCAGATTTATGGCTTGCAGGAATACCAGCTGTCTAGTCAACAGTTTATTCCACTTAATATGTGAATCTATGCAGCTTTTCTAGTCACCATGGACCTCTTGGCTGCTTCAGTGAATAAACTTCAGTGAATAAACTTCAATGATTAGTCTGTTTGTTTACTTATATTTTCTAACAAACCTCTGAAGCCTAAACAGAACACATTTTATTAAGTCATCGATATTTATTATTAATTAAACATAACAAGATAGTGAATACAAAAGGCAGTTTTTAAATGATGTTTTCATTTATTAATGGAGAATAGCTTTCCAAACCAACCTGCTTTAATCTAAAAAAGTAATTGCTCCCCAAACCTAATAACTAGTTGTGTCAAGACAACAAAATCCTCTGCCATCAAGTGCTATTGTAAACACTTGATGGCAAATGCTTTTTCAAAGCCTTGTATGTGGTTGGAATATCATGGAAATGTTTTGCTGAGGAACTAACCAAGGTGAAAATGGAGGAAAGTTATCGAGAATGTGGAAAAAAGCAGGGGGACTTCTGTTTTTGAGTACGAAGAGTACAAAAGTATCGTAACTGCCTTAAAAAGAGATTTACCTAAATTTGATGAGATCCAGTTGTGTTTGGACAAGTTTGGACAACTTGTCCAAACGTGGCATATGTTTTAATATGTTCTGCAAATTAAGACAAATGTAAAATTAAAAAAGGCTATTTTTTACACTGATATTAAGCAAGATGGTTTTTTTGTTTTTGTTTTTGTTTTTTAGGGACAAAGGAGCAGACGGACCAGTTTATTAAGCTCAGGGGTGAGAATGACCACCTTTTTACTGGAGCTGAAAACTCAGCCACCGTGGCTTGGAGGTACAATAACAACATTCTTTGCAGTCAGTTTCTGTCCAGTTTCCAAAAAATGCTATCTTTCTAACTTTCATAAATATCCATCCAGTGATTAACATACAGTACTTCTTTGGTTTTCCCTCTTTCCTTTTGCTTGTTTTGGACATTTCTGGAGAAGATGGGCCAGCCAAAGGGAACACTCAAATAACACATGAATGAATGAAATATTCTCATTGAATACTTTGTTTTGTACAAAGTTGTGCTGACAACAAAATCACCACAAAATCATCAATGGAAATCAAATTTATTAACCAAAAGAGGCCTGGATTTGGAGTCACACACAAAATTAAAGTGGAAAAACACACTACAGGCGGATCCAACTTTGATGTAATGTCCTTAAAACAAGTCAAAATGAGGCTCAGTATTGTGTGTGGCCTCCATGTGTCTGTATGACCTCCCTACAACACCTGGGCATGTTCTTGATGAGACGCTGGATGGTCTCTTGAGGGATCTCCTCCCAGACCTGGATTAAAGCATCCACCAACTCCTGGACAGTCTGTGGTGCAACGTGACGTTGGTGGATGGAGCGAGACATGATGTCCCAGATGTGCTCAATCGGATTCAGGTCTGGGGAACGGGCGGGCCAGTCCATAGCTTCAATGTCCTCATCTTGCAGGAACTGCTGACACACTCCAGCCACATGAGGTCTAGCATTGTCCTGCATTAGGAGGAACCCAGGGGCAACCGCACCAACATATGGTCTCACAAGGGGTCTGAGGATCTCATCTCGGTACCTAATGGCAGTCAGGCTACCTCTGGCGAGCACATGGAGGGCTGTGCGGCCCTCCAAAGAAATGCCACCCCACACCATTACAGACCCACTGCCAAACCGGTCATGCTGAAGGATGTTGCAGGCAGCAGATCGCTCTCCACGGTGTCTCCAGACTCTGTCACGTCTGTCACATGTGCTCAGTGTGAACCTGCTTTCATCTGTGAAGACCACAGGGCGCCAGTGGCGAATTTGCCAATCCTGGTGTTCTCTGGCAAATGCCAAGGGTCCTGCACGGTGTTGGGCTGTGAGCACAACCCCCATTTGTGGACGTCGGGCCCTCATACCATCCTCATGGAGTCGGTTTCTAACCGTTTGTGCAGACACATGCACATTTGTGGCCTGCTGGAGGTCATTTTGCAGAGCTCTGGCAGTGCTCCTCCTGTTCCTCCTTGCACAAAGGTGGAGGTAGCAGTCGGCCTCCTCCACGCCTCCTGGTAGCGCCTCCAGGCTCTGGACACTACGCTGACAGACACAGCAAACCTTCTTGCCACAGCTCGCATTGATGTGCCATCCTGGATGTCTGCACTACCGGAGCCACTTGTGTGGGTTGTAGAGTCCGTCTCCTGCTGCCACAAGTGTGAAAGCACCACCAACATTCAAAAGTGACCAAAACATCAGCCTGAAAGCATAGGTACTGAGAAGTGGTCTGTGGTCCCCACCTGCAGAACCACTCCTTTATTGAGTGTGACTTGATAATCGCCAAAGATTCCCCACTGTTGTCTATTCCATTTGAACAACAACAGGTGAAATTGATTGTCAATCAGTGTTGCTTCCTAAGTGGACAGTTTGATTTCAGAGAAGTTTGATTTACTTGGGGTTATATTGTGTTGTTTAAGTGTTCCCTTTATTTTTTTGAGCAGTATATATATATATATATATATATATATATATATATATATATATATATATATATATATATACACACCACCAGAACATGACTACTGTATGCAGGCAAGTATACTATTATAGATGTGATTAATGTTTGAGGGGTATAACTAATTGTAATATTTTGTGAGCACCATCTTCTAATTCTGCATATTTCTGATTACATCTTAGTGATGTGGTCCAGCCAGCCCTTTAAACTTGATGACGTGGACAGCGGAAAGAGGCATCACAAACATCTGCAGACCACCTGTGTGATGCTTCGCTCACCATCCAGAAAAGACAAACCAAAGGTCTCAGTTGCAGCGTCCCATCCATGTCTCTGACCTTGTGAAAGATTTAGCCACACCGCCAGAGACTTTCTGTTCAGAAAGAAATCAGTCTTTTCGTACTGTTGAAGAGGTGTTCCAGGACCTGGTCACTCAGACTTGATCTAACAATACATCAACTTCATTTAAAGATATAAACAGAATTTATTATGAAAATTACAAACAGCACTTTAAACAGAATGGAGGAAGAAAAGAACATTCAAACAGATCAAAATTACAAGAAACTAAAGGCATAAAATAAAACTATGTACAAGTATTTACAATGGCGGCAGCAGGATCAACCACCTTGTTAAATTGCATCTTGTTAAATTGTTTTCTGAAATGTTAATTTGTCTTTAGGTTTGTAAAAGTGTTTTAGATTTTGTAATGTTGGTTTGCACCACCCAGCCACCGTAACATTCAAACAGATCAAGATTACAACACACAAAACGCATAAAATAAAACTATGTACAAGTATTTACATTGCCGACAGCAGGATCAAGCTGAGTGACAAGGTCCTGGAACACCTCTTCAACAGTACGAAAAGACTGATTTCTTTCTGAACAGAAAGTCTCTGGCGATGTGGCTAAATCTCTCACAAGGTCAGAGACATGGATGGGATGCTGCAACTGAGACCTTTGGTTTGTCTTTTCTGGATGGTGAGCGAAGCATCACACCGGTGGTCTGCAGATGTTTGTGATGCCTCTTTCTACTGTCCACGGTATCGTCCATCAAGTGGGTTTAAAGGGCTGGCTGGATTGACGGCTGCTGCATCATTAAGATGTAATCGGAAATATGCAGAATTAGAAGATTGTGCTCACAAAATATTACAATTAGTTATACCCCTCAAAAATTAATCACATCTATAATATTATACTTGCCTGCACACAGGAGTCATGTTCTGGTGGTACCTCCTCCAGGGCAGACACCTCAGACACCGCTGACTGCCTCAGTCCCGACCTCACCCTCATCCTCTTCTACAGCTTCCTCTGGGTCATCCTCTGGGGCCTTGACATACCCAGCACCAAGGCAGATAATGTGGAGGATGGCGCATGCTGTTATGACCTGAAAACAATTTAAAAGAGGGTGCATATGTATGTGTATATTATATATAATGTATATATAAAATGGATCTAGGTCAAAACTTACGTGAGGTACAAAGGTGTGGTGCACCTCCAGCGCTTGCAGGAAGATGGCCCTGAATCTGGTTTTCATCATTCCAAAAAAACACGCTGTATAATAGAGCGTGTTTTTGGAATGATGGCTGTTAAAGCGCTGGACTCCCACACCTTGTATTGTCCTCTTGTAGGGAGCGATTAGGGGGAGTGGATATTGGTGGCATGGGTACCCTCCATCAGCAAGGATAAAATGCCCTGCAGGAGGATAAAGTGTACAGTGGGCTGTGGTGGAGCACCCTAGAGTCATGCACTGACCCAGGCCAGCCCACATATGTGTCAATAAAATGGCTCCAATGGTCAGAAACCGCTTGCAGGATTATGGAAGGGAAGAGTTTCCTTTTCCTGTAGCACTGACCATCAGGGCTGCTTGGACACCTGAAGCGGATATGGCAGCCGTCAATTGCACCCACAGCTTTAAGAAAAGCTCTGTGGCGTGCCAGCCCTACAAACTCACGGGACACTCCCTTAAGTCCTCAGGGGTCTTTAGAAGATAGATGACCTGGTGACGAATAGCCACGATCTCCTCTGTAACTCTGTGGGCGATGCGATGGACAGTAGAGCGAAGCATACCAAACACTCTGCAGACCACTCTGTAGGATGTGCCACTTGCCAGCCAGAAAAGAAAAACCAAGGTCTCAATAGTAGCACCCATCCATGTCGCCTATCCTGGTGCAAAACATTAAGCAGCACTACCAGAGTCTCCCTGCTCAGATGAAAATCAGGCCTGGTGTCCTCCTGGTTGAAGAAGCGTTTCAGGACTGGGACACTCAGGTTGATCCTGCAGTAAAGGGGGCTGGTCTAGAAAAGGGAAGAATGGAGATGGAAAAACACATTATTTTTAAGGCATGCTTCTGGATATTTTAAGTGATCAAAGCAAGTAGATACTTATACACCAAAAACACTGCATTATTATATAATTATCTAAGACTAGCCAGAGGGGATCAAATACTTTATAATTCCCATCTATCTTAAAATTGAAAGTCGTTGTTTATATATATATATATATGTAAAATATGTTGACTTATATTAGCCATAAAGTTGCTATCTTGTTGTTTATTGGCTAGAAGCTTTAAGTTAAATCAAACCTCTTTTTTACCTGAACATGATTGTCTGTCGGCCGGAGATGAAGGAAATGTCTGCAACGACGATAAAACTGCTGAAGTTCCTCAAAAATTAAAAATAAAACTACCAGAAGTTCGGCTCCATTCTGCTTTAAATGCTTTTTTCTCCTCGCAGCAATGGTTGCTATGCAACAGTTGTTATGCTGAGGTGAGGGCGGGAACAACTGGTAAAGGCTAGACCATCCCAATTCGGAGCTCCATGGCCTCCGTGGTTTTAGCGGTCAACGAAGGACCCAGCCCATGTAGACCGGGTCCTTCAAAGGATGCAGCCCCTGAATTGGGACACACCCACTGTGAGCGCTCCTGTTGTCACTTCCGGGACAGCCTCAGAGTTGGTATATTCCCTTTCCGGTTGATTTTGTCAAATGTAAATTTGTTTCAGTACTTGTAAAAGTGTTTTGCATCTTGTTAAATTGTTTTCTGAAATATTAATTTGTCTTTAGGTTTGTAAAAGTGTTTTAGATTTTGTAACTCTAGGACCCACTGACTGTGCTCCTGGGCAGTCTGACACCACAGCCCGACTCTTTGCCTGACACACCACAGCCCGACTCTTTGCCTGACACACCACAGCCCGACTCTTTGCCTGATTTTTTGAGTGAGTACGCCTGACAATGCACCTGACGACTCTAAGCCTGGGTCCACGCCGGACGCCAGGGCCAAGTCTTCAGGGTTTCTGCCTGGGTCCACGCCGGACGCCAGGTTCAAGTATCTGAGGATCTCGCCACGTCGCAGACCGCCTGACTCCTCGCTTTGTGGGCTTCCGGGGCATCTCTGCTGCCGGCCTTCATGCAGCCTGCATCCTCGCCGCAGACCTCTGAAGACCTCACTTCTTGGGTTCCTGGTTGGAGTATTTTTGTGTTTTGGACATTGTGTTTTCTAGTGGTCGTTATTAACCGTTCTTAGGTCTATGGTTTCCTTTATTGTTAATTAGTTCCACCTGTCCCTTATGCCTCCATGTCTCCTTGCCACACCTGTTCTTAGTTCCTGTGATTACCTGCCTTTGTTTTCTCCCTGTATATTAGTTGGCCTGTGTTCTTTGTTCCCCGCTGGTTCCTCCGTCACTATTCCTCAACTGTGTACACATGTAAGTTTTTGGCTCGACTCGTGTTTGTACTTGTTGGATTATGTTATGTTTTGGAGACCTTTAATTAAAGGAAAGTCTTCCTCTCATCATGCTGCTGCCAAGCTCTTATCTGCACTTTGGTCCGATCCAAACCCAGAACGTGATAATACCATCATGTTATCTGTCATTGAAGACAGTTTCATGTTGATTAGGTGAAGGAGATCAAATATGGCTTACACTAAGTGAAACATTACACTTCCTGTTCTCAGGGGGCGGGGCTTCAATGATGTCAGCAATTGACCATTGAATATTGTTCCAGTCATCATATGGATAAATCCCAGTAGGTTTCATGTCTCTGTGACTTTCCTTGTAGAAACTATAATAATTTTATGTTTCATGGCGAGAAGTCAGATTTTGACTATACTCATTGATTTCGAAGTCTGTAAGTCAAAAGCTGTAGGAGGAGTTCGCTCAGATACGTGGGATAGAAACAGCAAAAATGGGATAAAAAATGGCAACTTCAATCGAAAATGGCCAACTTCCTGTGGGGTTTGGACCAACGCTCCGGAGACTTTTTTGTGGGTCCTGAGAAGGTACATATGTGTACCAAAGTTCAGATTCCTTGGTCAAAGCATGGCTTGGGGCTGGTTTTTAAAAATTTTCTAGGGGGCGCAGTGGACGAATTAGGCCACGCCCATCAAATGTGTCATTGGATATCTATTGGGGACTGGACTAGGATCAATCACGTTGAATTTGGCGAAGATCAGATGATGTATGTGGAAATTAAAGCCAAACATATGGCCATGGCGTGATGTCCAACTTCGCCACACCACCACAGCCACGCTCTTTTATGAAAAGTCACTGTGCTTCAAATGAAGTTAGACCCACTAGTTATCTGTCTACTGATATAGTTTCAAGTTGATTGGGTAAGGAGGGTCAGAGAGGCACCTTTCCAAGTAAAAAAAAGGACTTCCTGTTCTCAGGGCCCCTCATCATTTGACCATAAAGGATTGTTGGTGACCCAAGAGGGATCAATAATGCCAGGTTTGGTGTATTTCAGCCAATTTATGTGAAAGTTATTGTTTGAATTTTGCGGCGAGAAGGCTAACTTTGAGGCCTGGTCCTGCCTCTTCAGCATGCTCAAAAACTCACAATTTTTGATAACTTTTAATCCCCAATGCCTTAACTACATACTGACCAAATATGAAGCCGGTAGCTCAAAATCCCTAGGAGGAATAGTATGAAAATGACCCTTTGACCCAAAAGGGCCGACTTCCTGTTGGTTTTAGGGCATACCCCCAAGAGACGTTTTTTCATGATTTGGGGAGATCTAGGTATGTACCAAATTTCAACTCTCTAGGACTTATCAGTTGGTCGCTTTAGGGGGCGCTGTAGATCCGTTTGGCCACGCCCATTTTCAAATCCATTAGAATCTGAAAATTTCCATTGGGGGACAACTTTCTGTGAAGTTTGGTGAGTTTTTGAATATGTTAAGGCCTCCAAAAAGCCAATTAGGGTTTTTTGTTTATTTTAACCACATTTCACACAACAGATTTAACATTCCCTTTATTTAATAAGCAATGATCAAACAAAAGTTTATGAAAATTAAGTACACCCCAAAATTACATAAAAAGCAAGAATTTAAAGCAGTTGTGCTTTCTGTTTAGGTTTTATGTAAATATTAGAGAGAGTGAGTTTGTGTTGAAATTATTTTGGGATTTTCTCACTATGAATGGTTTGCGGATAGGTTTTAATATAGTGAATATAGTAGGTTTTACATGTGACAGTTTGCCACAGTTTGTGGAAGTAATTAATTATAGTGTTATTATCTACCACTGACAATCATGGTGTTTTCTTGTGCTTTTCACACAAAAAATATCTAAATAAATAAATAATAATAAATAATAAATATTTTTACTAGATAAGAAATGTAGAATGAACTTAAATGTTTGGGACAATTAAAAACCAAACATTTGTTGCTTATTTTCATAATTAACTTAGTAAATTATGTCACCAAGTAGAAGAGTAAAATCTGATTGGGGACTTTAGGGTCATGTTTTTATTCTTACTGTATTTGTGCTCATTCAAAAGTGACAAAAAAATATATATATATATTTTGACATCTCTACTGCAGCGCACCTGCAAGGTCCTGGAAAGCTAGAACATAAACCTGCAGATTACCTCAGGGCCCCACAGGGTCTCCTATCACTCCTACACAAACCCCTGCAGTTAAACACTCTTACTCACTGGCTCCTTCTTATTTTTATGTTTATATGTTCTAATACATAAGTACGTTAAAACACATACTTTCTGTTGCTGTATTTAATGTTTGGGGACTCTCTGTGTCTTACACAGTTTTTTCTAGTAGTGGTAAGGTGTCGCTAGCTTAGTGTTAGCTTTAGCTCCACCATGGCTACCCGTTCTGCTGTTTCTCTCTCTGGGTCTCCTCCTCTCTCCTGCTCTCTCTGTCAGATGTTCAGTTACTCTTCTGCCTCCTTTAGTAATAATGGTATGTGTAATAAATGTAGCATTTTTGTAGCTTTGGAGGCGAGGGTGTCGGAATTGGAGGCCCGGCTCCGCTCTGTTGAAAAACCAGCAGATAGCCAAGGCCCCTTAGCCAGCAGTCCTTCAGCAGAGCCCGTGCAGCCGGGGCCTCAGGTGACGGTACGTAGAAAGCATAGTCCTACATCCCAGCCCACAGGTCACCATCTGCGTTTCTAACAGATTTTTCCCGCTCAGCGACACACCCCTGAGAAGCAGACTCTGGTAATTGGCAGCTCCATAGTCAGAAATGTGGCACTAGAGACACCAGTGACCATAGTCAAATGCCTGCCAGGGGCCAGAACGGGCGACATCAAATCCTACCTGAAACTGCTGGCTAAGGATAGGCGTAAATACAGTAAGACTGTTATTCACACTGGCGGTAATGACACCCAGTTACGTCAATCAGAGGTCACCAAAGTTAGTGTTGCTTTGGTGTGTAAGTTTGCCAAAACTCCGTAATTTTCTCTGGTCCCCTCCCCAATCTGACCAGTGACGACATGTTTAGCCGCATGCTGTCATTCAACCGCTGGCTGTCTTGGTAGTGTCCAGAAAACGATGTGGGCTTCATTGATAATTGGCGAACATTTTGGGGAAAACCTGGTCTGATCCGGAGAGACGGCATCCATCCCACTTTGGATGGAGCAGCTCTTCTTTCTAGGAATCTGGCCGAATTTATTAGTTCTCCAAAACTCTGACAGCCCAGGGTTCAGACCAGGTAGCAGGGTCATAGTTTAACACTCCTTTCTGCAGCTTCTGTACCGCTACCCACCCATTACCCTATTAAGACAGTGTCTCGCCCACGGCCAAAATTGAATCTAAAATGAGGAAATTAAGAAAATCTACTAAAAATAAACACAACTCAGACTAAAAAGAAAAAAGAAAACAATTAAATGTGTCTTACTGAACATAAGATCTCTCTCTTCAAAGACTTTGCCTCACAGAAACCTGGCTGCAGCCAGAGGATTATGTTACTATAAATGAGTCATCTCCTACTAATTATTTAAATTTTCACATTCCTCGAAATAGTGGGCGAGGAGGAGGAGTAGCAACCATCTTTCAGTCCGATTTGTTGACTAGTCCCAAACCAATCAATAGCTACAACTTTTTGAATATTTAATCCTTAATGTTTCTCATCCAAATTGCAAAGCACTAAAACCACTTCTGTTTGTTGTTTTGTACCGTCCACCAGGTCCTTACTCTCAATTTTTAGATCAGTTTTCAGACCTTTTATCTGATTTAGTGTTAAATACAGATAAGGTTATTATAGTGGGGGATTTTAACATTCATGTTGACACTGAAAGTGATAGCTTAAATATAGCCTTTAATGCTATCTTAGACTCAATTGGCTTTGCTCAAAACATTAACAAACCTACCCACCTTTGTCTTCATTCTCTGGACTTTGTGCTGACATATGGCATTGAGTGTAAAGACATAACAATATTCTCTCATAACGCTGTCCTGTCTGACCATTTTTTAATAACCTTTGAGTTTGATTTATCGAGTACTCCACACCTGAAAGAAAATTTCATTATAGTAGATCATTATCAGACAATGCTGTAACAACCTTTAAATAATTTGTTTTACTTTTGATTTCCTCATTATCACAGAAAAACACAGTGGAGGGGAATAATTTTGTTTCTTCCCCTTCACAAATTGATTCTCTTGTTCATAGTGTTACTTCATCATTGCGTGCTGCATTAGACAATGCAGCCCCCTTGAAAAAGAAGATAATTATTCATAGGAGGCTAGCTCCCTGGTTTAATTCAGAGCTGCGTACTTTAAAGCACAATGTTAGAAAATTGGAGTGAAAATGGTGCTCTACACACCTAGAGTATTCCTACTTAATCTGGAAAAATAGCCTACTGTTGTATAAAAAGACACTTCACCCGCTAGAACAGCTTATTTCTCATCATTAATAGAAGAGAACAAGAATAATCCTAGGTTTCTCTTTAATACAGTTGCTAAACTTACACAGAGTCATAGCTTTGTTGAGCTATCCATTCCCTTAGCTCTCAGCAGTCATGACTTTATGGGATTCTTCTTAAATAAAATTGATTCTATTAAAAATAAAATCTTTGACATACTCCCGAAGATGATTACTTCATCCTCAGCAAGTGAGACAACATTGGAAGTAACTGTAGAACCTGATCTGTGTTTGGACAGCTTTCATCCTGTGGAGCTTCCTGAGTTATCAGAAATTTTAGCTTAATCTAAACCTTCAACTTGTATGTTAGACCCAATCCCAACCAAATTATTTAAGGAAGTGTTTCCTCCAGCCCCATTTTAGATATGATTAATTTATCCTTAGTAAATGGATATGTACCACAAGCTTTTAAGGTAGCTGTAATTAAACCTTTGCTTAAGAAACCTTTGCTTGATCGAGATGACTTAATAAATTACAGACCTATATCCAATCTTCCATTCCTATCTAAAATTCTTGAGAAAATAGTTGCTAATCAAATGTGTGAGCATTTACACAGCAATGACCTGTTTGAAGAGTTTCAGTCAGGCTTCAGAGCTCATCATAACACTGAAACAGCTCTGCTGAAAGTCACTATTGATATTCATATGGCCTCAGATAATGGACATGTGTTTGTACTTGTCCTGTTAGATCTCAGTGCTGCATTTGATACAGTCGATCACAATATTCTCTTAGAAAGGCTCTTATTTGTCTGAGAGATTCCAGTTTGTTCATGTAAATGATAAATCATCTTAAAACTCCAGGGTTAATTGTGGAGTATCACAGGGTTCAGTACTTGGGCCAATTCTCTTTACTATATATATATATATATATATATATGTATGTATGCTTCCAATAGGTAAAATTATCAGGCAGCATAGAATCAATTTTCACTGTTATGCTGATGATACTCAGCTTTACTTATTCATGAATCCTGATGAGCCCAACCAGTTAGATAGACTACAAGCATGTCTTGAAGACATACAAACTTGGATGACTTTAAATGTTCTGCTTCTAAAGTCAGACAAGACAGAAGTTGTCATCTTTGGACCGGAGTCTTTAAAAAAGAAACTGCTTAGTCAATCACTTAACCTGGATGGCATTAAATTGACCTCCGATAATAAAGTAAAAAACCTTGGTGTTATTTTTGACCAGGACATGTCATTTAAATCCCAAATTAAACAGGTTTCTAGGATTTCCTTCTTTCATCTCTGGAACATTGCCAAAATTAGAAATATCCTGTCCAGGAGTGACGCTGAAAAACTAGTCCATGCATTTGTTACTTCAAGGCTGGACTATTGTAATTCGTTACTATCAGGATGTCCACAAAATGCAGTTAAAAGCCTTCAGCTGATTCAAAATGCTGCAGCAAGAGTTCTGATGAAAATTAAAAAGAGATATCATATTTCCCCTACTTTAGCTTCCCTTCATTGGCTCCCTGTTAAATCCAGAATAGAATTTAAAATTCTCCTCCTCACATATAAAGCCCTTAATGATCTAGCTCCATCATACATCAGAGATCTGATTGTTTCATACGTTCCTCACAGAGCACTTCGTTCTCAGACTGTAGGTTTACTGGTGGTTCCTAGAGTCTCTAGAAGTAGAATGGGAGGCAGATCCTTTAGTTATCAGGCTCCTCTCCTTTGGAACCAGCTCCCAGTTTTACTCCGTGAGGCAGACACCCTGTCTACTTTTAAGGCTAGGCTTAAAACTTTCCTTTTTGATAAAGCTTATAGTTAGAGTGGCTTAGGTTATCCTGAGCTATCTTCCTTATTTTTACCTCCGTCTTCTTCCCTCCCTGTTGGATGGAGTAAGGGGGAGTCAGGTTTAGCCTAAACCGGCTCAGTTATGGTTGAGGTGCAAACACACCCTCCATCTCTGCTACCTGTATGACCCCACCTCTTTTCCAATGGTTATGGTCAATCTGACAGAGAGAGGTATCCCAATCGTTTGGTTTTTGTTCTTTCTTTCTAGGTGAAACGACTAAAGGAGCTACATCCATTAACATTTACTTTTCCTTCCCATAGAACGGACTCCTGGATCAGTGCTTTTTTGTTCTCTTTGTGTCTCTGCTCTGTTCTCTCAAACCTCCAGTCGGACGTGGCAGATGGCCGCTCACACTGAGCCTGGTTCTGCTGGAGGTTTCTTCCTGTTAAAAGGGAGTTTTTCCTCCCCACGGTCGCTACATGCATGCTCAGTATGAGGGATTGCTGCAAAGTCAACGCCAGTGACTGTCCACTGTCTCTACATGCTCATCCAGTAGGAGGGAATGCTGCAAGTCACTGACTGGATACAATTTGCTGGGTTTCCTTAGATAGAAAAACGTTTTATCCAATTTGAATAAATAACTGAATCTGACTGCACTGTTCAATGATTACGGTATGTACCTGACTTTTGTGAAGTGCCTTGAGACGACAAGTGTTGTGAATTGGCGCTATATAAATAAACTGAATTGAATTGAACAGGCAATAATCAGTACGCCTTTAGACGACCTTTCACAATGCAAGATCAGATAAAATATTATTTTATTAAAATAATGTTTTAAAGAATGATCTGCTGAATAAAACAAACCTTCTGGAAGACTAATTCTCAACGGTGTCTCATTAGCTGTCTTTATTTATTAAAATAATATTCAAAGAAATATTAAGGAAATAGTAAAATATTTAAAGAAATATTTTGGAAAAGAGCCAAATCTTTTTGGAGAAATGGGGCTTAATGGTGTTTACTTAGTTATCAAGTTTAGTAAAATAATGTTTTTAGGGAAATATTATTTACTGGATTGAAAACTAACAACCTTTCTGGGTAAATACTCTTTAGTATGCAAGCACGTGTTCTTAGCTGTTAGCGGTTAAAACTAACAAAAGAACCTGATAGCTTAGCACCAGAATTAAACACACACCTTTAAAATACCGTTAATAAAAAGTTTAAAATGCATAAGCGCGTTATGATCAATCTTCTGTGTTTAAAATCACCTTTTTAAATAAAGTTTGTCTTAACTTTAAAACACACAAACACAGAATACAAAACTGAGCCCGTGCTGAGCAGATAGCGTGCTAGCACCAAGATAGCTGAGTTCAACACAAACAAAACCAAACTTCATAAAATGAAAAACGTTTAGATTATTTCATTCTAAATACTTCTATCTCCCAAACCTAACCTCTGAAGCGTGCTGAGGAAATGTTGTCCGGGGCGACGAAGTTTGAAGAAACATCCACTTTGAACGAAGGTTAGCTTCAGCTGCAGATCTCAGAGAGAAAGTCAAGCAACGCTTCTACCTTAATTTACCCCTTTTTATGAATGAATACCGGATACACATACAGTGATTCATTTGTACTTAGGAAACTCATCTCCTTGGAAATATAACTCCTGTTGGTTTTCACCTGTGCCAGGTGTCGGCGCAGTCTTCGATTGGTGAATAAATCTTCTGATCTTCGTGTATCAGACAGATTACCAGCTTTCAAGCCCTTCCGGGAATGGCCTTGTGGAGTAAAAGTTCACCTGCGAGCTTTTGTCTCTCCAGATATGCGCCTCCGTTGCATTGTCCTGTGAGACACGTGGGATATGGCAACAAAACTCTCCCCGTCGGCCGGTTTTAACTCTCGGTGACATCAGAGCTGCGAAGTCTGTTGAGCTGCCTGTGTCAAAATGTGCGACCAAAATGGATGACCCCAACAAGGGATACTAATTAACACTGAGGGAACTATGACACAAGGAAACACTTAACCAAGGGTAAAAGACAAATACAAACCTCAGGGAATGAACTAGTGTAATGTGAGGGTTCGATAAGTTGTGGTTGGGCTCACTCTTAATGTAAGACAACGCAGGATGGAGACCAGATCATTCTCAACTTGCCGTTTTATTGAGCACATGCTTGGCAGCCCCACAATAAAAAATACAGTTTTACTTCCTGAGTTAGTGGTCACCTGACTTGACCAGTCAATCACAAAAGCTCTTAAAAGAACATCAGACAATATATATAACTGTGGATAACGGAATATTCAGAAGTTATCAGTATTTTTAACATTCTTTAACACAGGAACAAAGGCAATTTCTACGACTTACACTAGAATACGCAGGGAACAGAACACAAGAACTAAGTATGAAACTAAACCTAAAGAAATTAATAAATGTGGTAAGAGCTTTCTCACAATAATGACCACAAAAAGAGGAACTCAATAAGCCAAGACCATACAGAAAATTATAAACAGGGAGATGAGAACACAAATAAATGAAAACTGAAACCTAACAACCAAGGATCATGATATTCTCTGTAAGTACGAGCATTGCATCCTGAGACCTCTGGCATTATCCCAAAGGCTTGGATGAAGATGATGTATATTTTGAAAGTCATGCTGGCAGTAAGCTGAAAAGGCCATTACAAAGTTCTGACTCAAAAACACAGCCCTGTTGCTGGCCTCTTTATAGACATAATTAAACATCCCAACCTCTTAGAGCAAATTACATTCTCTTTCGGCTTACAAAGGGAACTGAGAGAAGGGTTGATGGGTAAAAGGATTTTCTTAGCATTCCGGTACAACAGAGTCTTGCATGATCTTGAGATCTATTTAAATAACACCTCTCTGATGCTGTTGACATGCTGTTTTGTACGTTTTTGTATATATTTTTTTCTCATGAGAGTTGAAAACGTTACAATAAGGAAAAAGTTAAAAATAATAAAAAAAGATTAATTATATCTGTTGCACTTTAAGTAGCTTTTCTCTTTTTTCTTCGTAGTTACCAACTTGAATTGAACATTCTTGTCTTTACAGCCTTGAATTAATCAATTATCTCCCACTTTCTAACAAACCTTTTTCTTCTTAATTAATTACTATAAGCTGAAGCCCTATTGAGGTCATGAGTAAACTAGGGAATGTAACTGGTTTCTTTGCATTCAGGAGGTAGTTTCCCTACTTACATACTGATCCTTGCTAATTTGACACATTGTCTGCTGATGTGTGTGTGGGTTTTCTAATGAATAGAGAAATGCTACTAGTGGTAAAACAGTGATTTCTTGGGCTGATTTGGTGTAATTGGGTGTAATAGATGGTACCTAGAGCTCCTTCATGATTGATGCCACGCCACTGTTGCACATTGCTGCCATTGTCTTTCCTTGCAGGTGCATGAATGTATATGCTGGAACACAGTGTCCTGGGTGGGGTGCCGGGAAAGGCTGCTTCTGTTATTCCTGCAGTAGCTCCTGTCAATTTCTATTAACACGAGAGCACTCTCCCATCTCCATAATGCATGACTGTGGACTGTGGGGAAGAATATTGTCGGATTCCCTCATCAAATTGAAAGAAAACAAAGGGCCAATCTAATTGTTTGCAAAAGGAGAATGGGATGATTAAATCTCATTGTTTCTCATTTCATTCAGGGCAATGGGAAGAGACAAGAGATAGGGCGAACAGGGACCTATCACTGCAGTGGAATCTAAATAAAAGTGTGGGTCTTTTCCATTTACATTTTCTAAAGATTGCAAGTGAATTGTCTGTGACTGTGGGTCTAAACACAAACAAACAGTTCAAACAGCGGCACGCAATTAAATAAGCTAACCCAAATCAAGACAGAGAGCCAAGCATATTTAAGTTTTGAACAACGCCTGCAATGTACAGTACCTGTTGTCAGTCTTAATAAGAGTTCAGCAGACAGATGTTTTTTTGTTCATATCTATCAGCCAGAGGATCAAAAAAGGAGAGTTTTCAGGTTCAAAAGGTGTCAAGATAGAATCAATTTCTCTATTGTTTATTGTAATTGCTGTGCTTTGTTGTGCAGTTAACATTTTTTTTAGCTAACCTAAAAACCGATTAGCTGCAAATGATCTACTGATGTAAGTTTATTAAATATGCTCTTTCTTTCTCAAAAGACATCAAGGTTATTTTAAACCTTGTTTTAACTCTGATTGGGTTGATAATTGTATAATTTCATGGTGTTTTAAACTACTAAGTCAGTATTAAATGGTGTGTTTTCTGTTGGAATTGTTTCCTTGGGCACACAGCTGTGCTAAAATGAAAGTACGTCCTGTCAGTTTTTAAATGTGTACATAATTCGTTTTTTGTTTATTTTAACCACATTTCACACAACAGATTTAACATTCCCTTTATTTAATAAGCAATGATCAAACAAAAGTTTATGAAAATTAAGTACACCCCAAAATTACATAAAAAGCAAGAATTTAAAGCAGTTGTGCTTTCTATTTAGGTTTTATGTAAATATTAGAGAGAGTGAGTTTGTGTTGAAATTATTTTGGGATTTTCTCACTATGAATGGTTTGCGGATAGGTTTTAATATAGTGAATATAGTAGGTTTTACATGTGACAGTTTGCCACAGTTTGTGGAAGTAATTAATTATAGTGTTATTATCTACCACTGACAATCATGGTGTTTTCTTGTGCTTTTCACACAAAAAATATCTAAATATTTTTACTAGATAAGAAATGTAGAATGAACTTAAATGTTTGGGACAATTAAAAACCAAACATTTGTTGCTTATTTTCATAATTAACTTAGTAAATTCTGTCACCAAGTAGAAGAGTAAAATCTGATTGGGGACTTTAGGGTCATGTTTTTATTCTTACTGTATTTGTGCTCATTCAAAAGTGACAAAAATATATATATATATATTTTGACATCTCTACTGCAGCGCACCTGCAAGGTCCTGGAAAGCTAGAACATAAACCTGCAGATTACCTCAGGGCCCCACAGGGTCTCCTATCACTCCTACACAAACCCCTGCAGTTAAACACTCTTACTCACTGGCTCCTTCTTATTTTTCTCTATTTCCATTCTGTTGTTCTGCTTTCATTTTGCGTTGTATGACTCCCTTGGCACCCTAAGCTCTATCGCCTTTTACAGTCCTTTACTCCCTCACTCAATTTTTTCCTCTGTTTTCCACTCCTGATATTAAAAAGTGCCAGCAAGGATGGTAAGTGCACTCTGGCACTTACCATCCTTTGCTTGAACAAGCCGTTGCGCATACATGGAAGCAGTAAAGAACATTTATATTTGTTTTAAAACAAGGACTTAAGGACTTTAGGTCAGATGGCAATTAAAATCTACGCTTGCTGGGAAATAATTATGCATTTGAGTTGAAGGAGTGTAGATGCTTTTTGTTGACTGACAATAATAAAAATCTATGATTTTCGGCAGTATGTTTTTGTGACAGATTGCTAAATAAATCTAAATACCAAGTATATCAACAAGCTAAGTTGAAACATTGGCAAACGGTATTTTTTATGAAGACAATCTATATGATCAAACATTGAAGAAAAAAAAAATATCTGTAACATTTTCTTTGCAAGAGTCTCCAAGATAGGTAGCTGGTTCAGCTGTCAGCTGGATTTTGCCTGCGTGAAGTTTCCATGCTATGACCGAGCATGCCTTGTTTTTGTCTGGGTACTCCAGTTTTCCTCAACTGTCCAAGACCATGCATGTTTATTTGTGACTCCACATTCCATTTGTTCTTGTAATACTTTGCTCTGGCACTAGAGGCACTGAAGTAAAACCACCAGCCTTCACTAACAGCTGTATTGTTCACCTAGATAGTCAAAGGGCTAGTTGCCGAGACCAACGTCCCATTTTCTAATTGAGATTGTTGTAAAATAAAATAAAGTACAGTGAAAGTACATAAATAGTGTATTTTTCTGCCATACCATGTTGTTATCATACAAAGCTTATATACTCATGTATTCAAGTGTGATACAACTGCAGTATTGATCAAGGATATCTATAGGACAAATGACAATTGCCCACCATGACTGCTCTTTCTTATGACCAAGGCTGTATCTTGCAAATCGCCTTACAGCTTGCTGTCAGTATGTTTATCACAACTTGTCACAATAAATTAGAAAGGGGTATAATAAATCACCAGGCAAAAATCTAAATGTGAACCCTTTAATTTATATTTTGGTGACAACAGCTAAGGAAAAAAAAAAAAAACTTGACTTTGTTTTCTGTCTTTTTTTTAATCTCAAGCCCAAGAAGGCAAGTCGTAAAAATAAATTATTTCTGTCATGTGTGTTGTCATGTGTGTCATCATGAATGTGTGTTGTAATACCTTTTCTGTCCACAAGGGATGGCGCAGGTGAATATTTTGTCCAAAAAGTCTGGTTTAAAAGATGTTTTGGCATGTTTTTAGATGGGAAATTTGACCTTAAAACGTAATATATGTCAGTTCTTTACAAATGAGCCTTCTTTTAAATTCACTACAGTAGTTTCTTGGACGCAGAGGACCACATTAGACACAAGCTCCAGCACGAGTTGGAGCTCGCTCACCACATGTAGCACTGCTTAATCTCATGAGAGCTCACTATCATTTTACTGCTACTTCATTGATGTTTAAAGTTGGTATATGTGAGATATAAGGCTTTGTGATTGATAATTACAAGTAACTGAATATAAAAGCTACTTCTTCTATGTATTTTGCTATAGACAGAGTTAGCTATATTTCATGATAACTGAATGTTCCTGAATTTTAATGTTGCTGTTGTGGAGATATATTATGTGTGTGCATTATTATTATGTTCATAACCAGTGTGGGAAATAAAATGTATAACCTGTGTTAGTGGCCTGCAGAATAGTATTGCACAAACTTGGCCTTGAGTGTGGTGAAGCAGAAAAATACTGAAGAACTGTAGGGGTGGGAAAAGGATGTGAACAAATTAACGGGCCAAGTACTCCCTTCTTATATCAGCAGTAAAGCAGAGTGCAGGTGCAAAATATGCAGAATAATAACTTTCTAAATATGGTCAGCCGGAAAAGTGTGTACGTAACTATATGTGTGAAAAAAACAGGGGCTGCCCATTATTCATGTGTGTTTCAATAAAAGACATGAGCCCAGTAAAAAAGCTCAGAAGACATCTCTGCGTGAGCTCTTCCCCTGGGCCCAGGTATTTTTGAATACAGCTGTCTCCGTGTGATTTATTCTAATGTGTGTGATTCTTTCAGCTTACGGTGAATAAACGAACACGCAAGAGTTACCCGTTAAAGGGAAACTTCAACAATTGGTGACCTCCGACGTGATTCACAACTGAATCAGGGAATTTGGACAAAGAGAGAGTGTGACAGACGGAAACCTCTGAGACCGGGGTGCCCATAATTAATCATCAAAGGTGAGGCAGAGCCTATTTCATTAAACTCTCCGATTGAATTTATGTAATAGGCCAAATTAACCAGGTCTCGGTGGTTCTGAATGTTATTACTCTGCAAAACTGTAAAAGAGTGTGCATTAAGTGAACGCGTTAAAATGGAGTCAGATATGAAAAAACGGAGTCAGATATGAAAAGCTGAAACAAGAAGTCCTTTTGGGTCAAAGGTAAAAAAGGTTGAAGTCCTTTTATTGCTGAGCGTGGCGGCTCCACTTATTAATTGACGAGTTAATAAGATAAGCTAGGTTTGAGGCCTGTGTAGTTGGCAGAACACAAATAATTGGCATAGGTTAGAGGCCTGATGAGTACTTCATCTGAATTTTTTTTTTTTTAAAACAGGTGACTGATTCACTCAGAAATTTAACAAGGGTTAGAGACCCCATCTAGTGGACAAACGGAGGAATTACATAAGTGACTGGGAAGTGCAGTCGAATTTAAATCTTTGAACACACATTCTGACTTAAAAATGCGGTTGGATTGTTAATTACTTGAGCGAAAATGAAATGCATTTGTTGTATATAGGGTGAAGTGGCTTGTAGTGGATTGTTTTTGCATATTTGTGCATATTTCCTGTGTGCGAGTGTCTGTCACAGACTGTTGTGTTGAATTGAGTAAATACGAGCTGAAATGTATGTGTGCGACTGAGTGAGATGATCATTTGGGTTAAAATAACTGTCGTGTCCTAGGGATACGTGTCTGTGGTGCGGAATATAGAAGAAATGTGAATGTTAAGTGTTTTTGCTGATATTAAACGGGAGTGACTGACTGACTGACTGTGCGTGTGTGTGTCTGAGTGGAAGCCAGGTTTACCATTGCGGCTGAATAAATGCACTGTGCTGTTAACAAAGACAATACAGTGATAAGCGGATTTTATATGCATATTGTGAAGCGTGAATGGAACATTAATTTCACAGAATTTTAAAACAAATGGAGGACTAAGCATTTTAATAGAATCTTAGTAGGATTCTGCTAGTCCTGTGTTTTCTTTGGCCCAGATTAAAACTACGTACTGGTGACTTTGGAGATTAAGGTCGGATTTCACTCCGGAAAATTAACACCGCTGCGAACTAGTCGCAGTAGAAGGCCGTGTTAATGTCCTCTCAATAAGTCTCATTCCAAGTGACCTTTTATCTGGGACATTTATACTACAATTAAACTAACATATTAATGGGGAAGAAACAAAGTAAACTAATTGACTTAGAAGGGGATGTAAAGTTTATGGAGAATTATGTAAAAGGAGCAGGTATGATCTGTCATACATGGAATAAAAAACATGGTTTCTTGGGTAAACTAAATATTAACGATATCTTAAAATTGCAAGGGGATTTAAAATGAGAAATAATGAAAACCAAAAAGAGACAGAACAAAGAAAGGTTGAATATAAACGCTCCGAAAAATGGTTGGAACAGAGCAAAAGCTCTGATTTAACAGAAATATGTACACGATGGTATAAAAAATACGGATTTTCAGGTAACTTAATTATCACTGAAATCCTAAAACTATACAGGGATCTTAAACTGGAGATTATGCATTCAAAAGATTCAAGACACAATAAAAAAACCTTGCCACATTATAATTTCTAAGGGGACCTTTCAGTCCCTGAGTGCACACAGTTGATAAACAGATTAAAACAAAAAGATTAATTTAAAAAAAGCAAGAGCAGCCTTTAACTGACATAGCCATAATACTGAGGCCTTATGAAAAGCGCAGGATTTTGTAGGCAAGTATTAGTGAAAAACAGGTGCTTTAAAATCATTCTATGGTGTTATACTACCAACAATATCATGATAAAATGCAAAAGATTCTTTTTACAGGGAAATAATTCCATATTTGGCTCAGATTGTGTGCATTCTTGATTTTTCCTCTTTGAGAGAGGTTCGTTTTCAGCTCTGTGAAACGACCTTGACAAAGAGATGCAGCTGTCTGAAGAAAAAAAAAACAACAAAAAAACTTCTGCACAAAAGGCAGAAGCCTGTCTGCTAAGAGATGAAGTTTGTAACTCTACCCTGCATGTGTCAAACTCAAGGTCTGCGGGCCAAAACCGGACCCCAGAAGTTTAGTGATTCTCTAGAAGTAGAGCCTTTGATATGGTGATTGTGTGCTTGAATGTTATTTTGTCAATCGATAAGCAGTTTTGTCTACATTCTGCCACAATCTGCCTTTCGAAAATGTTTTGAATCTTGCTCTTTATGTCTAAAAAAAAAAAGACAAATTGGCTAAAGTCTGCAGACACAAAAATAACCTGGATTGAAGCTCTAACTATGTTTATTTAATCTGAGATCCTCTCCAAATGCAACAGTATATGTCAGTCTACATGAGATACTAACAACTTCACCTACTGGTATAATATAAAGATCTGATTGAATATGTGAAACAAACAATGATGAAAGTTTTTCAACAGGTGATGCTCATCCAGGAGGAAGACAGTGTTCCTAGGAAATGCAGCTCATTCATTAACAATCAATTTTTCTCCTATAGGTGGACGTTTTGCTGACTAATCATAGGCTGGATCTATGAAACATTATGTGCACAGAACAAATGACCAAGGTTCTGACTGACCTATGAACCTCACTGACCTGACAATGATAACATGACACCCAACAGATAACACCTTTAAGGTGGACCCACTAAGACCACCACTAAGAATTGAAGCGTTCAAAACAGACCTAGTGGAAACAAAAGGGGTTATGAGGAAACGATGTGCATTTTAAGAATAATAGAAGTCAAATTATGTTCAAATTTTTGCAAATAAAATTACTCTGACAGAGAAATAAGTAAGTTGTGTGTGAATGTGTGTGAATGGGAATGACTGATTTCATTGTAATGCATCTTTGAGGGACTTTAAAAGCGCTAATAAAGGTCTGATGTTCTGATGATCTTTGCCAAACTTATATCTTAATAAGGTTTCCAGAATCTTTTCCGAAAAATCATATAAAGATAGCAAAGGTTCTACCTGTATTAAAAATACTGATAACCATAAGAAAGCTCATAGACCCGTCTTCAATTTTTCACAATTCTTTTACAAACAGGTTATTTAAACTTTCATGTGACCAAATGTCTGTGTTTGACTTTCTGTTTTTGTGAAATAAATGTCTGTTTCATGTTATGTAAAAATTAGAGTCCTCAACATTACCATAATAATATTAATGAATGAAATAGAGAAAGCACAACAATAATGGGACAGCTGTTTAAAAAGCCATATTAAAAATAGTTCCTGTTGAGGTGTGTCAAAAGATGAAAAATAATCCTGATTTGCAGGGAACAGACTTCACAAAGTGGGGAAAACATATTTAATTCACCATTTACATACTTCTCGGGAGGCAGAGGAAAAGAAAAAAAAGGAGAAAGAGCAGCTACAGAATCAGCTCCTTAAATTGCAGCTGCAAGAGGCCAAAGAGAAAATTAAATAAGAGAAAAATGATATAATGTTAGCTGCAACTCAGCCTGTTCCTCCAGCTGCGTCTGCACCTCTAGCAGCACGCACCCCTATGTTCAGCACGCACCCCTATGTTTATGTTACCACCTGTGACTGATCAGTGGCAAGGAGGGGGACAACTCCCTCCTGCACCCTATCTATTTTATAATTACAGGTACAGTGGCCCCGGTCATGGAGGTGGATGGCATGTTGGTGGTCAGCTTATTCCACCATAACACAGCAACCTCCTAAACCACTGCTGTCTACTAAGACTGTTTCTGTGATAAGCTTCATAGGGGCTGCATAAATTCTGCCTGTGACTGTACCACTTCCTGTTCAGATTGGGACGCACAGAGAAAATCACCCTTTTGTGCGTTCACCCAGCACACCTGCTAATTTGCTGAGCAGAGACTTATTAGTGAACCTGGGAGCATCAGTGTTGTGTGGTACTGATGGGTTAACGATAACCTTTCCAGATGGTTATTTTTGGGAATGTGGAAAAATGCTTCAGCATGGACAATATTTTTTACTCCCAGTTGCAGAGGAATATGCTTACATCAACTAGAGACTGTTGACCGAACCTCCAAGCAGCATCTTCTCTGTGTATCAGCTGTGGAAACCCTGGATTCAAAGTCTCTGTCCCTGCACCTCTCCGCCTGACCCGCCCCATGTCACTCTGTTCTACGACCGTTGTCACACTGAATGGTACCAGATTTGTTTAATGAAACACTAGAAGGTAGGACATGGTTTATTTCATCCAAAAATGTTTATGTGGCTCTTGAGGGTGTGGCTGCAACAGTTGATTTAACACCTGACCAAGCAGAATAGTATTTAATGTCAGATGAAGCTGTTCCTCATGTTTCTCTTTCTTTGCATCCTGAGCATCAAACTCTAAGAACACAGACACATACTGTATAAATGTACAGCTACTGATGAAGTTCTGTTGTAGCATGAGATGCACATACATCATCCTGAAAAAAAAAAATAGATCATCCCAAAGCTGCAGCTCTTTTGCAGAGCCTATCTTATCAGTTATGGGCTAAAGGGCCCACAGATGGAGGATTAATCCCCTGCGACCAAGTTTCTTTTCAGGTTGCATCTCCTCTCGCTTATTTGGGTTCCACAGTATCCACCCAAAAAATAAGCTCAGGAAGGCATCAGAGACATCTGCATAAACATGGATTCAAAGTTGAAAGACAAGCTGTTATTTTTGGCCCTTACAGGCTACAGCAAGTACTACATCCCAGGTTACACCGATCTCACACAGCCCCTCATAGACCTAATCAGAAAACAGGGCATGCGAAATCTCAAAAATGTCCTTAATTGGACACAGGAAGCAGAGGAAGTCTTTATTGCGTTAAAACAGCTTCTCTCCAACGCGGCAGAGCTTATGCTCCCAGCTTACACCACACCATTTTATTTGGATGTTTCTGTAACAAAACCGGCAGTAAATGGAGTTTTGTTTCAGAAAAAAAGGGGGAGAGAGAAGAGTGCTGATGTATGTTTCAGCAATGATGGATAACATGGAAAAACGCCACCCACAATGCACACAACATGCAGCAGGGATGGCAAAATTAATAAAAAAAAACAGCTCACTTAGTGATGGGACACCTTCTGAATGTTTTAACTCACAGCGTGGTGGCATATGTGAACTCTCAAAGTTTCACCATGACAGCTCTAAGACAACACAGGCTCAGCAAAACCTTGGAGGCCCCCAAACGAGGTTATCGTTTCTCACTGAGTGTGAACAATCTATGTCTCATCGTAATTATTACAGATTTCTCCACAGCCTTTTTACAGCTTTCTCCAAGCAGATCCCAGCAGAACAGGGTCGGATCTTCCACGTCAGAAGCAGAATGGGTCCTTCTGAAGGTCATCAAACGGAAGTGGTCTGAACCAAGGTGGACCGGTCCATTCCAGGTCACAGAGAGAACCTCACATGCGGTGAGGGTCAAGGGCAAAGGAGACACGTGGTATCATTGAAGCCAGTGTGCAGCAGCAGAGGCACCACAGAGATCGCTGCCAGAGGTCCAGCAGAACCTGAGGGACAACACCAGCACACCAGAAGACCCTTCTCACCCAATTCAAGGGGCAGAATAATCCCCTAGGGTGAGAAAGCGTTCATTTACACCTAAAGGTTAGTCTACACCTTAGGTGCACCGTTAAATCAGTGGTCCCACCAAATAGGGACAGAATAATCCCCTGGTGAGACCACTTAGCTCCAGGTCAGTCTACACCTGTGAGTGAAGACCAGGACATCAGACAGAAGAGGTGGATGTGATTGAGCTTTCCTCTCTTTCACTGGTGGTCGTAGCTGCTCTCCCACCGAAGAACTGAACTGAACACTCTGAACTTTAAAAAAAAAAAAAAGAGGTCTTTTGTGTTTCACCATATTGTTAATCCTCATCTTCCTTAGCAGGTACCTTTGAAAAGTATGGGAGGTCAAAATCTAGGACCCAGGCCCCTTAAGGGTTGGGTCATGGTAGGTATACAGGTCCTTCTCAAAATATTAGCATATTGTGATAAAGTTCATTATTTTCCATAATGTAATGATGAAAATTTAACATTCATATATTTTAGATTCATTGCACACTAACTGAAATATTTCATGTCTTTTATTGTCTTAATACGGATGATTTTGGCATACAGCTCATGAAAACCCAAAATTCCTATCTTACAAAATTAGCATATCATTAAAAGGGTCCCTAAACGAGCTATGAACCTAATCATCTGAATCAACGAGTTAACTCTAAACACCTGCAAAAGATTCCTGAGGCCTTTAAAACTCCCAACCTGGTTCATCACTCAAAACCCCAATCATGGGTAAGACTGCCGACCTGACTGCTGTCCAGAAGGCCACTATTGACACCCTCAAGCAAGAAGGTAAGACAGAGAAAGAAATTTCTGAACGAATAGGCTGTTCCCAGAGTGCTGTATCAAGGCACCTCAGTGGGAAGTCTGTGGGAAGAAAAAAGTGTGGCAGAAAACGCTGCACAATGAGAAGAGGTGACCGGACCCTGAGGAAGATTGTGGAGAAGGGCCGATTCCAGACCTTGGGGGACCTGCAGAAGCAGTGGACTGAGTCTGGAGTAGAAACATCCAGAGCCACCGTGCATAGGCGTGTGCAGGAAATGGGCTACAGGTGCCGCATTCCCCAGGTCAAGCCACTTTTGAACCAGAAACAGCGGCAGAAGCGCCTGACCTGGGCTACAGAGAAGCAGCACTGGACTGTTGCTCAGTGGTCCAAAGTACTTTTTTCGGATGAAAGCAAATTTGGCATGTCATTCGGAAAACAAGGTGCCAGAGTCTGGAGGAAGACTGGGGAGAAAGAAATGCCAAAATGCCAGAAGTCCAGTGTCAAGTACCCACAGTCAGTGATGGTCTGGGGTGCCGTGTCAGCTGCTGGTGTTGGTCCACTGTGTTTTATCAAGGGCAGGGTCAATGCAGCTAGCTATCAGGAGATTTTGGAGCACTTCATGCTTCCATCTGCTGAAAAGCTTTATGGAGATGAAGATTTCATTTTTCAGCACGACCTGGCACCTGCTCACAGTGCCAAAACCACTGGTAAATGGTTTACTGACCATGGTATCACTGTGCTCAATTGGCCTGCCAACTCTCCTGACCTGAACCCCATAGAGAATCTGTGGGATATTGTGAAGAGAACGTTGAGAGACTCAAGACCCAACACTCTGGATGAGCTAAAGGCCGCTATCGAAGCATCCTGGGCCTCCATGAGACCTCAGCAGTGCCACAGGCTGATTGCCTCCATGCCACGCCGCATTGAAGCAGTCATTTCTGCCAAAGGATTCCTGACCAAGTATTGAGTGCATAACTGTACATGATTATTTGAAGGTTGACGTTTTTTTGTATTAAAAACACTTTTCTTTTATTGGTCGGATGAAATATGCTAATTTTGTGAGAAAGACATTTTGGGTTTTCATGAGCTGTATGCCAAAATCATCCGTATTAAGACAATAAAAGACCTGAAATATTTCAGTTAGTGTGCAATGAATCTAAAATATATGAATGTTAAATTTTCATCATGACATTATGGAAAATAATGAACTTTATCACAATATGCTAATATTTTGAGAAGGACCTGTAGATGTTTTAGCATTCTTCATTGTTGCATTGATTTTTGGATTGTTTTGTGAACTTCCATTCCAGACATGCTCTGATTGTCGCCAAACTGAGAATCCCCTGGAGGACTGGATAATGGGCATGTTTGGACACTGGAAAGGGTTGATTATGTCATTGTTCATATCCAATGCTGTTTTCGTAGCTATTATGGTTACCTGTGGATGTTGCTGTATACCATGCATAAGATCTTTTGATTGTTCGCTTTATTACTACAACCATTGAAGGGAAAACCGCACCTCCTCCTTCGCGGTTGATGCTAACGAGGAGGAGGACGAAGATTAACCCGTAAGAGTAAGTCACAGGGCTAATACTTTTTTGGAGTGCTAATACTTTTAGAGTGCTAAAACTTGTTTGGAAAAAAAAAACTTGTCTAACATGTATTACTGTCTAGGGTGCAAATACTTTTTGTAGGTTGTGAAAACTTTTTAAGGAACTAATTCTTTACTGTCTAGGGAACAGAAGGATGGTAGAATATTATATTGGCAAAATTTGACAGACTATGGAATAAAGCACGGATGGACACCTTCCAGTTAGAGGGGTCACGACTCCCTGTCAAGATTTAGAAGGTTGTAAGCATCCTTGGGACTACAAAGGCCCGACAGGCGATAGTCCCTGGGCACATGGCATGGCATTGGAGGCAGGGTCAAAAAGCATGATGACAAACATTTCCTTCTGCTCCACAGGTTGTAATGACTGCTAAACTCTTTTATGCAGTATCTCCAAGTAGTGGTGAAGTCACATAGGTAACTTCAAAAGGGGGAAATTGTGGAGATATATTATGTGTGTGCATTAATTATTATTATGTTCATAACCTGTGTGGGAAATAAAATGTATAACCTGTGTTAGTGGCCTGCAGAATAGTATTGCACAAACTTGGCCTTGAGTGTGGTGAAGCAGAAAAATACTGAAGAACTGTAGGGGTGGGAAAAGGATGTGAACAGATTAACGGGCCAAGTACTCCCTTCTCATATCAGCAGAAAAGCAGAGTGCAGGTGCAAAATATGCAGAATAATAACTTTCTAAATATGGTCAGCCGGAAAAGTGTGTACGTAACTATATGTGTGAAAAAAACTGTAAACAGGGGCTGCCCATGTGTGTTTCAATAAAAGACATGAACCCAGTAAAAAAGCTCAGAAGACATCTCTGCGTGAGCTCTTCCCCTGGGCCCAAGTATTTTTGAATAACCCTAACCCTTCTTTCAGCTTACGGTGAATAAACGAACACGCAGGAGTTACCCGTTAAAGGGAAACTTCAACACTGTATAAAAATTAAGGCAAGGTAGCTCCTAACACTGTTTAGTAAGGCTATGGGTCACTACCTTTCAACTACCTTTATCTTTATTAAAAACTGCCTTTTTGCAAAAGCACCTTATCAAAATTGACCATGTGGGAAATGTATAACCACTGTCTACCTACTGATTTCACATAATGGAAAAAAAAAGTAAAAATCCAAGAATAAAAAGAAAATCCTGCAACTAAAACAGAGAAATGTTCATTAAACTTCTCAAATTTGCCACTGTCCATAAAAAAAGACCAAACACCTTCATAAATGTTCTTTTTGTTCCATCATTTTTTTCAACTATTCTAAAAACTGCAGACATGCCAAAAAAACTGCAGACATGCCAAAAATCTTACCTTATAAAAAACAATCAAATAGGATCGGAGTTTTACCATTTTCTTGGTCTTCTCCTGAAACCCTCCTATGCTGTAAAATAATTTTTAAATGTAATTGGTGTGAGTTTCATAAGATGCAATTTAAGCAGAGCCTTAAGGATTTGATCATGAGTGGCAAAAAAAGGGAGTTAGGGGCAGAAAATATATGAGAAAGTCAGGAAAATGATAGGATCACAAAAAAGTTTGGGCAATGATGTGAAATTGGAGTTGGAATGGCAAATAAAGCAACATTTTACTTTTTCTGACAACACCCGCCGTTCTGGGTTCTGACTTCCAGACGGATATCAAATTTGTTCCCGAATGGTGAAATGCCTTCATGATCCACTACCTCCCCTTAAATTGAATCTGGTCTGCTCCTACCTCTGCTGATAATAAGGAGGGAAAACTGTCTCAGGTTTTAAATTATACAGATGAAATGTGCACATCTACAGCAGTGACACAATTTTCTGTGCTTTTGGGAAATGGCAGACAAAACACATGTTTCGTGACTTTGGAAGAATATTTTCTCTCACTTAGTCTGTGACATTGGGGTGAATGAGATGTACCATAAAATGAGTTTTAGAAGTCTTAGCATCAAAGCGTTACCCTTAAATTTAAACAGGCACTGCATAGATCTGTTTCAAAAACATGATAGAAATGTATTATTACTGTTACTTCATAGCCAAAGCCTTGAGGTACGAAAAATTTATCTTGGTGCCATATTCATGCATTGCCAGTATTAGTTTTATCTAAAAACAATGAGAAAACAGAACAAGCCCACTGCAATTTTATACTCTAATATGCCTCCTCAGGAGTTTTCATTTTTTTTTACTTTTTATTGGAATCACTTTGAATACTTCTGCAGTGCCTTACTGAAGTATTCACAACTCCTGAACTTTTCCACATTTTGTCACGTTATAACAACAACCTTTAATTTATTTCATTGTGATTTTATAGTATGGACCAACATGAAGTAGCACATCTATGTTCTGTGAAGGCCTCAGATGTTTGTTAGAGAAAATTGATGAACAAATAGCATCGTGAAGACCAAAGGAACACAGCAGACATGTCAGGCAGAAGGTTTAACAGCGTTACATCATACAACAAGCTACCAAGCTGAAAATAGAATGAGTTAGGAATAACTGCAACCCACCAAGACATGACTACACATCCAAACTTACAGGCTGGGCAAGGAGCACATTAATCCAACAATCAGCTAAGAAGCCCATGTTAGCTCTGGAGAATCTGCAGAAATCCACACATCAGGTGAGACACTTTGTTGACCAAACAAATATTAGTCCTGTGCTCCATCAACCTGGTATTTAAAGAATAATAGTGAACCATTGTTAAACGAAAGCCTTAAGAATGTGTTTTTAGTTTCCCTCTAACCATGTGGGGCAGTAAATCCAAAATGTTTCAGCTTCAGACAAAATGACAATGGAGTTCAATCCGTTGCTTACACTAATGTGAAAATTAAAGACAGGAATAATGACATTACAAGGAGTGTCACGACCAAATTAATTCCTTTCCATCATTTTTTATTTTTAGTTACTGTTTTTGTATCTCCACTAAATTTTTAAGCATTTATATGCTTTAACATAATTGTTTTTGGTGTTTAGTTTGATGTCTGAAGAGGATCTCAAGAACCCACACTGGTTTACCCCAAGTTTGGCAACCACTGTTGTAGGGAAAACAGCATGGTTGCAAACCATGACATTATGTTCTTGTAGTTCTTGTAGTCGGTTCTTAAAAAACAATCTGGGCCGATATGTTTTTGTCTTTTGTCTAACCAATGTAGTGTGATTAGTCAGAGTTTTGCAGGGGGCAAGTTTGCTATCGTGACAAATGCAACAGTAAAAGGGACCTACAGTATGAGGACTTCCCAGGTGTTTTGCACTTGAGCTCTTGTGAAGTATGAAATCTCCTGGCCAGAAAGAACCTTGTTCATATTCTTAACAATCAAGTACAAATAAAATAAAGAAATTACTGTTCTTCTGGAATATGAAGGTCATTAACTGCACCTCACTCTAAACACAAAATCCCCATAGTAAAATATAGTTTGGGAGCACCATGGTGTGGTGTTGTTCTTCTTAAGTCTGAACGCTCTTCAGTCTGATCAAAGCATATTCATATGTTAAAATGCCCTAGTAAAAGTTCCAATCTAATTGATAATTTGTGGCAAGGCTTAAAAATGTATGTTCACAAAAGATCTTTAACTAATCTGCTTGTGCTTTAGATATTTTGCAAAAACTGGCAAACATTCTGTCTCTTAAATTTCAAAGCTTGTTGACAGCCAGTCAACAGTCCGTTTTAGCTGCAGTGATAGGTGAACCAACAAAATATTGTATTTTTTATTTTGTAAGAAATTATTAAAAGTGTTTATCGTTTTTCCTCCCACCTCACAGTAATGCACTACTTTACCTTGTATAACCTGGTGTATGACCTGAAATCCCAATAGAATAAATTGGAGAATATGCTTTTAACTTAACAAAACAATACCAAAACTTTAATATGTTTGAAAAGCACTGTAGCAGCATTGTGTTAAAATGGAACAGAAACAAATTGTTCTCCTGGTTTTTCTGCGTTCTGCTTTCTAAATAACCAGGTGCATTTCAAAACAAAAGCATTATGAAAAAAAATCAGACACAATGTGTGAATGATGGCAGCATGCAAATGTCTATCAGAAAGATTAGCATCTCAACAAGCAAAGGCCTTGCATCTGGCTTCACTCCTGCCCTAGAAAGAGCAGAAGCTGGATATGCATTTTCTGTGCAGCCCAGTCTGTCACAGTTGGATTCAGAGGAATTCCAGTGCTGTTGCCTTGTCTGTACACACTCGGGTTGTATCTTGTTTGCTGTACAGTACTGCTGTGGGTGATCATGTGGAACCCAGACTCGAGCGCTGGCTGTGTTGTGTGTGCTGTCATCTCAGATGTGCACAGAACATTGAGAAGTCATAGATCACTACCCCTCAGGGAGATGGAGTTTGTGTGCTATAGAGAGCAGGGAGAGTGGTTTGGTGAGAGTGTGTGTGTTTGAATTTGTGAGTCAGGGTGAAACTGAAAAAAGGGCTGGTTGTTATTCTACTCCTCACGTACCCCTCTACTACATCCTTCAGTCATGCTGTCACCAACCTCGCTTGGCACTATTACCTGACTGAGTCAAGCCACATGAGAGATTTGCCTGACCAGATGGATTCTCATGAACACATTACCTCACTAAATGAAGCCTGAAATACTCAGGCTGTGAGTATAATACCATATCATTGATGTAATGATCACGTCATTGATCCCACCTTGTGATTTGTTATGCTTATGGCCAGCTGTTTCAGTTTATAAAGTCCTATATTGTAACTGGAATTAAACCATGGGAAGTTACGATTAAGGCTGATAAAACTTTTTTTATTGCCAATACAGCAAGGGAATGTAAAGCCACAACAGACCCTTTAAATGAGAACCACACTCAAGCCCTCTTTGTTTGCTGACACAGCAAGAGATAATTTAGCATAGAGTAACATAACATAAAGTAACATTGCATTTCATTGGATTACAGCACAGCATATCAGAATTACATAACATGAAATAGTGCATAAGTTAGCATAATACATCACAAGGATCTGTAACAACATAGCAGCATTGCTTTACAGCACAGCATTCCTTAGAAAAATAACATGGCCTGTAGTTCAGCGTTATTTAGTATCACGCAGTACATTGTCAGAGACAATGTACACAGCATAGCATCACAATGTAGATGTCATAATGGGGTTTTCTTAGACTCTGATGTTACACAACCACGAGGACCAAGACAGCGTTTTAACTGTTTATTAAGATACACTGTTTAACGTCGGACTGGAACCGGGACTGGAGCAGGCGGGCAAAAGCAGGATCTCTCTGAAGGAGGAAACAGAGGCTGATAAACACTCTGGGTGGAAGAGGAGAAAATGTAAATGTGTTCTTTAGACTAACGGGGGAGTTCTTGGAAAGGGGGGGGGGGGGGGCTGAGCACAGTTTTCAGAAGGTGAATTGCTCTGTTTCTTCGCTTGTGTTTCTTCTCTTCCAGGAAACTCCACTGTGGTTGGAGAGTTAATGTTGGAGGGTGGACAGGCAGGTTGATGGTTAGGTTTAGGTGGCTCCTGAGATGCTGGATTTGGAGTTGGAAGCAGAGTAGAGGCTCAGGGCTGGGGCGTTGAGGCTAGAGCTTCCAAACTCCTCTGCACAAGACACGAGTGAAAACCGGAGACCAGAGAGATTCCCCAGATTCCTTCAGCAGAAGGTTAATTTGCAAGGTACGGGAGAAAAACAAAGTGATCAGAGAAAACTGCTTAGATGCAGGACTGCAGAGAAGCAGAGGTCTAGCTGTTACCATGCCAAGTGATAAAATGAGATGACACCTCCCTCTGGGTTTCCACTCCATAAGAAGCCCAGCTGATTGCTCTCAGATGAGCTACACCTGTGCAGCAGCACCTGCCAGTCACACCCTGCACAGAAAAAACACAGCCTGCACACAAACCACCGTGGATATGACAGTTGAATAGAGTAGCCTCACTGTATAGCATAAAAGAATGATGTGACATTTAGTACATCACAAGATTATGTTGCACAGTATAGTCTTTCCCCTAGGAATGTCGTTTTGGGAGGGGGCACGATCGGAACAATTGACACAAACACTTAAAGGGGACATAATCTTTATGTGTTTCCTTGAACAGCAACACAACAAATTATTGCTTTAATCAATATCTACATATTCAACAGAACATTCTTATATAATTGTTATTATTATTACATATATTCTTTATTCTTTATGTATCTTTATCTATGTATTTATATCTATCTTTCTGTCAACACCTTTTATCTATCTGACTCATCATATTTCTATCTTCATCTATCTGTTTCTTTCCATCTCTCTATCTTTATCTATAATGGAATTCTGAATTGTCACATTAGTTTGCAGTCTTGGACAGTGCAATTTGTGTAATCAATGATGATTCAGTGATGATTCAAAACATTCACTGGGTGGCGTATCAAAATGGAAACTGTTTTAACCATTAATGATTGGTTTTAGTTCACCAAGGGTACACTTTGAACAGGTCACCAGTCAATCACAGAGCAACACGGAGACAAACAGGGTAGGCAACTATTCATAGACAGAGAGACCAATTAACCTAACAATTACGTTTTTAGACTGAACTCGTGCAAAGGGAGAACATACAAACTCAATGCAAAAAGAGCCTAGACCGGGATTCAAACCCAGTACCCACTTGCTGCAGGGCAAGAGTGCTAACCACTCTTATACAATACATCACAACATAAAACAGATGATAACATGTAACACAAAGCCATATAAAATAACATTAAGTGTTAACATTTGACCTTAAGGCTTTTCTGTTTAATATATCAGTGTTTACTAGTTTTCTTGTTTGTTTGTTTGTTAGTTACTGCAATAAATATAACTTTGGTCAGCAGGACAAAATGCCGTGGGAGTAATCAATGTTAACTCCAAAACACAAATGTAACAACATCTTAGGCTGAAATCAGGGTTAAAGTAAATGAACGTGAGGAAAAAAAGTGGAACATTTTGCCATTCATAGGTTGCACAGAATTACTACCCAGGATAATAACTTGAGATGAAGAACAGTTCTTTTTAATATTTAGTTCACTCTTTTTTTTTTTTTTGCTGTTTAATATTTTCTGTGGTTTGTTTCTTAGAAAAAAAACCACTTTACTATGTCTGAGTCACTTGGACCTATGAATCAGTTAGGCAGAAAACAGTGTATCCAATTTAGGTCATAAAACATTGTGGTGTCTGCACTTAGTAGACAACTGAGCAACACAACAATTATATGATGTATTTTCAAGCACTTAGCAGTCTGTAGCAAATGCTATAATTTATCATTTCTTTTGTTCCACTTAAGTAAAAATACCAGAATTATAGATTGGCAGACATACATTGTTTTTTGCTTACGAAGGTTCAAGACTTATGTAGCCAAAAATTAAGCTTAGAAAGACCTTGTAGCAAATTCGATCCAAAACAGTAGATGCTGCTGGCTGAGTGGGGTTTTGAAATTTAAATCACCCAGGAGGTCAGAAAACAACAACACCCGAAGCAAAATAGATTGCACTTACCTCAGTTAGGGCCGGTGCCCATGACTCAACAATAAGACAGTGACTGCATAAAATCGGCCTCCATAGGGAGTTCCAAGGCCATAACCACTATTGACCAAAAAAAGACAAAGGCCCATCTGACATTTTCCTAAACCATCTCGATGACATCTAAAACTTTCAGAAAAATATTCTGCGGACTGAGATGACAAAAGTTTTAAGTTTTGGATGTTGTGTATCCTATAACATTCAGTATAAAACTTACACAGGATTTCAGAAAAAAAGCTGGTATCTAGCAGTCAACATGGTGGTTGGCACCTGGCAGCTTTAGGACATTGACATCTTGTCATAATCAATGTCACTATAAATTCTGCAACTTGACAGAAAATACAGAAGGAGGGTGTCATTTGCTTATGACCGTAAGATCAAGTGTACTTGGGTCACACAGTGGAAAAATCTGGAAAAGTGCCTAAAATCAAGTTTTGTAGTTGCCTAGTCAGAGACCGGACTTAAATCTGGCAGTGCGCTTTAAACAGGTTGTTGATGCTAAAAAGCCTTGATGTGGCTAAAATAAAATAAGAATTTGTCAAATTTCCTTCACTGTGATGTGAAGGACGTATAGTCAGTTATTTCAAATACTTCATAGCAGTTGTTGCTGCCAACAGTGGCAAAACCAGTTATTAGGTTTTGGACACAACTACTTTTTCACACAGGTTTGGATAACATTTTGACTCAGTAAGTGCAAACCTGGGTCAATACAAAACTGCATTTTGTATTAACTCAGGTTATCTTTGTTTTAAATTATAATTTGTTTAATGATTTGCCAAAACAGCTTGCAGTTTTAGTCCAGCCCCATTGCTGTTTATCTTCAATGCAATAAGGCTAGTTTAATTTTACATCTTGCCCCATAACAATCAAAACCATTATTATAACCAATGTTTTTGGTTTACATTTATGCTTTTTTCTAGTTTAGTGCAGAATATCTTGGTTAACTTTACAAAAATAGCTCCTTTCTTCATGAACCTTTAGGCAGCAGCTTTCTAAAGTTTTGAACATTTTTCACTTAGTTTCCAGGGGGGCCTTCTTGACATGCTGCTGTGCTTTAAAATTCATCTGCTGACAGGTATGTTAAAGCCTAGTGAGCAACTTATTCACAGCAATAGTGTACTTTCCATTAAAAAAAGGTATACCTACAAATATGATCACCGTCCGCCAAATACTGAGTAGGTCCACCTTCTGCTGCCCGTTGACCCCTTAGGGTTTAGACTATTCATTAGTTCTCTTAAAGCTATAACATGGGATGTTACATACAATAGTCAAGCTAAAAAGAATTTTTAATCTGTCTTTAACTGTCCAGTAGTCTGTCATACACACAAACAGAGACCCACACGACAGTAGAGACCAGGGAGTGTTGAGTTTTACATAGCTGCGAACACAAGATAGGACTAATCACTTTTCTACGCTGGCAGTCTATTCCAGGGCAAGCGGGCCTATCACTGTATAATCAGGAATAAAATGGAGAGAGAGCAAGGGAAGCTCCAGTCACCAGATATACGGGTGGAACGTAATATTTGCATAACTGTGTGTCAGATAAGGAGGAACCATTATAGCGTGACACAGACATAACCCGTGGGCATGTAGACGGCAAGGCATTATGGGGGCTGATTGGGAATGGTGCGCTAGGCGATTCTATTAAAGATGGAGAGCAGATGCCAGAGGATTGAGGAGTTGCCGGGCAAAACTGTGTCAGACTTTTTCGTGCAGAAACACTAAAAATATTTCTGTATCTGGTTTTACATACAAAGGATATTGAACAGTTTATGACATCAGTTCTGCCTCATGTGGTGGAAAACACACGGAAAAGGCACAGTGTGGTGCACAGTTGATAGTATTATGCTGTAAACGTTGCAAGCCTTATGAACATAATCCCCTTAACCCAATGCTGTTATGTTTGTTGAGTGTTTTATGCTGAAAAGCTGATCGCTGCATTAAATCCCTGGACTGCTTTCAATTTTTTAAGTTGTGCTGCAACTTAACCTTTAGGTTTCTGTCACAGCAAATGACTGGCTATAATTATCAACAGAAGCAGCTTTCAGCCTATCACTTCCTCTCTCAGTATGCAAGTGCACGATTCTGTCTAGACAATAGTCGACAAGCAGCTGCCTTGGAGAATGCACACACGCACATGACACACACACAGGGACTCTTACCAAAAAAGTATGATGTTCCTTTCATCCTGAGTAGTTGATTCAGAGGACCAAAACTAATAGATGAGTGAGTTTGGTGAATCAGTCAAGCAGGATGAGCAGAAAATCAATGCTACTGTTGAACATTTGGAGAAATCTGACAGATATAATCTAAACTTTGTGAATTTCCCTTTCATGGCCACAATGATGTCCCTGATAGATTGCAGTACATGATCCAATTTTAGCTGTCACCAAAATAGTCTTTTTGACATTGCCTTTTTGACTAATTGCTTGTATTTGAGTATAGCCTCTAGGGTAGAACAATAGTAATTTGCAGTATGTCACAAAAGTGAATACACCACTCATTTTTGCAAATACTTTATTATATATTTTCATGGGACAACATTGGAGACATGGCACTTTGATACAATGTAAATTAGTCTGTGTGCAACTTGTTTAACCATGTACATTTGTTGTCCCCTCAAAAAAACTCAACACACAGCCATTAATGTCTAAACCGATGATAACAAAAGTGAGTACATCCCTGTAAAAAGGTCCAAATTTTGCCAAATGTTTCATTAATTTGAATAGCCAGCACTGCCCTAACTCTCTTGGTTTTGACTTCACTAGACCTTAACTGTTTGCCACTGGAATCCCCTCCATGATGGAGCTGGTGGATGTTAGAGACCTTGCACCCGTACATTTTTGTTTGAGGATACCATCAGTTTCTTTAGTGAGGCAGTGGTCATCATGTTGGGACAATGCAGTGCGGCCCAGTTTCTGAATGCCACAGTACATATTGGCATTCATGGTTCCCTCAATGCCAGCACCACACATGCAGCCCCAAACATGACTTTCCCACCACCATACTTGACATGCTTGATTGTAGGTAAAAAACACTTGTTTTTGTACTACTCACCTGGTTGCCACCACACGCACTTGACACCACCTGAACCAAATAAGTTTATCTTGGTCTCATCAGACCACAGGACAAGGTTACACTAATCTGTGGCCTTAGTCTGCTTGTCTTCATCAAACTGTTTGTGGGCTTTCTTGTGCATCATCTTTGAAAGAGGCTTCCTTCTTGAATGACTGCCATGCACACCAATTTGATGCAGTGTGTGGTATATTTAAACCTTCAGTCTCTGCAGCAATCATTCGTCTGTTTTCCAAAGACAACCTCTGGATATGACCCAAAGCTTGGGCATTCAACTTCTTTCAAATTTACACGGATATACAAGCTGTACACTGACTACTTTACAATGTCTCAAAGTGTCATATCTTTAGTTTTGTCCCATGAAAAGATATGATATTTACAAAAATGCAAGGGTTGTACTCACTTTTGTGAGGTACTGTATAGATTGTTGACATAATGGTTAATCATTCATCTAGCGAGCATTGCCGCAAAACATTGTTTCATTGATAAAGTAGTAATGAAATAAAGAATGCTCTCTTGAAATATTATAATATGTAAATGTGTCGCACATAGACTGTCTGATCTTGCATGTCCAGGAAAGGTTTGTATTTATGCTGTGTTAGAAACAAACACTAGAGTTGCCCAAAATCAAGTAAAAGACCTTGGTTTAGAAGACTTACACTCTTCTGTTGTTCTTTTAGGTGTACCTTGCTAATACCAGGTTAGGTTTCTGTCTTGAGAACTTTCTTATTTCTTTGGAGCATAGATTCAACAAGGTGTTGGAAACATTCCACAGAAGACTCCATATATTGACATGATAGCATCACGGAGTTCCAGCATGATTTGCTGACTGGTGTGTGAGTCTATTGTTCCACCATATCCCAAAGGTGCACTATTGGATTGAGATTTGAGAACTCTAAAGGGCATTGGGGAACAGCAAACTCATTATTTTGTTCAAAAAAACAGTTTTAGATGATTTGAGTTTTGTGATGTGGTGCAGTGTGTTGCGTATACATCCTATACCAGCACCGGCTGAAAGGCCACTGAGTGAGGAAGTTGCCAATACTCCAAAAGCAACATACAAATCCAGATTTCAGTTTAAAAATGCATTCAAGACCTTACTTTTAGGAGATATGGTTGTAGTCTGATGACATTGCATATCACTGTTTGGCCATGATGACTGTTTTATTTGAAGGAATAAGGAGAAATCCCAACTGTGAAGTACAGTGATGGCAGCATCATACTGTGTGGGTATTTTCTTACAGGCTAAATGCACAGTGACCCTAAACATATTAGTTTCAAAGTGACTTAAAGACAACAAAGTCAGTGTTTTGGAGTATCCACAACGAAGCCCTCAGAATGTTTGTGAACAGTTGAAATATAACTAACTTAAATGTGTCTGAGGAAAACAGATACACCCGTTATTTCAGGAGGAATGGGCCAAAATTAGAGCAAAGGATTGTGAATAACCATCATAAGATAGAAACACTGTGGTCATAAAGAGTGGTCAGCAACAATTATGCCACTTTTAAAGTGACCCTTCTACTCCATTCGGTTTCAATTTTAACTTCAGCAAGTAATGTTCACCATGTCTAGATGCCTAAATGCATTGAGTTGCAGCTATGTGATTGGTTGATTTTCTATGATGTTAACAACCAGTTGAACTGTACCAAATAAAGTGACATGTGAGTGTAGGTCACCCTTCTGATAGGCTAAGATGAAGCAGTTTGTAATTTTCACTCCTCATCCATGTTTGCATCTCCTCAGTCCAAAAGAGGGCAAGACACAACTTCTTTTACAGGCTCCAAACACGGCTTTTGAGACACATCAACACAAAGGCGGAGAGTAAACAATAATTAATGAGACAAAACTTTCTGTTTTGTTGACAACAAAGCAAGGGGATGAAAGGAAAGAGGTAAACATATGGGGAGTCAGATGAGGGCCTTTAAACTGGGACAGGAGATGAAATTCCTTCAGTCTCACGGGAAAATTAACAAATGTTTAAAAAATTTGTATAGGAATACATGTTTTTATTGAAAGAAGGGGAGCTGTTTTACTTGGACCCCTCCACTGTGTTCAAGGTTCTAATCAACAAACAAAGAGAATATGTAAGAAATTAGAACTTAGAACAATCTGGGTCTATATTTAAAGAAGGAAATGATCCACAGGCACAGCAGTAATCAAATAATTAGGAAAGCAAATTAAAATAGACACATGCTCTCTCATCGCTGCAAACTAGGTTTAAATTTTGCTTTTCTTCCTTTTTCAATTTTTTCTTCTTCATACTCTGTTAACTGCTCTCGTGTCCCTCTGCACTAGGAGCTAACATCAGTGCAATCAATACCGAGGTACATTTTCACAGCACATCTTCTCCTGGACAGATTAATGGATCAGTGTCTGTGTGGATTTTTTTTTCATGTGCAAGCTAAAATGATGTGGTGATTCGATTATACTGTATACCTCTCACCGCGGCCATGGCCTGTGGTATTATTTACAATGTCATCATTCAAAGTTGTGAGGGTCAAAACTCAGAGAGTCCAGCCTAAGGCTGGACAAAAAGATTCTCTGTTCAACATAATCCTGATTCCTGCTCCAGGCTTAGTAAAGTTGACCTAGGGCATTTTGTTGGCCTTTATTGGGATATCCAACCATCATACAGTTCAGGAATAGGACAGGTTCTGTGTTCCAGAGATGATATGTAAAATGTGCATATCAACCACACAAAAAAAGCAAAAGACCTTGTGAAGATTCTGGTAAGAGTCTACAGTGAAGCAAGTCCAGTAACAATATGGAACCAAAGGCCACTCAGGGATGTGGCCAGAAAAAATGATGAAAGTTTGTAACTGCACTCGGGGACAGAGACCTTAATTATTAGAGACATGTCCCATGGTCTTATTAAACAAAAAATTCAGTGTTTGGCCTTAGTGAATATTGATATATTTGTAGGGAAAAGGTGGAAGTTCACAGGACTGAGAACACCATCCTAACCATGGAGTATGGGGGTGACAGCTTCATGTTGTGTGGGTGTTTTACTGCTGGAGGGACTGGTACACTTCGTACAATTTTGTCATGTTTAGGGGGAAAAAAAACATATTTTTGAACAGAGAAAGAAAAATAAAGATTACATCATGAAAAAAGCCACATCTGTAGAGCCTCTTCATTTTGCATCTCCTTTCACTTCACATGCTTTAAACACACTGCATGCATCATAAAAGTGTACTCTATTTACCGTTCCTGTGTTGACATTTGAGAGTTGACCTTTGAAATCAAACGTTCGCGTAGGCAGGGACCAGGGATGGCATTAATGAGGGAATTTGGCGCACAGTGTCGATTTAAAAGTCCATTAACTTTGCAGGGCTTTCTGCATACCAACTCTGCCCGACATTTTTCCCCAGCCTGCTGCGGCTAATTGCTATTCTGGGTAGGAATGGCAATAAAAGTTCCTGTTTAGCCATGCAAAGAGTTTGTTGATTGTGCCTCACACTGTATGAGACAATATGACTTTCTCTGCAAATAAATAAGATGAACGAGGAAAATTATGAAAGCTATGAAGGAAGCTGACAGGTGGAGTAGAATATTTGGATGCAAAAATCAAAAACATCCTCCCTGTACAATCTTTATGTTTTTAGCTACTCTTACAATTGCAACATGTCAGTAGAGAAGGATGAGAGATGACAAGTTGAATCTATTCAAAAACACAATCTGTTATGAATCCCAATGACACATATTTTCTGCTTTTTAGCATGTGAGAATTAAAATTTTTACTTAAAAGATAATACCAATAGCATAAGGAGGGATCTACATGAAGATTATTAGTGCTGCATTTTTCTTTCTTTGAGAACAGAATGCAAATCTGGCATGACACATGCAAAGTAGTTAACAATAAAAGTTTAAATATTTATTTCCTGCTTCTTTTGAGAAATAATTAGATTTTCTGCTTAACGCCAGAATGCTGTTACAATTGCGTAATTGACAAGGAAATCTTTTGGACGGAACATGCAAATCTCCAAGAATTATTATTTTTCAGTGGAGAAGAAAGAAAAAAAATCCCATTTCTTTTACAGTTCAACAATGACATGTTCAGTGTATTATACCAACATAATTTTGGAAAGTACAGATGAATCTTTTAATCGTCAAGGTTATTAGGTTGTTTTTCATTGTTTCGGGGTTGTAATAAAATGTACTTTTGAATAGTTCGAAGTATTAAACTCAGGTATTATAGAGCCTTGTTCTCAAACGGGGATAAAATTACTAACTTCTGAGTGTACAGACCAGTGTGTGTAATCAGAAAAATAAATATCAACAGTTTAAATGTAAAAACCAAGCTGATTAATTGTTGTATGATGAACTGTTATGGTAAGCTAACAAGCATATAGCCAAAAAATGAGGAGTCGAAGAAGATTACGGTCTGGGCTCCAAATGGAAACTACTGGAAAAAGAGCATAGAATATTTAAAAAAAACACAGTGGAAGCAGAACTTGTCAATAGTAAACTGGGCTTGTGCTAGTAGCTACCTAAAGGACATTTATCATAATTGTTTTCAGTTTTCATTTGTGTTTGGCCTTATAGCTCATGATAGTTATATTCAGTTTCATGTAAAAAAAAAAAAAAAGTTGCATGAAAGAAAAAGTTGCCAAAGAAGCATGATGTTATGTGTGAAACATTGAAATTGGGGATCAATGCAGAAGACATTGTCCAACCAAATAATAAATAATAAACTAAATAATAAATAGTGAAAGCAGATGATCTTTCAGGCAATTTATCCTGTATGAAGGAGGCAATCACTAAAAATGTCTGCCTAGAGACCTAACAAACCTGCACCCTCTAAAAGGATTTGTAAGTGATTTGACACAGTGTGTAATGGTAGCTTGTGACAGAAACACCCAACGTCTAGCAGCATTCTGGCTGGACATTGCAATTTCTGATCTTGTTGTGGCCAGCCCTTTTACTCTGAAGGACATTTCAGCACGTTCCCCCCAACAAATTTCACCAGATACTAGTGAGCCATGAAGTGGTTGATAAAGTCTTACTCTTCTTCACATAATCAGTTGGTGTTCAGTTGGTAATCAGTTGAGGTTTTTAACTACAACATGGTAATGTAGTTTTCAAAACATTATTCAGGAACCTTAAGTTATGCCACTCAAACTTTGTAAGGATGCAGGAGGATTAGTTGGATAGAACGGATATTGATCTTGTATTTGCAGCATCATCAGTAACCACTTACACTCAACAAATTTCAAAATTAACATTAAAGCTGCAAGCAGCATTGAAGGCCCTCGCACCTGAGCGCAACTCGGCCTGTGCAGCAACCGCGGGAGCCTGGCATCGCTGGCTGCACGCCACCAACGAGGCCGAAGTTCAATTCCACATGTCGCCTCTAGGTGGCGCTGTGAGCATCATGTCATGATCTTCACTTATGCAGAATTCTGGTCTGGCGAGAAGTATTCAAAATTTGGGGGGAATCCGACCTTACAGATGGAAGCTGCATTCACTTGTTTATTAGTGGGTGGGGCTGAAATGATGTCATAAACTGACTATGGCAACATGTTCAGCATTGATCCCTGATGATGTATACTACATTTGAAGTGGATCCGATGATGTATGAGGGAGATAGAGCACTTGAAATGTCTTAGGGGTTGCTGTTGATCCAAATTCCAATGTAATCCAATGGAGCTGTTTGAGGGCTGACAAAGATCAACCATATTCAGTTTGGAGTGAATCAGACCTTCCATATGGAAGCTACACTAATTTGTTTATTAGTGGGCGGGGCTAAAGTGATGTCATCAATTGACTGTGTCAACATGTCCATCATTAACTCATGATCATGTATACTACATTTTAAGTGGATCCAATGGTGTATGAGGGAGATATAGGCCTTGAAGTGTCTTAGGGGGCTCTGTTGATCCAAATTTCAATGTAATCCAATAGAGGTTTTTGGGGGCTGACAAAGATCAACCATATTTATTTTGGAGTGAATTGGACCCTGCATGTGTAATTTAGAGCCAAACGTATGGCTGTGGTGTGGTGTGACATCAGAATTCGCCACGCCGTCATAGCCAAACCTGTCAGTACTGGAGACCAAGTTAGACCATCATGTTATTTGTCATTGGAGACAGTTTCATGTTCATTAGGTGAAGGAGATCAAATATGGCCCACACAAAGTGAAACATTACACTTCCTGTTCTCAGGGTGTGGGGCTTCATTGATGTCAGCAGCTGACCATTGAATATTGTTCCAGTCATCAGAATCAGAAAAGCTTTATTGCCAACTACGTTTTTGGACATACAAGGAATTTGTTTTGGCGTAGTCGGTGCAATACAGTACAAATTAAACAGTATAAACATATCTACAATATAATATAAATATATGTGCACAGTTTTAAGTGAGTGAGAGTAAATATAGAGCAGTATAAGATGCAAGAGCAATACAACAGTGCAGGTGATCATTGTGCAAGTATGGCAGTGCAAGTAAAGCAGGAGTCCAAGCTGAGCGTTAATGTAACGCATAGAGTTACAAGTTACAGGTGTCCTGTCAGCAAAAAAAAGGGGGGGGGGGGGGGGGGGAGGGAGAGTGTCAGGGTGCTTTGTTAACCATGCTGTTCTTGGGAACAGGGACGATGGTGGAAGACTTGAAGCAGGCTGGCACATGACATGTCTCCAGTGAGGTGTTAAAAATGTCTGTGAAGACTGGAGACAGCTGATCAGCGCAGTGTTTCAGGCTGGCTGGTGAGACAGAATCCGGACCAGCAGCTTTCCGGGGGTTCTGTCTCCTGAAGAGTTTGTTGACGTCCCTATCCTGGATGGAAAGAGCCGTCCTCGGCGTGGGTAGGGGGCTGGTGGGGGGGAACTTCAGGGTGGGGGTTGGAGGTGCCAAGGCCCCTCTTGAGGATGGGGAGGTGGGGGTGGTGGATTGTGGCTGCAGCTGTTGGGGGGCGTCGTGGGGGATGGTTGCAGGACTGTCCCTTTGTCTTTCAAAGCGGCAGTAGAACTCGTTCAGGTCGTTGGCGAGGCGTCGGTCGTTGATGGAGTGGGGGGCTTTCGGCTTGTAGTTGGTGATTTGCTTGAGCCCTTTCCAGACAGACGCAGAGTCGTTGGCTGAGAACTGGTTTTGGAGCTTCTCAGAGTACAGTCGTTTGGCCTCTTTCACTGCCTTGCCAAACTTGTACTTTGCCTCTCTGTATATGTCTTTGTCCCCACTCCTGAAGGCCTCTTCCTTATCCAGTCTTAACCTTCTGAGTTTAGCTGTGAACCAGGGTTTGTCGTTGTTGTAACTCACCCTGGTGCATGATGGTACACAGCTGTCCTCACAGAAGCTGATGTAGGAAGTCACAGCCTCTGTGTACTCGTCCAGACTGTTGGTAGTAGTCCTGAACACATCCCAGTCTGTACAGCCTAAACACGCCTGGAGATTCTCCACAGCCTCACTGCTCCACTTCCTTGTCGTCCTCACAACAGGTTTGCAGAGCTTTAGTTTCTGCCTGTATGCAGGAATCAGGTGGACCATGATGTGGTCGGATTGGCCCAGTGCAGCACGTAGGACGGCGTGATAAGCGTCTCTGATGGTGGTGTAACAGTGATCCAGAATGTTGTCCTCTCTGGTCGGACATTTTATAAACTGTCTATATTTGGGGAGTTCGTGGGTGAGATTACCTTTGTTAAAGTCGCCAATGACGATAAATAAGGAGTCCGGGTTGGTCCGCTCCACACTCAGTATCTGGTCGGCGAGCATGCGCTGTGCGACCTGCACGTTAGCTTGCGGCGGGATGTAAACACCGACCAGGATGAACGAAGCGAACTCACTGGGGGAATAGAAAGGCTTACAGTTTATGATGAAGGATTCCAGGTCTGGAGAACAGTGCTGCTGAATCACTGTCACGTCGTTGCACCAACCACTGTTGAGGTAAAAACAGATTCCTCCACCTTTCGCTTTGCCGGAGAGTTCCGTGTCTCTGTCCGCTCTGTAGAGCTGGAATCCTGCCAGCTGCAGCGCAGAGTCTGGTATTAATCCACACAGCCACGTCTCCGTGAAGCACAAAACTGCCGATGAATAAAAGTCCCTGTTTTTCCCCAACAGCAGTTGTAGTTCCTCAATTTTGTTGGGAAGTGAGCACACGTTAGAGAGAAATATTCCAGGTAACGGTGTTCGTAGTCCACGCTGGCGAAGACGTACCAGCACCCCAGCCCGTTTCCCTCTCATCCGGCGTTTCACCGCGTGAACAAAGGTGAGCGCACCTTTGACCAGAATGTCCAAAAATTCCAGAGCAGTAGGCAGAAAAGTGGGAAATAACTCCTCTGGTGTAGCAGCCCTGATGTTCATGAGTTCTTCTCTGGTGAGAGAGCTCCGGGTACCATCACAGAAGACCGTTTTAAAGCAAAAAACAAAACAAAACAATGCGCACCAACACGCCGAGGCGACCATCTGCGGCGCCATCTTGATCACCCTTTTCGATTTTGTCCTAATACAACCGCCATACTGGGCTGGTATTCACAGGACAACCCTTAACAGACCAAAATATTATTTGATAACATATTAAAGTATCAATATTAAATATTAAATAATATATTCAGATTCAGAGTCACAACAGATTACTTAATTTAATAAACTATTCCTACAGTAAAAATATTGAGACCAATATATTATCTCTAGATGCCGAAAAAACATTTGATAGAGTTAACTAGAAATTCTAATTTGCAACATTGACTAAATTTTGGTTTTAGAAACTCTTTCATTAGCTGGTTAAAATATTATACAGTTCCCCAGCAGCATGTATCAGAACAAATAACCAAAAATCTTAAAGGTTCTATCTTCAGAGGGGTACCAGGCAGGGATGCCCACTTTTCCCCTCTGGATTTGCTGTTTGAACCACTAGCGACAGCAATCAGGCAAACTAAAGATATTAAAGGCATAAAATGCATGAATATCGAACATAAAATCAGTCTTTATGCAGATGAAGTATTACTTTTTCTCCAGCATTCGGAAACCTCTGTCTGTCAGGTAATTGGATTGATAAATTGTTTCTCAAGAATTTCGGATTATTCTATAAATTCTTATCATATCTCATCAATATCAGTTCTTTCAATTAATTGTTTTTTCCACACCCTTAATACACAACAGTCAGGGAATATTACATATTTGAGTATTAATGTTTCTCTTAGATTGGCAAATTTAACAAAACTAAACCACATCCCGCTTTTAAAAAAAGTGGAAGATGATCTCCCTAGATGGAAATCTTTATCTATATTACTCATGGGCATGGTTGCTTCAATAAAACTGATGGTTTTGCCAAAAATTAATTACTTATTCTCAATGATTCCAATAAACCGTCTTCTGACTGGTTTAGATCTCTGGACTCCTCTATCATTAAATTTCTTTGGAAAGATAAACCCCCGCGTATTAGCTTAGAAACACTACAAAAGACCACAGACAAAGGAGTACTAGATCGGCCTAAATTGAATCATTCATTCTTAGCCAACAGCCTAAATTAAAACTCAAAATGGCTTAAACACAGTCCTCTAGATGGACCCTGGCTAGACGTAGAACAGACATTATTCAATAATATTAAGATTTCAGATCTACCATTTATTAGCTCAAATATAAAAATGACATGTATGCTTTAAAAGCCTCAATATCAGCACCTCTCTGACAGCATGGTGGGCATATCTAAAATGACAGGCTCTTCACTAATCCCATGCTGATGTACACCCACTGGGAACAACCCTGACATCCTACAAAAAAAAATATGATAAACTTTCCGGATTAGAGGAGTAAAGGAATTGAATACCTGGAACATATATTGAAGGAATTCAGTTCATCCCATTTAACAGATTAATTATACAAGACAGGATGGACAAGAATACATTTTTAGAATATTAATCATTAATTATTGAATTAATTAAATCTATAATGAAAAATAAATGTATGTCTTAAAAACGTTAGGGTAACAATTGCTATCAAGTGCACTAGAGTTCCTAAAACTCAATCCCAAAAATTAATGTCTAAAATATACAGGACACTGTCTAAATATACTTGTACTCGTCGTCTTCCGTTTATCCGGGACCAGGTCGCGGGGGCAGCAGACTCAGCAGAGACACCCAGAGAACACGTCCACTTCGACTCTATGTCTCCAACATCCTCCGGAATCTGGTCAAAGCTCTCCCGGAGGTGGGAGTTGAATGCATCCCTGGCCGAGGGCTCCGCCAGATGTTCCCAGCAGACCCTCACTATGCGCTCGGGCCTGCCAAGTCTGTCCGGCTTTCTCCTCCTCCAGCGGATCCAACTCACCGCCAGGTGGTGATCAGTGGACAACTCAGCCCCTCTCTTCACCCAAGTGTCCAAAACATGCGGCCAAAGGTCTGATGATACGACAACAAAGTCGATCATTGACCTCCTGCCTAGGGTGTCCTGGTGCCAAGTGCACTGATGGACACCCTTATGTTTGAACATGGTGTTCATTATGGACAATCCGTGACTAGCACAGAAGTCCAATAACAAAGCACCACTCGGATTCAGATCGGGGAGGAGAGTCCTCCCGATCATGCCTCTCCAGGTGTCACTGTTTGTTTCTCATGTGGGCGTTGAAGTCCCCCAGCAGAATAATGGATTCCCCGGGAGGGGCACTATCCAGCACCCCCAACAGGGATGTCAAAAGGCCGCATACTCTGCACTACCGCTCGGCCCGAAGGCCGAAACGACAGTCAGAGACCTGTCCCCAACCCGAAGGCGCAGGGATGCGACCCTCTCATCCACTAAGGTAAACACCCACACGAGACGGCTGAGCTGGCGGGCAACAAGCAAACCCACCACAGCCCATCGCCTCTCCTCGTGGGCCACTCCAGAGTAGAAGAGAGTCCAGCCCCTCTCGGGGAGAACGGTTCCAGAGCCCACGCTGTGCGTGGAGGCGAGCTCGACTATTTCTAGTCGTTATCTCTCGACCTCCCGCACAAGCTCAGGCTCCTACATCCAGCAAGGTGACATTCCACGTCCCTAGAGCCAGCCTAAGCATAAAGGGATCGGGCTGCTGAGGTCTCCACCTTCGTCCGCTGCCCATCCTCTCTGCACCGGTCCCTCACGGTTCCCCCTGCAGGTGGTGGGCCCACTGGGGGATGGCCTCGTGTCTCTTGTTCGGGCTTGGCCCGGCCAGATCCCACAAGGAGCAACTCGGCCACCAGGTGTTGTCCAGCGAGTCCCAACCCCAGGCCTGGCTCCAGGATGGGACCCCGGCTCCGCCATACTGGGCGACGTCACGTGCCTCGATCTACTAGTCCTCATAAAGGATTCTTGTCTAAATATAATGAATCAATTTCCCTTCCTATTACAAAATGGGAGGTGGACTTATCAGTAAACTTTGACCAAACATCCTGGTCTCAGATATGTTCCAGAACTTTTAAAATGACTAGTAACCACAGTTTACCATTAATACAATATAAAATCCTTCATAGAGTATACTATACAGGTCAACAAATGTTCAGGATGGGTTTTGCACTGTCTAATACTTGCTTACACTGCACAGGCAATATACCTGACAATTACATCCATGCACTATGGTTATGTACACCTGTTCAGAGGTTCAGGTGCATGATATCTGAAGACTTATCAAAGTGTCTAAGATGTAATATTTCACCTTCCCCCTCAGTTTGCTTGTAAGGCAACTTGGAGTATGTCACCATAGAGACAAATTTATGATTTTCACTGCCTTATTTATCGCTACGTAAACTATCTTCATGAATTGGAAAAATTAAAATCTTGTTAATATCATCCAGTATAGACCCTTCTGTTGGATTATTTAAGTCTTAAGACAGCCTCTGCATCCACATCATATCAATCTCTCTGGGCTCCTTTAATCGGCTCCATCACCTAGTGGGGTGGGGGCACATTTGGCTTCATCCTGTGTGGCATTGTGGCGAATGCGGGGGGGTGTCTGGGTTTGGGGCATTTGGGGTGTCCCTGCCTGCTGGTGTACTTGTCGTTCTCAGAGCTGAGTGCTTTGGTGTGTGCTGGCTCAATCACTGCTTACAGAGCCCAGGGGTCCAGGGCTCTGTCGGGCCTCTGCTTGGGGAGTGATATGTCCCGGGATCTCGGGTCTCTGGGTCCATGGCTGTATTTGCTTGGGCATAGACGGCTGCCGACGGAGTCTGTGGGCTCCTCGCTGCAGCTCCCTGAGGGTTCTGGACTGTGGCTGCTGGACGGTTCCTCTGGGGACTCTCCCCTGCTACTCAATGGGGGGGGGGGTCACATTCAGACCCCCATGATTCAGGTGTTAACAAATACACAAATGTTCTATATTGAGCCGCATTTACCACTAAATACATCTTGCATTCATAAGTACTGTGCTTGTATTCTCTTCATCCTTCTTTCTCTCCCCCATTCTTTTCTCCTTCTCCCCCTTTTCCTTTTTGCCCCACCTCTCTCTCTTTCATGCTTCTTATTCTTTTCCTTTTCATTTCTGTCTCCGTGTTCGTAACAATTGAAATAATCCCGAAGCAGTTTCTAATAAAATTTCTTTTAGCTTAATGGCTGTAATGCTCCACTTGTGAAAGTGTAAATCTGTTGGGCATTTTCTTGGCACTCAGACAACAATTCTGAGTGCTACTCTGCCAGACAGGACACTGTTAAAAATAAATAAAATAAAATAAAATAAAGCACTCATGTATACAACATGAAAAATTCAATAAAACATCGTTTTAAAATAATCCCATTTATTGCTACCTGGGTCACTGCCCTAGGTATGAACACTGTATCTTCTCCCCAAGAAGAAGAATGAAAATAAATTCACCTAAATGAATATTATGCATTTGTAATGCATCGAGGAAGGTTGATTAAAATTGTCCGCCTGGCCAGCATTTTGAAATGCGTCGAGGAAGGTTGATTAAAATTGTCCGCCTGGCTAGCAGAAAACAGAACAACACCCATCTTTCAGAGGCTAGTCAAGGCATTTCCTTCCTGCTGATGCCAACGAGAGCCAGAAGGAGGTTAGGTACTACCGTAACCCAGAGGATTCTGGATAGGGTATTAAAGACCTCTGTCAGGAATTGACCAAGGCTGGGATAGGAACAGTACATATGAATCAGTATGGCTCTACATACCACTTTAAATGGAATAGGACAGTGACACACATAAATATGTGTGCGTCACTGTCCCATGTCATGTTAAGGTCTTCCTCCCATGATGTTTTGAGTTTGGATGAGGAGGTTTGGGTCAGTCTTAGCATTTTATTGTCAAGCCACAAAATCAGCCCTCTAAGGGTTGGGTTCAATAATAAGATGGTTCTTAACAATGTAGACTCTGACAGAGAAACTGGGCTTGAAAATGGGACAGAATAAATCTTCTGTCTTGCAAATATCTGAAAACGTGGTAATGTGGAAGACTGTACCTATTGCTAAGTTGTTCAAATGATGCAAATTTATGCTCTATGAAAAGGTCCTTAAAGTGAGAAAGTCCACTCCTGTGCCACTCTAAAAACACTCCATCCTTGACAGATGGTTTGAAGAAATGATTAAATGCAATGGGGTCCAGAGGGGAAAAATTATTTAAAGTATTTCCTAATCTGGCCCCATATTTTCAATGATTGTCATAAGTGTTCAATTAGTGTCACTACAGGGTTTAAAATGGAGTTAGATGATGAGAGTGAAAGTGAGGAATGGAGCAGAGTCAGTATAGATATATTATTGTTGCTGTATAATTCCATAGTCACCTAGTCAGGGCAGTCAGAGTGTGGTAAAAAATAAAAATACAGGACACTAAACATATAAGGTTAGCAGCCCAATAATAAAAACGGAAAATTGAGAGTGCATGGCCCCCTCCCCTTTGGGTTTTTGAAGATGAATTTTATCAAGCCTTAGACATTTACCCTGCCAAATGAAATCACGTCCAGCTCATTAAAAAAACACATTGACAATAAAAGTGGGTAATGTCTGAAAAAAGGTATATACAATTGGGTAGTATAGTTATTTTAATTGAGTAATTGAGTTGATACATCATACCAAAGACAAAGACAGTGGTGTCCATTGTGTAAGAAATTGCTTTACTTGGTTTAGCAGTGTAATCAAAGTCTATTTGACTAGGTTTTCAGGTGTTTTTTTTTTGTCACTGTGATACCCAAATATGTGAATTTTTGTATTTCTATAAGACATATAAGTGAAATCTAACATATTTGCACTACTACTTAAAAGGAAAAGCTCACTTTTGGTAAGGATCCCTATATACCTGGAAAGCTGACCAAATTTGCTAAGCAGCTTCAATGCAAAAGGCAGTGAAGTTGTTGACTTTGAGATAAAAAGTAAAAGATCGTCTGCATAAAGCAAAACCTTGTGTTCCATGTTTTTTTCTCCAAACACCAGATACCTCATTGATACCACAAAGCTAGGGGCTTAGAGGACAACCATGATGAGTGCCTCTTTGAAAATTTGTACAAATTGTAGCAGATGGCTAATAATGGAATTTAATCCACTAAATAAATTTTGCCCCAAAACCATATCTACCAAGGACTCTAAAAAGACGATCAAGCTCAACCCAATCAAAGGCTTTTTCGGAGTGAATGGAGACAAAACACTCAGCAAAGTTCATGGAGCTGGAACAGTCAATGTTGATCACTTGTTGATCACTCTTTGATATATAAATGGAGACCTTTAATGAAACCTGTTATAACTGATAATATAACTTTTTCTAACCAATGGGTAAGAATCTTGGCTAAAATTTTGATGTCTGTGTTCAGAAGAGAAATGGGTCTATATGAGGAGCATTCCATTGGATCTTTCCCTTGTTTCTGATGACCTTAGAGGCATCTTGCACAACAAGGCTGGAAATTTCTAGGGGTGAGTTTGTAGCAAAATAAAAACATCTCATCTTGAATAAACTTTTTATCCAACAACAGTGTTTGGGAGGTAACATAAAAACAATAGAATCAGTTTTGTAAAAAATAATTTATTGTAATGTTTGAATAAACAAAATGACAAAAAGGAGGGTACCAACAACGGCACTAAAGTACTGCTTCAAGTAAAACAAGAATGTACTAAGATAAGCTAATTTCAGCGTCAAAAGAGAAAGCAAAAACACTCAAGATTGACAGGGTTTTGGGGCAACCAACAAACAGCAAAACGAACCAAGAATACACATTCAATGTGGTCAAACACCTAGTTTGAAAACTGGGACAGTTCGGTCTAACAAGTTAGGCTTAATGTTTAGCCCAACAGGTACAAACAAGTGTAAACACAAGCAAAGCCTCACAAGGGCAAGTGGCACGCCGCTCAGATAAAATTACAGCTGCCCCTAGTGGCAGGTGTGGAAAGTTCATATACATGTAGGCTGGTCAGCTCTGTAATTGGAGGAGCAGAATATTGAATAGTGCAACACAAGTTCCGTGGATACCCCCCCCCCCCAAAAAACAAATATGCACATATTACTGCTGGCCAACACAGGCCTCCAGAGGTTTTGGGAGCATTTTGATGTAGCCTACAGTCGAGCCTCTTCCACTGAGCTGAAAGGCTTTTTGACATTGCTGGGCTGTGTTATGCAAAGCTGGGCTGGGAAGAGAAGAGCTGACTTCAAACACTGCTCTAGAGCTCCATCAAATGTCCTTGTGTCGCGCACCTGTTGAGGATGTTTGGGCAGTAGTATTCCAGACTGTGAAGAAAAGGTCCCTGGTAATCAAGATTCTCTCTCCTTTGACCTTTTACTTTCTTTTGCACTCTTACAAGCCATTACTGGCATGTAAAAAAATTTCAAAGCACTAATTAAAATGTTATAGTAGAGCTGGGTGGCTTAAAAGTGGCTGTTTGTGGGGTGGAAGGAATCAAAAGGTTGGATTTCTCCAGAGCAGTTTGTTCCTACGTTTACTCTATTTGCATGCTAAGCAGACGTTTTGCATATGTCTGTATTTACTTTACTGACTATTTCGACATATTTTCCTAGTGTGCAACACAAGTTAACCATTTGTTGTTTTTAAACGTGCTTTAGAAATAAATTGGGTTGAACAGAAATTATAATTTACCCTTTTTTGCTTATTTAAAACTTGTACATTATACAAGAATGTTCCAAAAACCATGAGCAGGGCATGTTTTTTTTAAGGGACCCTATCTCATAGTTTTACTGAGGTGAAGGCTGTCCAGAGGGACAAAGAGTTACAGTAAACATTTAATCTAGTAAACAGTATTCAGTGGTGGTAGCTGTCTGGGGTGCTGAAAAACTCCAGTTCATCTTTTTCTTAAGTGCCCATTGTTTACATGCGCGCCTTTGTGTTAATGCTCATCTAAGACTTTTCCGGATCCTTCAGTCTTTGTGTTTGCCCTGAGGGCTCCCCTTCAGTCCTCCTTGACTGAGGAGGAGAAACCATGTGTAAAGACGTACCACTCTTTCCCACAACAGACACACAACAACATCAAAAAAGAGCAAAGACTGGTTTCCACTGCCTTGCACTTGGCTCCATTACACGTCAAACTAAAGTGAAGTTGATGAAAACCTGCAGAGGCTCTTCAGCGATAGCGTTATGCATATTGTTTCTAGAAATTAACTGCTGGCAGATTGGACACTTCTTTTTCTGACTCTGCAAGATGTCCTGAGGGAGAGCACAGCAGCAATCTACTGTGACAGTCTCATAAACAGCTGTATAATTTATTTTATTTAATAATTTTTTTCTTGTCTCACAATAAAGCCATTTTCCTGAGAGTCACCACTGTAGCTGACAGCAGCAAATTGCTCTCAGCAGACAACTTTTACCATATTTTCCATCAAGAATTTTAGCATTTTCTTTTTTTAGCACCAGTAGCAGATGTTTGTGAGCCCACGTGGCTTCTGCAATGCAAGCTGCCCCCTGCTCCACCGACCCAACTCAGTTGCTTCCAAACAACACCGCAATAGCCTGTTTGTGTTTGGGAGCCGATAGGATTCACAGGAGATAATGGACCCAGAGGGGACCTTTGAGACAGAGAGGATGTGGCGCATAAAGGAAACGGCTCACAAAAGAGGGACTTAGCAAATCAACATGGTGAAAGCTGAGGATGTCGCACAGTGTGCAGTCACCGTGACTCCCAGCCAATTCTGCAAAGTCACAGCAAAATGCCACTATTTGTCTTTTGTTTTTTCACCTAAATTGAGTTTGTTTTTTTTAACCACGTTCAATCCTCTTCTTCCGTTTCTGTAAATGCAAAACACTGAGCATGACAAGAATAAAAAAGTAATTATGCTTTCTGCTGCCTTTATAGTGGCATTGCTTCCTTCCGAGGCCCATCTGCTACCAAGGGTATGAGTTTCCTCCTGCTGAAAAGGCCTTTAAGCCAAAGTAACAAGTGAATAAACATCTCTGACAAAGTCCCTCTCACTAAATGATACATCAGCACACATAGAACTGTCTTGTCTTGAAACAGTAATAAATGTTTCTTATGGAATAATAGAGTGGCATTCAGATGTTGGTATTCAGCTACTCACTGTGGAAGCCCTGTAGACTCTTGAAAAATGATTTCCTAATTAAAGAATATTTAGCCCACAAGAGCTACAGTTGCCTTAAATGGAATGAAAGGATTCTGAGGAAGTTCAGCTGTTTCTTAATTTGTTTCCAGGTGCTGTTTGACTAGGTTTATCCACAGAAAATGCTTGTTTTTTCCAGGAAAATGACATAGATGCATACATATGCAGGACAACAAACTGGAATACCATTGAAAAATCTATGTTTTTTCAGTAATTAAAAAAGAGAAACACTATATAGATTCAGTATTTACAAAGAGATATATTTTAAGTGTTGGGACCCAGCCATGGATTTCAATATTAAATATTTCAATATTAAACTCCGGTACAAACTCTTCTGGAACTCTTCTGGAACTTTTCAAAATAAAGTGCATTAACCTTCTTCTGGCACAGCCAGGAAATGGGATAACTGTGTACTTCCTGTGACCCCACTGCCCAAATAAAAGCACAGCTGTTGCTACATCCGCTCTCTTCCACTGTTCCTCTTTGCGGGACCAGGATCGGAGAGGCATAGTGCTGATGTCTCTTTGCTGGCAAAAAGACATAAACTCTTCAACTGGGTCCAAGGATGTCATACGATCATTGATCATATTCAAAGTTAAGTACGAATGAAATACTGCCTGTGTATCCGGTATTTTCATTCATGAACGGGGAAATTAAGGTGTAATAATTGCTTACTTTCTCTCTGAGGCCTGCAGAAGCAAACTGTCCCAGAGAAGTTCCCTACAGAGAAGCGGTCTCTACGAAGCCGAGTGGAGCGGTCTCCCAGTCTGGAAGGAAGACAGCAGAGACTGCATCATCGTGGTTACGGTAACGTGCAGTGTGGTTGGCGGACAAAACTGGCTGTCTTTCATCCACAGCCACGGAGGTTAGCTAGAAGCTAACCGTTTATTCACAGACCGGCCGACAGAACAGCTGCCACTCCCCACAGCTAAGGAGGTTAGCTGTAGCTAACTGTTTAAAGACTGTGGAGGTTTCTTCAAACTTCTCTGCCTTGGACAACGTTCCTCACCACAGTTCATGAGGTTAAGTGTTTGGGCAGAATAACATAGAAGTGATTTAGATTGAAATGATCTAAATGTTTTTCATTTTATGAAGTTTGGTTTTGTTTGTGTTGAACTCAGCTATCTTGGTGCTAGCAGAATATCTGCAGCAAACATGCTCAGGTTGTGTTCTTTGTATGTTTTTAAAGTTAAGACACACTTTATTAAAGGGTGATTTTAAACATAAGATTGATCATAATGCGGCGTCTGTGCTTATGCATTTTAACCCTTTTATTAACGGTATTTTTAAAGGTGTGTGTTTTGATTCTGGTGCTAAGCTATCAGCCTCCTTTGTTAGCTTAACTGCTAACAGCTAAGAACATGTGCTTGCTGCTACATAATATTTACCCAGAAAGGTTTAGTTTTCAATCCAGTAAATAATGTGTCCTTTACATCATTTTACTAAATTTGATAACTAAGTAAACACCATTAAGCCCCATTTCTCCAGAAAGATTTGGCTCTTTTCCTAAATATTTCCTTAAATATTTTACTATTTCCTTAATAATATTTCTTTAAATATTATTTTAATAAATAAAGGCAGCTAATTAGACACAATTGAGAAATGGTCATCCAGAAGGTTGGTTTTATTCAGCAGATCATTATTTAAAACATTATTTTATTAAAATATTTGCTCTGATCTTGCATTGTGAATGGTTGTCTAAACGTTTGCTGATTATTGTCTAAGTTGGTTCCAAGACTAACTTAACTTCATTTCCAGATTCTTCAAGATAATCCTTGGTTCTCAAACATAAACATTGTATGGTAATGTTGCATCACTCTTTTGGTTAGGATTTTAACCATCTTTAACCAACTTGTTTATATTGTACATAGCCCATTAGTCTTCCTTATTCTTTAATTCTGCTTGGTAGTTTAGTTGGATTGTTTTAGCATAGTAAAGAGTTTGTTGATTGAAATATGTTTGACTTTGAGTTGACTTATTTTTGTTAATAACTTCTTGTATTTTAAGAAATTGTGTGAATTCATTCCATGTGTGTGCAGAGTTTATGCTGTTCAATAATGTCAGAGCTTGGCTCACCCTTTTCAATTTTGTCCTAATACCATTGCCTTACTGGGCTGTTATTCACAGGACAACCCTTAACAGACTGAAATATTATTTCTTAAAATATTAAAATATTAAATAACATTCTCAGATTCATAATCCCAACATAAGCATTTATTATGTTAATTTTAATGATTGTAGTTCATATTGAAAATGCCTGTTCATTTTCTTAGAATATTTTAATATAACATAAGAACAATCTAAACATTTGTATAAAGAAATGCTTTGTTAGTACTTACACAATCATGGGCAACATCACTCCTTTAACAGCTGTCCTGTAGACAGTAGTCACTAAAACCCTCAGCGACCTCCAGAAGCCACAAGCCATTGGTTAAAGATACTGGCTGTTTACAGAGTACTATGTTCAAACATGTTTACAGAAAGTTGAGTGGAAGGAAAATGTTACTTGATGTCCAGAGTGAATAATGACTTAGGGAGCCATGTTGTCTGCTGGAGTTGGTCAACAGTGTTTTATCAAATCTAGAGTCAGCACAGCCATACCTGATATTTCAGAGGGCTTTATACTTCCCTCTGCTGACATTCTTTATGAAAACGTTTATTTAATTTCATAATAGGACTTGGAACCTGACCACACTGCCAGAAGTACCAACACCTGCTTTAATGACATATCAAGCCAGCAAATTTCCCTCATCTGAGCCACATACAAATTCTGTGAGGTATTCTTAGGAAGAAGTTGAGAGACTCCAGACACAACAATGCAGATGTGTTGAAGGCTGTTTTAAAAAGCAACCTGGACTTCCTTCACAACTTTGCAGAGCGACAGCCCGATTGCCTTTCTGCCAAACCACATTAAGGCAGCAATTTAAGCAAAAGGAGTCCCAATCAAGTATTGAGTTCATATGCTGTACAGTACTTGACGTACTTTTCAGTAGTCGTAATGTAACATCCTAGTTTTTTAGAGAACTAAATTTTGGGTTTACTCTAAATTTACGTTTCTGTAATATTAAATTATTTTGACAAACACCTGTTCATCTACTAGTTTTCTGAAAACTAGTTGATTTGTCTAGTTGAAAGTATTTAATAAATACATGGAAAGTGAGAATTTCAGCTATCTTTATGTCAGTGTTACTTTACAGCAGCATTAACAAGTTCATGTTGCCAAATGACCTTTCGCAAAAGCCCCGCCCCCTTAGTTACTGTTACTACGCCCGTCAAGCTTTCTGTAGTCGACGGAGTGTTAGCGCATGTCATGACAGGGATAGCTTGTTTACCAGTGCGTGTTAGTGACTCGTTTTGGAGCAATACTTGCGCGATATCCTCCAGATCGAGGCAAAAGAAGTTACAATATGCCGTTGAGGATTATATTCAAAATATTACAATACATAATGAAGGGAACACAATAATTCTCGAGGCTAAAGCATACCGGTCTCAAGCAAAATCGGAGAAACCCCATGACCTTTACCTCAAATGCAGCCAGCACACCCTTTTGGACCAGTCCTGCTCCTGCACTGCAGGGTAAGTTTTCTTTTTTTATGTTAGTTAAGTAATGTATTAGTCAAATATGATTGTTACTGGTAGGTTACCTAGCTAGCTAAACTTTCATCAGTGGCTGGCTTGTTACTCTAGGTTCATGGATATAGCTAAGGTTATATGTCAAAGCGCTCATGTGCAGTTCCTTTAAGTAGCTATGTACATTATTGTCAAAAGCATTAAAAAAGTGGTTATGCTACTGTTGTCTTAAAACAGGTCACCAGGTTTTTGTTCTCATATTGTGGGCCTTATGCACACCGTGGACCTGTGCTGTGCCAGAAATGCTGACATCTCCTGCACAAGCCAGCTTCAGCAGTGGCACAAAGCTAGGGAAAAAAGATTTATGGACAACCTGTAAGCAGTGTGGTGGTTGCCACATCTACTGGTAGAACATCTGTCTAAGTAGAACATCTACTTAGACATTACCAAAGTTAGGTAATGGACTTACTCAACATAAGAGGGTAATCTTCTGGCAACAATATCCTAAATAATACACAATATTAACGAATATTATTCATAACCTTGATATTATCACCTCTAGAGCAGGACAATACTTGCCTTACCTTAGAGCAGACGTACGTATGCTTGTTAATTTTCGAGACATTCAGCTGGGAGTGAGGCCTTCCACACCGTTTTATCCATTGTAGGCACCGTTCCAGTTGTGTTTTCGGCTTTGGGAAGGGAAAAAACACGACTCCCCCAGACAAACTCTTGGGATACCTACTGTCTGATTTACATAAACCATAGGCGCATCGCTTCACCATCTTGGGGAATGTCGAACCTAGCTTACATAGCTAGAAATGCTAATGATGTGTGATTGGACAAGGACCGTTTGGGGGCGGGGTTTTGCGAAAGGTCAATTGTATGGCAGCCCCACTTCTGTCAGTCTGCCCCAAGGCTGCTGTTACTACAGTGTGGTCTACCACTGTTGGCATGAATGTGTGTATGAATGGGTGGATGACTAATTGTAGTTTAAAGCACTTTGGAGTCCGTGGACTTGATAAAAGCACTATACAAGTCCAGGCCATTTACCATTTTATAATTCTAGAAATCATGTATGCTTTTAGGGGGCATGGCCTCAATATCCCTGCAGGAAGCAGTTTACTATGTGCATGTTACTGATGAATAGCATGGATATACTCAAGTGTACTGGATATACTGAAAATACATCTAAAATATAAATATATTTCCTCCCAATTACATTTAAAGCTCATGTGAAGGGCCAGGCTTTAATCTATCAAATTTCAGTTTTATTCCTATTTATTCTTATAAGTTCCTAGGGATTCCCGACCAAAGTTTGCAACTTTGGAAACTGCAGGAATTTTTCTAGCCGAAGTGCAACTGAGGTCACGTTAGTTGGAATTGAAGACTAGATTAAATTTATATATTTTGTCCTGTTTTGTATTAACCAGCACTTGGGCATCAAACTCTAAGTATGCACGTTTAGACCATTTACACACACTTGAATTAGGCCGGGTTGTGTGCTTCAGAAAGTGCCACATAAGGAAGATGAGCTCTGTGTCGGGAGATCAGACAGAAATCCAACGGGGGTATAGGAGTAAAGTATAGTAACATGCAGATGAAGAAATGTCAGGGAGTGGGACAAAGACTGAGAAATGAGGAGAAACCTGTCAATAACTGCTGGAAACACTGTTAGGCGCCTGCTGTCACTAAGGGCCAATTTAACTTTAACGGGATTCATTAATCGAGTCGTAGAGATCGCCAAACCATCCACCCCTCCTCCTTCCTCTCAACCATTTGTGTCTCCCTGCTTCTTTTCATCTGTGTTCCTGTTGACTGATGGGTGTTCCACACACAGTGAGCCAAGAGGGCCTCAGATAACAGGGCTTTCATATCAACTTGCTCCATTATTGAGATGCAGACAGGTATCAAGATTGCCCACTCACTTGTAGGAGTTTGTCACTGTCACAGATTTGCGGCATAGTGCCGAGAGGGGAGCAACACCAGCATGAGAGGGTGAGATAAGAGCGAAAAGAGGGATGGTAAGAGTTAGATGGATACTTAAGCGAAAAACAAAGCAACTCAAGAGGAGCTGAAGAATCATTTTGGAGAAGAGATCATCCAGAAATGGTTAGAGGGAGTTTAAAGATGATTAGTTTTTTTAAGTCTTATTTGAGACAAGGATAAATATAATGTTCAGTCATAAAATGGACTGTATTGAATTATTAGCTCATGGAGGAATCATGAGAGCTACATGAAGGGAATAAAGTGAAAGAATAGAGGGAAAATCTAGCAGGAAATGGTTGCCATTTGTTATCTATCACAATGAAAATGATTTTGCTTGCAGTGAATGTGTCTGACTTTTGTTTTGTATGTCCCCTAAGTCAATGTCAGATCATTTATCAGTGTTAACCTAGAAAACTGGGTTGAAAATTGAGATATTTATACATAGAACTTCTCTCTCTAGAGATACCTGTTTGCAAGCGTTTAGGGCATAAATAGCCATGTTTAAGCTGTATTTACCGAGTGGTCAATGTGAAAATTATATTTTGAAATTTTTACCATCTTCCCCTTGAAACTTCACCACCACTGCGCTTGCTTTGATGATTGTAGAGCATCATGAGAACAGCACAGATCATCCAGAAATGCATTGTGGATGTAATAGTGGCTTTGTTCTCTGAAGGCACATTTAAAAGGGATTAGTGAAGTGCAGACAGGATCGCTCCTCCTAGAGCCCTTTGAAGCCTAATGATGGGCGGGCGTTTGGATTGTTCTGGCACTGTGTGGGCCAGATGAAAGCCAAGTTTTAAACAGGGATCTGCTGCTTTACTCTAGAGGTCTCTCTTCTCGCCTCCACCGTTCCATTGCTGTCTCTGTTGAGGATCTACCTTTTACTCCGAAAGTGTAAATGTTGGTGTTTATCTGTTCCCAAGCTCATTATGTTGCCACATGTATTGGCTTTAGTTGTTAATAGAGATATATCATTTTTACAATCTTATTTCAATTGTTTTTGAACTCGTAGCTTGTAGCATTTTAAAGTTCTTTCCTTTGTTTTTAAGGCTCTTCATTGCCTTGCTCCTTCCTATCTTTCTGAGCTGCTGCACCATCATGCACCCTCATGCACCTTTCATGTCAGCCAATCAGTTGCTCCTTAGTGTGCCCAAAACAAAACTAAAGCATAGGAGGGATTGCACTTTTGCTGTGGCAGCTCCTAAAATGTGGAAGGACCTATAGTTGAACATTTGACAAGCTACATCTCTGTCTGTTTTTAAATAGCTTCTTAAAACATATATCTTTGCCTTGGCACTACGTGAGATGTTGACTTTAGTTTGTGAGTTTAGGTTAGTTTTTTACTGCATGGCTGTTTATTTATTTAGTTTTTTAAGTACATGAAATTGGTTTTTTATGTTTTTCTTTAAAGTATTTTACATTTTGTTTTGTCTTCAGTATTTTATGCTTTTTAGTATTTTATGTATTGTTTTTAGTATCTAATGATATTTATTATTTTATGTTTCTGTGTCTGTAATTGGCTTTTTGGAATTTTAATGCCTCATGTTTTCTGTTCTGCACTTTGGTCCTTATGATAATTTAAAGTGCTTTACAAATACAGCTGAATTGGAATAAAGCTGGATTGTAGCTCACAATGGTAATATTGTGGTAATAGTAAAGAAATATACCAAAATGTGTAAGTAAAAAAAAACAAAACAATGTTGCAGAAAAGTGATGACTTAACATACCGAAATAAATGCAGAACACAATGCACATCAAGGGAGAAAGTAAATGTAAATGTGAGTTCATAGGCAGAAGATTTATAAGCAGTTTTGTTCATTCAGAAAGAGAACGTCAGAGGAAATGCTCTCTGAAACCAGGAGCTTGGGTAACAACTGGAGGGGACCCCACCCAATGATTTAAATGTTTTCTGTGACTAGTCAAATCTGAATATAACTCACCATATTGGCAAATAACTGTCACTAGAGTTTGGAAATACATAAAAAAAAAAATGAATCTACTGACTTTGTCTTTCGCTAGAAAGATAGAAACTGCTTCGTAGTTGGATGCCTTTAGTTTTTTGTTGTGCTTCACACAGATGCACACACAAGCTCCTCTTTTGCTAAATGACTGTGTGAAATGGAGAACAGGCAGAAGAGGTGGAGCTCAGCAGAGACAGCTAAATTGATTTGCAAATATCTCACAAAATCATCTGAATTGTCCAACCAGCTTTCACGTGAATGCGGTCTAAAGGGTAAATTTGGACAGGCTTTGTTTGGAGAATATGTTTGTGGTATGTTTAAAGTAAATGCTAATCAGACATTAAAATCTAGTCCCCACATATGGAAAGAATTCAGAATAATTTAAATTTGCATATCTTACTGATGGATATAGCTCATACAGCAATGTTTAAGATTGCTCCAATTCATTCATAGTCATCCCTCCCAGTGATTGTTTTCTGGAGAAAATTTGTCACCTCTGGATTTTTTTAGCAAATCAAACCTGAATGTGCCAGGCTTTTCAAACGCTTATGGAAACAAATCGAGCCACAAACTCCGGCTAGCTTCAAAGAGCTATAAATCTCATCTCAGCTTGTGACAGACATTGTGACTCAAAAGACAAAATTTCAGGCAGCATTTTGATAGTTGTAATGCCTGACCAGCATTGTTACTGTAATACTTATCGGGAGTTAGTAGTCCCATTTTCTCCTAACATCTGTCACCAGAATGCTTTATATTGGTGAGCTGTAGTGACTATGTAAAATATAGTCGAACAGGCTGAAAATCTCACTTTTCCTTACATAATCAGTCCTTGTTTTACATTTGAGGGTTTAACAGTACAAGTAAGTATTGTAGCTGTGAATACAATATTTTGAGATGCCACTACAAGTATGTCTACTATATTGCCACGACATGTGGTGGTTGGAAGATAAGCTAAAATATTGATATACAATCTGTTCATTTTCCTCAGACACAGAGGAATGACAATGATTGCAGCTCATTATCATCGGTAAACATGGTGGAGAAATGTTTAGAGAGACCAGTTGTTAGTAAAATTTAACAAAGTGACCTGTGAATATCAACACATATTTTGTACTGACAAAAACACAAAAAACCTCCACATTTAATTAGGAAACTGCACACAAACAAAAGTCAGAAATTGTTGATTTTGACTTTTCTTAATCTGTCTGTCACCACCGTGGCATGAACTGTGAAGTTTCAATCAGTCAGCTTTGGGTGAAACCTTCCCTTAAAGATAAGATTATAAATGTTTAATAATCCTGGTGGATTTGGTGGTGAGAATAAAACCATCCTGTTCCCATTTTTATTTTCACAAATCTTTCTCACTCTTTGTCCATGGAAGATATTCTGGGAAGTGCCCACTCCATCCTTTTCTGTTGCCAATAAGCAGCCACAAATCCATTTAACATATTACCAATGGAAAGGTCTTTTTTTGTAAAAAAAACAACAAACAAACCAAAAACCTATCCTAGAACAATAGGCAGTCACAGTGCTGCTGCATGTGCTGGGTCATCATATATGTATGGTCATTGTGTTTCCAAAATGGTAAATGGACTGAACTTATATAGTGCTTTTCCAGTCATACAGACCACTCAAAGCACTTTACACTAGAGCCACATTCACCCAACTGCACTCACACACCAATACGCAGATCAGTAGGCAACTTGAGGTTAAGTGCCTGCCACGTTGACATATGGCAGGAGGAAGCTGGAATTGAACCCACAACCTTCTGATTGCAAGAGAACTACTCTTCCTACTGAGCCACAGTCACTCTATATAAAAGGCTTTATTTTATTTCAGAAAAGTTCACTCTAAAATGTGTTTGGTTTATTGACTCTAACCCCAGCTAAAGACTATGTTTTACAATTTTAGGGCAGTCCTTATCCTTGTTTTTGTCTTAATATTCTCAGCTTGGTCATCCCTTCATTCTTTCTTTCTTTCTCTACTTCTATTCTTTATTTTTTCTTCCAGCCTCATTTAAATATGTCAGGAATTTCCCTATTCAATTACCCACTCAGGTCATGTTTAAGCTCTGGGTCCCTGTGCTTACTAGAGCTCCTCTAGCCCTCTGTCGTGCTCTCGGTCATTGTCTCTCTGCAGGGAATTATATGGTTCTAATCCATCAATTAATGATATCAGAACATCACTTCTCTGCTCCATTAAGGGCTCTGTCATCATACGACTAAGTATATAACCCCTGCAGTCGCCTAAGCCCTAACTAATATCAGATCCAATCTGCTCATCCTGCTCTCTGCCTTTAGCTTTGCAAATAAAATTATTTCTAAACCTGTTTTTATAATAGAATATATTTTTCCTAGCTTTGCTAAAGTATGTTGAATGAAGTATGTTAAATGAAGTATGAGATTCTTTCTAAAAAATTTGTTTATGTCCTAAAAGTATTTTAAAGCTGTATTCTGAGGATAATACCCATTGTTAATGAGGAGCACAGTGCATCAGCCAGACATTTACAATGGGTTGCCCAACCCCTTTACGTTTTTCACATTTTGTCATGTTACAACCACAAACTTTAAGTTTTTAAATTTTCATTGATAAAAAAAAGAGTGCCACACATTAAACCCTGTTTACTCTAATACCCCTGAATAAAATTCAGTGCAACAAATTGCTTTCAGAAGTCAGTAAATCAAAACCTCTGTCTTAAGTGTTGAACATCTCATCATAAGGTGTTCATGGAGTATGGCACTACTCCAAACCTACATAGACATGGCTGTCCACTTAAACTGACAAGACAGACACGGATAACTTTAATCAAATAAGCAGCCAAAATGCCCATGGGAACTCTTGAAGAGCTACCGAGACTCACAACTCTGCTGGGGCAATCTCTTGACAAGACTAGTATTGGTCATGGACTTCACAAATGTGGCCTTTATGAAAGAGAGGCAACTAGACAGACCTTCTTGAATAAAAGCCATACGATCTCCTACTTGCAGTTTTTGCAATCCTTGTAGGAAACACAGCAAGAAGGTCTGCTGTGGAAGAATGTGCTCTAGTCAGATGAACTCAAAAGTAGACTTAAACTTTTTTTTTCTGAGGTAGAAAACTAACACTACACGTCACCTTGAACACACCAGTGAGACGTTGTGGTGGCAGTCTAATGTTTTTCTTTTGCAGAGATAGGGAAGCTGGTCAGAGTTGATGTCAAAATGGATGTAGCTAAATTTAGGACAATCCTGTAAGAAAGATTTACCTTCCAGAAGACAAGAAACTAAACATACTGCCAGAGCTACAATGTGATATTTAGTTCAAAGCATATTATTGTGTTAGAATGACCCAATCAACGTCTGTAAATCCAAAAAAATAATCTGCGGCAATCCTCCTGTTCACAGACGCTCTTCCTCCAATCTGACTGAGTTTGAGCAATTATTACATGGAAGAATGGGCAGAAATTTCTGTCTCTATTTGTGCTAAGCTAGAAGGTAGACATCCCAGAAGGCTCAAGGTAATTGCATTGAAAGGTGGATCTCAAGAGCAGACTACTTGAAAATCATGTACTTTTTTATACCTTTTACCTCATAACTACATACTACTTTATGTTGGGCTATCATATAACCACATTAAAATACACTAGGGTTTGTAGCATTACAAAATGTCAAACAAAAAGCTCTATCATGACACAGGCTGCACAATGGCGCAGTTATTAACAGTGTTGGCCTTGGAGCAAAAGTCCTTGGCTTCAGGACCTGGCCCTTTCTGCATGGAGTTTACATGTTCCCCTGTGCATGCATAGGTTCTCTCCAGATACTCTGCCTTTCTCCTGCAGTCCCCAAAATATGACTGTTAGGTTAATTAGTCTGTCTATATTGTTCTTAGTTATGAATGTGTAAATGTGTGGTTGTTTGTCTTGTTTGTCTCTATGTTGCCCTGTGATGGACTGGCGACCTGTCCAGGGTGACCCTATCTATCACCCAATGACCGCAGGAGATAGGCACCAGCAAACCCGCAACACTGCAAAGATAAGCGGGTCTGATGGATGGATGGCTGAACACCATAAAAGAGCGTACTTTGTCCTCCGCACTAACATCAAACTAAAAATGGTTAAGCTTTATTTCTCTCAGATGTTAAGTGCTGTTCATTTGTTGAACACATGAGTGATGGCAATTACCAGTGCAGTTGTCTATTCTACATCCCTGATGATTGCAAGATCACACAGTTGGAAATAATGAGGTCTTGTTTACTAGAGATTGCAGGCAAAAAAAAAAAATGAAATGGCTTTGATTCCCACAAAAGTTGCCCTCACTAAATTTCCATGCCACAGACAAAGGTGAAACACTGCAGTTAATAAAAATGCATCACTCTGACTGAGGAAGAAAGATTGAGAGAAATGGGATTTATCTGTTGGAACAAAAAGCTGGTTCTGATGGTTGTAAAAGATTAATGTGGTGTTTAGTTAAGAGTTACCTCTATTAAATTTTGCGTGACCAAACACAGCTTTGTCAGCGCACATCCTCCTACACCTTACAAATAATCTTGCACTCAGATGTCTGCGATCAAAAAGAAAAATCTAAAACACATAAACTCACCCAGGGGATTGAAGCACAAAATGTTCCATTCACTCTGAAGATGGGCCCATCAATATTTTAAAGGCCTCAGCCTGGCCTGTGGTTGAGCACGCCAGCCTGGCAGACTGTGTGCTAATTGAAAGAGAAAGGGGTACACTGATTGTACGAGGCCATTCTTTTGAAGGGGACATCCACTGTGTTAAATGTTTCAGCAGCGCCTGTCGGAGTGCTTCCGCTGCTAAGGCTGCGGCCACCCTCCCAGCGAGAAACACCTGGGCGGCTATGCATCTTGTCAGACAGACTCCAGCTTTGTTGTGTCAGCACAATGAAACGACTTTATTCTTAGCTTTTCATTCAAAAACAGCTCCTGGGATACAGAAATAATTCATAGCTTCTATTGTTGGAGTACACCATATATGGAGATAGATTACGTTAATGAGAAGTCATCTTTGGGGGAATGTGAAGCAGGGGTAGGGGACACAGACAGAAACATAGCACCTACTGGGTAACAACAGAATTAGAGTTAGCCTATAGAATAAAATTGTATCAATAAAACAAAGAAAAAAAAAAACGGTAGCTCAGCATGGATACCCCTGCTTCAGTCATTTCATTTAGCTCATTTTTCTGTAGTGTAATTACTGTATATAGAAGGACAGTGCTATTAATGTTAAGGTTTTTATTATATTCCCATTGCACCATGCAGAGGTGGAGCAAGAGAGGGGGCCAAGGGGGCACTGGACCCCCCTGAAATTGAATTTGCCCCACCAGGTGCTCCCACCAGATGATTTACTTCTCACGACACAAAGTCATTCTTCTACACTAGTAAGTGCCATGTAACTTCCCCCATTTTCACTGTGTAACGAGGGGAAGGACCAGCTGGTTGCGGCAATGCGCAACTTCAGGTTTTTGCCAACTACCAACAAACCCAGGAAGATGAAGAGCCACGTAAAGAAGATTACACCTGTGAGGAGGAGATGCAGGGGATCACAGCGTAGAGGAACACTGTACAATTTGTTTGACTCCAAGATAACATACCAGATAAACAACATCCAAAGTACGTTTAACGGTGGTTTCCTGATAAGGCAAAGTTTAAAATAACTTCTGTGTTCACATAGGAGATAATTTTTGGTAGTTTAGTAACAACTACAAGTTGCGAGCATCAAACTGGCGTTACTCGGCGCCTACAGACATCCACTCCACATTTATGTCTTTATTTAATACGGGTTGTCGCACATAAATTTGTTTCTCTAATGATTTAAGAGCACTGAAACTAGCAGACAATCAGCCTGCTAGCAAATTGTTGCTCTGATGGTCCGGTGAAATGTAACGGGATTGTGCTACCCTCTCAAGAAGCTGCAAAGTTTGTTCAAAGGCTCAGAACTTTCTAGGTATTCCATGCAAATAAACTTTACTTAACGGTTTGAGTACTCAATGTACAGCTACAATCTGTTTGCCATGGCTTTTTGAGGTAATAAGAGGGTAATTGATAACATTGTAGTATTTGGAGTGATATGACTGATATGATTGAGAAAGACAAGGCAGGGAGACAGGATACACAACTTCTTTTTAAAAAGAAGCAAATCAGGCACAAATCAAAAAGAGTTCCTCTCTGGTATCAGCAGCCCTGGTGGCTCCCATTCTGGAACCAGTCAGGAGAGGGAATGTCAGACACAAGCCAGCCAACCATCACCAGGTCAGAGTATCTACAGAAATAATCACTACCCTGTTCAGTACTTACCTTCAGTTTTCCATTATTTTGAAATGTAGTTTGCTGCTAATGTGTGTTGTTTTTGATAAAATTGTGATTGTTTTTATTTTTAAAATACTATTTTTGGTTTAATATAGTTCTATCGAGGGAGGAGTCTGAAGCCACATAGGCCTCTGCCTCTGGCCAGGATGATGGTGAGCCAGAAGAGATAGTCCCAGGAGATACTACTGGCCTCTTCCCAGCTGTGTCCAGTACTGCTTTTGCTCCTCCAAAAAGACCCAATTGTAATTCTACTTAACTGAAACATGCTAGTTAGCTGCCTTGTCTGTTTTTACATTTTTTTATTCATCATTTATTTATTTTTGAATAAATTCATCCATGTTCTATACGTGCTTCTTCTGTATAGGTCTCCTTTTGAATACATAATATGCAGATACAGTGTTAAGAAAAGAACAGAAGGGGAAAAGAGAACATGAAAAGAAAACAAAATTGACAAGTACTCAATTTTTGGTGTATATGGGTGCAGAGGTAAGAAGGCAGAGGGTTTGGGTTAGGGAAGGTCATATGGTTTTCACCGCTATGTTGATCATGTTTAGTCTCTATTCTTCACACTTACCACATTATGCTATCCATCATGCCTGCTATTCCAGACCGTCACTTTGATATTGGATTATCATCTACTTGAAAGCTGTTCAATAAATGGGAGCACCCCACAACTTATTTTCCAGTCTGGACATTGTTTGTAAGCACGCAGGAACCTGGATCCGCCCAAACCCAGAAGCGACCAAAGAGATGGAACCTGATGGTCGCTACAAAATATATATATAATGATCTAATACTGGTTACATTAGGATAATGTGTTACAACTTTTCTTTCAATATTAGTGATATCATCACAAATGATATATTATACATTCTATTTACATACAAGCAACAATATTTCTACCAATAAAAGCAGGAACATCAATAGTAATAACAATTACAATAGTTTTAAGTGTGATATCCATTTCTAATCCTCTTTTTATACCTTTTAATGCTTGGACATTGCTTGAGCTCCACATCTGGAATATTCCAAAGCTTCATCACAATGGTGTCATTGTTCAAAGGTTGATGCCAAGTGTTGTTTTTTGCATTACATTGTTAAACTGCAAATTATGTACACAAATCTCATCTCCTGTGTACTTACTATGTACTTAAATATAGGTAAGAGTTAGAAACTGATCGTTAGAGAAACAAATTCATTCTCATAGTCTGTGGACCCTCTGAGATTGCCTTGATACCCCTTGGCACCCCCCAATGATAAAAGTCTAGCTCCGCCCCTGGCACCATGCATATCATAGTGCGGGTTTCCTGCGGAATGCTTAATTCATTTAAAATCTTAATTCTTTTTGCTCCTTACAAATAGCAAAATTTAACAAATAAATTTACATTACAACAAAATTGTTTAAAAAAAAAAATCACCAATATTCTAATAGATGCTATCTAGGTATGCAATTGTAGTTGTTTTGAATTTTCTCTAGACGTGATTCCACTCTGACTAACTTTGAATGTGATCTTTTGTTGGAAAAATGTATATAAGTTATCATTGCTTAGTTTAAACAAGGTTTATGTTTTAAGTTCTACTCGAGTGAAGATGATTCCTGTGATTGGTTTTAGTGTGGACAAAGGGTTTGTGGAAAGTTAAGGAATGTGTTCTGGAGTGGATCAATCCCTGGACATGACATGCTTATACCATATATGGGAATGACCACTCTTCTAAGTTGAATTCTAGGTAAGAATTGGCTGAACCGATACCCACTTTTTGCTTGTTGGAATGTGAGTTGTAAATAAAAGGCTGGTGCAAGGACTTCTCCCTTTGTGAGAAGGAAGTCGCTGTTCTGCAGAGGACTATCTGTCCCTTGCAAGTCAAACTTACTTGGTTCATTTGTGTCTTATTTTAAACTGGTCTGTAGTTATCAGCTTTCTAACTGTAACATTTCTTTGGTCCTTTGAGCCGGATCGCTAGAAATTTGCCACCCGGGGTTCCAGTCTGCTCAACCTTCAGAACATCTGGAGAACAAAAATCCTGCACAGTGAATTCTGTGTTGGTAACCACCGAATCGGCCGAGGGGCACCAGGAAGGTGGATCAACGCATTTCGACAGATAGTTTGAACGAATGCACAGGTGAGACAGAACCAACTAAGTGTATAAAGAGAAATACGCAAGCCGGTATGCTTGGCGTTAACATAACTGCAGTTTTAAAAAATAAAAATAAATAGGAGTTTTGAGTTTAGAGGTACTCGTAATTTCCCTTAAGGGGATTCAAAAGCAACCAACTCCATGTTAAAAAAATCCTGAGTTTAAAAAGAAATAGTAAAACAAACCCGGAAAACCTAGTCTAGGTGATTTAGGCCTATAAATTATTGTGTGTTGGTGCATGTGTGTGTGTCTGCAGAATCATACGGCACTCTCAGTGAGACAACCCGAAACCTTGCTGATGTTAACATAAAGTTGTTGACAGCTGAGATGTGTCGTAAGGAATTCTGATTTGGATATTAGGTGCCATGAAGTCTCAGTCTAAAACCCCTGCACTCTCCGAGAGTAGCACTCAAAGCAGAAAACCGGATCAAACCTAGGTGTTCGATCTTGAAGCCTGTTTTCCGGGAGATGTTGAGGGCCCGTTCAGGAATTCTGTTTTGATTTGATGGTACAAGATATGTATAATAAATGCACCTCTGTTATATATATATATATATATATATATATATATAATAAAATAAAAAGAGCGGAAGTCTGAATAATAATAAACTAGAGTAAATGGGATAAAAGCATATATAATAAAGCAAAGATAATCAAATACATAGCGCTAATATAAATTAATAGAAATAGAACTCAGTTCTTAACAATAGTTTTTAATAGATAAAAGAAAAAAAACAACTCTTAAAATGGGAAACTGCGTCCGGAAGCAGCCCCCGTTAGAAGGAGATGTAAAGTTTATACACTCAAAAGATCCAGATACAGTAAAAAATCTCGCTAAATGGCAGAAAGATTGTGATTTTAAAATACATCTTTCAGTTCCTGCTTGTACACATTTGGTACAGAGATTACAACAGAAAGAAAAACTTAGAAAAAGGAAAAAACCCAGCCAAGAATTAAAAAGGGCAAAAAATTGGCTTGCTGAAACTTATAAAAGAAAGGCAGGGAATGATAAAAAGAGCAAGGAGGTTTATATAGCAGTTGCCAGAGAAGCAGATAATGACACTGGCGTAGTAAGGGGGAGGGGCAGGTAGCCTCAGCCCCAGCCCGCTGCTGCAGCTGTGAGAGGGCCTGATCCCTCAGCGCCAGTGGGACAAATAACTGAAGAGGCACCACCATATTCACCATCAGTTTTTCCGATTTCACAAAGTATGAGAGAGGTATCCCCATATTTAATAACCAGCTCCCCAATAGCAAAAATACTTGGTGGAGAAAACAGTCAATTAAACTGGATGGCCTCAATGACACTGCTGATGACACTCCCTATAAACAGCAGTTAAAAAATGCCCTCCAGGCAAATGCTTTACTTGTGTCACAAAACATAATAATATCAGCCCACCTGCTCGGTTAGCAATTGGCAAAACTGGGCAATGCATAATGAAAAGGTGGTCAGTGGAATGCATAAACAACCCCCTACTTATAACTTCTGTGCTGAAGATGAAATATTTTATCCACGACCAGTAAGTAGGGGGAGGGGTAGAATGAGAGGAATTTTCAGAGGAAATGGAGGTCTTAGGGGGCGTGGATGGAGTCAAGTGAGAGGGAGAGATGATGGAAGAGATTATGTATGCTGGGCTTGTGGGCAGCATGGTCATTGGGCTAGATACTGTTCAACTGGACAACCCAGTCAACAATTACTGGATAAGGGAGAACTGAATGTTGTTAAGAAGGAAAAGGGGAAGTTGATGAGAACAAGGAGATGATAGACATTGCAGCAGCATACATGGATAATCTGAGATCCTCTCCAAGTACAAAAGTATATGTCAGTCTACATGATATACTAATAATTTCATCTACTGCAATGTTTAATGATCTGATTGAATATGTGAAACAACTGACTAATATAATACTGAAGTTTTTCAACAGGTGATGATTATGTAACCTTCGTGGTCAGAGTTTGACAACACCTCATTTACAGAAAACCTTTTCTTAGAAGTCAGTTTCAGCTGAGAAGAGAGCAGAACGCGAGATAACACAGAGCATCACACCCCTGAGTTGCATGAAGAATCTACAGGGGTTGGACACTGAAACTGAAACACCTGTCATTTTAGTGTGGGAGGTTTCATGGCTAAATTGGACCAGCCTGGTAGCCAGTCTTCATTAATTGCACATTTCACCAGTAAGAACAGAGTGTGAAGGTTCAATTAGCAGGATAAGAGCACAGTTTTGATCAAAATATTGAAATGCACACAACATTATGGATGACATACCAGAGTTCCAAAGAAGACAAATTGTTGGTGCACGTCTTGATGGTGCATCTGTGACCAAGACAGCAAGTCTTTGTGATGTATCAAGAGCCACGGTATCCAGGGTAATGTCAGCATACCACCAAGAAGGACGAACCACATCCAACAGGATTAACTGTGGACGCAAGAGGAAGCTGTCTGAAAGGGATGTTCGGGTGCTAACCCGGATTGTATCCAAAAAACATAAAACCAAGGCTGCCCAAATCACAGCAGAATTAAATGTGCACCTCAACTCTCCTGTTTCCACTAGAACTGTCCGTTGGGAGCTCCACAGGGTCAATATACACGGCCGGGCTGCTATAGCCAAACCTTTGGTCACTCATGCCAATTGTATCCTGACGGCGGTGCCGTGTATCAGGATGACAATGCACCAATACACACAGCAAGACTGGTGAAAGATGGGTTTGATGAACATGAAAGTGAAGTTGAACATCTCCCATGGCCTGCACAGTTGCCAGATCTAAATATTATTGAGCCACTTTGGGGTGTTTTGGAGGAGCGAGTCAGGAAACGTTTTCCTCCACCAGTATCACGTAGTGACCTGGCCACTATCCTGCAAGAAGAATGGCTTAAAATCCCTCTGACCGCTGTGCAGGACTTGTATATGTCATTCCCGAGACGAATTGACGCTGTACTGGCCGCAAAAGGAGGCCCTACACCATACTAATAAATTATTGTGGTCTAAAACCAGGTGTTTCAGTTTCATTGTCCAACCCCTGCATATCTTCATGGGAACTGTATTTTCCCATCTCCACATCATGGGAAATATCAAACTTCTCACAGTCTTTTCCCTTCTCCAAGTCATGTGAATTATCAGTATTTTTTGCATTGCTATAGTTAATGTTATGTAGGGTTAGAGCACTCAAATTTTCTAAAGATTAGAAAATTTCATGTTATAGTGACCGTAGTATCATCCAAACATCCAGACACATATGTGCATAAAATATTTCCATTTCTTATATGTTTTATACAGCTAAAACACCCTGGCGTCAATTTGAAAAGATCACTGATCCATACATGTGTACAGGTAATGAAAGAAATATTGATATGTTAATTTTATGTTTACCCATATGTCCCCATTAAATAAGGAAAAGTCACTAACTATGAAGCCAAATAAAAGTTATGTAAAATATTTAGATACATTAAAGACTAAATGGGGTCAAATTGACCCCAAATGTAACAGAAGGGTTAAAACTAATCATATGTGCTTGAAATTTTGGAAAACAAGATGTGAACTAGTTATAAATCAAACTGTAGGTGCTGGTAAACAACAGAGGTGAAAAACATCCTCACAGAACAGCTGTAGATCTAAAAAACATCTTGCCTGGAACCTCTTAGATATTTGATTTTAGGTTTTAGAACATTGCATTTAACAGGCTGCAAACCCTGTGTTGTATCGTATTATAATATTTATGCTATGTTCACTCAATTTGATTTATTCTCATAAATGTTTGATTATGATGCTTTTGTTTGTTGACAAATAAATTACACTTCAATAAAAATAAACAAAGCAGCAGTATCATGACATGGTGTTACTTCTCTTCAAATGGATCTGTGTTTTTTGCTGGGTAAATAAAATAATCAACACCTCTAAATACCAATTAATTGTGACCCAAAAAATGTCCATATATATTGTCTAAGTCAAATTTATTCATACCTTACAGTGATATAGGCCATTCCAAACCTTTCAGTTTTATATTGACCTAGCGAGTTCGGAAACTAAATCTGTGGAGAGTGCTGTGGACAAGAGATGTTTTCACTATCTGGTAGATTTACAGGCCATTTGCCTAGGAGAGGAGCTTTAGTTAGCATTAGTTAAAAGGTGCACACTTGGGCAACCAAATTATTTAGACTTTTTTATATTTTTTTGGGACAATAAAAAATGCTTTTCGTTTATGATTTGAGGCAGTCTCTAAATCAGTTTGAGATTAATAATTTGAATATGGCACATACAAAATGTATATACATTTTAGTATTCCTTATGCAAATTAGTAAATTCAGGCACCACTGGGAATAACTACAACTGCCAGATGGAAGTAAAGTGCTTCCAATTTGATGCTTGGTATGTGTGGAATATGCATCAGCAGGCGTTAGATACTTATGTCACCTTGGCTGCATACGACCAGAAGCAGTTTGGGGCCAATTGATGGCAAGAGTCTACAAGGTGTTTTATTTTTTTGAATAGTGTATGTTAACTATTACTTCATATATTGAAAAAAACCTGAATGAGATTTTGATGTGGTTATTTTAAACAGCGTTTCTACCTTTGACTCCACAGTAATTTAACTCCACATTGTCAGTGTACTATTTAACTTGTTTTCCTTTTATTGTCATATTTGAGTTGCATATTTTAGAACCTTCGGTTTGGTCAACTTCTGTAATTGTTTTTTCTTTACCAGCTTTATAAAAAACTTTGTCGTTGACTATAGGCAACACATGGACACATAGTGTAATATCTGTGGTGAAAACAACTGCATATTTGCACTTACCCTTGTTCCTCTACCGTTGTATAGAGATCTGCTGATGCTGCCACCCCCTCTGGAATCTAATGTCAAACTGATAGCTGTCCATCTTCTTCCTCCTTTCCTTTAACCTCCCAGTCTTCTTTATTTCAACTCATAAACTACTGTCTTCAGTTTCCTATGGTCAGCAAGCAGAGTAAATTCAGCATTCGGTAAAAGGCAGGTAAGAAATGAGAAATTTGTTTTTTTTTACCCCTCTTCCATCCACAAACACTGGTAGCAGGCTGAGTTTTCACAAACCGCACAGACTGTAGTCTTTAGGAGCTCTTTTTGAAGTTGAGCCCCATGATTACCATGGTTGCTATCTCAGCAGTAGCAAACCTGCGTCTGATTCCTGAGTTTGCAGGAGAGGCAGTGGGAGTAGGAGGAGGAGAAAGAGGACATACAGGGTGCTGTGAGAAGAAGGGAAGGAAAGTAAAAAACTTAAAAATACGTTGGGATGTGGGGGGGGGGCATGGGTAAAGATTATCGAAGCAACTACTGCACACTGACAAAAGGAGGAGATGGATGTTGATAAAATACAACGCGCATGGGCATGTCTGTTCTTCCAAAGAGAAGATTCATGACTCACTAATTAGTCGCAAGCTTGTTTCATTATTTAACAATGTTCAGCAGTGAATCACACTTGCATGTTTATGCGCTCTGTACCTTTATTGTGTTATGTTTTAGCTCCTTTGTATGTGTCATGACCTTTGAACCTATGAAACAATGAGCATTTTTGAAAAAAGAAATAGAGGTTGCAGAAATTCAAGATCAATATATGCCTTTTCTTTTCTTTTCTATTGTGTTTTCTATTGTGTTGTTATAGGGTCACAATGGGCAGTACTGGTTGGTAACTCTGACAGACATTTCAATAAGTCTGAGTTTGGGAAGAAGTAATCACAACACTCTAACTTAAGTCTGCTACAATAGTTTGCATCCGCCTTTAACATTCATAAAGATATTTTATCTGTAAGCTTTTTATATTAATACATGAAAAGCCAAAGAAATAACAATTAAATCAGCTCACTTTTTATTATTTCAATTCCTACAGTGTTCCTGCTTTCTTAGAAGATAAATCTACTCTGCAAATTGAAAGGCCATCTAATTTCAGCACTCAGTGGTTACTGGTGTCAGATACTTGCAAGTATCTGCTAAATCAACTTTTGAAAGGGCCCAGTGTATGTCCAGGTCATCACATCCAGTGATGTGAGAGGTGCTTGCACTTAATTCTATGCACAAAAGTGTGTTCTGAGCAAATGTAGCAAGACGACTCACCAGCATAAAAAAGATCTTGACTGTAAAGTAGAAGGAAAATGAGAACCAGTTCAGTACAATCAAGGAGCTGAGTGAAAATGACTGATTAATACAGAAATTAACAAAGAGGGATCTTACAGGGCACAACATTATCTTACTAAACCAAAACTCCAACAAGACCAAAATAAAAGTAAGAATCTAAACCAGTGCAAAAAAGAACAAATACAAAAAATAACCAAGAACCACAAAGCAAAAGATTAAACCCTGTAACAGAAATCAAAAAATAACCAAAACCCCAAAATGTTTAACATAAAACCTAATATAAAATCTAATATAAAACCAAAGTGGCTAACGAAACAAAAGAGGCCCACGGATCATGAGATGAATTAGAAGTAAACTCATTAGTAATGGTCAACCACTGTATAATTTTATCTCAACCTTTCTTAAAGGTGTCAGAGGTTTGTTAGAGAACTTTATTGAATAAACAGCAGCAAAAGGACCAAGGAACACAGAAGACAGGTCAGGAACACAGATGTGGCCAAGACTTTATCAAACAATATCCAAAGCTTTGAATATCTCAGAGGATCAAAAGAGTAGGGCAGAAGTGTGTTTCTGTTTAAGCACTATCCTAGCTAATTAGTCCCTCTCCTTCAGCTGCTCTGCCATCACTTTCCTCAGCTGCCCTTTATTTAATCTGATAAGCTCTTATGGTTTATTGGTCACCTTCCATCCCTGCCTCAGTAAATTAGCTCCTGTTATCTCATTGTTCCATGCTCGATTCTTCTGTTTGACTGCTGGTACCATGCTGTTCCATTTCCTGTCCGTTCTTTTCATGCAAGACTATAGTGTAAGTTCTCATTATGTTATTAGTAGAGTTCTTGGTTTCAGCTCAGTTGTTTTTGCATTGGAGTTCATCATTATCAAACCAAAACATGACAGAAGAATCCAGCAAGTTGGGTTCAGCAGAGCATGGTTTTAAGGACTATTAGGAGGAGCACTGTGTGCATATTGGCACAACTGCCAAGTGGGACCACCAAGCAGAGATATTTTACAATCCACCTCCGCCTTGTCTGCAGTGCCTCTGCATTTGTTCCATCTCCATTCCTGACTCCGTCAGCTGGTCACCTCTGATCCTGTCCCTGAAATTCCGGCTCATGCACTCAGTCCTATCCCTGATTGGTGCGACAGACGCCTCATTCCTTTCCCCTAAGGCCAAGTCAATGTTTCCAACTCTGCTCTCTCCACTTCATCCTCTCGCTGCAGACAGCGCCCCTGCCACAAAACCTCCAGCAGCAGCTGCAGCAGCTCCTACCTCCAAAGCTTTAGCATCAGACACTTTTGTGATGCAGCCTTTGGCTTCAGCAACATCATCTGTTCCCCCATGGCTTCATCATCATCATCATCATCGCCATCTACACCTCTGACTCCGTCATCATCTTCATTGCCATCTGCACCCCCTGTTCAGCCTTCCTCAACTCCAATCCAGCTTTACATTCCTTAGATTGGGGCAACAGTAGGGGGATAGTGGTAGTGGTTCATCCTGTTACTGTTGGGTTGCTGGTTTGAACCCCCACTCTGTCAGTCTCAGTCATTGTGCCCTTGGGCAAGGCACTTCACCCACCTTGCCTGCTGATGGTGGTCAGAGGGCTCTGTGGCGCCGATTGTGGTAGCCTCACCTCTGTCAGTCTGCCCCAGGGCAGCTGTGGCTACGATGTAGCTCACCACTGTCAGTGTGTGTATGAATGGGTGGCTGACTGATTCTAATGTAAAACATTTTGGGGACCTTGGACGTGATAACGTGCTATAAAAATGCAGGCCATTCACCATTTACCTTTCCTGTTCCCGAGTTCTCCAAGGGGTTCCAGGACAAACTGGCTTCTGTGCTTGAGTTTTCTGAGGGGTTCGATGACAAACCCTTCCTGGTCCTGTTCCTGTTCCCAGGTTATCAGACGAGAAAACCTGTTAAAGGATGCAGTAGACTTGAGACTGGCGTGGAGGTTCATTTTCCAGCAGGACAACCACGTTAAACATAAAACAAAAGTTACAATAGACCTTTTAAGGTCATAGCCAATTTGTTTATTAAAATCTCCCAATGAAGGTCTAGACCTAAATCCAATTGAGAATCGGTATCAGTCTCTTTTAAGCCAGTAGAGACAAAACCTAAAAACTTGCAGCTGTTAGAACAGTGAAAGGTGGTTCCGTAAAGTAAATAATGAAAAACACTTCACAATGTTTTCTGTAAAAAAAATCTTCAAAACACTGAGTTGTTTTCCTTTCACTTCACCAGTATGAAGTACTCTGTGTTGGTCTGTCACATAAAATCCCACTAAAAGTACTTGACGTTTGTGGTTGTAATGTGACAAAATGTTCTATGTGTCTCAATAACTTCGTCATGATCCGAATATTCAAATACACCCATATTGCAAAAAGCAAAAAATTAACATCCTTACCCAAAATCTTTGTAGTTATTATGTGTGGAGGACAAACTATTTAATTTTCAAAAACCATAAACAGGCCACAATTAGCCTGCTAAAGATTCCTGTTCATAATCATTGTTCAGGCATTACAGTGCCTTGCGAAAGTATTCGTCCCCCTTGAACTTTTCAACCTTTTGCCACATTTCAGGCTTCAAACATAAATATATAAAATTCAAATTTTTTGTGAAGAATCAACAAGTGGGACACAATTGTGAAGTGGAATGAAATTTATTGGATGTGTCAAACCTTTTTAACAAATAAAAAACTGAAAAGTGGGGCGTGCAATATTATTCGGCCCCCTCGCGTTAATACTTTGTAGCACCACCCTTTGCTGCAACTACAGCTGCAAGTCGCTTGGGGTATGTCTCTATCAGTTTTGCACAGAGACTGAAATTCTTGCCCAGTCTTCCTTGCAAAACAGCTCGAGCTCCATGAGGTTGGATGGAGAGCATTTGTGAACAGCAGTCTTCTACTCTTTCCACAGATTCTTGATTGGATTCAGGTCTGGACTTTGACTTGGCCATTCCAACACCTGGATACATTTATTTGTGAACCATTCCATTGTAGATTTGGCTTTATGTTTTGGATCATTGTCTTGTTGGAAGATAAATCTCCGTCCCAGTCTCAGGTCTCATGCAGACTCCAACAGGTTTTTTTCCAGAATGGTCCTGTATTTGGCCCCATCCATCTTCCCATCAATTTTGACCATCTTCCCTGTCCCTGCTGACAAAAAGCAGGCCCAAACCATGATGCTGCCACCACCATGTTTGACAGTGGGGACGGTGTGTACAGGGTGATGAGCTGTCTTACTTTTACGCCAAACATATTGTTTTTCATTATGGCCAAACGATTTTGGTTTCATCTGACCAGAGCACCTTCTTCCACATGTTTGGTGTGTCTCCCAGGTGGCTTGTGGCAAACCTTAAACGATACTTTTTATGGATATCTTTGAGAAATGGCTTTCTTCTTGCCACTCTTCCATAAAGGCCAGATTTGAACAGTGTACGACTGATTGTTGTCCTATGGACAGACTCTCCCACCTCAGCTGTAGATCTCTGCAGTTCATCCAGAGTGATCATGGGCCTCTTGGCTGCATCTCTGATCAGTCTTCTCCTTGTTCAAGATGAAGGTTTAGAAGGACGGCCGGGTCTTGGTAGATGTGCAGTGGTCTGATAGTCCTTCCATTTCAATATGATTGCTTGCACAGTGCTCCTTGGGATGTTTAAAGCTTGGGAAATCTTTTTGTATCCAAATCCGGCTTTAAACCTCTCCACAGTATCTCGGACCTGCCTGGTGTGTTCCTTGATCTTTAGGATGCTCTCTGTGCTTTTAACAGAACCCTGAGACTATCACAGAGCAGGTGCATTTATACGGAGACTTGATTACACATAGGTGGATTCTATTTATCATCATCAGTCATTTGGGACAACATTGGATCATTCAGAGATCCTCACTGAACTTCTGGAGTGAGTTTGCTGCACTGAAAGTAAAGGGGCCAAATAATATTGCACGCCCCACTTTTCAGTTTTTTATTTGTTAAAAAAGTTTGACACATCTAATATATTTCATTCCACTTCACGATTGTGTCCCACTTGTTGTTGATTCTTCACAAAAAATTTGAATGTTATATCTTTATGTTTGAAACCTGAAATGTGGCAAAAGGTTGAAAAGTTCAAGGGGGCCGAATACTTTCGCAAGGCACTGTACATCCATTTACCTTTTTAAATCATGTTCACACCTTCCGTCACCATAATTTCAAGTTCTGAAAAATTTAATTCCTGATGACTTCAAATCAGAAGGTTTTTACAGGATTTCAAGTATTATTTCATGTTGCTTTGTCCTCAGGTCATGTTGAATTGGCAGTAAAAAGTTAAATAGTAACACTTGAATAAAACTGTAGAAGAACAAGCAAACTTTCCAAAAGAAATACATAAAAATAAAAACAAATGGCTCCTAATATTTGTAGTAGGATAGCCCTCTTGATAAATTATTGCCAAAGTTTTCCAACCAAGGTCAGGCTGAGTAGGATGCTTAAACATTTCTTTTCGACACTTCATTTTTAAAACCTGGAAATAATTTTCCTCCCACACCCCAGTCAGGCATGCAAAATATATTCTAAGGATTTGTCCAGACTATAAGCAGAGCACTAGGTATGTTGGTGTAAATTCTTGCTAATCCTGGACATGGCTATCTGAAGTGCTCAAATGGAAGGACACTGGACAGTTTTTTTTTTTTTTTTTTTATGAGGATGTTCTCCTCTCACCTCACAGGCTTCTTCAGTTCATCATAAGTTTGGACGTCCAGACTTTGTAAGTCATTGGACAACTGGACAAATAGGACGGTTAAAGTCACATTATTTTCGTACCTACCTATCCAGTAAGCTGTATCAGTTGTTGTCACTTATAGGATCTTTTCTAACAAGACTGGTTTGAGTGATTTCAATTATGTGTTTTCAAGGTGTGAATGGTCGTTAAGTGGCCTGTCCCATGTCTTTTATTAAACTGGAACTCAAGTCGGCGGCCTTTTAGTTTTAAACACATCTTAAAGAGCTAATCTACAACTCTGCATTTCATCAAGTGTTGTGAGCAAGTGCTCTGATTTGCAAAGTTACAGTTTTTAACATTGTTTCAGCATTGGTACTGCTGTTTCATGTTTTACAATGTTCAACATGTATAAAAAACATTGATTTGGGTGTCATACAAGAATTTGTATACTGCATATGGCCCAGGGCCCAGACTTTCTTTCAACAGTGGCTTTCTTCCTAAGCTGTGGATCTCTTTTGTTCCTTTACAGTTGCCATGGGCCTCTTGTGCCTCTAAATAATGGATGATGGATTAAACAGTGGACAGCTTCCTTATCCCTGGTGAAGAAAAACTCACCCACATCAAGTCACTGCCACCACTATGCTTCCTCATGGGGATGGGGTGTTCTGGGTTATGCATAGTTTTTAGATGCTTGGGATAATGTTTCAATACCTAACTTTAAGCGTTTCCACAATTTTATCTCTGACCCATCTGTGTTCCTTGGTCTTCATAATGCTGCTTGTTCACTTGTTCTCTAACAAACATCTGAGCCCTTCACAGAACAGCTGAATTTATACTGAGACTAAATTACACACAGATGGAGTCTATTTACTAATTATATGACTTTTGAAGGTCATTGGCACTGCATTTGATTTAGGGGGCAACAGGGGCTGAAGACATCTGTTTGGATTTTTTTTTTTTTGTTGAAAGAAATATTGCATTGATCTTTAAATTCCCAATAATGCACTGCTTTGTGTAGCACAATCACACAAACTGCCAGTAAAATACATTGAATTACTTTGTTGTACCATGACAAAATTTTAAAATGTTTAAGTGATATAAATACCTCTGTGCTTTAGGCAATGGTCAGGAGTTAAAGATTTGGAGCCATCAAGGTCATAATAATTCCAGGGGGTTAAAAGTAACTTTATTTTATTCCAAATTATTCTTTGGAGAAAAATGTCCCATTTAGGGTTTTCAACTAAAATATAAAATGTTCAACTAAAAAGATAGCTTGCAACTTTGCTTTAGGTCCAGCAACATAAGTGCATCTGCACAACTTAAGAAAACAAGGTTATTAGAAAGAAATTTCACTTTTTATGGACAAGCAAGTGAGACCAACTAATACCAATTTTCCTTGATTCTGCTACCACAACAAATGACTGTAGAAGGGATTGCACTCCTCATAACAGACATATAAAACCTGATGGTCCTAGTGTGTTCTTGCTGTAAAAAGACACTGGGAAAATGAATGACAGCATTCATTTCTGTACAATCCATTCTAGTTCATTATCACAGTGTTTTAAGTACAGCTTCAAATTCACAACCGCATGTTGTGCAGTATAACCGGCCTAATGACGGTGAAGTTCTTCCAACACAATCTTTAGTACTAGAAGATTATGCGTCAACAGACATTTTGGCTGAGTGAAGAGTGGAAGCAATTTTGGGTGATTTTGCAACATTAGTCTAAAGGGGGTTACCCTTTTAGAAACGGAGATGGCCAATTGTCATTTCCTTCGTAAAGGTCTACAGGTCCTTCTCAAAATATTAGCATAAATATGATAAAGTTCATTATTTTCCATAATGTCATGATGAAAATTTAACATTGATATATTTTAGATTCATTGCACACTAACTGAAATATTTCAGGTCTTTTATTGTCTTAATACGGATGATTTTGGCATACAGCTCATGAAAACCCAAAATTCCTATCTCACAAAATTAGCATATCATTAAAAGGGTCTCTAAATGACCTATGAACCTAATCATCTGAATCAACGAGTTAACTTTAAACACCTGCAAAAGATTCCTGAGGCCTTTAAAACTCCCAGCCTGGTTCATCACTCAAAACCCCAATCATGGGTAAGACTGCCGACCTGACTGCTGTCCAGAAGGCCACTATTGACACCCTCAAGCAAGAGGGTAAGACACAGAAAGAAATTTCTGAACGAATAGGCTGTTCCCAGAGTGCTGTATCAAGGCACCTCAGTGGGAAGTCTGTGGGAAGGAAAACGTGTGGCAGAAAACGCTGCACATCGAGAAGAGGTGACCGGACCCTGAGGAAGATTGTGGAGAAGGGCCGATTCCAGACCTTGGGGGACCTGCGGAAGCAGTGGACTGAGTCTGGAGTAGAAACATCCAGAGCCACCGTGCACAGGCGTGTGCAGGAAATGGGCTACAGGTGCCGCATTCCCCACGTCAAGCCACTTTTGAACCAGAAACAGCGGAAGAAGCGCCTGACCTGGGCTACAGAGAAGCAGCACTGGACTGTTGCTCAGTGGTCCAAAGTACTTTTTTTGGATGAAAGCAAATTCTGCATGTCATCCGTAAATCAAGGTGCCAGAGTCTGGAGGAAGACTGGGGAGAAGGAAATGCCAAAATGCCAGAAGTCCAGTGTCAAGTACCCACAGTCAGTGTTGGTCTGGGGTGCCGTGTCAGCTGCTGGTGTTGGTCCACTGTGTTTTATCAAGGGCAGGGTCAATGCAGCTAGCTATCAGGAGATTTTGGAGCACTTCATGCTTCCATCTGCTGAAAAGCTTTATGGAGATGAAGGTTTCATTTTTCAGCATGACCTGGCACCTGCTCACAGTGCCAAAACCACTGGTAAATGGTTTACTGACCATGGTATCACTGTGCTCAATTGGCCTGCCAACTCTCCTGACCTGAACCCCATAGAGAATATGAGGGATATTGTGAAGAGAACGTTGAGAGACTCAAGACCCAACACTCTGGATGAGCTAAAGGCCGCTATCTAAGCATCCTGGGCCTCCATAAGACCTCAGCAGTGCCACAGGCTGATTGCCTCCATGCCACGCCGCATTGAAGCAGTCATTTCTGCAAAAGGATTCCCGACCAAGTATTGAGTGCATAACTGTACATGATTATTTGAAGGTTGACGTTTTTTGTATTAAAAACACTTTTCTTTTATTGGTCGGATGAAATATGCTAATTTTGTGAGATAGGAATTTTGGGTTTTCATGAGCTGTATGCCAAAATCATCCGTATTAGACAATAAAAGACCTGAAATATTTCAGTTAGTGTGCAATGAATCTAAAATATATTAATGTTAAATTTTCATCATGACATTATGGAAAATAATGAACTTTATCACAATATGCTAATATTTTGAGAAGGACCTGTATATGGACTTCCCTGAAAGCACATGTCTCAGACATGGCTGGCTTGACTAATGATTTATAAGCAACAAGAGGCCATTCTGTCTTTGCGGATTTATAGTAGAATAATTTTCTGAAAGTGGCAATTGAGCTGACCATGAACTCCTTCGTATACCAAAATACGTCAGAGGCAAAACCAACTGGCAAACCAGCCAACCTGGAGGCTCAAGTGAGTTATGATCCCAAAGTCAGCAGCGAATCTACAGCATGAGCATAATGGAGAAGAACCAAGATTTTGCAATTGCCCAATAAGAGACCAGCTTTCCACCGGATTGGAATGCAATGAAAGGAACCTCAGTCAGTTAAAGCAGAGTTCTGAGGAAGAAAGGGACAATATTTTTCTACATTGATCAAGTCAGAAGACAACTGCTTTTGTAGTTAAATGTGGCTCTACATACTTCAGATTGATGGGGTATCCTTAGTTTTTTCTATGAACATATTGGAAGTGAAGGAAATGTTCCATTTCCTATAAGTGTTTATGTGTCTGACAGAAGGACAGATGGAAGGGCAGAGGAGCTATGGACTTTCTGAGTTGGACTGAACTAATTTGTATGTTGTTTGTCACTACATTCATGACACAAAATGATGCATAATAAGTTAAAGGATTCCATGTGCAATGGTGTATGGAGAGGAAGAGGCCATGGAATAAAGGCAGTGCACTGAGAGAAACCCTGTAGCTCAGAAGGAGACGTGGAGGGCATCTAGAAAAAAAGAGCAGTGGGAGTTTCCGTGCATTGTACTCTCCCTGATAACATCAGTTGATTTTATTAAGAGACGCCGGCTAATATCTGTTCTGTCACCTTAATTTTCATTCCTTACCATATCGCCAACATGGCAAGCAGAGCTAATGAATTCGACTGCAAATGAAACAGCGAGAGGTGGCGAGGAATGAGGGAGAGATAGAGCAAGTCATCCTGTGAGAGGAGAGCATATTGCATACTGAAGCAACTCCTCCAGCCACTGACTTGTAAATGAGTCACAGAGCACTGCTCGGCTAATAAAATCTACAGCATGTGTTATACTGTTTCTCCTTGTTTAACACCAAGCCAGAATGTGTTTGATCATAACAATGAGGTGGTAAAAATGTTTAAATGTACTTCCCTTTTGGAGCGCAGAGGGTTTGAAGTCTGTCTTCACCAGCAGAGGGGGGTAATGTTACACTGAAGAGTTAGAGACTTGCTTTATGGAATTTAAGGGTTTAATGGGAATTAATCCAGCAAAATAGGAAGAAGTGAAGGATTTTGAGCATTTACTTGCCTCATACATACTACACTGAGCCCTCATGCTGACTTTTCTTATGTTGGGTTTTACATGAAGCAGGTTTTTGTGAAAATCCATGCATTGAGGGGTTCTTCGTGTATTTGCTTATTGATCGAGCAAGTATAACACCATAAAAATATGAGACAACTTCAAGCAAAGCAGTGCTAACATGGACAATTAAGTGCTGGTTAAGCTCCCTCTGCTTCTGTAAGCAAAGGAAACAAGAAGGACTCCTCAGCAGCACACACAATACTGCAAAAGGTAGATGGTCAACTGTTGGATTGCTTGGAAGGAAAATTACGCATGATTTTTAAATCTGTTTTACAAAAACAACTTCTGATATGTGTGATTTGCATTCGTTTTCAGCCCCCTCTTTTTCTTTATTGGTTTATTTGTCATGTGCAGGTTAACATGCACTCAACAATGCAAAGAAATGATCGAGATAAGAAAGGTTTGATTCGCTATAAAAAAACAAAAGTACTGATAAAAAGTACACATAGTGCAGCAGCAATAAGCTAATAAAGTGTCACAAATGTGGTGTAGTGCAGTATTATTGTCCAGAGTCCTGTAGTCTGACAGCTTGTGGATATAACGGTCTAAGTCTATTTTGCGTGCTCGCAGGCACATGAAAAGTCATTTTCCTGGTGAGTGTGGTCCTCAATGTTGCTGCGTGCTTCACACAGACACCAGCTGCATTTAATGTCCTCATTGGCAGTTTAACCCTCTTACCCTAATACCCCTTAACAAAGTTTAGCTAACTGCCTTCAGAGTACACCTTTGTGATTTCATTTAAGTATAGATACAGGTGTTCTGTGAAGGCCTCAGAACTTCAGTGAACATACAGCAGTATGAAGAACTAGTAACACAGCAGAAAGATCAGGCATAAAGCTGTGGAGAGCTTCAAAGCAGGGGTCAATTATTAATCAAATTCCCAAGCTCTGAACATCACACATTAAAAAAATAAATCACTTTGAACACCCAATACCCAAGATGAGGTATGGTGGTGGCAGCGTCGTGCTGTGGGTCTAAAACTACATTCAAGAGAGTCTGCGACAATGCTTAGAAATCGCTGTTTACAGACCCTCTCTATCAAATCTTACGTAACCTGAGCTGATATGCAAAGGACGGGCAATTTTTTCGGTCTCTATATGTATATGTATCCATATATACAGTATGTACTATATGTGCATATGTGTAGTCATATGTGTGTGTGTGGGTGCGTGCGTGTGTGTGTTGCAGACAAAACAAGAAACTGTATATCCTAGTTTATTAAAAAAGTCAGCTCCATACCCATATTTAGCTGGTGAGGGCCTAAAGATGGAAAAGATGGATCTATTCAGTCGCTGTCAAAAGTGAAGCCATTGGGGGACTAAATGTTGAACAGGTGCCTCATGTATGGAGGTTGTCAGTCCTTGTTGAGGCCGGACCCAGATTTGAGTCTTGGCCTGTGGCCATTTGCTACACGTCTTCCCTGCATCACTCTGCTAGACTTTCCTGTCCACCTACTATCCGGAATGTTTCTATTTCCGGGTCTCACAATATGCCTTTAGATAGTAATAGAAGTTTATGGTTTTTAATACGAGTAGCATTCAATAAATTGGCATGCTAGTTATCAGCAGAACAAGCACAAAGGTGACACTCATAATGCATAGTGTTTGCACACAGTCATTATTTCTGACAATTTTAATGACAATTGCTTACAGTTAATGGAAACCCAGAAATCTCAAAAAACAAAAATAAGACCAATTTAAGAACTTTACTTTGTAAAAGAAAATGGACAAACACAAAGAAGATGGCTATCGAAAACATTATTAACTCTAGATACTTCATGCTGGACCTAAATCACCTTAGTTTAGCCCAGGAAAAGACTGCAGACATCCTCTCTGGTTAAGGGAGAGGCTTAACACAAAGAAATCAACAGTTGTAGCCCATCTCCTGGATAAATCTGTGTGTGTTGGCTCTCGTGGCTTTGATTTTAACTGCAGTCCATGTCTTATAAATCTCCTCAAACTCTTGAATAGCTATTGCTTCATAATCCACTCAACACTGTGGTTTTTGGTTGTGCAACCTATTCAACAAGACTTTGTCCTTCAGCTCAACTTTTCATTAATATGATTAGATACAGCACAGTTTTATGGCATCACATAGTGTGGTTATATAATAACGTGTGCTGTGCATTATCTGAAACAAACAAAAAAGATAATAAGTTTGAGTATATTTCTGTAGATCCAACCCATTGTCTAAAATGTCATGGGCCAAACTCCAGGTTTTATGGAAGCATTTGTAAAAAAGTCTCTAAAAATATTGTGCTCTAAAATAACATAAAGGGGGCAAACTGTTGATAAATTTTGCAAATGGCAGGAATTCTTGTACTCGTATTCCTCTTTTCCAGGACCAGTTCATGGGGGCAGCAGTCTCAGCAGAGACGTTAAGGCTTGTATCCGGGATCTTGTTCTTTCGGTCATGACCGGAAGTTCGTGTCCATAGGTGTGGTTCGCATTACTGGAGCAGACGCACAAATGCATCTGTCGATCTTCAGCTCTATTATCCCCTCACTCTTGAACAAAACACTGAGATACTTGAACCCCTCCACCTGTGGCAAGCACTCTCCTCCAACCCAAAGAGGTCAAGCCACCCTTTTCTGGTCGAGAATCATGGCCTCAGACTTGGAGGAGCTAATCATGATCCCCGCTGCTTCGCATTCAGCTGCAAACCGAACCACCCCAGTGCATGCTGTAGATCTTGGCTAGATGGAGCCAGCAGGACCACATCATCTATGAAAAGGCGAGTTAAAATCCAGTTGTCCCCAAACAAGAGCTCCTCCAGCCCGTGGCTGTACCTGGAAATCCTGTTCATGAAAGTTATGAACAGGAAGAGTGATAGAGGGCACCCCTGCCAGAGTTCAATATGCACCCGGGACAGGTCTGATTTAATGCCGGCAAAGCGAACCAAACTCCTACTCTGCTCCTGGACCCCAGGCTCCGTACTCCTGAAGCACCCCCAAAGGCCACTATGAGGAACACGTGAGGAGCACTGAGGAGTGTGATCCTACTGTAGTTGGAACACACCCTCCAGTCCCTCTTCTTGTCAAGGGGGACCACCAACCCGGTCTGACAGTCCAGAAGCACTATCCCCAACCACCACGTGATGTTGAAGAGGTGTGGCAGCCATGACAGCCCCACACATCCAGAGACCTGAGGTACACAGGGTGGATCACATCCACCCTCAAAGCCTTGCCACCGCTGAGCTTTTTGACCACCTCAGTGACTTCAGCTTGGGTGATGAACGAGTTCAATTCCAAGCTAACGGTAATATCCCCTGTCGAGGTCAGCAGCTCCACACTGTAAACAGTGTTGGCCAAGAACTGCTTCCCTCTCCTGAGGCACCATATGTTTTTCCAGAATCACTTTGAGGCCAATCAATAGTTCTTTTCCATGGCCTCACTAAACTCCTCCCAGGTCTGAGTTTTTGCCTCCGCTAGCGCCCAGAATATGCCAAGATTACGGCAAGAATTTTTGTGCCCAAATCATTGGCGAAACAATTTTTATTTTTCACCAACTTGTATGTCGAAGAAAAGCTGGCAGAATATGGCTCATCACTGGAAGACATTGTATAAAAGTGGGCATTAATGTCCTATTTCAAAGCAATGTCTGTAGCAAGTCATAAATTGAAAGCTACAGTATTCACTCACTACAGTAATTGTACAGTATGCCTTGTTAGATGATAAAAATATATGAATTAATAAGAATCCCTTCAATTTTGAAGCAATGACTCATGTCAGTCTACTCTTGCAATTTCCCGTTGCAGCTAGCTGTGTAGTGCTAAAAAAAAAAAACAACAAGCAGAGACTCAGCTGTATTTTTTTTTATTTCTGTCCTCTGCAGCAAAGTCACGGCTAACAAAATATTTCTTAGTTTGCCAATTGTGAAGTCTATCATTGCTTAAGGCTTGGGTTGGTATTTTCAAAAAAACTAGCTAAAACTAAAAAAAACAAGAAAAGACAAAATAAAGATTATCTGCTAACTTTTTCATTGAAACCTTAAACCCTGTATTTAAATATTCTCCTTTTTTTCTTTATAATAAATGGTACATTCTTAGAATAAACTCAGATAGCTTTCTGCCCTTCTAAAAATGTTTGTCCTTAAAGAGGACACACTTTATTCAAACTGAAAAGGCTAAAAGTAATTATTTTGAATGTAATGAAATAAATGAAATAACCTGTTCTATTAATTTTAAGCCTCTGTACTCTTGGACCACACTTTGCCTTCACTCAACCTTCCCAACACATATTTTGAATTCAATTTCCAGCTTTTGAGCAAATATATAAAATAGTATAATCAAAATTACAGCTATAATGAGAGGCATATTCATAGCAATTACAGTGCTGTTAAAAGTAAACCCTACAGCTGTTTTTAAATTTGTCTGAATTAAATGTTTAAAATCATGAAAAAAAGAATGTCATATAAATATAACCTGAGTAAATTGAAAATGCTGTTTTTGAATAATGATTTAATTTATTAGGGGAAGAGAATTGCCCAAACATACATAAATCAATTGTCAATTACCACATTTTTATTTTTATTTTTGTGGCACTAGTGACCTTTACTTTGTAAGCTGACTGACAGGAAATGGGAAGGAGAGATCTGCAGCAAAGGTCAAATGGCCGGGACTCAAACTTGTGGCGGCTGTGTCAAGTAATGTTGCCTCCATACATGGGTCACATGCTTTACCTCTGCACCAATGCCACACCTCTAAACACATGTTTGATTTAGTTTCACTAGCCACACTTAGGTTCGGTTATTGCCAGATTTGCAGAATTAAGAACTGTAAAATAGAAACTATCAGACAGCATGAAGTGGGCTAAAAGATCTCAAATAGCTACACATAATGCCCAATGCATCTAAAGAAATTCTGAAACAATAACATGCCATTAGTCTGTAAATTGTTACAAATAAATTTCTAAGGCGTTGGGACTCCAGTCAAACACAATGAGAGCCAATATCTACAAATGGACAAAACATGGAACAGTGGTGAACTTTCCTAGGAATGGCCAGCCTAACAAATTACTTCAGCAGAGAATGAACAACTCATCAAGGAAGTCACAAATGGACCTAAAACATCTAAAGCACTGCAGAACTAGCTTGCCTCAGCCAGGTCAGTGTTCATGAGTCAACAATAGGAAAGAGACTTGGCAGAAATGGCATACATGGGAAAGCTCCAAGGTTGAGATCACTGCTGACCAAAAAGAACATAATCATCAAAAAGACATCTTGATGATCTCCAAGATTTTAGGAAAAACTAACACAGCATTTAAAAATAAAAACAACATCCCAACAGTCAAACATGATGGTGGTTTGATGGTCTGGAGCTGCTTTACATCTTCAGGAAACTGATGGCTTTGCCTAATGGATGAAACCATGAAATCTGCTCTACCAAAACACCTGAAGGAGAATGTCTGGCCATCAGTTTGGGAACTGTACATCATGTCTCTTACAATGAATATTTTGCTGGAGTAACCAGATTCTAGTGTACTTATATGAACCGTTTATTACTAACAATGCAGCAAGTTAGTAGAAGCAACTTTAAAGAATGATATTAACAATTCCAGACACAGTCCTCCATCCTCTGTGGTACATGCTCTGTGACCCCTTACAAAGCAATATTGATCTCCTGCACCAACACGGGGAGAGGAATAGTGAAGCTGTCCTTCTCAGCTTGTCCTGGAGAGCAGTGACCGCAGAAACACCACCGCTTTTCAATGGTACATGATTTCATTTTTCCCCTCCTTTGTTTTGCCTTTGTCTGTCTGCCCTTATCCCTCTTGTATCCTCTTCCAGCTGATTTAGCTTGTCATGCGTTTACTCCGGTTCAGTTAAATAGTGTCAATGAAACGACTGCATGTCTGGTAATAGTCCACTGGGTGCTGCACTGCTGTGCTCAACTCATTGGAATGTCCTATTTTAAAAAAGCAACTTAACAATAAACAGGCACATATATGTAACAAATCAGTGTGTATAAAACTGTTGGTGAACAAGTAGATCTCACACTGAGGTTGCCTTCAACTACAAGAACTGAAGACCAGTTGTACGAGTTTTAAACCTTTTTTAGATTCACTATGTCCTGGAAGACAGAATCTTCTCCAGCATGTGTTGACTTTAAGTCAGATAAACATTAATTTTAATCTCTTCATGTCCTGTTCATTTTTATGGCTTTTCAGATGAAAACTAACCCCAGCAAACTATGTGTCATACAAATAGTTGTTGCTTTGACTAATCTCCACAGCATGGGAAAAGGGCAAAGGTAACACTACATACAGCAGCTCACAGGTCAAACATGGCTTGAATTGTAAAAGAGTTTAAATTAGCGGGACATTTATTGTCTTTATTCCAAAATCAAATCAAAATGTTTTGAAACTCCTTAGATATACGTATATTTATGTATATATGTACATTTAAAAAGACATTCTTTATTTCCACTATTATATATACCAAAAAAACAAACAAAAGAAAATCCTCACTGAGAGCAAAGTGTACTGAAGTCAAATTAATTGTTAATCTGTAACAACTTGGCAATAAAGCAAATTCTGATTCTGAACTATTTCACATTTCATCACATTAAAATCTCAAACTGCAATGTATTTTTTTTTGTGTTATGTCATAGTCCAGCTCTAATGTGTAGTTGTGAAGTGGAATGAAAAGGAAATATGCTTTTCCTTTTTTTTTTGTTGCTTTTACAGAATATCTGAAAGGTTTTGCGTGCATTCGTATTCAGCCCCCAAGTCAATACTTCACAGAATGATTTTTCAAGTGTTTTGGAGTAAGTTTCTACCAACCTTTTCCATAGAGAGACTAAATTTTGTGCCTGTTCTTGTTCGTAAAGTCACTGAAGCTCAGTCAGATTTAATGGGGAGCTCCTGTGAAAATCAATTTTCAAGTCTGGCCACACATTCTAAATTAGCTATAGGTCCTGGTTTTGAACATGTCTCAAGTTTTTTGAAGCCTAAAACAGATTTCTCTTCAGGATTAACCTGTATTTAGCTCCAGCTATTTTCCTCTAAACTCTGACTAGGTTCCCCATACCTACTGAAGAAAAGCAACCCCGCAGCATGATGCTGCCACCAACATGTTTCTTCATGGGGATTGTGTGTTCAGCTTATGTTCAGTGTTAGTTTTGCACCACACACAACATTTTACATGTAAGCCAAGAAGTTCTATTTTCTCATCTGACCAGAGCACCTTCTTTCATTTCTTTTCTATGTCCCAACATTGCTTGTGGTAAACTGTAAACACAATTTATTTAGTTTTCTTTTTCCCTTTTTGATATGTTATTTATTTTCATTTCAGACATATTGGTTCATAGAAAAAACTGAAGAAAAATAGAGTGCAAAACTAGTAGATCTCCCTTGAACAGATTCTCCTACCTAAGCTTTGGATCTCTGCAGCTCCTCCAGTCTTACCATAAGCCTCTTGGCTGCTTCTCCCTGGTCAGTGTGGGTGAATGATCATGTCATGTCATATTTATTTTCATCTATATAACCTAACCCTTCTCTGAACTTCTTCTTGCTCCTTGGTCTTCATTGTGCTGTTTGTATAATGATCTTCTCTAACAGACATCTTCACAGAACAGCTAGATTAAATTAAATTAGTGAACTGTATTTATTAATAATTTGACTTCAGACTGTAAGTGTAAAGAGGTGCTGAATACAAAGGCACACCAAACTTTACAATTTTTTTTTAAACAAAACATGTCTCATTTTCTTTTACTTCACTATTGTGCATGACTTTGTGTTGGTCTATCACCTTTAAAAAGCAATAAAATATATAACATTTTTCTGTTGTAATGTGATAAAATGTGAAACATTTCAAAGGTTGTGAAAGATTTTGCAGGGCCCTGTAGCTTAGGTAATTAATATTCTAGATGCACGTCCTATGATTCAAACAATAGCGGTTAGGCGATTAGCATTAGCATGAAATACGTTGTGATCATCTAGGAGGGTTGTTTTCATTCTTCCTGCATGGGGCGGAGGTAGGGGGTGGTGGTGGTGTTGAGGGTGGGGTAAAGCTGTTGTTTAGCCGTAGGATATGAAGTAATTAAGTTCTGTAACAGTGACATGTTCTTGAGATGCCTCTTTCACACAAGATGGATTTAGGCGTTCTTTCTTTTTCCCATATAAGCAGTAATAACCACTGTAATGGGGCCAAAGAAGCATGCATGACCATTATTAACTGGCTTCACAGCTAGGACACACGCAGTGGGAGGAGAAAAGGTTGAGCAGCTGTATAAGAGATAAGGAGTATGTTTGTTATTTAATTAATTCCCAATTTGGAATTTTTCCAAAACTAAAAGGCAAATTGACCACAAATAGTGTTACCAGCAATAAGCGCGGGGGATTTGTCAGTGTGCTCACTCTACTACAGCCTAGTGAGCACACTGACCCCTCCTGCTTCAAACGTACATCTGTAAACTCCACAGCTTCTGTGGGAGGCTTTAACAGTGAACCAGGTCCATGAGGGAAGGTAATGGAAAATGATGAATGAATTGCCAAGGCCAACTCCTTGCTCTTTCCAGTCATTTGGAACATCAAGCGCTCGCAGGTGTTCCCTATGACTTTGCTCTACTGGATGTAGGTGAGCTACAGCCTGCTAAGCTCGGATACCTTTTGCAAAGGATTTGTTCCTGCTTAGGATGTTTCTATTTTAATATGACGCATAGATTTTTGTTAAAGTGCAGAGCCAGAATTAATCTTGGTTTTTTGGCCTTATATCTGTGAAAGCAAACAGTTCAAGGTTACTACCCAAGTAAAACAGTGAATTTGTTTGCAACATTTCACTTTCAAGAAAACAGAAAAATTAACTTTAACTCTGTCCTTTGAAGCTTTTTTATTTGTTGATATTTAGTTATCATCTGCTGAACTCAATGATCTTTAAACTACATCTTACTGTTTACCTTTGTAAAGATGAATATTTTCACATTTTGAGAGTGGGGACACAGAAAGCATCTTGATGGATTGGCTTACTCTACCCCTGCACTCTTTTTGCCTTTCTTTATTGTGCTATTAAATTATTCTGTTTGTTTTTAAGATAATCTTCCTCACAACAGCAACCCTTTCATAGACATAACTTCTTAGAAATAATTGAAAAGCAAAGTTTGGCACATTTCTTTCTCATTATGTTGGGAGTATGATTATTGATTGAATAATCTTGATCAATAATTATAATTACAAATCATAATCTGACAAAATCAATTTCTTAACCATAAATCCTCATTTACAAATCGAGACCAGAGATATTTCTGGTGTTGTAATTGTGGCTCGACGCCTCTGACAATTACAACCGTTAAATACTCCGTAATAGTTAATAACTATTGCCGGAGATGTCACTGTTTAATCGACCGTTTCTGCCGAAACGTGTGGAACTTGAACCTTATTTTGACTGACACATCACTTTTTGCACACAATGAAACACCAAACGCTCTCTCTTTATCTATGTGAATATTTATTAATTTTCACCTACTCAACATGCAAAATTCTACAAACACAGGGGTAACACATCTAAATAAGCAAAATCAACAAACGGTAGTGGGTATGTATTGAGTCAACCAGCAGTTTATGGCACAACAGATGAAGGGAGAGGATATGAAAGGGGGGTGTGGTGATGACTGGTGGGGGGTTGGAGCGCAGCTTAGAGTGTCTTTTATGATCTTCTGATCATAAAACTTCCCCCTAACTCCTGACCACAAAGGATTGATAACTTTTGGCGGCAAGTTAGCACAGTAAGATTGAAGACAAAGGTAAAATGGAGAATTTTACCATGAGGTCGTTTTAACAATCCAGTCTTGCAACGCACCCGCGTTCAGATAGTAAACACAGACAGCTCTGGGGAACACGGCGGATCCCGATATTACATAACACATCAAAGTTTCAACAAGCAAGGTTACATGCACATATTATTCAGAACACATGAGATCCTAACCAGCGATTCTGATCGCTTCTACAACCTCTGACCCTGCCCAGGCCTTCTAATAAAGAAATAAAAAAAAAGAAATGGGTTTTACTTGTGTCGTCTTCTTCCGCGTGAGGGAATTCGAGCGAGGAAACGTGGGGTTGAGTTAATTGTGCGTCCACAATTAACTTCAGGGGAACGGTCAGTCTTTGTCCTTTGGTCTTCTTGACAAAAAGGAAAAAATATGATCTGACCATCAAAGTCGACTTGAAAATGAAACACGGTAGCGGTCCGTCTCTCCGAAGCTCCGTGTTCTCAGTTACGTGTTAACTCACGTCTTCGATCGGCAAAGTGAAATCTCTGGCCTTCTTATTCCAAAGACTTCAGTTATGAATGGTTCGTTGTCCAACGAGAGAGAATGAATGAAACTCTTCACAGAGTTCTTCTCTTAAAGTGGTGCGCTTCAATCACCAGATCGGTTTCCAGCGGAAGGCGAGTTTTCAAACATGAGCGCCTCCTATATAGCATCCTGTGACGTCAGACTGGGGACGCCCAGTCATATCAGTCGCAATGCTCGATGGGATATGTAGGAGCGGGCTGTCCTGGGTACAAAATGGCCGATGCCATTGGAGGGGCACAGTGACGTCCAACAACGGGCAGATAATCCAATACTCAGCAAACAAGTGGTCCAACAATTACAACTGCAATGTATTTTTTGGGGGGTTTTAAATGGTAGAGCAAACCATATTGCGAAGAGGGCTAAAACTCTGGTACACATTTTTACATTTAAGAAAGGCATCCCCACAGCATGATACTTCCTATGCCAGGCATCTCATTGGGAACGGTATGTTTAGGACAATGTGCAGAGTTCCTATTTTGCCACAGAAAACGTTTTGCATGTGAAGCAAAGACAGCTTTGGCTCTTGAGAGAAGGCAAAATGAAGGAAGTAGGGATGAAGGATAGAAGGGATATAGAAATAAAAGATGAAGGATAAAGGATGTACTGGTATGAATGTGTGAAGATGATGAGGGAGGAATCAGACAGGGGTAAGGGATGAAGGAGATAGGCATAAAGGATGATGAATGAAAGATGAGAGATGAAGGTATGAAGGATGAGTGAGGTAGGGCTAATGGGTAAAATGATAATGAATAAAGTAATTAGGATAAAGATAAGGGATGAAGAATGTAGAGATGATAAATTAAGTTGGTAGAGATGCAGGGATGATAGATAAAGGATAAGGGAGGTAGAATAAATAATTAAGAAGGTCAAGATGAGGGATAAAGGACTGAGAGAGGTGGGGATATGAATGAGGAATGATAAGGGATGAAAGGAGAGGAGAGAGAGGAGGTAGATGTGAGAGAAGGAGGTGGTAGGGATAGGGAATGAAGTATGTAGGAAATAAGGATAACAGAGGTAGGGATGAAGGCATTGAACTGTTGGGAATGCAAAACGGTCGGTGCTGAAATATTGTAATGAACAGTGCTTAAAAAGTAGAGGTGAGTATAAACATTCTGATGGATAGTTTGAGGTTTGGTCCAAAACCTTAGGTAACTCACTGATCCATTTTCCCGAACCAGGTACTAAAGGTTCTGTGACTGGCATTGTTTGAAGATGACAGAAATCCTCTTTAGAGCCATTCCCAATAAACCTAGCTGTGAGCTGGACTCTCAGGTGAGAAATAATCTCTAAATTAAGACAGTTCATAAAGCCACGACAGGTAAAAGATGCCGACTATGGATGGCAACTTCACAGAATCCCACTTAGAAAAAAATGCCCAAAACAGTTGACCCTTTTAAGGGAAAATAAGTCTCCATCTCCAAATCAATACACTACACAGTGCAGCGAAAACAATTATAGCATTAGTAATTCATAGGAGAGAAAGTATACAAATAGCTCAAGCAAACTGCTGTGCTCTGGTCACCCACGCCCTCTGATGTGGGATGTTTTGCTGCCCCAGTGCTGCCATGTGTGTCTCCATACTGTGATGGAGCTGAACAGCTGAAGTGTCCCAAGGCTAGAGGCAGGTGTGGTGCAAGATTGGGGAAAGTCATTCTCTTAATTATAATTTGCTGTCAGTGTGTGTTCTTAGCACTTTGTGAAGTGCTCCAAGCATACAAATCTTGTGAGTCCTTCATACCTCCTGCCAGGTGTAGCTGCTGTGCGCCTGAGGTTAGCCATCTTTCAAGTCAGGATTCCAAAAAAACAGCAAGAAAAAGGAAGGACAGGGCTGACACCGCAGCTGTGCAAGTGTACCTGTATACAGCTGTCATCTATAATCAGACTCTCTGCTGTGTTGTTTATAATGGACTTGATACGCCAGTGCTCTTACAGAGCCTGGCAGCTCAGCTAATGTTACAGACAGGCAGCGTAGGAAGCGGATGGACACCCATGCTGCTTTGCAATCTGAGCAAGATTTCCATCTGACCAGGCACGTTAACCCCAGATTATTCGACATCTTCTAGGTCATGTTCAGATTTTCCAGGGACACTGCACCACTGAGCCACCGTTGACTTGTCTTTGAAAGGAAGCGAGCCATAAAAACCCATACAGAGGCAGCAGAGTAAGGAAAAAAGCGGATAAACATTGGATGTGGATTATATACTGTATGCTGAGGAAGAACCCAAGTACTCAAAAATAAATATACAGCATATTTCTGATGAAATCTTATATTGTTTATATAGCACTCTAAATGCTCTGGTTCTGGTAGCATGAATGCAAGAAGAACAGCAATGACTGGCACAACTAGGCCTGCATGCTGTTTATGTGTCACTTTGAAATGTGGCAGTGCCAGCAGGCAGTTTTACATTATTTGTCTGCCTTAAGCGTACAACAAAAACCCAGACTTCTTCTTGCTGTTTTTTTTTTTCATTTACTTTGAACATGAAATGCACCATACTGGCCAATTTACAGTTCAATTAAATAATTTAAAGCATATTTAAAAAAATAAATAAAATAAATAGGCCGCACAAAAAAATACATCCGTTTTTCTTATTTATAGTTATTATATGTCAATATTCATTTTAGATTTTTACCTCAGGCAAGTAGATATACAGGGGTTGGACAATGAAACTGAAACACCTGTCATTTTAGTGTGGGAGGTTTCATGGCTAAATTGGACCAGCCTGGTAGCCAGTCTTCATTGATTGCACATTGCACCAGTAAGAGCAGAGTGTGAAGGTTCAATTAGCAGGGTAAGAGCACAGTTTTGCTCAAAATATTGAAATGCACACAACATTATGGGTGACATACCAGAGTTCAAAAGAGGACAAATTGTTGGTGCACGTCTTGCTGGCGCATCTGTGACCAAGACAGCACGTCTTTGTGATGTATCAAGAGCCACAGTATCCAGGGTAATGTCAGCATACCACCAAGAAGGACGAACCACATCCAACAGGATTAACTGTGGACGCAAGAGGAAGCTGTCTGAAAGGGATGTTCGGGTGCTAACCCGGATTGTATCCAAAAAACATAAAACCACGGCTGCCCAAATCACGGCAGAATTAAATGTGCACCTCAACTCTCCTGTTTCCACCAGAACTGTCCGTCGGGAGCTCCACAGGGTCAATATACATGGCCGGGCTGCTATAGCCAAACCTTTGGTCACTCATGCCAATGCCAAACGTCAGTTTCAATGGTGCAAGGAGTGCAAATCTTGGGCTGTGGACAATGTGAAACATGTATTGTTCTCTGATGAGTCCACCTTTACTGTTTTCCCCACATCCAGAAGAGTTACGGTGTGGAGAAGCCCCAAAGAAGCGTACCACCCAGACTGTTGCATGCCCAGAGTGAAGCATGGGGGTGGATCAGTGATGGTTTGGGCTGCCATATCATGGCATTCCCTTGGCCCAATACTTGTGCTAGAAGGGCGCATCACTGCCAAGGACTACCGAACCATTCTTGAGGACCATGTGCATCCAATGGTTCAAACATTGTATCCTGAAGGCGGTGCCGTGTATCAGGATGACAATGCACAAATACACACAGCAAAACTGGTGAAAGATTGGTTTGATGAACATAAAAGTGAAGTTGAACATCTCCCATGGCCTGCACAGTCACCAGATCTAAATATTATTGAGCCACTTTGGGGTGTTTTGGAGGAGCGAGTCAGGAAACGGTTTCCTCCACCAGTGTCACGTAGTGACCTGGCCACTATCCTGCAAGAAGAATGGCTTAAAATCCCTCTGACCACTGTGCGGGACTTGTATATGTCATTCCTGAGACGAATTGAGGCTGTATTGGCCGCAAAAGGATGCCCTACACCATACTAATAAATTATTGTGGTCTAAAACCAGGGGTTTCATTTTCATTGTCCAACCCCTGTACTTTACAATAGCAAGACAAGGTTATTTTAAAGCCAAGGCCCATTTTATATTTTGTCTGATTTATGCTTTGCAAAAGTATTAACATTAAACATTTTCTCATATTTAGTACATTACAACTACAAAATGGATAAATTAGTTGCCCTGCGATGGATTGGCGACCCGTCCAGGGTTTTCCCTACCTCTTGCCCGTAGACTGCTGGAGATATGCACCAGCTCTCATGTGACCCACTATGGAATAAGTGGTATAGAAGATGAAAGAATGGATAAATAAATAGAAAGTAGATCATAATTGTGAAGTGTAAAGAAGTTGTTGTAGGATTTTTGATTTTTTTACAATTAGAAATTGATTTAGCCCCTTTTATAAGACACCTCAATAAAATCTCATGATACCAATTGTCAACTGAGGTCACTTAAGTGAGGGAGTAAAAGTCATTCTCAGTACATATACACTTACTCTGTGAATGCTTAAGAGGTTTATTACAGAACAATAGTGAACAAATAGCGTCTTGAGCACAGCAGACCCGTCCGTGATGAATTTGTGGAGAAATTTAAAAGCAGAGATAGATACAATATACCAAGATTTGAAGATCTCACAACTTGGGCGAGAACATATTTAATAAGAGAAGCAACCAATAGGTCTGCTGGAGGAGCTGCAGAAATCCACAAATCAGGTAAAATATTCAGTTGACAGGCCAGCTTTAAGTTGCAAACTCCAAAAGTCTGGTGCCTATTAACCATGGCAAGAAGCAAGAAAGCCATGAGAAGTATCTCCATGCAGTTTGCAAAAAGCCTAATAGGAAACATGCTGTTAAAGAAGCTGTTTTGGTTAGATGAATCTATAATGTTACTTTTTGGCATCAGGAACAACGTGTGCCAGTAAACTAACAACCTGAACACAACATTCCCACCATACACCATGGTGGGGGCACAATTATGCTGTGTGGATCCTTTTATTCAAAGAGGACTCTGGTCAGAGTTTATGGGTAGATGAAAAGAGCTTTTAATGAAAAAGTTAAGAAAGTAGCATTGTTTTATCACCTTATATGTGTAAGGAATATGATTATTGATTAATTAATATTCATCAAGAATCATAATTTAAAATAATAATTTGAAAAATATAAATTTCTTAACCAAAAATCATCACTTACGAATAGAAATCAGCGATATCCTCTGGTGTTGTGATTACGGGCTCAAAGCTCTTTAATAATTACAAATTATAAACCCAAAACCACCAACTGTCACTGTTTATTCAACCACTTCATCGAAGTTGGAGGAACTTCGACCTTGTTTTGACAGATAAATCACTCTTGCACAAAACAAACACAAACACTTCTCTTAATTATATATATGAAGATTTATTGAAGCCAAATAATCCTGATATACCATTATTCTGGTCCAAAAACCTTCACCTAACTAACAAGCACTATTCTACACAAAGGGAATAACAATGACTACCTAACAATAATAATAAAAGAAAATATATATATTTGCATTTAGTGTCTATGAAGATCAAACCAGCAGTTTATGGACAAAATGTGTAATTTCGGTTCAATGGAAAGAAATCCTCCTGTCGTGTTGATGTCTCGATCGCAGCGATCAGCTGATGAAACGGTGGGGCCACGCCCCTTTAGCCACAACCAGCTGATCACCCCAAATCTTAACAAAGGGTCATAAAACTCTGAGGCGGGACCCAGTGGAAAATTTCCAGTAATAAAACTGGAACAAAGAGTGGTTGGGCGAGGCCCAGACCGCAGTTGCTTTGAATGAAAAACTTCAACTTCCAACTTCTAACTCCTGGCTTATTGGGATCAGCGGGACAAAACATTAACCACGCACAATTCAGCAGCGTTTGCGCAGCAAATAAAAATACAGCTCAGCATAATATAATTCAATCAGTATTGCATGCAACAAGTTAATACCTTAGATTAACTACTGGTGATCCTACGTCACCTTAACTGCCTCATCCTGCCCAGACCTCTAAATGCATCTACCCGGTTTACTATGAAAATAACAAAATTACTTTGACGTTGATTTCTGCTCTCCACCGGTCGAGGAGGGATCAGGTCTGAAGAAAAGGAGGGGAGGGGGGAGATCACGCGTCCGTTATCGAATTAAGGAAAAAAAAAAAAATGGTAACTTCTCATCCGTCCACGAGGGGAAAAGATGACAAACCGTTTAGTCGACTGCATACACAAGGAGGAAACTCTTCTCCTTGGACATAGAACCTCTGTAGGTTTTCACTTGCGCCAGTTGTGGCGTGGTGTTCGATCGGCAAATAAATCCTCTGATCTTCTCATATCAGACAGATTTCCAGCTTTCAAGCTCTTCCGGGAATGGCCTTGTTGAGCAAAAGTTCGCCTGCGAGCTTTGTTTCACCAGAATTGCGCCTCCTATGCGCTGTCCTGCGACAGGTGGAAAATGGCCCCGAAACTCTGCATCTCAACCGGTTTATACTTCCCATGACGTCAGAGCTGCGACGTCTGTTGAGCTGCGCATGTCAAAATGTGCAACCAAAATGGATGGCCCCAACATATGGTATACTAAAAGTATTCAATAAATTTAGTTCAGTAGCAGATCCGAGTTATGTTTGTACAGTTACAGATGCACTCAAGGTCATGTTATTCTTCTGTGAAAGTATTACAACAAGGCCAACTGAGCTAATCTGTAAATTCCCAGACTTGTGGTAAATTTCTGAATGCTGTAGGTCTCCACCGGCATACCACAGATATGTTGAGCTTCTACTTCTTGACTTATCCTGCAAACGAAATGACTGTAAATAGGCTACTCAGACCTGTAATGCAGTGATTTAGTTCAAAGCATATTTATATGTTAAGCTTGGCATATACATAAATCCAATTGAGCAGCTGAGGAAATACAACAGAAACTAATGTTCACAGAACACAAACAACAACAGACTATCATTTGTGAAAGGTGGTTCTACAAAGTGCGGACCAAGGTGGGCTGAACACAAAAGTACACCACAGCTTTCAGATTTTTGAGCATAAAAGTTTGAAAATCATCATCATTATTTTTCTACTTCTCTTACTTATGATGGTCTACAACACAAAATCCCAATAAAATACACTGAAGTATAAATATAAAATTAGACTATGAATACCTTTGTAAGGTAAAATCTAACCGTACTTTAACCTAGACATCTTTGAAGAATCAATCTATGGTTTATATGTCTTCAGTTTATACTCACTTGGATCAATTTACCGGGGCTCATGAAATTCTTATTTAAGTAGACTAACGCTCACTGATTATTTTGTATTTTTTTATTCCTGTTCAGTGTTACAGGGGTAAAGAAGGATTAAAAGGCTAGACAGCTAATAGTTTAATCTTAGGACCATGAAGAGGCACTCTGGTTCTTTTTATTCTTCTGTACCATTTTTAGAAATCAGTCCAGCAACAGGCATTTGAAATGTGAGCACGACTAGATAAAAGGGATGTTTATTGAAAAACAAAATTAAAATGGAAAAACTCGGTCACAAAACTGTTGCTTCCAGCATATCTGATTCCTCAAATATAATATGCACGTACAAAAAGAATCCACAAGGCAATACAGCATGCAGGAAACCCAAAATACCAAAATTTCTAGATTCTATGCTTTTAACATAACAGTGTTCCTAAATTTAAATTAAATTACAATTTTAACAACAGATAATGTATGTTTTTCCAAATTTTAACCGTGTTACTAATACCAATGAACTAGCCACTAATTGGCTCTTACAGACCTAGGACCATAAATACACTCATACCAAATGGCAGTTTGGAGTTGAAAGTTATTCCTAAAGCAATACATTACTTTATAAGTTTTTTTTTTGACTCATATGCAACATTTATTGCACTGTCTGAGACTAATCCATCTTTTACCCTCAGTCTCCACACCTGGTCTTTATCCACCTGCATCACAGTGACAAAGCTTCTGGAGTTAAAGAAGGCATGCTTTGTTGATCCTGCAGGTAATCCTGTCAAAAACGCCACTTCGCTTGAGGCAGTCGGATTAGCCCTGATCTGCTCAACATAAATATCGCCAAGTTTCAGCAGTAGGTGTGATCAGCAGCTTGACAAGTGTGGCCAGGTGGACAGCGTGTTTGTTCCATTTAATCCCACCCGCAAGACTCTTTGGACAGCTGAGGCAAACTTTACCGGAACACTGAAGGTCTGTCCTTTTCTTTGGGATGATGTCAACAGCGGGGTGCCTATGGCAGATCAGTTAAGACGCAAATCTTTTAGAAGATATTCTCAGCAAGTCTTTTATGGCTTCTTGGTGCCTGAAGATTTGGTGATTGTGGAAGGGTAATTCAAAAATCTCTTGCAAGTTCTTAGTGATGTTGGGAAAAGAGGAGACATTGATCAATGCAACCCCCTAGCCTTTTGCATGCAACACACCTTTTAGATCAAATACTTGCTTAGAAACTTCCACAAGGCATAAAAAACATCTTGAAACCATTGCTTATATTTGTTTTTGAGAATTTTGCCAAATTCTGTCCCTACCATCCAAACATCACAGCAGAAATCAAGACTCATCAGACCAGGGAACATTCTTCCAATATTGTCCAATTTTGGTGAGCCTGTGCAAATTGTTGCCTCAGTTTCCTGTTCTTAGCTGACACGAGTGGCACCTGGTGTGGTCTTCTGCTGCTGTAGCCCATCCACCTCAAGGTTCGACGTGTTGTGTGTTCAGAGATGCTCTTCTGCATGTCTTGGTTGTAACGAGTGGTTATTTGGGTTACAGTTGCCTTTCTATCAGCTCGAACCAGTCTGGCCATTCTCCTCTGACCTCTGGCATCAACAAGGCATTTGCGCCCACAGAACTGCCGCTCACTGGATATTTTCACTTTTTCGGACCATTCTATGTAATCCCTAGAGATGATAGTGCATGAAAATCCAAGTAGATCAGCAGTTTCTGAAATACTCAGACCAGCCCGTCTGGCACCAACAACCATGCCACGTTCAAAGTCACTTAAATCACCTTTCTTCCCCATTCTGATGCTCGGTTTGAACTGCAGCAGATCATCTTGACTATGTCTACATGCCTAAATGCATCGAGTTGCTGCTATGTGATTGGCTGATTAGAAATTTGCGTTAACGAGCAGTTGGACAGGTGTACCTAATAAAGTGGCCGGTAATTGTATACTATAACAATTTAAAGTGTGTTTCATTTACAAGTAAGTTTGGAACATCTGACCTGAATAAAAAACATCCACAGTACAAAATTATGTTTTGAGAGCATTTACTGGGTTAAAAGCTACAGGACACATTGTGAGTTAAGTTAAAAAACCTAAACTCATACCAAATCATTAATGATTTAATTCTTGATTTAGTGCTTTCCTCAGATTCCTGGGATGCCTGAAATATATGTGTGAACAGCCTTAAATAAATAAATCTTTGGTTGTATGATTATCAAAAAACATCTGCCTTACATGCTGTCAGGATGTGACGTTTTGGACTTTGTTTGTGGTTTTGTGTTTTTGTTTACCTTTTTAGCTAGATGTTTCTTACTTGTGTTTTGTATTCATGTTAGTTGTGGTTTTTTGTTTTGGGTTATCTTCTGCCCCCCAGTTTGCTCTCCTATTTCCCTTGGCATTGCTTTCCTGTTTATTTTCTTAGAATGGTTTCCTTATGATTATTATTATTATTTCTCTTAGTTCTCTGGTTCCCTTGCACTCTCATTTATTAGTTTCCTTTCTGTTACTCCTCTCGTCATTTGTTTCCCCCTTTTAGTTATTACTCAGTTTAAGTTCCCTTTATTCTCCAGTTCTTCTTAGCTTTGTTCCTCTAGTTCATCTTTGTTTTCCACCCTCTCCTTTATAGGTTAGCTTTAGTTATTGTTTACTTAGGTTTCTTTACTTTTGTAGTCTGGGTTTCCTTATGGTTTCTGTTTTGCTAAGTGCTTAGGTTGTTGTGTTCCCTTCAGTTTCTCAGTTTCCTTCAGCTCATGTTTATCCTTGATTCTTATGCTTTATTTTTATCTTGGTCTGCTTACTGTCTTGTCTTTAGTCCTTTTCCTCATGCTTTGGTTTTATTAGGTTCACCTGCTCCCTCTGCCTCCCAGCCTCCCTGTCTCACCTGTTCTCCCTCTGTATATTAGTTGGTTTTGTTTCATTGTTCCCTGTTGGTTCCTCTGTTCATTCACACTGTGTTCTGCCCGCTTGCTACACCAGGACTTAGTGCTGTGTTTTGCTTCCTGCAAGGAGTACACATGTAAGTTTTGGATTCACTCATGTTTGTACCTGCAGTGTTTTCATTATGTTTTTTGGAATCCTTTGAATAAAGCTGAAGACCGCTTTGAAATGCTGCATCCAAGCCCTTGTCTGCCCTTTGGTCCACACCAAAACCGCACCTTGACACATGCATGAGTTGCTCTCTTGTCTTTCCCATTTTCAAAGAGATATGGGCCTTTGAGTCAAATCATATTTATCCACCAATAAAATAGAAATTCATTGATCACTATTCAAACGGTTTTCTATTACTAAATGGGGCAATGGTTTTTACAGTCCACATAAATGATGTGAGTCAGAATCATCTCTGAATCTTTATGAAGATGGCACAGTTGTTTAACACAGTTTCACCTCAAGCTGGAACTATACTATTGTGTCCACACCAACAGGTAACCAATCAAAGTTGTGTCTTCTAAGTATCTCAGTGTTTAATTGAAGAAAATCTTTACTTTTTTTTTTACCACTAATGATTTTGTAAAAAGTGAAAATAAAAGTTTCTTTTGTAGGAATAAATAAAATGTTTCAATTATCGTGAAAAAATTACTTGTTGCAACCACCTTTTACATCACCTTCACAATGCTGACATTCATATGAACACTCCTGTTTGCTGTTTACAGATGTTGGAGGCCATTATTCATGGAGTACCAAGATTCATCACATGATGTAAACCTCTTACCCACTATTAGAGTTAGAAACTGGTTAATTGGGCTCTACTGTTTCTACACAGACTGTTGTACTGATATACTGTGTGACATACAGGGGTTGGACAATGAAACTGAAACACCTGGTTTTAGACCACAATAATGTATTAGTATGGTGTAGGACCTCCTTTTGCGGCCAATACAGCGTCAAAATTCATCTTGGGAATGACATATAAAAGTCCAGCACAGTGGTGAGAGGGATTTTAAGCCATTCTTCTTGCAGGATAGTGGCCAGGTCACTACGTGATACCGGTGGAGGAAAACATTTCCTGACTCGCTCCTCCAAAACACCCCAAAGTGGCTCAATAATATTTAGATCTGGCAACTGTGCAGGCCATGGGAGATGTTCAACTTCACTTTCATGTTCATCAAACCAATCTTTCACCAGTCTTGCTGTGTGTATTTGTGCATTGTCATCCTGATACACGACACTGCCTTCAGGATACAAAGTTTGAACCATTGGATGCACATGGTCCTCAAGAATGGTTTGGTAGTACTTGGCAGTGACGCGCCCATCTAGCACAAGTATTGGGCCAAGGGAATGCCATGATATGGCAGCCCAAATCATCACTGATCCACCCCCATGCTTCACTCTGGGCATGCAACAGTCTGGGTGGTACGCTTCTTTGGGGCTTCTCCACACCGTAACTCTCCCGAATGTGGGGAAATCAGTAAAGGTGGACTCATCAGAGAACAATACATGTTTCACATTGTCCACAGCCCAAGAGTTGCACTACTTGCAACATTGAAACCGACGTTTGGCATTGGCATGAGTGACCAAAGGTTTGGCTATAGCAGCCCGGCCGTGTATATTGACCCTGTGGAGCTCCTGACGGACAGTTCTGGTGGAAACAGGACAGTTGAGGTGCACATTTAATTCAGCCGTGATTTGGGCAGCCGTGGTGTTTTGTTTTTTGGATACAATCCGGGTTAGCACCCGAACATTCCTTTCAGACAGCTTCCTCTTGCGTCCACAGTTAATCCTGTTGGATGTGGTTCGTCCTTCTTGGTGGTATGCTGACATTACCCTGGATACCGTGGCTCTTGATACATCACAAAGACTTGCTGTCTTGGTCATAGATGCACCAGCAAGACGTGCACCAACAATTTGTCCTCTTTTGAACTCTGGTATGTCACCCATAATGTTATATGCATTTCAATATTTTGAGCAAAACTGTGCTCTTACCCTGCTAATTGAACCTTCACACTCTGTTCTTACTGGTGCAATGTGCAATCAATGAAGACTGGCTACCAGGCTGGTCCAATTTAGCCATGAAACCTCCCACACTAAAATGACAGGTGTTGCAGTTTCATTGTCCAACCCCTGTATATTCTGTACAATTAGAAAAAAAAATACTAGAAGACAAAGTATAAGAGTAAAAATCTATAATAATCTGGATGCATAAATGAGCTTACCGTTAGACTAACACCTTGTTAAAGCACATTTAAATTTAGTTCCAACTTTCAGTGGTTTTAAGTTAACATCTGCCATCAATTATTGAGAATCTGATCAACCATTTAATAGTCTTAGTAGGATTTCCTGATGTTTTGCTCATTTGCATCCTTTAGCTAAACCCATGATTTGCTGAGAGCTGACAAAGGTTTTAAAGGATCTTGTTGTACAAATGAATTAATCCGGGGAAGAGTACAACAAAGTCTGCAGGTTTATGTGTATATGTGGCACAGTGAAGGCAGTCACCAATAATTGGAGAAGATATGGGGCAGCAGAGCTGGACTTTCACTAAAACTGATGAAAATTTGAGACTAAAACCAGTCAGGGAGGCTAAAAAGAGTCTGACAGCCAGTATTTGTTGAAATGTCCTGCAGCTCCTTCAATGTTGCTATGTTCTACATGTGTCAACAATCTGCTGTATTTTCCATATGTTTGAAAGACAGGCACCACATTCAAAGGAAACATCCTGCCCTGGCTGAAATCTTGCCAAATCTTATGGGAGAATGTGTTTACCAAAGTTTAACTTTTGGGTAACAATTCCATAGGAGATCTTTTGCATAAAACAAGGCTAAACATCCCCGAAAGAAAACCATAGCGACAGTGAAACATGACTAGGGCAGCATCATGCTCTGGGTTTACTTTCCTAATTGAGATTTTTGTCAGGTTTTGAATACTTCCAAATGTCAGTTTTAAACCAAAACATTCAGGTGTCACTGAAGATGAAGAAGTGTTTTATTTTTCAACATCATAGTAGATTTGTTGTTTTTCAAATGATTTGTGAATTGTGATCTATCTATATATATATATATATATATATATATATATATATATATATATATATATATATATATATATATATATATATATATATATATATATATATATATATATATATATATATATATATATATATATATATATATATATTTATTTATTTATATATATATATATATATATATATATACAGGGGTTGGACAATGAAACTGAAACACCTGTCATTTTAGTGTGGGAGATTTCATGGCTGAATTGGACCAGCCTGGTAGCCAGTCTTCATTGATTGCACATTGCACCAGTAAGAGCAGAGTGTGAAGGTTCAATTAGCAGGGTAAGAGCACAGTTTGGCTCAAAATATTGAAATGCACACAACATTATGGGTGACATAGCAGAGTTCAAAAGAGGACAAATTGTTGGTGCACGTCTTGCTGGCACATCAGTGACCAAAACAGCAAGTCTTTGTGATGTATCAAGAGCCACGGTATCCAGGGTAATGTCAGCATACCACCAAGAAGGACGAACCACATCCAACAGGATTAACTGTGGATGCAAGAGGAAGCTGTCTGAAAGGGATGTTCGGGTGCTAACCCGGATTGTATCCAAAAAACATAAAACCACGGCTGCCCAAATCACGGCAGAATTAAATGTGCACCTCAACTGTCCTGTTTCCACCAGAACTGTCCGTCGGGAGCTCCACAGGGTCAATATACACGGCCGGGCTGCTATAGCCAAACCTTTGGTCACTCATGCCAATGCCAAACGTCGGTTTCAATGGTGCAAGGAGCGCAAATCTTGGGCTGTGGACAATGTGAAACTTGCATTGTTCTCTGATGAGTCCACCTTTACTGTTTTCCCCACATCCGGGAGAGTTACGGTGTGGTGAAGCCCCAAATAAGCGTACCACCCAGACTGTTGCATGCCCAGAGTGAAGCATGGGGGTGGATCAGTGATGGTTTGGGCTGCCATATCATGGCATTCCCTTGGCCCAATATTGTGCTAGATGGGTGCGTCACTGCCAAGGACTACCGAACCATTCTTGAGGACCATGTGCATCCAATGGTTCAAACATTGTATCCTGAGGGTGGTGCCGTGTATCAGGATGACAATGCACCAATACACACAGCAAGACTGGTGAAAGATTGGTTTGATGAACATGAAAGTGAAGTTGAACATCTCCCATTGCCTGCACAGTCACCAGATCTAAATATTATTGAGCCACTTTGGGGTGTTTTGGAGGAGCGAGTCAGGAAACGTTTTCCTCCACCAGTATCACGTAGTGACCTGGCCACTATCCTGCAAGAAGACTGGCTTAAAATCCCTCTGACCACTGTGCAGGACTTGTATATGTCATTCCCAAGACGAATTGACGCTGTATTGGCCGCAAAAGGAGGCCCTACACCATACTAATAAATTATTGTGGTCTAAAACCAGGTGTTTCAGTTTCATTGTCCAACCCCTTTTATATATATATATATATATTTATATATATATATGTATATATGTATATATATATATATATATTTATATATATATATATATATATATATATATATATATATATATATGTATAGATAGATAGATAAGTAGTGACATATATTTTTAAAGCCTAATGATTAAAACGAAATTTGATTGGTTAAGCTTTACCGCAATTTGCTGCCAAATTAACAACAGAACAAGGCAATTATTTTATGTTGTTCCTAATTATAGCTTGACTGAAATAAGGCATTAAAACATTGGGAAGTGTTTCATTTATTGACAATATAGCCCAAAAATGAAAACTAGGAAACCAGCCAAATTCTTCCACAAACAAATATAATTTATTTTTTCAACGTCAAAAATAAGTGACCTTGTTCTTCCTTTAAAAAAATAAACATGTCAAATCATTTCACCCCTAATGAAATGGAGGCACTTCATTAAGTCTGTTAAAAATTGTAATTACATTTCTCTGTAACACTGAATTTTGAAGCACACATTTAGAGATAATTAAACACTATGCAGATTAAACTAATATATATGAAAGTAATTAAATTAATGAAGGAAATTAATTAGCCATCTTTGATTACATATATTCATGCGTTGGTTTGTTTCAGAAATGTAAACACACCAGAATGTATCTCCATTTAAGTGGCTACATCCAAACCAATCATAAAGTGTTTCATGAATGAACATGCATTAGACGGAGATGTTTTTCTCACTTTACCTTCTACAGAAAAATATGAAGAGGAAATATTCATCAGAAGCAAGGAACACATCTGATAAACTTTCAGGAAAGTACGGATGGTACACTGGGGCTGTATCTTGTGCTTTTTAAATGCAGGTGAGCAGTCTTTAAATGATTTTCAGCAAGAAACATGTTAGAAACATGTTTTAAAAATGTTAAGCTGCTGAGGTATGAGAAAAAATCACATGTGCTTAATAAATACAACAGATGTTTTTGTTGTTGATGTAAGTAAAAACAGTTAAAAAAATGTTAAGGCTAAAAAAAAAAAAAAAACTGAGATCACAACTTATTAAAAGCAGAGAAAAGGTGTCTGTTACAGTAATTCAGTTCAGTTAATTTAAATAGCGCTTAATACACTATATTGCCAACAGTATTGGGTCACACCACAAAATTTATGAATTCCAGTGTTTCAATGACTTCCAGGGCTGCAGTTGCATAAAGTTTGCTGTGGAGAAACTTCACTGGCCTGCATAGAGTCCTGACCTCAACCTTCATGAACACCTTTGGGATGAATTAGAGCATAGGCTGACTTTATAGATAAAGTATAGGCGTCACCAAAGTTTGTGTCCATGTAAGCGTAGATGGACATAAACTTTTGGCAATATAGTGTATATATATATATATATATATATATATAGTGTTACATATGTTAAATATGTTACATCTAAAACACGACAGATCTCGTTCTGATGCTTTCATGACAATGATCCATCAGTGTGATGATATATTCTATGAGCATTTAGGTATCCCTAAATCAGACAGATGGTTGTGCTGGAGGTGTGATTGTGATTTCGGTCTCCTAATAAGCCCTCAGCATTGCTGTAATGATACTGTGTGACATTATGATTCATCGCCCCCATTATTTTTCCGTTTAGCATATGAGTTATGAAGCTAATTATTCTCATTGTTTTCAAGGAAAATTGAGTCTGAAATGGAATTTTGGCAGCACACGTCTCAAATGACACACTTGTTTACTCTTTCACTTCTCAGACAGAGTAAAAGCCCTGATCGGAGACTGCAACTGTGCTTTTTCTCTTTCATGATAAGCACATTCATTGGAGGAACAAAGGGTGCACCTTTCATCTCGTCCAATGCAACTTTTTTTTTTTACGATGCACCTTCATTTCTTCCATGTCACCACCTAATGGCTGTGCAATTGGCTTTTAGGGGTTACTGTGTTTTGGTCTCTGCACTCTCACCCACTCTCAGCAATTCACCTTTTTTGAGCGTACTTTCTCACACAAAGCTGCATTTTGCCATTCTATTTCTGTCACAGCACTTTGGTTGGAGAACACAATTAAATTAGTTTGACTTAACTGCTAAATAGTGGAATGGCCCACTCAATTCAAAAAAGCACACTATGTTCAAACACTCAAGTGGTCCAAAGATAAAAATGAACTTAACCTGTATGGGTTGTTTGTGGTTGTTTTGCTCTCTGGGGAGGCTGTTTGCTGCTCTGACCTGTGCAGTTAAGAGGTGTCAACTATGATTTGCTTTTGTACATCTCTGCTCTCTTTATGGTTCAGTGCTGATTTTCTTTAAAAGCCCCACCAGGGAGCTCTCAATTATTACCTACTTAAGAACCATCATTGTCCGCGGCTCCCGGTCATTCACTTCATCTGCATTAGTTCATCAAACATGAGGTAAAGAATGACTTCAGGGCTATATTTTCAAACCACATATTGTTTTCTATCTTTAGATTTATTCTAAGATGTGGAGAGGTCCAAAGACATTACAAAAACAAAACTAAACAAGAAAGAAACACCAGTTGGGCAAACAGTGAAATACAGAACCCCATATTCAACAACTGTTGCACCCATCTAATCAACTAATTCTAGCTTCCAGGCAACTGTGAAGAGCAACATCTACAGCGAGGCTTCCATGGACACAGGTGCTTCTCAATAAATTAGAATATAATTGAGAGAGGATCTATTTTAAATTTTTTTTAAATTAGCTTAGATGAATTCAATACACACAGACTGATATATTTCAAGTGCTTATTTCTGGTAAGTGGGGTACTTTTGATGGATAATTGTGTTTCTCAGAAAATGTGATTACATAACCATTCAAAAGGGTGTTTAAAACAAAAATGTTAAGTTAAGGCCATGTTATTACATGTAAAAGAAGCTGGTTTCCTTTTATTGATGCTGAAGTTATATTATATTTACAAATTCGCATGTTTTGGGTGAGTATTATCATTATTACCTATAGACAATAATGTTTCTGATCATTTTCTTTTCAGTGCAAACTCTACAAAAAAGTCAAAAAGGTTGATTTTACTAATATCACATGTAAAATTTGTAGATTTACAGAGTAGGAAAAAGTATCTTTGCTTGTTGTAAAACAATAAAATATGCATAGGAAACCACCTGTCAAGGACTTATAAAGGGCCAGAGGTAGCCCGAGGACTGTAAAATGCTCAGGTCCACTGTATACTGCATACATAATGTGATCAGCTAAGCCAGTCATCTAAATGTCTCAACTTAAAGACACCAAATGCTACTGTTCCACTGCTATATAACTTATATAAGGGCCACTTTGTTGTTATAATGGTATAGGAAGCCGATCAGTAGAACATTGTTCAATGAAATCTATTGCTTCAAGGCTTTATTTAATGCCTTATCCTTAGCAAATATCAGGCAAAAATGAAGAGGAAAAATTTCCTTTTCAGGAAGAAATCTCCAGCACAGCATTTTCAGGCTAACTTTGTTCTTCCTAATAAGCATATTCACAGTTTCAAATTTAAGTTTGTTATTTTTCTCAAAACGATATCCTTTAGAGTCTTTAATTGGACATTTAAATATTTAAATGCATGCCTTTTAATTTGCCTATTCGTTAGTTTGACACTAACTTCAGCATGGGTGCTGTGACAGAACTAGAGCACATGGCATCTGCTCTGTAGGGAGAGCAACATCTGCAAGTGTTAGGACCAGGGCTGAAATTAATCCAAGTGGATGACAGTGTCCTGCAAAGTATTCAGTATTCACACCCCTTTTCACAGGTCAGATTTTGCCACATTGGAACCACAACACCAAAGTAGTGCATAATTTCAAAGTAAATAGAAAATCATACATGGTCATCCTCTTTTTCTACAAATAAAATTTTGAAAGAATGGTGTGCATTTGTTTTTAGCTCTCCTCACTGAATACCTTGTATGATGTGTCTGTGTGTATATATATATATATATATATATATATATATATATATATATATATATAGAAACCACCTTGAGGAAGGACACACAAGAGAAAGAATGGAAAGAATGAAGGACATGAGGGACAGGAAACTGAAGGACACCAGGTTGAAAGGTAGGAAGAACCTTAGAAAGGGAGAAAAAATTAGTCAAGATAACCAAAAGGAAAGAAAGACAAAGGGGAGTAATGAAGGAAGCGAGGGAAAGTGGGAAGACATAAACAAGAAAGGAAGGACAGAATGAAGATGGGTCAAAAGGAGCTATATGAAGTATATGAGGGAGAAAGGAACAAAAGGAATAAGGACAAGGAAGAAAAGAAAGGAAGAACACAAGGATGATAAAAAAGGAAATAAGGGTGGACATAAAGTGGGGATGGAGGAAGAAAGACCAGCGGAAAGCATATGGAGAAGGAAGGAAGGAAGGACACAAGACAGAAAGAGGGGTTGAAAACAGGAAATAAAGGACAGACAAAATGAAAAGAAGAATGCAAGTAAGGAAAACCATAAAGAAGGAAACATGGAAATAAATACACACATTTAGATCAATTTAGGCAATTAAGTCAGTAAATACAAAATAATAACATAATAAATGCTCAAAATAACATGCTCACATCTAAATGAGTATTTCTCAGAAATAATATTAATTAAAAAAATCATTATGTTAAGAATTAGGTTTTTTTAAAGCATTGGCTGGATTGTGACAAAGCTTATATTTTTGGAATCTGTGATATCCCAACATTAGCAGACATGCTGGTTGTTAGTGTATCTGTGTGAACAGCTGAGACCCAGTTTTGTGATGCCATTTTGTGGAGTTTGTTTACTTTTGGTTCAACTGCTTAAGTGTTTGGTGTTCGTAAAACTGGTTTATATTAGCTTTTAGCCAATATTCTAGCATCTCTGTTGATACCACACGTCTATGTTTAACCAAGAGAACGTGAAGTAATAAAAGTAGAAAAAAATTTGAAATTCTTCCCTCAGTACTGAGGGCTGGGGCTTAAGAAGTTAAACCTAGAAACCTCTGCCATCAAATGTTGTACTTATTCAGACTGTGTAAGAACATTAACAAATGCATATGCTTTGATTAAAAACATTCTATTGCAGCTTTGGCTTCCCACCAGGTCTGAGAAGCTACCTCGTATCTTATCAAAAGAAGCATCTCTTCAGAATGATGATGCTGCCACGGCCATGTTAGGATGACATGTTCTGCTTAGTATACACAGGGGGACTCTATTCACTAACTAGGTGACTGCAGAAAGCAGCTGATTGAACTATGTTTTACTTAGGGGTATCTGCCGTAATATGGATGGACACCACACTTTTTTGATTTACCACCATTTTCTGAAACATGTGTCATTTTACTTTCACTTCACAATCAGGGACTCATTTCTGTCAAATAATATCCCCACAAAATACATTAAACCTGAGAAAACTAAATGTTTGAGGTTTGAACACGACAAAAGGTGTGAATACTTTTTAAGGTAATGTAGAAAGACGATGAAAGTAAGTGGACGAAAACCTTTTCATCTCATCACAAACTCAGTGGTGTCTGAAGAACCCAAATTACACAATTTTGTATCTGTCAACAAACACTTAATTTTCCCTCAGAGTGAGAACAAATTATTTTAATGAGCCCATATGAGCAGTCACATTAAATATATGAAAATATTCCAGTATTTAATGTAAATCCCATTTCCCTACACATTCCCTTCCTTCACTTCATTGTCCAGCTTCTATCTTTCTTACTCTATCATTGTTCCCTGAGGGCTGAAAATGTTAATTCCTTCAAAGCAGTCTTAGGATTTTGCTTGCCTCAGTAAGTTTCCACAGTAAGTCTAGCTTTCGGTATATTGCATTTTGTGATTTTTTTTCATGCAATTTACATGGAGTGTAAATTACATTCTATAAGAAACAAATCAAGTGCAAATGTTTCTCAGGCATAGTCTATCTGTCGAGCATGCGCACACACACACACACACACACACACACAGGTGTCTCTTGTTTTCTCTGTGTTCTTTTTTGCTCTTCTCCCTACACCACTAATAGGGATGCATGCCCAGCCATCTGTGAAGGACAAGGAAACCTTTTGGCTGAAACAAATCGCTTTGGAGCAGAGCTGCAGCCCCATCCCTGTCCCCATTGCACCCGTGCACACATGCACACAGGCTAACACGTGTGAATACATATTGTCCCTCTCCTCCAGGGGTAACAAGGGAAGTGTCTGCATTGGGTCCATCAAAAGTCAGCCAACTGAGCCGCTGGTCTAATCCCTACCAGCAGCCCACATGTGCTGCCAAGTTCCAATTAGACCTATGAAAAAGTCCCCCAGTTTTCTTGAATGGAGATCTTTGTGTGGGGTGTACCCAGTCCTCCATGCCTCACCATTGCCTCAGTAGAACAAATTAAGTTTGTTAAACATACAGGCAAGAATTATTAGGGACCCAGAAACAATGGCGCTTAATTAAAACCGACCTCCATCATCTTAAATGGAAACAAAGCAGCACAGTGCAAGTATGCTTACCTCTTA